>NC_082675.1:52280000-52905000 GCF_025265405.1 Mesoplodon densirostris | reverse complement strand
AAGCTGTGTGAGTGATTAATTGAGATGATTCTGGACCCAAAGGCTTTCCCCTCCTCCATCCATAACTCCACTGCCTGAGCCTCCCCCACTGTGTCCTCAGGTTTTTCCTCCTGTGGGCTTAGCTCCTCTCCGTTCGAAAACCAGGTGTGTATGTGTGTGTGTGTGTGTGTGTGTGTGTGAGAGAGAGAGAGAGAGAGAGAGAGAGAGAGAGAGAGAGAGAGAGAGAGAGAGGGAGGGAGATGGAGGTGGGGGAGCTGAAAATAGCAACATGTTTTTTCTGGGCTTTTTAGAAATAAATGAAGCATGATGAGAACAAAGATAGGTAAGAGTGGATAACTGAGTTTGAAAGGTGGGGAGAGGCAAGTGGTGAAAGGAAGGAGGAGAGAATTCCACATCTGGTACTTTTTTTCCTCACTCTTCAGATTAGGTCTTCCCATGTGAGGAACAAGAAAACTGAGGCCAAAGAGGTAAAGTAGCTTGTGCAAGGTGACATAGTGGTGCATCAAAAACAGTGTCCCAGTGCTGCCTGATGTGCCTTGGATGTAACGGCAGCCTGACCATGTCTGGGGGAGCAGCTGGCCTTCCACCAATAGGGGGTTGCCAGTATGATCCTTCTCCCTCCATCTTAGAAATTATATATATATATATACTTCTTGTTTCTGATTGTTCAGACCATTTTAGATGAAAAGTGAGCATTCTAGGAGACCATTTCCAGGAGCGGAACACTGGAGCACATCATCACAAAGTCCCTGCGAGTGAGTGGAGCTGGCAGCAGGACCCTTTGTGGTGCTCCAGGCACACCAGCCCCTCAGCCACACTGTGCTGTGAACAGAGGCTCCTCAGACCAGAAGGGTGAGTTGAGAGTGAGGCCTAATAGGAACAGAGGGTCTTTGAAGCCCCAGAAGAGGCTTCTGGTTGCTGAGCGATGGAGTTTCCTGGAAAGCTGGCACCTGCCTACCAGTGGGGCCTCCCGAGAAGTTTAGGCAAGTCTGTCCATCTAGGGACCCCAGGTGACAAGGCTAGCTTTACCTGAAAGTGGAAGCAGTCTTTACAGCTGATCTTCAATAGCTCAAGAAAGGAAGAATTTCAAGGAGGAGAAGCCAATTGTGGACAGTTAGGACAGAGGAAATAATGCCAACCCCCTCTAAAGCATGTCCTAATATGTCCCCTTACATGGTAAGGGTGGGATTAAGCAATTGCTGATGAAATGAGGTTGCTAATCAGCTGACTTTATATAGGGAGATGAGCCTGGATTATTCAGGTGGGAACAATGTCATCACAAGGGTCCTTAAAAGAAGGAAGAGGGAGACAGAGTGTCAGCATCAGAGTGACAGGATGCGGGGACTCAACTGGCCATTGTTGGCTTTGAAGATGAAAGGGGGCCATGAGCCAAGGAATGTGGGTGGCCTCTGGAAGCTGGAAAAGGCAAAAAAGAATGATTCACCTCAAGACACTCCAGAAGGAATGCAGCCCTCCCAACACCCTGATTTCAGCCCAGTGAGACCTGTGTCAGATTTCTGACCTCCAGAATTGTAAAACAATGCATTTGTGTTTTAAGCCACTAAGTTTGTGGTTACTTGTGGCAGAAGCCATAGGAAGCTGGTAGGAAACAGTGTAAGGTTGTCTAAGTACAGAGAGAAACTCTGTGGGATCCAGAGAAGCCACGGAATTCCTCCCCTGATGTGGGGCTTGGAGGAGGGGGGCAGCACCCAGTACAGGCAGGGCACTGCTGGTAGAGTTAGAGGGGAGTCTGAGCAGGCTGGTCTCACTCCTAAGCCATCAACGGCTGTCGGTGAGACCCCAGACACAGCCCGAGAGGCTCTCAGCCTTCTCCCTGGGAAGCTTTGGAGTCATCGTTTAAAAGAATTCAGGAACCACTAGCCAGTAACAGCCACCGAGAAGACCCGGCATCTCTGACGTCTTCACCACCTCTCCTGTTTTTTTTTTTTTTTTTTTTCCTTGTAATGTTTGACAGTTGAACACTTTAAGGAAAGGGCTCTGTGATTTACTTCATGCAAAACGATGCTAAAGAACAAAACAAAACGGCTTCAATTCCCCAGTCAACCAACACGGTTGCCAGAAACCTGGGGTAGAGAAACAATTGTTGGCAACAAGGGAGAAGCAGAATCCTGGTGGAGCCTGAGACAGGGAGAAAGAAAGGGCTTTCAGAGGCTGTAAGAAGGTTGTCCACACAGGCACGGAGCCAGGACCACAGGAAGCGTGTGGCTACATCCCCAAGAGGGACCATTCTGTGTTCAGCTCAGGCCTGGCATGAAGTTGGCACTCAGCAAACGTGAGCTGCTCTTATTATTATCATTATTACTAATAAGAAAGAATGTCCTTTAGAGGATGATTATCAGATTACCCTCACATTTTTAAAAAAAGCTTGACATTCTGTCATACGATTGTTTTATCTGATTCTTCCATAACCACGTTGACATGGTAGGACAGGCGGCATTTTCCCCTCCATTTTATACATTTTTCAATGTCAAAGTGAAACACGTACTTGTTTTGCATGGACTTCAGGGGTAAGGACCTCAGTGGGCATCATTGCCAAGAGGCTGAAGGACAGAGAAGGAGAGTCAGCAGGGGCACGAAGGCACTGGTCTCAGAGCACCTGGAAGACACCCTGTGTGACCTGTGTGAGGAGACAGAGAGCCCAGAAGCTTGGACCCACTGTCTGCAGACCTCACAGCTGGCCACTGATTGGACCCAGGCTCCCAGATCTCCACTCAGGCCCCGCAACACCCTGCTCTGAACTTCCAGCCTGCCCTGTCTTGAGCTGGTTAGGAATGGGGCCATACATAGAGGAATACCACCCACCTGGCAGGACTCCCACCCTTCCGAGGCTCAGAGCCACACCCTGGCAAGGCTTCCAGCCATTTCTGCCTTCTTCTAGTTACCGAAGGAAAAAATACTGATTGTAAACATCACTTTAAAAGCATGCCATCCGACAGCCAGCTCAGCTGCAGTACATCAGCCTGAATTGTACTCATTTATGGTGAAGCATTTTATATTAATGTTTTCATTGCTTATCACAGACACTGGCTTTAAAGTGCTTAAGCCAGCTGTACTGAGTTATTTATTAGGCTTTTATTTCCAAGTTGCCTTTTCCTTAAATAAATTGTTTGTTTTACTTTCATACATTTAAGAATCCCTCTTGTCTCCTGTCAATCACTTCTGATGGCTGATGTGAATGCATCCCCTACTTCCCCAGGATATCAGATCCCCTGGAAAGAATGTGAACTGGAGCCAGAAATGCTGATGGAAGGACAAGTTTCCAGTGAGATGGAGAGTTTAGTCTCTAAAGGGACATTTAGTTTTCCTTCCTCCATTTCCTTCTTTATTCCCACAAGCTGGATTCTACCTCCACTGTAACATTGAAGATCTTCAATGGTTGCCTAAAGAAAACTGATTGGACATCTGGACTATTGATCATCTCCCTCTCCTTGGTTCTCTTCCTGACATTCTGACCACTCCTCTATTCCCTTCATTAACTTCACCCTATTCCTCTTCCCTAAATGCAGGTGGTCCAAGGGTCAGACCTCAGGCCTGTCTCCTTCAGAACTAGCAGCCACATAAAGTCAAGTCTAAAGACACAATGATGAGATACCCCACTTCCTTCCTCGTCCGGGGCCTCAGAAGACTGACAATAAGACAGAAAGCTAGAGGGTTTGTTGCTAGAGGGTCTGCATTTGTGAGCTGACTAACAAAATTTCCAGGACCCAATCACTCCACACTGAAGCCCATCAGTCAACAAGGCCTACCCATAACCACAGAATTCCAGTCAGCAACATGGTTCCTCACTCTGAAATATGAAGCGATAGCCAAGGATCAGCAGACATTTAAGAAGAACTCCAACAAAAACCAAAACAAAACAAAAATTGTAAATAAGGGACTCGGGAAACAAAGGTAAAGAAGGAAGCAAAAGAATTCCTTTAAAAAAAAAACTATAGTTAATATCTTCAGAAAAACTAAGTAGCCATGCAACAAGAACAGAAAGCTACCGTAAAAGAGCAGTCAGAAAATAAAAGTGTATGGATTTTAAATATGGAATAACTATAATGGAAAATTAAAGTCTTCTAAAAGATAAACCTAAGAAATCTCTTAGGAAGTAGACAAAGAACAATGAGATGGAGTGAAGAAGAGAAATAATAAGAAAATTAAGGGAGATCCAGTAGCCTTTAATAAACATTTCAATAAGAGAGCCCAGAGAGAACAAGGAAGGTGATTACAAAAAATAAATCCCAAGAAGATTTCCAGAACTAAAGGGTATGAAATTTCAGATATAAAGGTTCCATCAAAAGGTCAAACATATGAATGAATAAAAATGCACACCTACATATCTCATTGTGAAATTTCAAAACATCTGGGATAAAGAGTAGAAATAAAAGCTTTCACAGAAGGACAAAAAAGAGATCTCACACACACGGCTAGAAATCAGGAAAACATCAGACTCCTCAAAAGCAACACTAGAACCTAAAATACAGCAGAACAATGTATTTCCATCCTAGAATTCTATATCCAGCCAACTGGTAAGTCAAATGTGAAGAGATAATAAAGACATGTTGAGATATGCAAGAGCTCTAAAATTTTACCCCTTGCGTGTTTTCACGAAAACTTCTGGAAGAGGATCTTCACCAAATCAAGGACTGAAACAAAGAGAACACAAGATCCAGGAAAGAGGAGGTCATTAGAGGAGACAGTACAGTGGAACCTGGGGCACGAGGGGTGCAGCAGGCCTAGAAGGGGCCAGTCCAAATCGAATAGAGCGAAGGGCTGGGGACCCCAGAGGGACGGTCTCAAGAAAAAAACCAACACCATTCAGTCACCCAATGGGTTTGACAGTTTGGGGATGTTGGTAGCTCTAGCAGGAAGTCTGGGAAAGAATCAATGGTTGGTACATAGAAAACTAGACAAATTATTAAATCTGACCATTTTTAGCTCTTAGAAAAACAAAAAGTTGTTTAAGAAAGGAAGTAATCATACTTGTATTCTTTTGTGAATATTTTCATAAATATACATATGAAAATACTAAAAATTCACTTAGAAAACTGCAATATAACTAGGCTGGGAGAATGGAAAAAAGAGAAGGAGTGCTGTGTAGGCTGAAAGAGAGAAAGCCTGGACTTCTGTAGATGGAAGTTAAAAAAATCGTGTCCTGAAGATATAGCAATATAATAACATTATTTAGAAATATGAAGGTAAATAGCAGCACTAAGAGCTCTGAAAGTTGAAAATGGTGTTTCTCGGGAGTAAGACTCATGAGTAAGGAATAGGAGGCAAAGGAACAGCTAGGCTTTTTTTGTAAGTTGTGTCATAAATTTGAATTTTGTAATCATGGACATGTATTAGTTTGCTAGAAAGTAAAAAATTAATTCATGTGTATAAACTTAACGATCTGTGCAAAGCTGCGTATTCTAGAAAAGGCAAGAGTCCACTCTGAGCAGATGTACAATGGGGAGCAAAAGCAGATGCAGACCCTGCCCTCTTGGATCCTCTTTTCAAATGACATGCTGCCTCTTACCTCTGGACCCTGCACAGAGTGCTCCCTGTCCACTTGTCTGTCTGGAAAATGCTGACTAGATTATCGAGACTCCTTTCACACCTTCCCTGACTCCCCAAAGCAACCAGGCCTGTCCTGGGTCCTACTGCCCTTTGTGCAAATCTCCACTGCAGCCACTGTCTCATTGTACCGAGCGTGTGTGTTTGCAGGCCTATCTCTCAACTAGTCATGCAAGGACCTCATTCTACTCTGAGTGTGTCCCTAGTGCCTAACAGTGTCTGGCTCTATATCAAGGTCCTGTAAGTGCATGTCAAAGAAAGGCATGCATGGATGGATGAGTGGATGGATGGATGGATGCATGCATGCATGCATGGACGCATGGATGCATGCATAGAGAACCAGGCTGTGTTTCCTAGCTGTCATCTAAAAGAAGGAGCAATACTGGCTGTTTAAATAAACAAGGAAGACGGGGAGAACAGGAAATACATAGGATACTGACTGGGCCACCCTCCCCGGGCTAGGCATACAGGTTGCACAGAGTAAGCCACTAGAACCTCAGTAATAGCTAAAGAACTATATTTTTGCTTCTGCAATACTTGGGACCCAATGTGCACACAGAAGAGGGTAAAAAAAGGGAAGTGATACAGAAGGGGGAGGCAGAGACCCTAAACACTTACTGGCAGTGGCACCTGTTCCCAGCTTATGTCTTCGAGCAGGAAGCTCATATACCTCTCGGTGCTACGGAATGTTGCTCTCAGCTCACAGTGATCATGAAGGCAGAGCCCAGGGCGCCTCCGACAATGACCCTCCATGGCCAGTACCAGGGGCTTGATGAAGGGGTAGAGTTCCTCTCAGGCCCAGCCTGCGGGTGCCGTCAGCACTGCTTACACTCATTCTTTCCACAAAGATCCCCAAGCAAGTGGGCCAAATGCAGGGATCATGTGCAAGCCCCCTCATGCCCCTGCCCCATCCAGCAGAGCCGTTTCCTAAATTGGGAACCTCAACTTCACAATCTGACTCTAAAGGGCAAGGGGTATTTGTCCAAGACTCCAAGAAAACTTCTAAAGCCCTACTGAGGCGACTCTGTCCCCACCAAAGAATCTTTAGTAATTGAAAATTAAATGAATTTCTCATACATTCGTCCAACCCTGGATGGTAGCTGGTCAGCTTTGCGGCATGATTGAAGGGTTCTGAGAAGGCCACACTACCCCAAAATATCTCCCCACTGGCCTGAAATTCTTCATTGCACTTTATAACCATGCCTGAAATTCCACCAATTAGAAACTCATTTACAAGCCCCTCTTGTAAAATGTGCAAGAGTGATTAGCTTTATTTGATGCCACTCCAGAATCTAAAATTAGGACCAATGGTTGGGCCTAATAAAGAAAAATTGATGGGCTTTAGTTTGACTGAAAAAGGCTTTTCTGTCAGTTCTTGCTCTTCATAATGGGACTGGCAATTCCCCTGAATGACAGACAGATAAGCCATCACTTAAGACAAAATCTCCTTCTGGACAGCTCTAAAGGGGCAGAAAGTTCTTCCTCTCAGTGTATTAAAATTTGCTTCCCAACACTCTCAACAGTTTGCCCTAGGTCTGCTCTCAACAACACAAAGGGAGTCTAATTAGCATCTCCTTGTCAGATATTCTAAGCCAGGCCTCCTCACCCTAGGAGCTCCCCGAAGTCCTTCCTCCATGTCTAACAGCTGGACAATCTGTGTGCATTGATTTGGCTAAATAAGGCATGACTCCAGGATTCCTTGCCTATCCACCAGAGACTGGCCTCTAGTTGGGTAGAAGTTGTAGTGTCTGTGCCATGCAATAAGTCTTCTATTCTCTGCTTCCCACTGACAACCTGTTCTGGCAGTGTGGGGCTGGAAGCATCACATGGATGTTACAGTCAGATAAGGCCATGTGCAGGGAAGTCAAATCAAAGAGGAGGGCTCAAGAATGTACTGACACCTGGGCTGACTGGGTTTGGCAAGACATGTACAGGGTGCAGGAGACCCTGAGGATGTGGTCTGATGTCAAGCCAGAGGTTGTTTGCTCTGTATTTCTCCATGAAAGATCTACTCTTGAAGGCTCAAAGCCTGGCCTTCTAAGCCCTCACTAATTGGAGGCTTCAAACAAGTTTCCTAGGCCCTCTGAGCCTCTATTTCTTCATCTATTCAATGAGGACTTTTCTATCTAGCTTCTGCATAGAATCCCATGAGAATCTCATGAAATGAAGGACTTGAGGATACTTTGAAAGCTGTAGAGCAAAGCGCTACACAATGGCCCAGGGTGGAGATCACGGTTGACTTCTGTCTGACTGGGGATAGTCCAGGTCCTTAGCTGGGAATTAAGGCCAGAAGGAGAGCCAACACTCTGCCGTGAAGCGTGTTTCTAATTCAGGCAGGAACTGAGTGTTCCAGAAGCCTAATGGTAGACTCATGGCCTCTTGTACCTTTTTCCAAAGAAAAACAATACCTGATGAAACTGTGTGGTTGCATCTTCTGACATGTTGCATGAAGTTTGGAGTCTGGGGTTCATCCCTCGGCATTGTCCGTTGCATGGAGGTGCCTCACTGGCCACACAGGTCTACGGGCCACACAGCCAGGTGTGAGTGGAGACATCTGTCTGTGTTCCTCACCAGCCAGTCCTAGAGCAGATCTTTGCTTTTCCAGATATAGAGGATATGAAAGCCAGGGGTGGAGGGAATGTGGAGTTCCTCCAAAGGGAGGGTAGAATCAGAGACTGAAAAGGAAACATGACTGAGTCTGTGATGGACTTTCCAAGGCAGCCCTAACTGAAATGTTTTTCTTGACCTAATTCTGGGCACAAATCAAGACAGACCAGCCAGGAAGCCTGGGTCCCTGCTCTTCCCCTAAATGTGGGTGCAACTGGGAGTATCCAGGCCTCACTGTTCTCTCTTGTAACTAAGGGAGCAAGACTGGGTGATCCTTTTTTATAACTTCATTTTGATCCTTACATTCTACTCCCCTCCCACCCCCAAACACGGCTATCTCCTGACATCCGTCAAGACTCAGCCCTAACTTTGTTTTCTCAAGGAGGCCTTTCTACTTCCCTTAGGCCAGGCTAAAGCTCTCCAGACACTAGCAAAGCTCTTCTAGCCTTCCTTCCCTCTTCTCTCTAAGAGCTCTGTGATCACCTGATCTTTCTACAGCCAATGTGCCTGGCACAGAGTGGGTATGTAATTAATTAAAATTAAAGGAGAGAGAGAGAGAGAGAGTCCTCTCAGTAAAGGTGGAATCACCAGCTCTCTTAGAATGCAAATGGAGACTAAGAAAGAGCCCACTGCCCTGAGCAAAGGATTTACTATTGTGATTAACTACAAATAAACTCAAACTCTTAGCAGCCAAGCATCTTCCATCAAGACTTGGATTTGACCAAGAGAATGTGTGATTTCCAAGCCTAGGCTTCGAAAGGTCTTGTAAGCTTCTTATCTTTCCACCTTTTGAACTCTGAGACAACCCTGTGAAGAAGCCTCAGCTAGCCTGCTGGAAGTTGAAAGCCCCCAAAGAGAAGAAACAAGGCACCCCAGCCAACAGGCAGCTAATTCCTGGCCAATAGCCTACCAACTTCCAGACATGTGAGTGAGAGCATCCCAGCTCATCAAGCCACCAGCCAACCCACCAGATGACCAGAGACACCTGAGAAAATCCAGCAGAGATGAGCTGAACCAACCCAGGACAGATAAACATTGAACTAAATAAAAAGTTGTCATTTTAAACCCCTGCATTTTTGTAATGATTTCTTACAGAGTGAAAATTAACTGATACAACTTTTCCTCTGCCCCTTTTTGTTCAACTTAGCAGATCTAACTCTTGGCTAGTATCATGGAGGCAAAGGGCATGGACTAAGTTGTATTAGTTGTATCAGGAGTCCGGGAGCCTTTTGAGGCAGACACAGCCCACATCCTAATCCCTGCAGCACAGCTTTAGATTAGGGAAACCTGTATATGTGGATATCTGTGACCATGATCAGTCATAATAGATAATATCTAAAAACGTATCTATAGTTCTTACTTCATGCCAGACACTTGTAAGGGCTTTACATCTATTATCTCATTTAATTTTCAAAACAACCCTATGAGATGGTACCATTTTATTTCTGCTTTACAGATGATAGCACTGAGGTTCAGAGATGCTAAGTAATTCTCGCAAAATCCCACTCAAGGAAATGGTGAGGCTGGAGTTTGGTCTGATGCAGGCTGATCTCCAGAGTCCTTGCTCTTACTCAGGATGCTAACCTCTGGCAAGAAATGATGGCTGGACCCAAAAGGGCATCTCCCAACAGGGAAGGGAGATGCAACCTGGTGATCCAGGATCAGTCCTAGAGCTTATGGGGTTTCATGGGGACAAGGTGATTTTGGCACAGAACGTGTGGAAACTGGAAATGCCTCAGGACCCAGTCCCTCTGGAGAAGCAATTTGAGGAAACTGTGGCTCAGCATGTGAGAGTGAGGATCCAAGTATAGGAAACCCCAGGAATGGCTGTGGGTACAGGGATCTGGACCCACAAGGGCATCAGGAGGGTACCAGGGAAGGGCCCACAGACAACACAGGCCCTGTAGACCAGAATGCAGCAAAGACACCACCCCCAAGTAGGTGTGCCATGGTCAGACGGAGCTTTCAGTTTTTTCTCTCCCTGCTTTTGGGAGAATGTGCATGGTCAGGGATAAGAAATAAGGAAACGGACTTCCTGATGATAAGAGAAGTTGAGGTCTTACATGATTGATCAGGAAGATAAAAACAGAAGTGACTGTACTTGCATCCAAAGCAAGTGAAATGGTCTCAGCGGCTTCATAAGTATTTCTTGCGTAGAACTGCATGGTTTAGAAAGTGCCTTCAAATATTTTATTTGTCTGTTTGCTTCTCATAACCCTGCAAGATGGGTAGGACTGGTGTCATTGTTTCTGCTTTTCAGATGATGGGGCTGTGGCTCAGGGGAAGTGCCTTGCCCGGGGTCATGGAACCCACGGGAGGCAGAGGAGGATGCCAACGCAGGACTTTGCCCTCCAGATCTAGAATTCCCTTCCAGTGGGCCATGGCACCTCTCCATAATCATGAAAAGCATGTAACAAATAAAGAGAAGTCATAAATAAGGACAGAAATCCAAGGGAATGCACATGGGTGACTCATTATCAAAACAGTGGTGCCAGACCCTAGAGGATCCCAAAGAAGGTCACCGAATCCCCCACGGAGTCAACAATGGCCTCAAGGAAGAGCTGGGGGTTTGAGCTTGATTTAGTTCATTCAAGCAACTCTTTGTTTCGCGAATGGTTATTTGAAAAGCTGCTGACAAATTCCATCCAGTTACTTTTTAGCAACAAGTTGCTTGGGGCTGATCTGCAAAATAGTCTGCTACTTGATGTAATCCATTTTTACCCAAACTCTTTTATGTGCTAAACAAATCACGGCCATTTTTTTATGTTTGCTTGTTTGTTAGCTGATAAACAGAGGCTGTTTTAGGGCAGCAGCCCCAGGTCCCCTACCCTAACACCTGCCCACTTTGGGCCAAGTCCCAGCTGTGGTTATGGCTTTGATGGCGAACAGAACTTTCCATGGCTCATTGTTGAACAACTGGAAAAAGACACAAGCGAGAAGAGGACCGGCCCCCCAGCGTCAGAAGTCACTGGCATCGAGGAATTGCTGAAATGAGAGGAATTATCATTTCTAGAGTTGTCTTTTGATAACAAATTGCTGAGGCCTAACTACCCACAGATTATTCTATCTGAGTTTATCTTGTTGCCACAGATCCACATGCTATAATCAATCACGCTGTGTAGCCGTAAAACAGCTTGATAGTACACATGTATTCGCCTCAAAATAAAGTTGTAACATTTACACATAATAACTTATCATGCTGCAGGCTTTGCCTGATGTAGGCTCAGTATCATCTGACGTTTTATTGGATCCCACACAAACTTTTGCCTAATACAGTCGTTCTACAGAGAAAAGTTAATTGAAGTCTTTTGTATCAAAGAAAATTAAAAAAAAAAAGAGAAGGAACTGAGGCAACCTGCTCTGGGTCTGAAGAGAGGCCAAGGTGGGTAAAGGCTTGAAGGAGAAGGACAAGGTGGGCTTCAAAGCCCAAAGCCAAGCCCATCACCCCACTCACTGGCCATGCGCTCTGCAGACCTCAGCTGCCTTATCTGTAAAATATTTAGCATCACAGAATGTTAAAATGTAAATTATACAGAGAAAGTCAGGGAGATGCAGGAGGATGCAGAGCTGGGCAGGAACGAGGTATAAGGGGCCAGTACATCATAGGGCACAGGTGGCCATACCCACCAACTCATAAAGGGTTGGGTGGAGTCAAAACAGTGTGAAAATAGTTTGAGGCTTTCTTTGTTGACTGTCATTCTTACTAAAACCTGCATAAATGTTATTCATTTGTTGACTTATTCATTATCTCTGTCTCCCCATGGCACCCCATCCCAAACATCAGTTCCATTAGGCAGAGAGTTGCCATCTCACACACCGTGGTGTGAGCAGCACCTGGTGTGTAGTAGACACTCAGTAAACAACTGATGAATGAAGGAAACGTAAATGAGTGAATCAGTTAGGCCTGGAGGATACTGCCTCTGACATTTCTGAAGAACTGCCTCAGGTGTCCTACTCTGGGCAGCCCCTCTGGCCAAAGCCCTGGGCTACATCTCTCCTTCCACCTCCATCCAAACTCACTTGTTCTGTGCCCAGGCTCTCAGTGTTATGACCAACCTAAGAAAGCAAGAGCAAATGGTCATGCTGCTCTTTGTGGACGATTTAAGTATCCCTCTGCTCTCTACCCTGATCAGAGGGCACATGGGATGTGGAAACCACTTTGGGGACACACTTTAAGAAACCCCAGAAACTAGGAAGTGCCATACAAGTAAGCAATGATTTTTATGTTGTAGAAGTACTCAGTGAATTGGATGAAATGAACAACTATGCTAGTTGTTTTCAGGGCATCAATATCATCCATGAAGTTTTTGCAACTTACCCCTCAGGCTCTACTTTTAGAAGGCCTGATGGAATAGGTCTGTAATGGAGCCTGGACAGTTATGGTTCCTAAAATTTCACAGATGATTTTGATACACTTTGAAAATTGAGAACAGCAGGGCCAAACAATGACTTATGGCTTTCCCCCCCACTTCAATTCTAAGTGCAGTTTTTAAATGCCTTTTGGGGGGGGGGAGTGGGAAAGAATGAATGTAGTTTTCTAAGAATTCAGAAAATCTTGAACAAAACCGGTAACTCAAATAGTGCGAGTTTAACAGCTGACCCCTCTAGTTTTCACCGTCCACTGAGCATGCCATCCTCACTCCCTGCCCCTGTCCTAGGTTTATGGAATTCTTCAACCACCTACACTGTCTTTTGCATCTTCAATGCCCTCTCCAAATCACACCCATGTGTTTGCAGAAATGATGTATATGGTTAATCATGTGAAAATCAGTTGACATTTGGGCAAAAACCTATTTAAACACTGTCTTACTGAGACCTTTAAAATTTGCCTTGAGATGGTCCACTCATATTCACTAATTTATTCACTAAGTGAACAAACATATTTAACCCCATTCTATCAGGAACTGTGCTGGGTGCTGGGTATGGAGCAGTGAACAAGCAGATATGGGGACACAATCCTTGCTTCATGCTTAAGCTTCATAGCTTAAGAGCTATCTGCTACTTCCAGCTTAGCGCTTTGGGAAGTCAATGGTGTAGACAGCTCCCAAGAGTTTAAGGAGACAGAGATCTCATGAAGAATCACAGACATTATCCTGATGATTATCCATGCAATCATCCAGGGTTTCATTCTCATACCCTAGTGGGATGTAAGAGGCTGAGATTTCACGTGACTCTCTCTAGGAGGGGCTCCTCGGCCCCTGGCAAAATATAACAAAGGGCAAGTTGAGTTTAACCATAAACTCATGAATAATTGCCTGGGAAATGGGCCTGGTGCCTTGGCTCCTCTGTCCGGGTTGGCTGTGCCTTGCTGAAGCAGAGATGTAAACCATGACAAGTGCCTGTGGTTGCCTGGTTACCATGGCTGTGAGGTGGGGAAGGAGACACAGGAGCAGGCTGGGCACAGAATGAAGCAAATGAGCCTGGTATTAGGGTGTTAGGGGTCAGAGTTCTTCCCTCTTCCAGGCCAGTCTGTGTCCTTTGCACAAAGCAGCTGGACATGGCTTGTGGTGGCCTGGGCAAGCCATGAGGCAGGAATTAGGGACATTGCCCATGACATTCCACACTTATTCACAGCCACTGGGGCCCTAGGTTTTGCTCTCACCCTTCTCAGCACAGGCCATTCTGTTTGTCTAGAATGATTTGAGCAGCACCAGGATGGCCCTGGACCTGGGAAATGGTCCAGGTGGGAGGGATTAATCACCACGCGATGTTCAGCCTTTTCATCTCCTAGTTCCTATTGCCAGCAAGTCCCCCCTTTCCTAGCCCAGACCTCTGCTACCCCTGGGATACACAGGCCCCCCTACCTACCACACTGCACACACCCTTTCCCTTTAGTTAACCAGAAGCCAGCCTAGGACTTTCAAAAAGAGCTCTTATTAGGAAACCCTAGGAGCACAAAGAAGAGAAATAGATGAGTATAATAATGCTTCACATTTGTATAGCACTTTGCAGTCTGCAAAGCACTTGCACATTCATTACCTCATTTACCCAGCATGAATTCCTTCCCCTGACTTCAGTAAAGCCTAGCCAGGGACTGGCACAAGTTCCACTGGGAGTTTCCTCCATCCCCACCTGACCACCACGGGTCAGGCGACATCTGGCAACACCGGCAGCCTCCGTGGTTCCTGATGGTCCCCCAAAGTCTGACTCCTGGTCTCAGGTCTGAGTGCTACTTTTTCCCAGAGGTCACTTTCTAAAGCATTTTCACCAACTAGTTGTTAATGGTGGGTCTAACTGAAGTTTCTCGTTTCCAGGACAACACTGGGTTTGGTGTGTCTCAACTTATTTATGGAGAACTATGATACCAAGCATTCATTGAGCACTTACTGAATGTCAGGCACACTGCTTTTTAGGTGAATTAACTCATTTCTTCCTCACGAAAATCATCAGGTAGACAGTATTATTGCCACTTTATAGATGAGAGAGGCTTAGTAAATACAAGCCATATTTGACATTGTAGAGGAAATCAGTTGGGTGAAATGCAGGACACTGAGACTGAAGTCCTTTTCTTTACTGAGTCATTACCTTAGGGATGCACACATTCAAGATGCATTTACCAACTTCCTCCCACCTCTCTGGCGGGCCACAGGACCCAACAGAGAATCTGCCCTGAGAAGCCCACTGGCTAGCTGGTCTCCATCAGCCTCTCCTACTGCTGATGATATAATGCAATGAGTATTATCACAGATGCCCAAACCTGGTCCAGGGGCCAGAGAAAACTGCCTTGAGGGCATGGCATCCATGAGAAGCGGGAGACGATGTCCCCAGCAGAAAGAGCAGCAGAAATAAAGGTTTGGAGGTATTGGAGGGCGTGAAACATTTAGGAAATTCAGTACCACTAGTCAAGTAGGGTGGGTGAGTCGGATACTGAGTCAAGGGGCTCAGGCTTTTTCCTGACATCACAAAAGCACTATCAATGGGTTTTAAGCAGAAGGAGCTGGCTATGCCACCTGCAGCATAGGTGATACAGAGGACTTTTACCCTCAAGTTATTTTTTTAAATTAAGTTCTTGCTTATCATCATCTTATTGTCCTATCGTTGTTTCTTTCCAATAAAAGGGAGTTCAGGTAGGGGACTCATTAAATAAGGCTCTCTGGCCACTGGTTGCTAATGAGCTAGCTTTGCCACCCTCTACTGGGGGAAAGGTAAGATGATTTTCTCCATTCTCTTCTGTTCCATGATCTCTCTCCCCCCATATTACAGGCTTTGGGTCACTTAAGCTGTTCTGGTCTGACAGATGACAGCAAGTTCCAGGCATGTGTCTCTGAATACTCACAGTTTCCATTTCTTCTGGATTTACCTTTATCTTTGATGTCCATCTGCAATAGGCACCACTGTCCACATATGCTGTCAGAGTTCACAAATTACCCCTCACTGTTCCATGCCCCATTTGTCAGGCGTTAAAGAGCCAAGGCTTGCACAGACCTTTGGGCTGGCTGGCTCTATGCCAATGTTGCCCTTCAACTCTGATAGGGGACTTCTGGGGGCGGGCCAGGGCCAGGTTTGGAGGAACCCAGACACTGTAACCTCCTTGCCCTTGGTGGGGGGGGCGGCATTCTTTATTTGATTCAGCATGCAATTGAAGCAGACATGGGCATGGAGAAGTGAGGGTAGAGGGGGCCAAGGTTTGCCAGCCAGGCCCACCAAACCAATTCTGGTGATTGACAGGGCTGCAGGTGGCATAGCCAGCTCCTTCTCCTAGCTGGGACTGTCTTATATAGGTCAGAAATGTCCACGTCCCCAGCTCTGAGTACAAATATAAGCTTGTCTTTGGCTGTCCCCCTCTTCAGGGTCAAAGTCCTGTTTTACTTCCACAGATGGGAGAGGCCTCAGAAATTACATTCTAACCAACCTAGGTTATGATCTGGGTTTGAGATACCAAGACAATAGACACTGGTTTCCTTGGACCATGACAGGCTAAAGGACTCAGAGAGTGCTGAGGTCCGTACACAATTGTGTGGGGTATGTCTGCCAGTTGCTTTCATCAGACCCCAAAAGGGGTCCACAGTACCCCCCGCAAAAGGTTAATAAGCCCTGATGTGAAGGTGCTTGCTGATTTGCATTCATCAATCCTATGGCAACCCTCCGAGCCCAGGGCCAGCCCTCCCTACTGTGGGTCTGCCGGACCACATTCAGTTGACCCAACTAATGCAAACACAGCAATAATTTATTTCAGTTCAAAGAAATGCAAATTGGGTTAATATCCCTTTCTGTGAACCGTCACATATTCAATGTAAACTAATTCATTTCTACAGCAGTGAATTTTTCTAGAAACAAATGATACTCTGTTCTGCACAATTCAAACTAGCACATTTTTTAATGCAACAAACATTTATAAACCACCCATCCTTCCCCCCTTCCCTCCTTCCTAAAAATACCCATTGCAGCACCATCTTCTAGCCTACAGCCTGTCATCCCGAACTGCTGCATTGTATTTTTATAATGGGACTGTTTCAATCCCAGTCATCAAATTACCCTGTTTATTATTATCCCCATTTTACAGATAAAGGAACTAGGACACAAGGAGGTCACCTGCCTGGCCCCTAGTCCCAGGGCAGGGCTATAATGAAGAAACCATGTTTCCTGGTTACCCTAGCCTTGGGAGAGCAGAGGCAGGCGGGCAGGCTTGGTTATACTTCTGGAAACATCCAGTGTTTAGGAGGAGATGATGCCTGTAGCCTCTGACCAGAGGCCAGGGCAACGCAAGGAAGACCACGGTCAGCCTTGCAGTGATGCCTCCTGAGCCAGCTGCCCTGGACAGATCTGTGTGACTCCATGTGGAAGCAGGAGTCCCGAGAGGGCAGAGAGGAAGCGACGGGGTGAGAGGGAGGCTTCTCAGGGACCAGCAGTTTAGAACCGGCCTGAAAATCTGGAGCCCCGATAGAAAGGGCATTTGCCCAGGAATCCAGGCCCTAGTTGGCACTGCCTCTCCCTCACCAGCCCTGACACTGCAGGATAGTCCCACATCTCTGAACCTCTGTTTCTCAGAGTGAATGATGGCCTGGATTCCATGATATCCAAAGGCCTTTCAGGAGCACCAAAGGGCGCTTTGTGAAAGGACTCCCAGAATTGCCACCAGTGCTCCCTCCCCGCACAGTGCTGGAGCCCTCTTCAGCCAAGGCCTGGAGGCCGGGTCCTCTGCCACCATGAAGCGTCCCAGACCTCTGTCGTGGGCGGTCAGGCTGCTGTAGGTCAGCCAGCTCAGTGGATCATAACACCAGGCAGATTGTGGGTTGATGTCATCCTTTATATATACAAAATTTCATGCACGTGCATACACACACACACACACACACACACACACACACACACACACACAATTTTTCTGAACATGTAGTTTTCGATTTAAAGAACTAAACCCCGGAGATGGGATTGTTTCTGGCTCCTTTCCAAGACCATGATGGCAGAAACTGGGGACTTCGTCCTGGTGCCCATCAAAGTGCCACATCCAGGTACCACCTCCTCAGGAGCTGTCTGAGCTGTCAATCTGTGGGCT
The DNA here is from genome assembly GCF_025265405.1 of Mesoplodon densirostris. Lineage (NCBI taxonomy): Eukaryota > Metazoa > Chordata > Mammalia > Artiodactyla > Ziphiidae > Mesoplodon > Mesoplodon densirostris. Next base: position 52,887,332 of record NC_082675.1, on the reverse strand, counting down.
CCAAGGCTACAGCAACTGCTCCACTTGTGCATGCCCCCCCCCCGCGGATGCCCCAGCGTCCAGCCCCGCACACGCTGGGCAGAAGTGGGTGTGGGGAGAGAAGCCACGTCAGAGCCATAGCATCAGCACTCTCCTGAGGCAGATTTTGTTATTAATAAACACGATGCTTCGAGCATTTGCTTACGGTTGTTTGATATTTCAGTTTTCAGTAATTTTCTCAGTTAATAATTTATTAAATGGATTATTTGTCATTTCAATTTATTAAAAATTGATAAAGGGCTCATTTCTTTTTTCCCAAGCTGGGACACACAGAGAGATATACAGGCCGGAGTACAAATTAAAGGCACCCTACTTCCTTCCCCTCCCTGTCCCCGCCCAGTCACCCATACCCAGTGAACACCCTCGAGTCCCCCCTTCCCAGTGGCTCTTCGCTCCGGGGTCCAGCGATGAGGCTGGAGAGGCCCGCCCCACCCCCTCCCAACCCCCACACCACCCATCCCCTGGCTTCTTATCTCAGCTCGTCTCCCAACCACGCCAGAAGCCGGGCGGCCTTCAGCTGCCCGGCGCAGCTAGAAGGATGCCTTACGGATCCTCCAGCAACGGTGGACTGCGCATGCCCTGTTCTAGGCAGACAGTGGTGGGACCCGAGGCGCCACGACTGGAGCAGGAGGCAGGAGGTGAAAGAACATGCAGGGAGACCTCAGCAGTGCTCTCTGCTCTCCCTGTGGCCACGCCCACCCTGGCGGGCAGCTCTCTTGTGTTTAGTGCTATTCATTTCTTCGTGGCTTCTATAATCTGACTATATTCTGATCGTGGTCCAGCCTATGTTTACCGAACAAGCATATGAAGGCATTTCAGGAGAAAGACAAAAGCAGGACAGTCTCCTGATCCTTTTCTCTCCTCCTTGTCCTCCTTTTCTGGGTCCATTATACGCCTCTCTTATTCACCCCTCTCTCTCTCTCTCTTTGCACTCTCTTACCATCGCTACGACCCGCCCTGCTCTCTCCATTCTCCTTCCCTATACCTTTCTTCTCTCTGGACCTTCCTCCCCAAGCACTGAGGATCCGCGGGCTGGTTAAATGTCTTCATTCCCATCTGCGGGCACAGCCTGCAAGGGGTCTCATCAGAGCTTCACCACCAGCTCCCTGAGGTCAAAACAGCTCTGACCTGTTTTCCAGGCTGAGAGGTAAGCCCCATGTACCTGGGTCCTAACCTCAGGTCCCACCCAACCACAGCAAGAAAAAATGACAGTGCCCTCTGGATCAAAGATAGTACAGATGAAGGCCTGCCCAGCTACAGCAGAACCTTAAGGGCAGAGGAAGAGGAAGAAATCATGGGTGGGCGGGAGGGTGAGCAGAGAAACAGCAACCACCATAAAGTCACTTTAGCCAAGAAGGTTTGGTCATCGTTTTGCCATTTTTGTCTGCCTTCATGGGCTCCTTGAGATCCCATGGATCACTGTTTTCCAGAGCGCTTTTCCCCAAGATGAGTTTAATGGACTTATAAAAGTCACATTGTGCACAAATTGGGAAGTTCCTGAAGCACCGTGCCGGCTCTCATGCATATACACTCGCAAAGTTCCCACAGCTGAGCAGGGAAGGCAATTCAAGGCACAAAAACATCCTTGAGTAAATTACTTCCTATTAGTATGTCACATATTTCTTAGATAAGACTGTAGTTCCAGGAGGTGACAGCAGCAGCTGACAATAAAACTTTGCACTTTTTTTTATTTATATTTTCCCTGCTTTCTATTTTGTTGTAGTGTTTTTTCTTTCCCCTCAAAGTTACATAACATCACATCCAACTCCTCGCTCCCAGGGAAACAATGCCTCCTGAGGCTTTTCCTGACTCTCTCCCTGTGGGATTGTCCAACTTGACCTGTAACTTCAAGAGCCAAGGAGGAAACTCAAAGGGGCATTGCCACATCCTGAGGACAGGAGGCTTGGGCTTGAGGCTTGCTCCATCCCCCTCCCATTCCTCCCCAACTCCAGAGCTAGCCACAGCTTCCTGCCTCTCTTCAAATCCATAATTCTCCACTGAACAAATACCAAATGCCTGACACCTGAGCAAGATGAGCTGGAAGAGACAAGAGAAGATAAGAGTCCATCGTCTAGTTACTGAGTAAGAAAAGAGAAAAAGAAAGTAAGTATATGAGGAGTGACAACATGAGACTTATCCAACCAGGCTGCAGAATCTTGGCTGGAGGGAGACAAGGTCAGGCTAAAGGAGGCTGTGACCTAACACTAGGCTTTGAAGGACAGGTAGAGGACAGAGACATTCAGGGCAGTGGGACTCCACCTCATCTTCTGGAAAATGAGGCTTCCTTTATGCTGTTCTCCACAAACACAGTGGCACCTGGGCGTTTAAGTACATCGGGATGGAGTATGAGAAAATAATGCTCCAGCGAGCGTCCCCAGTAGGGAATTGATGCTTCTGAGCAAGAATTTCTCTTGTCCCAAGAGTTGAAAATGTCTCTTCAATACAGGGATGGCCCAGTTTGCCAGCCTTTGGGTTGGAAGTGGAATGCACCCATGGATTTTAGTCCATGTTAAAATCCTACACCTCCAGCCCAGACCTCTCCACTCTCCCAGGACAGAACTGCCCCAGACCTCAAGGGCATGGCCTCTTGGGAATCTGTCTGTCCTCCAAGCATAGGTCTGAGGCTCTTCTGGCCTTTTCACCTTGCAGTAATTCCTTATTCCCACAGTCTGGAGAATTCAGAATCCTACACTCTCCTTGGGAGAATCCCACACTCTTCTTGGGGGACTCCCATACTCACCTTGCCTTCAGTTCTCTGGCCTCTGTTCCCCTTCTGGCTCCAACTCTCCCATCTGCAGGAGCCTCATTCCGGTGGTCCTCATCTCAAGCTCAGAACCAGCCATTGTACTAATGGCAACTCCTCCCCCTCCTCCTTCCTGAGAGCAACCATCTCATTCTCCTCAGATCTCAGGTCTAAAAAGTCTCCCAGCTCAAGCTTATGGCTGAGGAAGTGGTTCAGTTTTCTGCAAGGAATGTTGCAACCCTGTCCCTATAAAAGGATGGGAACCCAGACCCTAAAGAAACATCAGAACCACAAAATGCAGACAAGACCCACACCCACTGAGGAGGAAGGTGGGCAATGCCCTCTGGGGTACTGGATGAGACAGGGCTTTTTAAAGGAAACAGCTCTGAATTTTGTAGAAAATGAGGTCATTTTTTCCATAAGTGGACAAGGAAATAAAGGATTAAGGAACAAGGATTAGGGAAGGAGGCGTGGGATGTCATTTTGTGTAAATGCCACAAAATGGTGAATATAATTATTTTAACTTTTCAGCCAAAAGTTTTGATATTGCACTCATTGAAACAATGGGAAAAACTATCACTAAAAAATAAAAACACTGTCAGACCAACCCCCTAATTGTGAACAGTCCAGTGCCATCTTTTTTATCAGTGTGGAAACATCCTGAATATTTTAGGACTTTTGGCCCTTAATTCTCTACCACTTTTAATTCAAAATTGCATCTCCCCCCACCTTCTCCCAGGACTCTTAACTTCTCTTTTCTCTCCACCATCATTTATTTAAGCCTCCTAACTGTATTATTTATCTTAACATCATATCTGTATTATTTATTTTACTGTAGCTCCATAACAATATTATTTAAGTCTATAAAATAAAGCTTTTTCCCTTGAACTCTCTGTGCAAAACAAATTGTATTCTACTGAAACATTCTTTGAAATGTCCTTCTTTTCTACCACTGGATAATAATAATAATACTTTGCATTTATATAGTACCTTTTATCCTGGGATTATTTAAGTCTGCAAAAGCAGTCTGTCTGAATCCTCTCTGCAAAAATCAAGTTGTATGAAAATATTCTTTGAAATGCCCTTTATTTTTCACCACTGGCTGGTACAGAAATGCTCTTTGTGCATTACTTTTCACCTAGGAATCCCCAACTGGTTCTCTAATTAATACCCACCTACTTAGAAATGTCCAGGTAAATATTGTCTCTACTTCCTGAGTGGAGAAGACCTCAAAGGACAGGAAATATGTGTAAATCAGAGGACATCGCACCTCACAGCTCCTCCCTGCCTTTGAGATAGATCCTCACAGCCTTCCTCCTCCCAGCCATCATCTAGTTTTATCAAAGAAACATGGACTGAGCTCTGGAATCAGACTGCCTGGGTTTAAATCCACTTATTCCCCAAGCAGGTCTTTAAGCCTCAGTTTGCTCATCTGTACTCAGCATCCTCCCCACATCCTATGCTTAGCTCAAGCCTCTCCCACATCCAGAACTGTCCTTCCTATTCCTAGCCACTTGTCCACCCTTCAACACTCAAACTCCAGGTCCACGTCTAAGACAAGCAAGTGGCAGCCCCTAACCTTCTCCAGTAATGGCAGTGGTACCGGCATTTTCATTTTGGATGACCCTTGGCGTGTAATGCACAGGCAAAACATCCTAGACCTGGATTATGTGTTATTTTTCAGTTTTTAACTGTCTCTTGTGAGTGAACTTTCATGTATTGATGGATTCACTCAACAAGTATTTATTATCTATTATGTATTGGGCACTCTTCTGCCTCTAAGGATACAGCTGTGAACAAAACAAAAACCCCAGCAATTTCAGAGCCAACACTCGTGTGGGAAAATAGATCCACCATCATGTCTGTAAGGCTACATAGACTCAGCTTCTTCTCTCCTAACTCTCGAAGTGCTGAACCGAGAATGGTGCACACAGCAGGGAAGCAGAAGATATATTTACCTGATTTTTTAAAATATTAATGATAAAGATATAGAAGTCCTTGAAATTATAATGTTAACAGTTTTCTCTAGTTTCAAAAAAACATTTTTTAAAAGTTGTCTTCACTATACTTCAAAAAAAAAAAAAAAAAGTTGCCTCCAGCCCCAAACTGGTTATTAAGTCCCTAAGTAACCTTATAATGTTTTATACGGTCAATCTAACTCTTTCCAGAAGTACCTGTCACTGTGAAGTGGATCAAATCTACAACCTTCAGTTGCTCATCTGTCACATGGGGCTGGTGCCTTTGGGCCTTATTGAGAGGAAACAATGAGACAGCCAATCAAGGGCCAGCACCAAGCCTAGCACAAAACAGCAGCTTAATAAACCACAGTATCACATCAAATTACATCCTTTTCCTTCTCGAGGCTCTGGTTCTAACTCCATGTGATGACAGTGACTGAAAAGTTTGGGCTGATGAAAAGGGCCATCTGCTCTCCCCAGCGAGGTCCCTCCTTAACACTGGAACACAGAGCAGGACTCCTGTCTCTTTTGTGGTTTCTGTCTGAACACCAAGCACTCCACAGCCTTCACTGGAGGCACTCGCCCCATGACACTGGGTTAAGGTCTGCTCTTTACACTGTCAAACCTCTTCCACCTTCCTTTGTTCTTTTAACCCCCCTCACCATTTCTTGAATTCTGTGTTTACTGTGTCTTGTGTCCTTGCATTCCTTTGCATTCTTCCCCGGGATGTTTCACCCTAATCAATTTCCAGGTAAATATTGCTCCTTGTTGTACCCATGTCCATATTTGTGTGCCAACTGGAAGAGGACTGTAGTAGATGCTCAATAAACATTATTTGCATGGAATTTGGTTTGGTGTGGACTACATGAAGTAGTTATAATTACCCCCACGTTAATAGGTCAGAAAGGGAAGCCTGCCCCCTCCCAAGTTCCCCTCACTTGTAGCCCACACTGCCTCCTTTCCCTCAGAGAATAGAATCATTCCTCCCCAAAGCTGCACATTGTGTGTTCTTCCTGAGTACCTTCTCTGTGTCTGTAGTTGTGCTGGGCACTGAGGATACACTAAGGAGCAAGCCACAGTCCCCTGTATGCAAACATCACAATCTAGATGGGGAGACATACAGAAGTAGGCAACCAAAATACTGTGTGGCTATACCATGGGATAAAGCACAGCGTCCCATGGGGCCATGTATCATGGTCTCCTAACCCAGTTATACCAGGTCAAAAGGTTTTCTGACACATGGAGTAAACCAGAGATAGGGGTCAGGGAGATGGTAGACATTCAGGCAGAGGGAACAGTGCAAAGATCCCTAGGCAAGCAAGCATGTTCAAAGAACTAAAATAGTTCAGGGTCTCTGGATCCAGGGCCAGATCCTGAAGGGCCTTCTAAGCCCCACTAAGGAGTTGGGGCATTTCCCTGAGGTCACCAGAAAGACATTGGAGTCACTGAAGTTAATTAATCAGAGAAGTGACATGACTAGAAACAAAGAAAGCTCCCATGAGGGCAGAAATGGTTACCAGGAAGAAAGATAGGTGAGAGATAAGAAAAACCCTTGGAGGATTGATTTAGAAACTACTTGTTTAAATGTTTCTAAAAATGATCTTATATGTAGAAAATCCTAAATATTCCACACCAAAAAAAAAAAAAAAGAAAAAAGCCAATTTGAGATAATAATCAAATTCTGCAAAGTTGTAGGATACAAAATCAACACACTAAAATCAATTGCATTTCTATACACTAACAATGAACAACCCAAAACAAAAATTAAGAAAACAATTCCATTTACAATAGCATCAAAAAGTATAAAATACTTAGGAATAAATTTAACTAAGGAGATGATAGATTCATATACTGAAAACTAGTGTTCCTGAAAAAAAATTAAAGAAGGCACAAATAAACGGAAAGTCATCCTATGTTCATCAACTGCAAGACTTAATGTTGTTAAGAGTTTCGTACTACCCAAAGCAAACTACAGATTTAATGCAATCCCTATCAAAATTACAACCGTGTTTTTTGCAGAAATAGTCAAATCCACCCAAAAATTCATATGCAATCTCAAGGGAGGCTGAATGGCCAAAAAAATCTTGAGAAAAAATAAAGTTTAAGATCTCATATTTCCTAATTTTAAAGCTTACTACAAAGCCACAGTAATCAAAACAATGCAGTACTGGCATAAAGACAGATGTATATACCAATGTAGTCATATACAGGGCTCAGAAATAAATACTCACATATATGATTAAGTGTTTTTCAACAAACAGAGCTGGGAAAACTGGATATCCACATGCAAAAGAATGAAGTTGGATCCTTACCTTATACCATATAAAAGCAACCCAAAATGGATCAAAAACCTAAACAGAAGAGGTATTAGAAGAAAATATAGGGAAAAACTTAATGACATTGAATTAAGTAATGGTTATGAAAAGCACAGGCAACAAAAGCAGAAATAAATAAACTGGACTATATCAAAATTTGAAACTGTTCATCAAGGGACATAATCAACTGAGTGTAAAGGCAACTCACAGAACGAGAGAAAATATTTGCAAATCATATACCTGATAAGGGATTAATATCCATAATATATAAAGAACTCCTACAGCTGGAAAAAAACTTGATTAAAAATAGGCAAAGGGCTTGAATAGACATTTCTTAAAATAAACATCCAAATGGCAAACAAACACATGAAAAGATGTTCAATATCACTAATCATTAGGGAAATGCAAATCAAAACCACAATGAGATTATCACCTCACACCCATTAGAATGGTCACTTCCAAGAAAAACAGATGCAAGGGTATAGAGAATTTGGAATCTTTGTGCACTATTGTGCAAATGTAAAAAGGTGCAGCTGCTGTGGAAAACATCATGGCAGTTCCTCAAAAAATCAAACATAGAATTACCATGTGATCCAGAAATCCCACTTCTAAGTATATACCAAAAAGAATTGAAAGCAGGATCTTGAAGAAATATTTGTACACCCATGTAAATAGCAACATTATTCACAATAGTCAAAAGGTAGAGGCAACCCAAGTGTTCTTTGACAGATGAATGGATATATAAAAGGATAAACAATGGGATGTTATTTAGCTTGAAAAAGAAAAGAAATTCTGACACTTGCTACAACATGGATGAATCTTGAGGACATAATGCTAAGTGAAATAAGCCAGTCATAAAAAGTCAAATACTGTATGATTCCACTTATGTGAGGTACCTAGAGGAGTCAAACTCATAGTGACAGAAAGCAGATGGGTAATTGTCTGGGGATGGAGAAAGGGGGAAATAGGGAATTGTTTAATGGGTACAGAATTTCAATTTTGCAAGATGAAAAGAGTTAGGGATGTTGGCTGTGCAACAATGTGAATGCATTTAATACTACTGAACTGTACACTTAAAAATGGTTAAGATGGTAAATTTTATGTTATGTGCATTTTACCTCAGTTAAAAAAAATTAATGCAATTGAGAAAAAAAATGTTTCTAAAAGAATGATGGTGCTGTGAAGCTTTGCTTCCAAACTTCAGTTTGGGATCATTTTCTTCTCCATCACAATGTCAGGCACATCGGTATCAGCTTTTCCCCATTGTCCTCTCAGAGCCATAGGAGTCAGCCTAAGTGTTGACAGAAGATTAACATAGCTCAGCTCTGTGGCCAAGTGGTCTGGCCAGTCCTTCACCCTTAAATTAGAGTCCCCACAGCTGCACAAGCTCTGGCTTGCCCTGCCCTGCACACCATGGTGGAGAACACATGGGCTGGAATCCTGCACATTGGCTGCCTCTGACCAGAGGGAGAGCAAGACCTAAGCTCAGCATCTTCCACCCCCACCCCCAGCTTCTCATCTCCATCCCCCAACCCATGGAAGGGAGCCTGGGGAGATGTCAGGAGTGTAGATGTCCCTCCACTGAGGCAATGAGGAGTATATATTCTCCCCCGAAGAGCTACTTGGTAAATTAAAAATTGCCCCAACCCCTGTTTTCAAAGTTTTGTACAGAATTACACAAAGGGCAAGAGAAAGCAAACAGTCTTCTTTATCTCCCCTTCCTGGTTACCCCCATTTCCCTCCACAGGATCTGAGGATGAGTCAAAAACTTAGCACACAGCAAGCACCATATTTTTTAGAAGTCTTGTTTGAAAATAATTGCTCCAAAGTATCACCATGACCTTGCTGTCAATGGGGTGTGGGGTTTTTTGGTGATGAGCTTTTCTTAATCCTAATGGGACTTCACTATCTTTGAAGCCTAAGGACTTCAAGAAACTGAGGACTTGTGTGCAAATAGGAAGCATAACCAATGTGTCCCCAGAGATTTACTCTGCCCAGAGAGGGGACGTGTGTGGAGGGAACTTTTTTTTAATGAATTTATTTGTTTGTTTGTTTGTTTGTTTTTGGCTGCATTGGGTCTTCACTCCTGCGTGCAGGCTTTCTCTAGTTGTGGTGAGCCAGGGTTACTCTTCATTGTAGTGCGTGGGATTCTCACTGCCGTGGTTTCTCTTGTTGTGGAGCACCGGCTCTAGGTGCACGGGCCTCAGTAGTTGTGGCATGTGAGCCCAGTAGCAGTGGCTCGCAGGCTCTAGAGTGCAGGCTCAGTAGTTGTGGTGCACAGGCTTAGTTACCCCACAGCATGTGGGATCTTCCCAGACCAGGGCTCGAACCCGTGTCCCCTGCCTTGGCAGGCGGATTCTTAACCACTGCACCACCAGGGAAGCCCGTGTGGAGGGAACTTTTGATTGGTCAGTGGCGTCCAGGAGCAGTGAGGCCAGAGATGCTGGGTCTCCTCCCCCAACTCACCCTTTTGTATTTGCAGCTGGAGGTTGAGGCTAAGGGTCTGGGTACATCTGCATAAGCACATCAGGGCTTCAGAAGGAAAGAGATGGAAATCCCCAAGCCCTTCTCCTTGAAGCATGGAGTTATTGAAACACACCAGATGGACTAGAGTAAGACTGACCTAGACTGAGTGGCAGGAAAGGAGGGCAAGTTCCCTGAAAAAAAAAAAAAAAAAAAAAAAAAAAGGCTCTAATGGAATAGGGCCCAGACTCCATGCCAGAGCTCTGTAAAGGGAGAACAGTTCAGGAAATGTCACTTGCTTGTCCCTCCTGCTAACTCACTCTCCCTAATGCAGACAAGGGGATAAAAGGCTTCCTGGGAGTAAGAAAGAAGGGTCGTGAGGCCTGCAGCCCGGGCTTTCTTGAAATGAGGTGACCCAGAGTCTCCCAGATGAAGAAGCATCCTCTCTCCCAGGCGGCCGTCCACAGTTTGGACAATCTCAAGAGGCCCACTGCAGTGGCCTTGGAAGCAGGGAAAAGCTAGGTAGACTGATTCTCCAAACTGAGGCTCCAAGAAAAGGCTGAATATTTTATAATAAACATAACAAAAAATTGCTATTGAAATCAGTAGAGATTTTCCCACAAAGATGTGCCATCTTTACCTTAGTCTTGGCATCCCCCATGCCGCACGGCCTGCCCTGAGAACTCGGGGGCCTCAGTTCCAGCAGTGTGGGCTAATGTGTGGGTCTCAAGATCAGAAGTGCCAGTGGGTTTCTTCCGGTGGCATAGCCCCCACCCCACCCCACACCGTGGAGGTGGCTCATGGGCCTTCTGTAAAGTGGAATGAAAGATCCTTTTGGTAGTCCAACACTAGTCAACATATTCCCGGTCTCCACTCCAGAAATCCCATCAAATTCCTTCCATAGCAGATGGAGCATCTCCCTCTGGGGCTGCAGGAGTGGAATATGAGTGGAACATGGCATGCAGCAGAGAGTAAAACATTAGGCCCTTGGTGAGTCTATGGGGCTCTAGGACTAGGAAGACTCATGAGGTGTGGAGCCAGTTTCTGAAACTCAGCAGACCCAGGGCTGGATGCCAGCATGGGTCACAGGGCCGAGGGGTGGCTTCTGAAGAGCTGGGTTCAGAATCAATTAAGCATAGGGCTATTTACTGACCACTTTAGATTACATAGAAAAGGAAAAAAAATAATCCACCATGAAAATGAAATCCTGTCAGTAACCCCAATAGGCTTGCCCACCAACTAACAAGAACAAGGTAAATTTGAGCTCAATTTACTCAGATGGATAATAAAACTTTCAATTATGGTTGCATTATTTGTTGCTATATGGTTGAAAGATTAGGTGACAATATGCAAAAAACAGTTTCTTCATATTATAATATTTAGTAATGTCATTTTATTTTTTATATGTTTCATTAAATTGTTTTGTGGCTTTATTATCTACCCAGATGCACAGCCCAGAAATACAATTATTCAGATTTAGAAGCAATAAAATTTGGCATGCATTTTCTCGTATTCAGAATTCCTGCATGTTAAAAAGAAATTATAGCATTCTTCCCACATTGCACTGCTCTGAGGCCCTCACAGACCCATTCATTAACCGAAGACATTACAGAAAGCACACCATTTAGGTTAAAAGGCCCTTCGGATAACAGATATGCATGCACGAAGCAAATATTTCAGTGTAGCCCCGCCTTTTGATTATGACAATAATAGAGGCAAACGGATACGCGTTTGCTGTAATGTGCTGCTCGGTGATGGATCCATTGAGTGGTGAAAACTCTGATTGCAAAGCAGCACACAGAGAAAGCATTATGACAACAAAACCTATCTTCGTAACTATCAGGAAGTGGGAGTTTTACTACTTGGAGAAAAATGAAAGCTTCCTGGGGAATTGTATTTCAGAAGAGTTCTATAATATGTGAACCCTAAACATATTTCAGCTGCCCATGGAGCGGTGGGTGTAGACAGATAAGGGTTGAGGGATGGTGGCCACTCAGCTCAGAAATATTTCTTCCAAGTCACTACCTAGGGCTCAGAAGCCCCCTTTTAAAATTCAACTAAGTTCCTTGGGGATATTTGTCTACCACTGGGACACTAACATGTGTTTAACAGACGGTTCCTTGAAATCATGGGAAGCAAAATGCCACTACATCAAGAAATATAACGCAAGACTATGTCAAGATGGTTTTGTTCTGGGGACAGTTAATAGTGTTAACTGGGGGGAGGTGTCAAAGAGGGAAAGAAGGTAACAAAATGGGATCTTACACACAAAATAGAGGAAAAGATAAATTACAAATCGAAAAACTATATTTGGGACACATACCACCAACAAAGGATTAGTATTGAGGATATACAAAGAACTACTATAGGTCTGTAAGAAAGGAGCAAACAAGATGATAGAAAGAAAAGGACAGACGACGTAAAGAACCATCTCACAGAAGGCAAAACACATATGGCCAATAAACATTTGAGGAAATATCAAGGAAATGCATAACGAGTTGCACCTGATTTCCATTTAACTGGCAAAATTAAGAAAGATGACACTGGGCTTCCCTAGTGGCGCAGTGGTTGAGAGTCCGCCTGCCAATGCAAGCGACGTGGGTTCGTGCCCCAGTCTGGGAAGATCCCACATGCCGTGGAGCAGCTGGGCCCGTGAGCCATGGCCGCTGAGCCTGTGCGTCCGGAGCCTGCCCTCCGCAGCAGGAGGGGCCACGGCAGTGAGAGGCCCGCATACCGCAAAAAAAAAAAAAAAAAAAAAAAGATGACATTAAATGTTAGAGACAATATGGATCCAGAGGATTGCCAGGGGGAGAGAAAATTGGTAAAACCTCACTGGAAAAGAATTTGGCATTATCTTATAAAGTTAAATAGTCATATATCCTACAATGCCCAGAAGAAAAAATCTGGAACCATTCCAAATGGATAAGGAAATTCTAGAGTACATCACAATGAAACATTGTAAAGCACTCAAAACTAATGAACGGCAGCTACACACAACTATGCGGTTGACTCTTGGCAATACCATATTGTTGAAAAATGCTAGTTCCAGGAGACTACAGACAACATGATTTCTTTTTCTGAAAACTTTAATATGTAATAAAACTATCTTTTAAAGGGGATGATGAGCACAAGATCCATGTGAGTCCGGCAGACTATTAGGGTCTAATAAAATTGGGCACATGGGTGGTTGCTGTGTTGTTCTCTGAAGTTTTCTGTATGGTTGAAATATTTCATAATAAATTATTTTAAAAGCAGTACTTTAACATCAGACAGGCCTGCTGTATTCGAGTTTTCGTTCTCTTACCAGCAACCGTAGATGAGACACTTGAACTTTCCAGTTAAAGATCTCAGTTTCCTTATGTGGAAAACTGGAGCAGTAATAATACACACCAATGTGTAAAGGACATCGTACAGGGCTTGGCAATAGCTATTACTTTAAAAACCAAGTTTTTTTTCTGTTAATAATAATATAATTAATCCAATTCTTTTCCTTCTCCTATATATAATGTCCTTACATCTACCAAAAAAAAAAAAAAATACAGGTCAGTCACATCGAGCCTTTTGACCGAATTGATGTAGCACATGCTTTGGGGCAGTGTGTGAGATGTATTTACTTACAAGAAGGCTGGGCAGGTCCAGGCTTGGATGAAACCTAAAGTATGAAAGGTAATAAGTATTGGTGCCCACACATCCATCGGCATTCCCTAAGAGCTCCAAAGCCTCTACCTGCTGCCTTATCTCTGCTATTTCCTATTTAGGAGTTAACAGATAACAGAGGTTTGTGAGTATTCCTGTGTTTTGAGAGAGGATTCTTAGAAATAAAATATCTTTCAGATCCAAAGTCCTGATATAAAAAGCAGATTAGATTCTGCCCTAAACCCCCTCAAATCACACCAAGTAGAAATTTCTTGTAGAACAGGACTGGAGCTGGGAATGAAAAAGTCATGTGCCCTGACTTCTGAGCCAATATTCCTGCATTTATACACGCACACACACACACACACACACACACAGAATTTTCTCACCCAACCTCTGCTTCTACATGTAAGTAGAGCCATCTAGAACAGGCTGAACATTGTATCCTGATATCCTGTTGTGGCCTGCAGAGTAAAGGTCTTGTCCCTGGAAGTACACATGGTCTCCCTTGAGAGGGACAATCATCCCAGAGTCAGTTATCCAAAGAGATGGCAGGTTCCTGAAAGGCAAGCCTCAGGCAGGGAAGAGAATCTTGTTTCTCTCAGAACCTCATTTTATAGGCTCTGTTCTTCAAGGAGTCAAGACGCCTGGGGTGAGCTCCTGGGTAATAGATGCTGAAGTGATGCCCCCCCACCCCGCCCATGGAGACAGGCTGGGAGCCAGAATGAGATGAATCCTTTCATAACCAAAGAGCAAGCTGTAGGCTACACATAGATTCTGTAGTGCAGCATCCTCCCTGGGCTTGTTTCTCTTTGGCTTTCTTCCCAAGGACTCAGTAAAGAATTGTTGGAGCACACCAGTACCATCCTCCTGTTCCCATGCTTGTCTTGCTAACATGCATTCCTATGTGAGAATTAGTGGTGGGTCCTCCAATAAGAGCTAATTTTTATGTTTTTAAATTCATAAAGTGAAAACAGGATTATAAAGAATGTTTGAACATGGAATAACATCTCCCTATGACTCATGCCCAGAAGTTCTTACCAAACACCCCTTCCTCCAATGCAGAGACTTTTCCCACTACTACCAACTAGATCAGTGAGTTAGCTCTTTCTGTGTAACAAACCACTCCAAAACTTAGTGATCTGAAACACCACTTATTTCGTATTATCTCACGATTATGTGGGTGGGCAATCTGGGCCAGGCTCAGCAGAGTGGTTCTTCTGCTGGTCTCCCTGGGATCACTTCTGTGGCTGCATAAAGCTCACAGGTGAGATGAGGGCTTCTTGGTCTAGGATGGCCTCATTCACATGTCAGGCAGCTGGTGGTGGCTGTCAGCTGGTGTGGGCAGGGCCACTGGGCCACATGTCTCCAGCAGGCTTGCCCTGTTCATTGACAGTGTGTTGGTTGAGGGTTCCAAGAGCAGCGAGAGAAGACAACTTCACTGTGCAATTGCTTCTCAGGTCTCTGTGTCACATTTAGTAATGTCCCATTGACTAAAGGCAAGCACATGGCCAAGTCCAGAGTCAGTTTAGGAGGGTATAAATACAAGAAGGGAATTATCACAGCCACTTTTTTAAACAATCTTCTATACCAGCCTTAAGTAGCCTGGATCTTATTTTATGAGATAGGAAAGAATTTTCCTTGGACACACCACACATCCATACACACTCACATACTTACGTCCACACATGCACACAAAGATTCATTGCATATTCTCATGTTAAAGCACATGTATGTACACATCATAGTTACACATGGCCGCAGACACGGACACATGCCCACAGGAGAGAGTTACATGGAGATACACATAAAGCTGGTCGTGTGTATAGGCACAAAAGACCACTTATAAGGCAAGGTTTTTGCTGTACACACTCCGTTTCATTTTAGCTTTCAGCTTTTCCTTGAGAAAATCTGCCACAGCAAATTCTCGAGGAGGAATCTGCTGCTACAACCCATCCTTTGATATGAAGGGTTAAGCGATTAAAGATGACCCAGCCTGCCAGCTGCAGGCCCGTCTCTGTGGTCTGATTTCTCAAGATGATACAGCTCACTTCCCAGTGGTGATTGCAAGATTTAAATCTAAGTCAGAAAAGAGAAAAATGCAATTCTTAGTGCAGTGTTAGAGCACAGCCAGAGACAACATAACCGATGAACAGACAGTATTACAGAATTGTTTAACCATTTCACCGAATGGAAAATAAGGAGATGCATTTTCATAGAGCTTCAGAGCTTCAGGACCTTAAGAGGTCCCCTGGTCTAGAACTCTGAGTATCTAAAATGGATGTGCTCTGTTCTAGAAAAGATATGGCTTTTTATTTTTATTTATTTATTTATTTATTTTTTGTGGTATGCGGGCCTCTCACTGTTGTGGCCTCTCCCGTTGCGGAGCACAGGCTCCGGACGCGCAGGCTCAGCAGCCATGGCTCACAAGCACAGCCGCTCCGTGGCATGTGGGATCTTCCCGGACCGGGGCACGAACCCATGTCCCCTGCATCGGCAGGCGGACTCTCAACCACTGCGCCACCAGGGAAGCCCCAGTATGGCTTTTTAAATAAAGATCTCTTCATTCTCTACTGAAAGCATATGACTTTGGCCTATGTTTTCATATCTCTATGCATATATTATCAACAATTTATAATTAATAAATGTTTACATTCATAATTTTTTAAAGTGACAGTATTATGGGAAAATATATTTAAAGTACGATTACATGTACTTTCATTTCTCTCACATTTTTTATGACTATGGGGGGAAAATCTTTTTTTCTACAGAGGCAAAATTTCTAGAGACTGTGTATCTGAAGAGCCAAAAGGGATTTCAAATATGGAAACGCTCCTATAAGCTCACCAAGCCTCCATAGACTTCCAGCCCAGGACAGATCTGTAACTCCACTCTGCAACTCCCCACGTGAACCACCTTTAAAACTGATCCCCCTACTTAATGCTTTCTGGATCCAGCCAAGTTCAGCCCTGCCCTCTCCCTTGCCCAAGCCCACTTGGCTGATGGATCACACCCAGTGTCTCAGTCTGTTTGGGCTGCTATAACAAAGTACCCTAAACCAGGTGGCTTAAACAACAAACATTTATTTCTTACAGTTCTGGAGGCTGAGAGTCTAAGATCAAAGTGCCAGCAGATTCAGTGTCTGGTGAGGGCCAACTCTCTGCTTCACAGACGGTTGTCTTCTCCCTGCGTCCTTGCATTGCAGGAGGGGCAAGAGAGCCTGCGCTCTAGAGCCTGCGAGCCACAACTACTGAGCCTGTGTGCCACAACTACTGAAGCCTGCGCACCTAGAGCCCATGTTGCGCAACAAAAGAAGCCACCGCAGTGAGAAGCCAGTGCACCACAACGAA
This sequence comes from Mesoplodon densirostris, assembly GCF_025265405.1. Lineage (NCBI taxonomy): Eukaryota > Metazoa > Chordata > Mammalia > Artiodactyla > Ziphiidae > Mesoplodon > Mesoplodon densirostris. Next base: position 52,870,828 of record NC_082675.1, on the reverse strand, counting down.
GAGTAGCCCCCAACTCGCCACAAATAGAGAAAGCCCACACACAGCAACAAGGACCCAATGCAGCCAAAAATAAATAAATAAAATAAAATTTTTTTTAAAAAAATGATAGACTAGGGAATCACAGACCTCCTGAATGATGTACCTCAACATTTCCAGGTTCCTTTACAGCCAGGAGAAGCCCCCATGGTGTGACTGTCACACATACACACACACACACACACACACACACACACACACACGCTCAGAGAATGGGTCCTGCTACGACGAACTGATACAGTTGCATGTTTTAACAATGCGTTAACCATAAATCTATCCCGCATTATTTTTTAAAGAAGCTTTTAAAAAGAGTACAATGCACTAGCTCAACAATCTATGAAAATGAGAAAGGTAAAGCTGGTGATAAATAGAGTTGAAATATGAGCGAGGCCACACTAACTTCACACAAAAGGCGAGGAAGGTCTGACCCCTCACTCAGAGCCTGCCTTCATCCTCCAAAGTGCATTTCCCCTCACATCACCTCAAATCATTATCTGGCAATCCTGCAGGCCAGGGAGCAGCTGGTTAGAAAACAGAGGTCCAGAGAGAAGAGGTCACAAAGGAGTTGTGCTAGAGGCAAAAGGAGACAGGTCATGGCTCCTCTCCCACATCTGGAAGGGCACTCCTGGGTCTCCCTGCCTGTCCAAACCTCCATCTCCCCCAGCACTGCCCTCAGGATGAAAGCCATATCCCAAGTTTCCAAAGGCAGGGTCTGAGTCTTAGATGCTTAGATGCTTCCCATCTACCCTCAGAACCTAGCATGGAGGGGGGCTATACACTGGGACCTCTGGGGTGGAGGTTGTGGTCAAGCATATGGAAGAGTCCCTCGAATTCTGCCAAATACAGCTCCAAGGTGGGGGCAGCCCACAGAAGTTGCCAGGAAGGGGTGGGCAGGGATCTGCTCAGAGGGTTGGACACACCCCTGCTTGGAGTTTAGAATGAAGCATATGCCTGCCCAGCGCCCCTAAAGCTCCAAGGCCGGGATTTCATACTTCATGCTCTGCACGTGAAAATGCTTACTTTGAAGGGAAGAAAAAAGTCAACAGAACAAAAAACATCAGCCCATTGCTAAGCCACGCGAGCTGACTACATTCCTGCAGCCTGTCTTGGGCCAACCATCCCAGAGAAGACAGGAGTACAAAGCGCCCACCATTTGGAAGCTGACGGAGCAGTTTGGGAAGTCAACACGTTCACGGACATGAATGAACAGTGAGGTTCCCATCGGAGTTCTCATCCCTTAAATGCTCTCGGGGCTCCCAGTTCAGATCTCTGAAAAGATGTGAGGGCACAAAAGCCAGAAGGGCTTTCATGGGAGGTTTGAACCTGGGCCTGAGCCTCAAAGAATGAGCAGGTTGGGATGGGGTGTGTGATGAGGTACAGGGGTCCGTCACAGGCAGAGCCAAGAGCTACAGTTCAAAGGAGTCCAGTTGGAAATGAGACATCAGACGCTGCCTGGCCAGGGTAAAAGGTTTGAATTGAGAGACAGAAAAGATACTGGAGGGTCAGCAGGTTCCGATCACATGGCCCTTGAATGCCATGAGGAAGAAGCTGACCTGTTCATCCACTTGGCAGGGAAAACAACATCAACGGCTCCCCCTTGGTCCTTCGGCATTTAGCGGAAATGGAAAGGAACACAAGCAAGACGGGAAATCGAAGACCGGGATGGTACCAAGGCCTAGTATTGGACCCAAGGCCCTTGCAAATGGTCCCAGGGCAGATCCAGTCTGTTCTGTAGTCACTAGGGCAGTTCTGGAAGCCGGTAGTGTTCTGATGCTGCACGGCGCCTCCCCCAACACACTGCAAGCTCTTCTCAGATGGCCGTGCTTAGGCAGCTCCAACCTTGACCATGCAGGACACGAGTGGTGGCAGCACCAATGAGGAGCACCTGGCCGGTCACAGAACCTCAGGTAGGTATGGGGACAGGCTGCTTGGGTTCACTTGGGGACAGTTGTTTAACGGCTGCCCCGTCTCCCTCTGCCAAGGGTAGGAGATGGGGCTGGATGGAGGTGATGCCCTAAGCTGATGGAGCCAGAAACTCTTTGATACTGAATACCTCTCTGCAGAGTATAAGAGGGATAAAAGAAAATTAAAATTAAGACAATGAAAATAAATCTGGTAAAATAAGTTATTCATTTTTCATTTTCGTTGCATACCAGGAAATATGGTATGTAGCTTGACTGTAAAGACCAGTTGTAGGAGAAAGCAGTAATGATCTGGGAGTGATCTGAGGATCACCTGGATGGCCCATGAAGAGTCTCCCCAGTCCACCTGCCCCCATGCCTTCACTCCATTTTTCCATTAGACCCTTACTGATACACGAATGCCCCATTAAAAACTCCACAGGTATTTTTTGGATTAATATGCTGTATTTCAATTTTTATTGAACTATATTTGACATCTGTCATTGTGTGAATATAAGGTGTACATGTTGATTCGATACATTTGTATACCATAATATGATGGCCATTGTAGCAGTAGTTAACACCTCTATCATGTCACATAATTATCAATTCTTTTTTTTTTTTAATTTTTGGCTGCGTTGGGTCTTCATTGTTGCACGCAGACATTTTCTAGTTGTGGCGAGTGGGGGCTGCTCTTTGTTGAGGTGCGTGGGCTTGTCACTGCGGTGGCTTCTCTTGCTGCGGAGCATGGGCTCTAGACGCACGGGCTTCAGTAGTTGTGCACAGGCTTCGTTGCTCCATGGCATGTGGGATCTTCCCGTACCAGGGCTCGAACCCCTGTCCCCTGCGCTGGCAGGTGGATTCTTAACCACTGTGCCACCTTAATTATCATTTCTTTTTTGTGGTGGGAATAATTAAGATCTAGTATCTTAGAAGTTTGATGATTATAACACAATATTGTTGTTTATATTCACTATGCCGTGCATTAGACCTCTAGGATGTATTTATCTACTAGTTCCAAGTTTGTACCCTTAAACAACACTTCTTTTTACTCCCCCAGCCTGTAGCCCCTAGTAACCATCATTTTACTCTCTGTTTTCAGGAATTTGGTTTTTTTAGATTCCACATATGAGTGATATTATATTATATTATACAGTGTCCTCAAGGTGCACCCATCTTGTCACAAATGGCAGGATTTCCTTCTTTCTCGTGACTGGATAATATTTCATATATATCACCATATTCATTCATCTGCTGATGGGCACTACGTTGTTTCCATACCTTGGCTATTATGCATAATGCTGCAACATTACTGGAGCATGAGGGTACAGATAGCTCTTTGATATCCTGTTTTCCTTTCCTTTGGGCATATACCCAGAAGTGGAATTCCTAGATCATATGGTAGACCTATTTTTATATTTTTGAAGAAACTCCATGTTGTTTTCCATAGTGGCTGCACCAATTTACATTCCCACCAACAGTGTACAAGGGTTCCCTTTCTCTACACCCTCACCAGCACTTTATTTCTCTTGTCTTCTTGATGAGAAACTGCAGTCTGGTTTTACTGAGCTACTTGGGGTTTCCCCAACATTCCCCAACACACCATGCTCCCCGGTCACCAACCCTTCTACTGGCCACAATGCCTCCTTCCCTTGTCTGCCACGTAGACATCTGCTCCTTCCTGACTCAGATGAAACCTAGCCTGGCTGCTCCCACAGTGCTGCATCCATCCCTCTTTAGCACCTGGCTCATTGTTCTGTGATGATCTGTGTAGATGCCTGTGCCTCCTTTCCCCCACAGGAAGTTTCCGAGAACAGAGGTCATGTTTTATTTTGTATTCCTAATGATTGAGTCCTAAATGTAAATGCTAATACCTTTATCTCCTGCTGGTATTTCTCCTGGGCCAGTTTGTGAAAATGGGCAGGATTTGATGCAAGAGAGTATCAGGAACCAGACAGGACAGCGTGCCTTGGGGGAACAGACATGCTTCTTTATCTCATCAGTGAGGTAGGTGACCACATACAGTATAAACTGGCAAGGCCTTAGGAAGGGTAGGATACCCACATGGAGAGACCCTCCCAACCTGACCACTGACGCCCAAAAGAGTAATAATAGTCACAATAAGGTAAAGAGTCTGGTGATATTGACTATCCATTTGCGTGTTTCCTGTGGCCCAGGTGCTACACTAAGCACCTGACATGTCTGATCTCATTCAATCCATACAACAAAACTAGGAGGGAAGTTATACTCATCCCAACTCCATAGGTAAGGATGCTGAGCCTCAGAGAAGACACATAACTTGATGATGGTCATGCAGCTGGCCACTGGAAGAGTCGTGATTCAAACCCACTCATCTACCCCAAAGCTCTTACTTTCCACTGTGCTGTCGAACAAGAAATCAGGCTGAAACTGCAGGTTTCATTTGTTGGGAAAACATGTTTATGCACATTTACACTGTCTTCCTCAAATCCTTTCAGACCATAACAAGGCATTAAATAAGTAATTATAAATAGGGATTTTAGTAAATTCACATCCACACACACTTGCCTAAAGCCAATTCTTCCCCTGAGCGAGAGCCTCCCTGTGGAGCGGGAGGTGCAGGTGCCAGACTCCTGAAGGAGATGACGTTAGGGAACAGGCAGGTGGTGGGAGGGGGAGAGGATAGAAGGCTGTGAGTGGAAGCTGCTGGAGAAGGCAGCTCCCAGTCCTGCAGATTCTGTCTTGACAAAGCCCCTCTGCCACCCGCAGCTACTGTTGGGATTCAGGACCCTGCTTACCCCACCCAACTGTCTGCAGTTGCCTCACAAGGATTCCCCTGCTCCTAGCCCCATCCATCCCAACACAATTCTCTCCTCAACACAGCCTGACCTCACTGAAGCACAGCCCGGATGTGCTCCAACACATTCAGAGACTCCCACTACCTTCTGACTGAAGTCTCAAATCAGCAGCTCAGCTCAAGGACTTTGATACTCAGCCTCCAACCAACCAACCAACCAGATTTGCCCCCCACCCCGTTACTGTTTCAGACACCCCAGGCTTCAGCTTCAGGCCCAGAACATGACTCACTGCATCCCAAATGAGCCTTGCTCTTCCCACTCTTCTTTCCCTTCTCCTAAAACACCACTGTCTTCTCTTAGGCTGCCAACAAACATTTGTGGAGCACCTACTAAGAATCAGGTACAGCGTTGGCTTGTAACATCAGGTTTCTCCTTCAACACTTAGTGCAAAGGCTGACTTCTGCATGAGGTGTTCATCCGTCTCCTGATGAGAAGTAACTTCATCCTTCTCTATGTGCTCAAATATTTATAACACCTGGCCTTGAACCACAGGCATACATCTGCCTCCTCCAGCCCTGTAAACTACATAGGGGCAGAGAGTATGGTATTGATGGCCACGAGCCCCATCATTGATCATGGTGAGCTTCAGTCCAATCTGTATGCACCAATGGACAATTCCAGAGTTCCTGGGTCACCACTCCCCACTGGCATTTAAAGCACAACAAAGAATATTATTGAAACAATCACCAAAGTATCAAGGTATGAATTATTTGAACCATCTAATGATTACAAAGACATAATAGAAGTCATTCAGTGTCCTGGATAATTCTGATTTATCTAACATACTTCCTATCATGTACCTACACAATTAAACAGACTATGTGAATCTGTAACACTTAGTGCTATCAGACGGAGCCAATATGCAAGCCACAATGAAGAGGATCAAAATTATACTGTGCATTCCCTCTTGGGCTTAGATTCCAACCTCTAACGGTAAAAATAAAAGTGGATGTCAGGGTTGAGACCCATTTGTTCCATCAGCCAGTTGGAAATCATTTATTAAACACCTGCTGCACCATCCTGAAGCTGGGCTACGAAGTAAATGGACACAGTTCCTCCCTCTAGGTGTTTCTGCTCTGGTCAGGAATACAAGACTTACTCATGAAAAAAACAAGCTAAACAACACACAAGCAAGGTGTAAATTAATCACATGAATGCTGAGGAAAAATCAAAGTAAGAGAAAAGTCCAAAAAGTTGAGAGTAATCAGGAAAGAATCATCTTACTTTCTCAATAGAGACAAGTAATGAGCCTCAAAAATCCCTGTATTAACCATCTTAAGGTGTCAGGTCCAGATGGTTCTGGTGGAGAAGGAGATACTCTGTGTAGGGCATCTAATCCTTTAGGCCTTTCACTTATTCACATATTTCCCAATTCATTACTCAATAAATATTTGTTGAGTACTTACCACATGCCAGACCCTGTGCTAATGCCCAGAATATGGTGGTGAACTCCATGGTCTTTATGAATTAGTGGTGTTTGGAATATACTACAGGAGAGGGTCTTTTTAATTTTGGAACTTTATGCCTTCAAATGTAAGTTGATATTCAAGTGAGTTGAATTCCTAGGCATAGAATGGATGATGATTGGGATGGAAGGGTGGTGGTTCAGAGGCAGGTTGGATGGCAGGAGGAAACCTTACTGAGACCAAATCCATCATAATTTATAGCATTTCAAGGGTTAGAGGTTTGGGGGCAGCCATGGGGAAGGAGTAAGGGAAGAAGCCTCTGCCCAAGAAATAGAGGCCACAGAGGGTTCTGCGCCAGGGTCAGCCCCCACCCCCAAGCTCAGACTTGGCATTGCTGGCATGGATGGCAGAGCCAAGAAGTGCAAAAACAATCAAATGGGGCTGCCATCAATGAGGAAGCATCGTGCAATGCCAGCACTTGATTTGGAAAGTATTCATAAGGCTTTCTTGGCTAGGATATTTAAGACAAAAATAGAAATATTCTCATCAATGATTTATAAGATTGCTTTAGCGAGATGGGGCAGAACCCAGTATAACAAAGAGCAGAAAAGCAGCCTCCTAACTTGTCACTGGGCTGGAGAACATGGGCCAGAAGAGAGAGAGGCATGAGCGGCTGCTTCTTGTTCCTATCACAGAAATCAGAGCCGGGAAAAACTACCAATTTAGCCAATCTGAACCTCAGAACCCAAGCCACTTTTTGGAATCTTCCAACTGCAATTTTATTCTTCTCTGGGGTAGAAGTCTCCAGATGTGATATCTGAAAGGTGCACACGTATTATAGAGACTAATAACAGTATGAATAAATTAGCAGCCAATCAGATAGAAACATTGTTCCAAACAGAAAGCATCTCTTCTGGATTCTACCCTTGGAAGAGGTGGAGACGGGGACCAAGGAATGAAACAAGAACAGATTTAGAAGGAGCAGAAAGTGAGAGAAAGCCTTCCCACAATCAGGTAAGGTCATTTCACAGTTATGTGCTGAGCTTATTATAAGCCCATTCCTGGATTCTGTTCAGTTATGCACAAACTGACTCCATCTCCTGGACTCTCCATTGGAAGCATATGGGATGGGAGAGGAAAAGTCACTCATTTCAGACCAGCCCCTCACGCCTGTTCACCAATCTCCAGTCCCTGATACCTCCTGCCTCCACCCCATCGTACCTGAAGCTCCCCAGCCAATCGTCCTGAAACTCAAAACCTCATCAAGTCACCACTGTAACGGGGACAACCTTCTGCACCCTATTCCTCAACTACAAGATCGAGATCCTACTCAGACTGACATGTTGGAGGCTCTCCAGTCATATAAGCATTTATTGTGCACACAGGATGCCAGGCTCTGGGGTGCAAAATTGAACAAGAAAGGCACACTTGTGCCCTTGAGGAGCTTACAGTCTACCAGGGCTGGGGGGAGCAGGGAGGAATCAACCAGTAAATTAATCGATTAATAACAATTGTGCAGATGGCTATAAGAAGGAGAGTGAGGATGAGAAGTGTACCATCTGAGGCTGAGGGACCCAGCACAGGGGGAAGGGGGAAGTGACAGGAGACAGGCTTAGAAGGAAAAGCAGAGGGGACAGGGTGAGTTATGAGGGTCCTGGAATAACAAGCCTAGGAGTTGGGCTCCATCCCAGACGCAATGGGGAGCCATTGAAGGCTTTTGAGGAGGGAGTTGGCAAGACCAGATCTAGGATTCAGAAAGCCCATTCTGTCTGCAGAATGAAGTGCATGTGGGTCAGAGAAGGCAAAGCCAATGGCAAAAGACCAGTTAGAAGACTACAGCGATAGCATAAGTGAGCAAGAATGGAGGCCTGACAGGGAGGAGGTGAAGATGTGGAGAGCTGGCAGGACTTGGTGGCCAAGGGCATCTGCAGGATGAGGATACAGTCAGGAGTGATACAGTGATACAGTCAGGATACAGGATACAGTCAGGAGTGATTCACATTTTGGCTGAGATGACTGGATAGATCATGGGGCCAAAATAAGAAACTCAAGTGGGGGGGATATTTTTTCTCATGGGAAGAGAGAACCCCTGAGTCTGAGAGTCTTTTGATGGAAACCTCCAGAAGTTGTAAGTAAGAGGCTGAAGCTCAGGAAGGCAGAAGAGACTGACTATGCATGTTCGACTGGGACCTTCAGCCTGGGACAAGGAATTACCATCCTGTGTGAGAATGTAGTTCCCTAGGAGACTGTGAAGCCTTAAAAAAGAAAATTCAAGGCTGGGACTGGGGTAACCCAGCATTTAAGGACTGGACAGGGAAAGGGCTCAGTTGGGGGACTAATGAGAAGTAGTAGGTGAACAAAGAGAGAACAGCGTATTTCTTAAAAGAGAAAGAAGATGGTTCGAAGAAGTGATTAGTAGCATTAACACGAAAACTAAAAACGTAGCCACTGGATTTGGCCAAGGAAGCCACTGATGACATTAGTAAGAATAATTTCGGTAAAGTGGGAGAGACAAAAGCCAGTCTGAGCATATTACAGAACAAATGAGAAACAAAGAAGTAGAGAAAGCAAGGGTAGCCACCTATTTCAAGACCTCTAGCACAGGAGAGAGATGGGGACACCTTGAGAGACAGGAGTCATGGCAGGACTTTTTAAAGGAATTGGCCCATTGTTAGGCAGACCCAAGAGACCTCAGGATGCTAGAGGATCGATTCCTCCAAGGCGTGTGGCAGCGAATAAGACGACCTCGAAACTCCATGCCAAATCTGAGATTCCACGCCTCTCTGGAAAATGAGCCACATCAAAACAGTCATTTTCACAGGGTCTGTTGAGGATAGAGAGCCATACTTCAGCATCAGCATCAGGACATCAGGATTAGAAGGGAGCACTTTCCTGTGCATCTTGGATATGAGTCAAGGAACATGTATATCTTCCCTAAAAAAAAAACAAAAAACAAAAAACCTGGAGGTCACATGGCTCAGGCTAGAGAAAGGGACTCAGGAGGGAACCCATTCCCTCCCTCTAAGAGAACATCAGCTCCCCCTGGGAGGGAGCCAGGGAAATAGGATCAGGCTGAAAACAGATTGCACAGCAGCAGAGCTGACCCGCCCTCCCACCTCTGTGCCTCTTTCCCCAGGGCGGAGGCGCTGCCCCCCTAGGCTCCCTGTGAACTGGGAAGCAGACAGTGTTCTGTGCCTCGACCTCCGCCAGCACCCATGGGCCCTGGCCTGGCCAGCTGCTGAGACAGCCTTCCTGGAAGGCAGCATCTCCGCCACCCATGCAGCCTCAGCTCCTGGCCCAGGAATACAGAGGAGCGAGAGAGAGGAGGAAAGACAAACAGACAGGGTGAAAAGGAAGTACAAGGGAGAGACAGAAAGAAACAAAGATGTGCTGAACAATGAAGAAACAGCCATTTATAACTAAAGGGTAAGCGTGTGTGCATGAGAGAGAGAGAAAATGAGAGAGAGCCCTGGGTTGTATATCTGACCCTTGAGCAAGTCACTTTACCTCTTCGGATGTTAATTGCCGAATGTGTAAAATGAGAAAAGTGGATTAGAAGATGCCTAAGGTTCCTTTCAGGTGGAAAATCCTGTGTTTCTCAAATTCTGTATCTGTATATATATAGCACCCCCAGAGGCCAGAAGCATTAGCAGCACAAAGAAAATATAAACCCCAATAAGGACGAGGCGCTCACCCATGTGTGTGTCTGGCAAACACGTAAACACATGCACACGTGCGCACGCCCACTCTCTCTCTCTCTCTCTCACACACACACGTACACACAGGAGGGTGGGCGCTCTGTTTCAGGGTCTGCCTCTCAGCGAAGGATGCGGTTAGAGCACATTAGAGCTTACACATTAAACTCGTCTGATCAATTTACAGTCACGCCTCTTCTACATACTAGGAAATGCTAAATCTCAACTAACCTAAATATTTGAAAAATGAATCATTTTAGATTTTCAAGCTCTCTAAGTAGCTAAGGATTTACTCTTCAAATGATCAAAACTAGTTTTAAAAGCCACCCCAGAGGGACATATTTGGTTTTTTGGATTATAACCAGACTTCCGAACCTGGGTTCACTGTAGATTCCCAATAGCATTGGTTATCCTATTGCCGAGAGCTGTGCCAGGCTGGGCTGGTGTCCCCAGGCACAGCAGCAGGAGGGAAGAGACCACAGAAGCCTTCCTGATTTGGGGAGAAGAGCTGGGAGTGGAGACAAGGAAGGTGTTACTACACAGCACATCCCTTCCATCCCAGAGCTGGACCTTAAACAGGAAAGGGGGAGGGGGGAGAAAAAGAACATTTTCAAAGGAAGCCGAAAGCTGGGCGCTGGGCAACACCTCCTGTTTGGGTGGCTCTGGGCAACCTGGGGCCACCACTGGGGTGGGTGGGTATAAAAGGAGCGTGGGTTTAGGCAGAAAGATGGGGTTAAACAGATTTCATCAGTTCTTTCCCCCTGTCCATCCCAACTGCCTGAGGTGTGGGAGAATTCCAGAAGCTATCTGGTTGCTGTCTGGGGTGGGAAACACAGGAAGAGACCTAGAAGCCAGGGTCTTCCTCCGTCCCCTGGGTGAGGGAGGGTGAGAGGCTGTAGTTGGGTGTAGGAGATGGGGGGACGCGGAGGCTGCCTGTGACCATGACATCCAGCTGGGGCCTGGTGGGCAGGGGAACTTGTCAGCTCCCACTCTAGGAGCCCTAGGTTGGGGATCCTCCAGGAGCCCATCAAGGCCCAGACAACAGCACAAGGGCAGCCTGAGGCCCCCTCCCCAGCACAGGTTGTGTAAGTTTCCCCCTACCTCAGATGCCATCTTGGCTAGAAGAGAGAGGGCAAAAACCTCCAAGGACGGAGGATTTGCCCATATAAGACTGATTACCCTGAAAGAAAATGACTGACCACTAACTAACACGTTTGAAGCCTTCCTCTTGCCCTGGCATAAAAGAGCCTGGGCCCTGGGCCGGGAGAGTAAAATGGCAGTTAAAGAAAATAAAGGCCACTGCGTGTTTGCCCCTGTCAGTGTTAAGTCCCTGAATGCTGCTGCAAGTGATAGCTGGCTCTGGCCCTCTCCTCACCTGCTGCCCCTGCTGCCCCTAAGGATCTTCCCAGCCCTTCCTGGGAGGTCTCACCCCAGGGCTGAGGGCCAGGGAGCCGAGGGCAGGGGCATTTCCAGCCTGAGAGGCAGGGCAGTGCTCAGAGAGGCCAGGGAGTTGCACCAGTCAGTGTGGGAGGAGGGAGGGTGTGGGCACTGGGCGCTGGCTGGAGGCCTCTGCCCCGCTCAGAACCTATGAGTTATGGGGCGCAGAGGATAGAGGGGTGGCTCCTTCCGGAGGCACCAGACCACTTCAGGCCAGCCTCAGACTTAGCTTGTAAGATTTGAGGGGCCAGAGAAGGCCTCAGGCTACCCCAGAACTGTTTCCCAGCAAAGCCCTGTTGCTGAGAATCTGTTTCCAAGGCAAAGGACTGAAGAACACAGTAGCCTGTGAGAATATTCAGGCAAAGGGTGAACCTGGAAGGAGGCAGGGAGTATCCCCTGGGACCTGGACAGGTGGGCCCCGGCCCCTGGACCTCCTCCGTGGACCCCAGAGCCCAGTGTGACTGCCAATAAGATCACAGCCAGGGGACCCTCTGGACACAGTGGTCTTCAGAGCTCTCAGCCCCTGGGTCCCTGTGGCCTGACAGCCCAGGAGACCCCTGAATCTACTCATCACAGCCCCTGACAGGCCCCACAGCCCATCGTCACCGCTGTGCTCTAGACCATGTGGACACACACACACAGACATGCTCACAGACAGACACACAGACACATGTCAACATGACCCGCACTCTGGATAAAGGGCCTCACTTAAGAGTCAGGCCTCCCTCTTGTGGCCTTGGTCATCTTATTATTATCAGATTCTGAGGGGTGTGAAAATATCAATAGGCTCAGGCTCTGCCGTCTCTCAGAGGTGGCATGGAACCCACCTGTTCTTTCACAGTCTAGAAAGTGACTTTTATCATCATCGTCATCACCATCACCACCATCAGAGCCAAGTGGCCTCAGAGAGATAATCCAAATAGGCGGGTGAGTGCCCTCATCAGGAGCTGCAAGGATCAGGCCCTAGGAGAGATGCTCAGGAGAATACAAGTCAAAGTTGGGAAGGGGAGATGTGAACAGTGATGAAAGCTCAACTTTATCCGATCTGCACAAAGAGATGATTTGTGAATCAAAATGGTGGAAGGCAGGTGTGCTGTGCCCGCATAGGACCCAGGGGACCTGGTTCCAACTCAAGGGCTATAAGGATTCAGAGTAGCAGAGACCAGTGCTACCACAGTGGTGGGGACGGCAGGGTAGGACTTGTTATGAAGACAGCTGAGGGCACTGCATGAGTTAACTAAGTGAGCCTAAGTGCGTGGAATCAGCCAACCTGATTTTGAATTTTCACTCTGTCACTTCCTGGCTGTGTGACCCTAGAAAAGACACCTAACCTCTCTGACCTTCAGTAACCTGGTATGTAAAATGCCGGTGCCTCCCTTATAAGGATGCAGAGAGGAGGAACTAAGCCGCTGTGGGGGCTGGGCAGTCGTAAGCAGCTGGTAGCACCAGATAAGGGTAAACAAAGGCAAGGAGACTTAAATGAGGACAGTGTGTGCATAACTGCAGAGGCCAGAAGACAAGGATGGCTGGGGACTGCCCAGACGGTCACGCCCCAGAAAGGTGGGGCACCCAGGCTGGACGAGGGTGTGGCTGGAGGGGACACCTCTGAGGCCCCATCTCTGAGGAAGCTGGAGCCCTGGAGTTAGCAACGCTGCCAAACAAGTTGTCAGACCAGCCCTGCAGGGCTTTCTTCCCACTGGTCCTGACTCTGATGGAAATCAGCAGGCCGGCGGTGTGGGCCTGGGCAGCGCAACAGGCAAGGCCCTGGAGACAGCTTAAGTGGACAATAATTGCAGGTTATTATATACCGGGCTACAGCCAAAAGCCAGGCAGCTATTAAGTGTGATTGGGAGAAATAATCAGGAGAAGGAGGATGGATGTGAGAACTGAGCTGCTCTTTCTGTTCTCAGGGCTGCTCTGAGGCCAGGGCTGTGCAGAGGCAGAATGGAGGTGGGTGGGGGCAGAAGCCCATCTATTAGTATAAGCACCCTACACTCTGGGAAGCAATTCCATCGTTCCTTGCCTCGGATCCTCCCTGCTTCCCACGATGTATGCAGAGCAAGGATTACTGTCCCCATCCCATAATTCAGAGAATAAGGTCCAGAAAGGGGAAGCAGCCGACCCAATCATACAGCGAGTCTTTCCCGAGTCCCATCAGAGCCTGGACTGAGCCTCTCTGTTATTTGATGGCCACAGAAGTGACTCCTGGCATGAAGTCCATCAAGTCCCAGCTCTGCTCTCAGTGGGGTGGTCATGAGGTTGAGCAGGGATCATCTCAGAACTGGGACTGGGAACGGTCATTAAGACCCAATGAGGGGCTTCCCTGGTGGCGCAGTGGTTGAGAGTCCGCCTGCCGATGCAGGGGACGCGGGTTCGTGCCCCGGTCCGGGAAGATCCCACGTGCCGTGGAGCGGCTGGGCCCGTGAGCCACGGCCGCTGAGCCTGCGTGTCCAGAGCCTGTGCTCCGCAACGGGAGAGGCCACAACAGTGAGAGGCCTGCGTACCGCAAAAAAATTTTAAAAAGACCCATTGGGGCACAGATCTTTCCGTGTGGATCTCAGTCAGGACATGAGCAAGGAACTGGGAAATGCAGAGTGGGCAGGTTTATAACAATAAGGTTGGTTATTTCTTAGAGCTTTATATATTCATTAGCTCCTTCTCTGGGATAGAAGGAGACCTGGAAGCCCATTTTCTAGATGAGGATACAGAAACCAAAAGCGATTCCGTGACTTGTCGCAGGTGGGGCAGTGATGCTGTCAAAGGCAGGGCCAGTGTGACAGTTGCTGGTCTGGGAGCTTGTAGACCACATTCAAGATCTGTCTATTGGGGAAGACTTTGGCAGAGGTAACCTTACCCCGTCCTCTGACACCAGGCCAGAAGGATTTGGGATTTTATCCCTTCTGGCCAGAGTTTCTTATTTCATCAATATCAGAGGAGGGTCTTTCTTTCTGGGCCAAGGATGACATGAGGTTGCCCTGGTATGATGTGTGGATCACACATTCCCAACCTCCCACCTCCCACCCCTCAGCTCCTCAAAGCCCACAACTCAGTTTGGATACAAGAAGGAGGCACCCACATCCCTGACCCACAACTCAGTTTGGATACAAGAAGGAGGCACCCACATCCCTGACCCACAAACACCATGGACATCTTCAAGGAGATTCCCACAGGCCAAACACTGCCTTCATTATTTCCTGCAGCAAGTTTTACAGAGACAGCCCTGCCCTGACGGGGACACCAAAGTGTGGTGGTGGGCAATGGACCAGCCCCCGACTCCTCCAAACACAGCACCTCAGCAGACATCCAGGAAAGTCTGCACAAGGCTCAGGGCCACCCTCAGGATCTGACGACCTGCCCCTCCCTCCGGGGATTGCCTCTCCCCAGACAGGCCCTCCCTCCCACCCCCCGCCAGGCCTCCCCAGCCCCAGTCTGGAAATGACCCTGCTTTGGGTCACAGGAGAGCAGGAACCTCACACAGAGAGGGATCAATTACATTGTGACTCAGCGAGAGGGCACGGAGCTAGGGAGTGAGTCACAGAGCTTGCCCACCCTCTCCTTCCCAGGGAGGGGGGTCGGTCATGCAGGCCTGTTTTGGGAGCCTCCCAGGGTCTGGGCACGCAGATGTGTGGATGCAGGTTCCCAGGCAGTGGGGGGCGCTACAGCGCGGGCCCTTCCTAAAGCTTGAATGAGGTGGGCATCCCTGAACTGCTGGGCTGGAAGAAACTCATGGGGCCCCTCCCTGACATGGGCTCTGCTTCCCCAAACTCCCTCACAACAACACTGCACCCACAGCCAGGTCTCTTCTCTCCCCAACATACTGGAAGGACCACTGAGGAGAAACCCCAGTTGTCCTCTTCCTTAGAAAATCTCCATGTCCTATTACACATAGTCTAAATGCTATTTTCTGCTACAGCTTATATTTATCCCTGGAAAGGAGAGACTTAGTTTACTTTCTAATGAATACACTCATAACAATCACAGCTCACAAATTTATGGGCATCTACTATGTGGCAGATACTATATATTTAATACCTCTTTTAGTAATTTATTATCTCTTTACGACAATCATATGCAGTGTTATCATGCCCATGTTTCGGATGAGGAAACTGAGGCTGAGAGCACAACTTATATGGCTGGTAACTTATAGATCTGTCTGGTTCCAAAGTTCAGACTCTTTCTATACACGATGCATGTACTATGCCTATATGTATCTACCGTAACTTAAGTTTTATATACTTATTTTAAAGCAATAAATACCCAGTTGTGTTTATAGACTGTATTTCTTTAATTTTACTCTGCACAAAATTTACATTAATGTGCCTGTTTAGTAAGAGACCAGAATTTATATACACAACTTTGCTTATACACTTTGGAAGACTTTAAACTTATTAAAAGAAGGTTGCCATCTGGAAATCACTTGGCGGGAGGAGGATGGTTCTTGAAAACCTACGGCACCTGCTTTAAATATTCCTAGTGGTAGCAAACCTTCATCCTTTGAATGCAGAAATGACCTATGGAAAATGGGTCCAATAAAGTGACCCTCCCCCTCAGCACGTGTGTTGGCCTGGGGGTGGAGGGTGATTTCTTCCTTCTTCATAAATACCCAGTCTTTACCTTCATTGTCCTGCTCTTGTGTCATTGATTACACTCTCCTGTGTTAGAAGCAGCAGCAGGTTAGCAGATGGTCAGTGAGTCCCTACCCTGAGTCTTTCCTATGGGCTCAGCCTGCTGCAAACACCTGCCCCATGGCCACCTGCCACCCCGAACACCAGCCTACAACCTGCCATGGCCTTCACTGCCGGACCTGACTGCCCACATGCCCTCTCCATCCCCATCATACGCCTCTCCTTCTCTCTCCCCAGGCCACGCAGCCGCAGCCCTCTTGTCAAGCTCTTGTCAGCACCCAGCTGCTGGGTGAGGGAGCAGGAAGGATCCACATAGGTGGGTGAGTCTGAAGCCCCCAGATAACAACCCTTTGAAGATCCAGCCCAGTGTACATGTCCTGCAGTCTCACCTTCCCAAGCCCCCATCCAGTTGGTGTGTCCCTGTCCCCTCCCAGCCACCTCACTCCATGTCACCTGCATAGCCGGTGGACACTGGGTTTCTTAACCCCAGCACTATCTGAAGGATGGTGTGCCAGCCTGGGAGCCTGGCGGCCCTGGTGAGAATTCAGGTGAGAGAGCCCAGGTAGATAGAAGCTGTCCATCTAGCAACATTATCAGAGAAATTGTGGCCACAAGAAAGTGGTATTTATGCACAGCATTGGGTGTGTAATAAATACAATGCACTATTCCAGTTTCCAAAGTGAGTCCAGTGTCTGAAAACCTAAGGGCTCATGTACAGTAAATTAACATGATTAAAAATGAATTGGTAAAAAAAAAGAAAAAAAACGAATTGGTAAACCATCGCAATTAAAAGGAATTGCTGCGGCAACACCTCTCAGGTAAGAAGGGGCTGCGGAGTGCCAGCAGCCGGTACCCAGGGCAGGCCCCAGGTAGGGGTGCTGATGACGCCTTGCACTCCCGGAAGGCTGCCCGCTCCCAGGAGCACCTGGACAAACAGTCGTGCAGCAAGTGAGGGCACGCACTGTAGGGCCCACTTAGGCCCCAGCTGGAGGGGGTGCACTGCCTCCTCTGTAGGATGTGGGAGGGGCCTGGGACAGCCCCACAGCCACCACCGCACAGGCCACGGCTGATGCTCTAACAACACTGGCTGGTCAGATGCTGATGTAAGCGCTTCACCTGCATCTATCTACTCAGTTACTCCTCACAACAACTGGATGAAGTAGCTGCTATTCCTCTTCCTAGTTTACAGATGAGGAAACTGAGCCACAGAGAGATAAAAAAAAAAAAAAAAAAAAAAAAAAACCTGTCCAAGGTCCCAGAATTAGTAAGTGGGAGAGGCATGACTTGAAGCCAGCTTTACCTAAGCGCAGTTGTAAGTACCTGCTTCTGTTGGACTGAGTGCTGCCTGGCCCAGACTGTCTCCTTTTGAAAAAATGTAAATTCTCTGTGAAAGATAAAGAGTAAATTCCTAACCCTTCAGTTCAAATAAGTTAACTTTCTCTACACCTTTTTGTAGCCCATTGTGACCCTCAGTTTCTATTCTCACCTTAACAATTTTCACATAAGAACCGAGTCAGCCTCCCAGATATGCCACGGTCTCCCCTTCTAGGATGTGATGTGAGGAAGGAAAGGAGGGTGGAAGAAAGGATCACGGTCTCCATTTTACAGAGGAGGAAGCTGAGACCCAGGAATGCCATGACTCAGATCCCTCCCACTGAGCTCAGGCTCGCCCAGCCCAACTCACGGGATGCAGGATGCCTGGGCTGCAAATCCAGGTCCCTCTATCCTGCCTCTCCATTTCCTGCCCGCCCTCAGCCAAAGTGAGGCAAAGCCCAGATTGGCACGAAAGCCTGGAACAGGAGCCTCGAGGGCACATCCACGCTGACCCAAATGTCAGAGACTCCCCAAAGCATTTCCCACTGCTGCCCAAGCCCAGGAGCCCCCACAAGACCAAGGCTGTGTGTCCCTGGGGGCTCAGCCAGCCAGGAAAGAAGTCCAGAGGCCCCGCCCTCACCAGCCCTGGCACTAGTCTGAGCTCCGAGAGACAGCCAGTCTCTTCTGAGGAGCCCCTGGGTTTCCCAAAACACACAGCATCCCACCCCCAATTTTCTTCCTCCCTCCAGGGGTTTGCTCCCGCGGCCAGGCCTGCTGTGGGCTCAGTACAGGACAGGGGAACCCTTTGACCGTGCATTCTGGGTGGCAGGAGGCTGTTAATGGTAACTGAGAGAAGGCAGGCGCTGTTTTCCTCTTCTTTCCCACCTCAGTTATTGTTCCTTCCCAAATTATTCAAGGACAGAACCCCTGGGCTTATGAAGAAGATAAAAAACAGACTTCCGGGCTTCCCTGGTGGCGCAGTGGTTGAGAGTCCGCCTGCCGATGCAGGGGACACGGGTTCGTGCCCCAGTCCGGGAAGATCCCACATGCCGCAGAGCGGCTGGGACCGTGAACCATGGTCGCTGAGCCTGCGCGTCCGGAGCCTGTGCTCCGCAATGGGAGAGGCCACAACAGTGAGAGGCCTGCGTACTGCAAAAAACACAAACAAACAACAACAAAAAAAAAACAGACTTCCGAGGCTGCCTTCAAAGCCTCATCTTGCCCTCCCCACCCAGCTCCGCACAGGAGCCTCTACCTCCTTACCACCACGCAAGAGCCCAGAGCCCCTTGCCCTCTCCAGGCCCAGCAGCTCCACCCACTGCTTCAACCTCTCTCCTCTCTTCCCAAGCTGATCCACCCCTTCCTGCAGAACCAGATCAGAGCTCTCTCCACCAGCGAGCCTCTCCCGGGTGCCACTGCCCACACAAGCACCGCCTTCTTCAGGGTCCCATGGCACAACTCTCTGGCACCTTTCACTCTAGCCCTGGATTGGGTCGTGCCTGTGTGTGATTACTCAGCTCTCTGAGTCAGTCTCTTGGCCCAAACAGCAAGCAAGTCAATCTCCCTCTCTCCAGCCTCCCCTCACTGCCCTCTGCAGGGCTGGGCCGAGCAGTCACTCCAGAAAGATTTTAATTGGAGGTCTGGTCTCTGTTAGGGGAGCCCATGCAGATGGAAGCTGTTTTCAGCTGGTTCTCAACAAAACCTTAGAGACACGGATACCTCTTGTGCTCCTAGTGCTAAGGCCAGGCCATCACCCAGCTCTCTGGCCAGCTACCCCCTTCGGCACCCTGCCTTCACAAGGACCCCTTTTTCCTCAAGGCTGCTACCCCCATCACAGATCACCACACACAGTTTGGATTGTTTTCTGTTTTCTCGCATGTGAATGTGGAACTCCTTGGGCCTAGAAGATACTTATCCATCTGTTGCCATTCGCTGTTCTGGGGCTTTTCACTTGGTATGACTTTGGTCTCTCTAACAAGACAGCCAGATTCTTCCCAGGTCTGTCCTTTCTCTGCTGCTTCCAGTGGGAGAGTGGAAGGGCTAGATCAACACAGGAATGACTGCGTGGTGGTGCTTCTAAGTCAAGCTGCTGTGTGTGTTCTAAACTACTTGTTCTCATCCTGGGCTCGGAACATCTGGGACAGAGTCTGCCTGGGGCCCTGCAGCTCGCCATTCTTAGAGTCTATTTGAATGAATACAGCATTGCCCCCCAAAGTCAGATTAGCCACTGGTGTCTAGAAACTCCAACCTGAGCACCTACTGTGTGCCCTCGCCTGTCAAGGGGGGCTGCCGAGGAGAGGCGGGGCCAGATGACTTGGTTCCTGCCCTCTACCAGTTCTCAATCTAGATGGAGAGAAGATTCACAGTCAGGAGAGCCAGTGCCCATCTGAGGGTATGTGGCCATGGCCAAGGCTGTGGAATGTGGTTCAGTGGGTGCCAGAAGGAGGGGAATAATGGTGGCCAAACTGGAGGGAAGCTGAGCACAAAGAGGGCCTCCTCCCACCTTGAGGAAGAGGAGGAGCAAAGGAAGTGAAGAGCAGGGGGCAACGGAGAGGCCTGCACACGGACACCACCTGAACCAAGATCCCCACCACACGGCGCTCCTTACATCCCCAAAGATGAATCAGCAACAAAGTGTAAACCCCGAATGAAGAGAGCAAATGAGAAGCAACTGTTCCCAGCTCCCCCTTCCATTTGCCAGCCTTCTCCCTCTCAGTGGATGGAACAATTGTGGCCATGAAGTGGCACTTGGAGAAAAAGTTTTAAATCTGTTTAAATGTCACAGTGAGTAATACTTTGCCCCTATCTTCCCCTAATTACATTTCTCTTTGATGATTTAAGGTTAAAAAAAATTTAACTCAAGTCTTTCTAGACTATCAAGGGCAAGGAGACCAAAGCACCAACCTAACCATGCTCCTTACTCTTTTCTCGGGGGTCCTACTCCTTAATGGCATTCTTCTGAGACACCTGTCCGTGTTATTTTATCGCTAACACTATGCTGTGGCAGAGAGGTGGGAGCCGAACAGATCCTGCTCTGCGCCTTTAAGAGATCACGCCTTGGCAGAAGTTGTTTCTGTCCCAGGAAGCTGGGGGGAGGTGGGGTATCTCACCACACACCTTCCAGAGAGCTGAAAGTTGAGGAACGTGCTACCCCCTGAGGGGAGACAGCCCAGATCCAAAATCGGCCACTGGAAGGTGGGAGAGAGGGGGGAGTGAGGAATCTTCCCTACGGAAGAAGGGGCTCTCCATAACTTCCGGTCCAGGGTCCAGACGTGGAGGGAGAAAGGGAGGGGGCCTCGGTGCAGGGGGGAGGAGGTGCAGCCCTGGAGGGTGTTGCAGCTCTACCGCATGGAGGAGTCTCTGCGGGTATCTGAAATAACCACATGCCCCCTTTCAGTAACAACTCGACTCTCCCACTCACTCCTGCCCCGGGGTTGCTTTTATTTATGTATTGGCAATTATTATTATTAATGAAACACCTGTGAATAATTTACCTGAACCTGGGGGGAAGGAGTTGAGGTGAGGTCAGAAAGAAGTGGATGTGAACCTCAGCCCCCTCCCCTGTGCAGGTCCGTCTTTTCCCAGCCCCCCTCAGCTCATTTTCTTTACTTCCCCTTGTCCTCACTTCACTTTGTGGGGAGGACGAGGCAGGGAGAAAAAGAGACCTCAAGGAGGAATTACTCTCCTAAACTCCCCTGTTAAGGCAGAAAGTACATTCCACTCCTTTGTGAGATTCTGGGAGTTAAGTGTCAGTGGCACAAGATGATGTTGGAAGAGATGTTTTGAACAGTTATTGGCCTCTGCTGACGTGTCCTGTGGGAAAGGGGAAGAGGAGGTCTCAGCCGAGTGGGTGTACATACACACAGACAGACAGACACACACACACACACACACACACACAGAGGCAGAGTGTGGATATAAACAGGGTCTAGGTACACATCCACAATGCATCCACACAAGCACCCACAATCCTGACAAGACATATGCACACACCTCCAAGCCACCAGCTCAAACCGTCTGTGTGCCTACCAGGGACGTGCTGCCTTATTACAACACTTCACAGGCACACAAAGCCTATAGCCACATGGCAAAGAAGCTCTGTGTGTGAGTTCTGTTCCATTCCTTCAACTTGGGCTTTTCTTAGACCGTCAGATAACACTGGATAACGTAAGCCCTGAACCGAGTTATGAGTCAACTATACTTACACAGGATTTCATCAAGCAAAGGCAGGAGTATCTTAAAACGAAAGGATGAAGTTCCACAGATCTCAGAACTGTACTTGCTGTTTGGTTTGGACCCTGGATCCTCCGGGAGAGGTGACCCGGGTGGGCTCGGGGCCTGGGGCAGCGGAACCTCGGGGCCTCCTCGGGCCTCCTCCCGGCGCTGGAGAGCTCGGCGTTGTGGCTGTACCAAAGGAGCTTGGTCTCAGTTTTCAGGCAGCTAGGGTATCATTTCTTTAAATAAAATTTTAAACATGATGTTGTCTAGTAACATCACGTAATCCGAGGGCAAGAAGAGAGAAACCCACAACACCGGAAAGGGGCCGGTGGCCACCAGGACAGGGTCAAGCCAGCAGCTCTGCCCTGCAACCCGCGAGGGAGCAGGCGCGTTATTTTAATTTGCCCGGAAGCCGAGAAGAGGCTGCCCTAGAAACGCAAATGTGGGAGAGCAGGGGTGCAGGTAAATATCATTAAAAGGGGAATCTATCTACTCTCCCAAGCAAAGTTCACCACCAGCGTTAGCCCCCAGAGGCGGGGCTGCTTGAACCCGGCTCCCGCGCCAGCCACTCCCTCTCCCGCGCAGCCGACGTCCTGGCCCCGGCGGGCCTGATGGGGAACCTTACGGAGTCTGGGCTGGGCGGCGGGACCCTTTGCTCTCGCCCGCAGACGTGACTCCCAGCCTCGCACTTCTGGAGCGGGAGGTGCTGCAAACGAAGCCCGAGGGGGCAAAGCACGCCGTAGGAGTCTGGGTCCGGCCGCAGCCCGGAGAGCGATTTGGGGGGTTTATTTCTTTGATGGTGGATTTAGAAAAAAAAAATTTTTTTTTTTTCAATTTGAACCAGTAAAGCAGACAAGGGCAAAAGCAAGCCAGTCCCTCGTGCTGGCTCACCGGCCACCGCGCCCAGAACCTGCCTCCTTCCCAGCCGGGCGAGCGGGCCGAGGCGCCCGGCTCCTACCTTCCTCCCGCCAGCCGCCTGCCGGTCCAGCCGCCGCGCTTTGGGGCGGGGAGGCCGTCCGGGACGGAATACCCACCTCCAGCCTTCGCGGGCGGGCTGGGACGAGGGTCGGGCCCCGAATCTCTACGCCCCGTCCCCCCAGCGCTGCCCAACCGCTCCCCAGACCTGTCCTCCCCAGGTAGCTCGTGTGGCGGTAGATGCCGTGCGGGAGGGCGAAGATTTGGGGCTGCTCTGGCAGGTTGGGGATGCGAGGAGGGAAAAAGCAGAGAAAGAGAGAGCGCGCGCGAGAGAGAGCTCTTGTCTACCGATTTATCCACATAACATATATTTATGTAGCATTTTTTCTCTCGACACTGATCAATGCGCACTCGGATTGCTGGGCGGACTTCCTCCAAGCCGGCTCGCTTTTTCAAGTCTAAATAAAGGGAACCAGATGGGAGAAAAAAAGCGCCCATTCCACCTTCGCCGCCGCCCCGCCCGCCATCCCTGCCTTTGCTTCGCCCGCCTGGCGCTCTAATAGAGCGCAGCTCGGGGGATAACGCCCCCCTACATACCCACACGAAAAATGAAAATCAATGTTTTTAAAAACAAAAACAAAAACAAAAGTTGCACCTGCTGCTATTACAAAAAGAACCCCCGAAAGGCAAAGAGGAAGCCAGCAGCCCCGTTCCTAACTGGCACCCGCTCCCCGCGGCCGCCGGGCCCGGAATCTCAGCGCCTCCCGAAGAGCCATGCGCCTGGCGCTATTTATAGCCGGGGGCCGTCTCGGACTGTACCACCGCTGCTCGCCGGGGCCGCCGACAGGGGAGGCGCGGCGGGGCCGGCGCCGCCCCACGCCACCCTGCTCCCGGTCGCCGCCCGCCGCCGCGCTGAGCCCCCCCGCCTAAATCTCGCCCTCCCGGCCCCGCGCCCCCCTCTTCCGCGCGCGCACACTCGCCGCCCCCACCCCTGGTCTGACTGGGAACTTGAACCGGTCCAGCCTGTTTAAACGCAAAGGACAGAGATCCTGTCTGTTCAATGTAAAAAAAAAAAAAAAAAAAAAAATCTGATCAGACCGAAAGAGAGAGAGAGAGAGAGAGGGAGAGAGAGAGAAGAGAGGGAGGGAGAGAGAGGGGGGAGAGGAGAGAGAGCGCGAGCGCGAGCGAGCGAGAGAAGAGAGGAGAAAGAGAGAGAGCAGAGAGCGAGAGGAGAGCGAGGTGTAGAGAAACCGAGGGGGAGAGAACCCGAGTGTGTGTATGCGTGTGCGTGTGTGAGCGCGAGCGAGCTTGCGAGGGAGAGGAGCGAGAGAGTGCGAGCAAGAAAGAATAAAAGGAAAGAAGATTTTCTCTATGTATATAAAGATGGCCACGTTAGCAAACGGACAGGCTGACAACGCGAGCCTCAGTACCAACGGGCTCGGCAGCAGCCCGGGCAGCGCCGGGCATATGAACGGATTAAGCCACAGCCCGGGGAACCCGTCGACCATTCCCATGAAGGACCACGATGCCATCAAGCTGTTCATTGGGCAGATCCCCCGCAACCTGGATGAGAAGGACCTCAAGCCCCTCTTCGAGGAGTTCGGCAAGATCTACGAGCTTACGGTTCTGAAGGACAGGTTCACAGGCATGCACAAAGGTGAGTGCACCTTTCGCTCCCAACTTTGCCGGGGAGAAAGAGCGGGCGGGCGGGCCGATCGGCCAGCGACGAACGAGCGAGCGGGAGACGGCGCGAGAGGGAGCCTCGGGCGGACGCCGAGGAGGGAGGCGCTCCGGCAGCAGAGACCGGGACTGGGGTGCGTGGGGAGCTGTTCGCCGGGGCAAGGCTGGGTTTTGGGCAAAAAGCTGAAAGACGCGGTTTCGTGGGGGGAGAAGCGGGAGCAGAAGAAGAAAAGAAAGAGAGAGAGAGGATCGAGGGGAAACGGGGCTTGGATTTTTGGGTACAGCGACTTGAAAGATTGGGATGGGGACGTCTGCACCGGCCGAGCCCGGGACGCTGAGCAGACTGGCGGGCTCTCAGCCGGCCGGGGACCAAGGGTGCTGTCCATCGCCGTGGTGCTGAAATACTAAGCGGAGATGGTTTTCTCCTTCTCCGCTCCGGGCCAGAGTAGCAGGAGCGCAGCCGTCTAAAAAGAAGAGAGGTGACAGATTCAAAGATATATTTTTATTTCGCTATCAGTTTAACAGTAAACTCTCCGTGTCGAGCTGTGTGCCTGAATAATCCGGTTGTGGTGCGAGTGGCGGAGGAGGGGGTGGGGGGGGTTAGTTGTTTGAAGGAAAGGGGGACAAAACCTAAGGTAAGAATTAGCAAAGAACCAGCCATCCCCTGGGTGGAGTGGGGGGGTCAGGGAAGCCTGGATGATCCCCTCCTCCAGAAAGCAGGGCTTCGAGAAAAAAAATCTGTGTGTGAAAGATAATGCATTTTGGAGGGTGTATCCTAAATTATCCCAAACTCACCATGCAGAGAGGTTTATAGTACATCGTTTCTTTCCCTTGAAGCAATCATTACTAGTGAGTGCTTGGAGGAGGGGGAAACAGAATGATCAAAGAATTAAAACCCAGCAACTTTTTAGGAAAGTGGTCATGGGAATTGTCTGCAGCCTGCCTGTTTTCTCCTTGTTTTATTATCTTTAAGGCAGAGCCCCAAACGTGTTCAGTTGTAGAACGTGTGTGGGTGGCTGGTGGGTGACGAAATTAGCCCAGTGCTTGCTCCCTAACAGTAATGTATAGGATGTGCAGCGGGAATTAATCGGGGCTGGAGCTGTGTAGGCAAGTTAAATGCTTTCTGAGAGAGACTGATCGTCAGGCAGAGAAGGAGCACTGGGCTAAGGAAGTTGTAAGGGATGTGTATGGACGTTCCTTTTTTAATAAACAGTAGTGTGGAAAGCTGCTGAAGATGCTGTGTTAGAGCTGGTGGTTTTAAAGATGAAAACACACACACACACATGCACACCAACCCACACACAGAGGGCAGCCTCATCCTTGGCCACAAATGGGCTATGAACAGAGCTGATCCTCCGGCACATTAGGTGCAGAGCGCGGAGCTGTCTGGTTCTCTAAGCAGCAGTGGTTTTCACTATCACAGCCTCCCTCCTTCAGCCCTCCCTTCATCCGAATACCAAGCAGAGCTCCGAACTCTTCATAGTTGGAGTCCCAGAGAGCAGTTTTTATTGGCTTTAGCATCTTCCAGCTTGCCTGCTGAGGAGTAAATCTTAAAGTTAATGGCATGTTGAGTTGCACAAAAACATAGCAGAATGGAAATATACTGGGTTTGCTGGGGTGGGGTGAGGGTGGGAGCTGTAATGGAGAGAGAAACCAACCTTTATTCAACATGGAGAAAATGTCTGTTCAGAAGAGAAACTGGAAAGGTGGAATGGGGAGGCAGCCTTCGAAATAATATCAGTTTCCCCCTTTTTCACCCTCTTTCTCAAGTCAACCATATCTCTGTAGTTTTTCCCTTTCCAATCAAGCTCCCCAGAAGCTAATCAAGGTTTGTATTAAACCTTTGTCATTTTAATATGTCCCCAGATTTTAAGATAGCAATGATGAAAATTAAGAAGCAGAGGTAGGGAAATACTTTGCCCATCTTAATGGTAGGTTCTTGTGGGGATTTGAGATTTTAAAGTTTAAAAAAATCAGTATCCACTAGAGGCAAAAAAGACAGCTGTGAAGAACTGAGCTTCCTATGAGATCTGGGTTGGAGCACGTTATTTACTTCTTTATTCCAGTGAAGATAATCTTAAACAATATTCCTTGGTTTCTTCTCACGATCCCTTGCTAGGATCATCACTCTGTTTCTGATGTTTTGGGGGCTCCCTTTTACTATAGCAAAGATGTAGAATTATCATCATTTGCATCAGCGAGGTAGAGAAGGTTAAGATATAGTTGCATCATATGTATCATATCATATATATATACATACACATATCTGGCTAGGACTCCTATGACAAGCAAAACTTCATTTTCTAAATAATTCCTCCTCTAAACTGGCTCAGTCAGGGGCAGCCAGGCCCGTTGGCTCTGGAAGCCTGGGTGCTTCATTGTCGAAGCTCACCCTTCAGAGCCTGAGCATATATTTTTTTCCTATGAAACTTCCTGCCTCTCCATCCCTCAGATTTTTATAGGCAAGGTTGGCCCACAATGTCCCTAACAGTGCTTGGAAGCTCTGAGAGAGCTGAATAAATGAGACAGTGTCCGAGGCCTGGTTTATTCATTCCTAGAAGAGTTTGAACTCCTCCTTCAGTGATACAGCCTGATTTATTAGCTAATCCTGATAAAATAAGCTTCCGGCCACCTTAAAAAATTACTTGCTTGCCATTGGTGATTAATTACTGTTAAGTCAAAAGCATGATGAGGCTTGAAGAATGAGGGTTGCATTTGGCTTCTAGATTTCCCCCAAGTCTAAATTATAACATGAGGCTAGGGATAGAAACGTGCCTTTGTTAAGCCTGGTTTCAGGGTATATTGGTGGCTTTTTCTTTCCCCTTCTTGAATTTCTAACTTCTAATGAATCATACTGGAATAAAATTGAGAGACATGACAGGATACTGGCCTTCAGTGTGGATGGAATATGTATGCTATTGGTTAAAAGAAGAAGAAGAAAAAAATAAGTAAAAATTAAATTAAGTACATGAGATTTCAGGTGGGTATCCATTTGTTGGCCACCTGCCATTTCTGGTAACTAAAGAAGGAAACAGTTCTAAGGGTTAATGGAATACCTGCCATGCGTAGAGTGAACCTTAAAAGGCAAATTACTCCAGTCAAATTGGGAGTCTGGAGGAGGGAGTAGGTGTGTGTTGTGGAGAAAACCCAGCCGTATCCGAGAAAGGCTGTTGGGCTGGGGAGGCAGCAAATAGCAGTTGTGGACTGGGGTGATTACCGTAAAGGTAAATTCACCCCCTGGAGAACAGAAGGCAAATGGACAGGGGGAGATCTGGGTGCTAGGCAGAGAGAGAAAGAAAGGAAAAAGCCCAGAACAATTTGAAGAAACAACACCTAAGGAAGAAAACCCAGTTTAATGCAAACTCTCCCGGCGAACTCAGAGTCTCCTTTTCTCCCCCATTAGAAGCACTTCGAGAAAGATTGTTTTTCCAGGCTCCAAAGAGAAAGACATTGTGCTATTGATTAAAGAAGAGAGAGGCAAACTCCCAGGGTATCAGCAGAAGTGAACTGAGGACGAATTTTGCCCCTTCTTATAGAATTTTTCTCCCTTGGAGAAGGAAACAGGTCATCCACTCGTCTAATTCTTCCATTCTATCACTTTTTATTTATTTGTATTTTATTCCTTGTATTTCCTGGAAAACAAAGGCAGTGACTGAAAATACGTACACACAGAGTCACAACTGCTAACACACACGCACATACGCAGTTAGTGGATCACACATGAACAAGCCACAATCCATTCATAACTTTGGTCTTATCTAGCAGGATAGGAGGCAGCAAAGACTGAGTTACTGGGAGACATAAAGACTAGTGCTCTCTGGATAGCCATATTATAATGCATTATCTTTGAAGTCATTTAAGTCCAATTTAAGTGGTATTTAGTATAATATTTATGAATTCATGTGATCTAAGCATAGGGCTGTCCCCAAAGGTTTAAACAGCCTTTACTACTGATATGTGCTTGTTCCCGGAGCCTGCGATGCATTTTAATCTAAACAGCCAAGTCCTCATCACAGTCCCTCTTGTTAACCAGTCAGAACAGATCTGTGGCCTGGATAACCACTCTGCATTGAGATTTTCCCCTGCTGCATGGAGGAAAATCTACTCTAGTGGCAGCCCGGGGGCTCCCAACCCAGGAGCCACAGCTTCAGGGACGTCGGGCCCTCATACTGTCATACTACATCCAGAGGGAGGATGAGGACAGAGTAATGGAACCTTGTGTGCATTGAGCTCTGGAGAGTTATCTTTTAGAAATATACTCATCGTCAGCTGCACAACCTCTCATTTCAACGGTATCTGAGTAGTAAATTCCTCAAGCCCCTTGATTTGGGGTACAGCTGGGAGAAGGGGAAAGGGCAAGGGTTATGATTATGTTTGGGTGATTTGTGACCACCTTCATAAAATTATGTCCAGTATTTTTGTGTAAGAGGTAACAATTCTCAAAACATCGAGTTTCTGCCACTTGACTTTAGCTGAAAGAGCTCATTGGGGTTTTTTGTTGTTGTTGTTTTGTCTTTTTTTTTTTTTCCTGAGATAGGTGGATTAAAGCTAGTGAGGTTCTATCTGATTTCTGTTTTCAAATGAGTCTAAGAGACAGGGAAGCCGAAATATCAGCATGGGCATCAGCTCAAGTAAGATGAACTTTTAAAAACTACTTGGAAAAATAAAAATTCAGTTCTGTCCAGGGAAAAACACTAGCAGAATGGCTGGACACACACCTCTAGCTTTTAAAAGAAAGATTTGCCTTGTGAGACAGAGATGTGGAAAAATGAGATAGCTGTAATAAGAAGAAAAACATTTAAAAATAAGTTTCACTAAAGAAAATTAGCAATAGTAATTGTTGCAAAGTTAAAATAAATCTAAACAACTGCCCCCATTTAAAAAAAAAAAAACACCTCCAAATTCCAGATGTTGATAAGTATTCTATTTAGTAGCAAAGAAAGAAAACTATTGGGAATTGATTCGTTTATTTAAGACGCTCGTGGTTATTTGCTGGTTGTGCATGATTTCATTTATCTTTTAAACAGACTTCCCGAGAATCGACACACACACACACACACACACACCACACAGAGATAAATTAATATGCACATGTGCACGTATATGCATCCATGTGCAAGCATGACTAAGCGCATCCCACACATATGGGAACCAGGGCTGGCCTAGATTTTACTGCAATTCAACAGGGAGATGTTAACACTCTTTCTCCCCCACCCTGCCCCACTCAGCTTTAATGGGGAATTCTAGATTGGGTTGAAAGAACCCCCTTGGCATACTTTCACTCTCTCCACCTGCTCCAGTTGGCTGATGTTTGTGACTTCTCAAACAAAAAACAAAATAAAACAAAAAGAAAAGCTTTTCTTGAATGAAGTCATAGCTTAAAAACAACCCAAAGGAAAACAATTACAAACATGTATGCCATAGATATGCAAACGTCCCCTCAGTTCATGCGTATTGTAAAGTTTTCAGAGTGCTTTCAAAGAGCTGATTGCTGGGGGGCTTTCCTGATACCCAGTGATCTCACCACTCTCCGGTGACTCGAGCAAAGGCCATTATCGCTGTCATTATTATTATTCTCATCATCATCCTCATTATTATAATTTATAGACGAGGATGGGAGAGGAGCTTCTGAGTGATGCCTGAGGAGATATCCAAAACACCCACTCTTTGGTTGAGAAAAGAGCTGGTCTCACTTGCCTCTGATGGATTTAGGAAAAACACTGCACAGCTCACACCTTCCAAGTCACCAGAGGGTGGTCAGTTTCCAAACTGACCCAGGAGGGATCTCAGTATAGAAGATTTGGAATGAGTACTCTGTAGAGGAGAGGAAGATGCAATAGAGAATGAGCCCCAACCAACATCGTAGGCAGAAAAAAGGAAAACCGAAAGTTGGAAGGCCAAAATGCCAGCCGGAAGCTGGGATCACTGGTTGACAGTGGCTGAAACTGCAGCAGCTTCTGAACTTGGAAGGGAAATCCCATGTGACATGCTGAGAGAAGAGCTCGGGGGTGTGAAATCTGTGTGTGTCTCTGGGTACTGGAGGGTTGGGGGAGGGAAGATGCTGCAGCCTGCGTGGGTGTTGGTGTGAGTGCATGCGTGTGTGTGTGTGTGTGTGTGTGTGTGTGTGCAGGGAAGACATGACAAATTCAAGTGTCGTGGAGATGATGTTAGGGGTAGTTTCATCTTGCAAGGCTATATGTGTGATCAGGGAGGTGGTTGATAGAGAAAAGAGGAGAATGACGCTGTCCTTGTGATTATGTACATGCTCCACCTCGGAACTCGTGGCTTGGATTTGTCAATGATCTAAGTTCCAGTGTGGAGGCGTGCTCTTGTTCATCTGCCTGATAGCCCCACTCAGGAGTCCAGGCTGGGGAGAGGGTTCATCGCCCCCCACGCATCACTCTTCAGAGGCTTGCCCACTTCTGCTCACCTACTGACTCATTTTAGAAGTGACCTTCCATCTGAGATCTGAGTGGCCAGCCACAGAACCCAACTCTCTGCAGAGATCATTCCCTCCACTCTCTGCATTCCCTACCCTACCTGCTGCCACTTGGCATTCCTGTCCAACTTTTCTTTTGTAGTGCTTTCTCACACACACACACACACACACACACACACACACACACAGACACACACAGGGGAGTTGACCAAGTCAGTCCAGCTAGGCCCTGGCAAGCAAAGGGCTGCATTAGCCTGAATGCACACAGGGGTGGCAGGGACCTGGTGGCCCGCCTTTTGGGCTCTCTACAAGGAAATCACTTCCTTTACTTTCACCTTTTCTGCAGCCCCTCAAATACACATATTCTCCAAGAATCACAGAAGGCATCTAATTCTGCCCAAATAGCCTAGGGAAGGGGCACAGAGCCCCCAGCTTAGTTGGAGCCCTTTTATCATGTGCTTCCACCTCCCTCTTTTCTTTTTTCTCCTTGCTATTTAAGATGCCCTCGAAAACCCACAGTGGGTCTGAAGAGAAAGATACATGTTCCACTTGGCAACATGAGGGTACGGTTAAAGATGCCAGGGCAAGAGGACAATGATGGGGTAGAAACGGTGGCAGAGGAATTCCCAGAGTTGATGTGCTTGCCCTAAGGGCTTCCTCCATCTCCACTCATCCATTTTCCAGTGGTCCCTGGATGGGTATAAAGCCGAAGCCACAGCTCTGCCCACAGAAACCAACAAAGCAGCCAGGTGGGCAGCCCCAGGGTGATTGCCCTCCTTTCTGTGTCCCTCCGGGAGCAGAAGGGGATGTGCTCAGGACCAGGGAGTCACAGGGCTGCTTCCCTTCCACTCACTCCACCTTTGGTTTCCCTTATCCTCCCTTGTATATCTCCGCTCCAGCATAAGCTGACTGACACTCAAACCAAGCAATTCCCAGCAGCTCAGCTCAGGAACAAATCCTACGTGGCCCTCTGCAAGATGTAAATAAATGGGTGCCCTCGTGGAGACAGACATAGTTCCGGTTCCGTGAGGGTGGAACAGCCAAAAATATTGATCAAAGCTCAGGAAAAAAAAAAAAATTGATAATGAGCTGGCCTCCAACAAGAGTTTAATTGACGGAGACTTCTGAAGGCCAGCTCTGGACAGCGCATAAACTGACCACGATGTTATTTTATTGCAATACACTCTGCTTTAATTAATTAATCACCTTTGTTAAGAGCTGCTCCAGATCAAAGGTTTCTGGATACTTAGCAGATCTTACTGACAAAGCCCCCGTGCATTAGGCTATCCTACTGCTCACGGTGAGGCAAGCAACCTTCCTTCCCATTTTCTTTCCTCTTAGCTGTGGCTTCTTCCTCTTTGTTAAAGATGAATGGATCTTACCGCACAGCCGCTCTGTCCTAGGATGGGGATGGTGAGGGGTGTTGCCCACTGAGGGCATGGGGCTTCCTCTCAGCAGCTGTTTCTAAAATTACACGACTAAGGATCGGTTCACCTTCATATCTATCTGGCTGAAATGGGGAGTGTCAATAGAATAAAAACAGAGCTCATGGAAATGCAAGAGACGTGTGTATGTGTGTGTGTGAGTGTGTGTGTAGGCACGTGCACAAGCGAGTATGTGCACATCCACATAAATATTATGGGATCGATACATTTCACATCCGCTGCCCACACCTCTTAACTTCTCCCTCCTGTCTCTTGAGCACCTATGCTACCGTCGTATTTCACTCTGAGAAATGCTCGGAGCTGAAGCGTGCATAGATGATGCTATATTGAACCAAGCCATTGTTTGGATTCGGTTACGGAGTCCGGGTGCACGTTGAAGGATGGTCCTCGCCTGGCGTAGGTGGTGCCTAAAGAATCTACTTCTCAAGATATGACAGGAACCTCACTCTCCAGAGTCCCCAAAACCTCCAAACTGACAGGTGACTTACTTGAAAGCAACCCTTGGAGTCATTCTAGCCAGATTTGAATGCCATACGTGGCTGTTTGTTCATTATTCTAATTTAATGATGCAGTCACACCTAATTAATCCATGTCTGGTTTATTCATACACTAAGTCTGAGGATCCAAAAGATCTCTCTAGCTAGCTGGCTTCCCTTTACAGGGGCGAGTGAGGGGGCTCCCCCGGCAAGTGAGCGTGTCCGGGTCCAAACAGGAACGGATCACCGTAGACAGATTTGATGAAGGCACTGTCCACCCACGTAGGAATGACAGCAATTCCAGAGATGACAGAAATCAGAGACTAGCGATGAGATCTGTGTGCCTGTGTGCACACACGTGAGCACACAATGCATGCATTCTACCAGGGCAACCTTCAAATACGCAACGGGCCACACCCCCAGCGTGTACAAAACAACAAGGCCTTATGGAGTGTCAAGCATTCCTATGATTGGGAGTTCCCGTGCAGAAGGTTGTGAGACTGAGCTGAGTCAAACTCCCCTCTCTGGAGAAAGCCGAATGCATGGCTGCCCCTGCACAGATAGATAAAGAGGAGACCGAGGCTGGGAGCAGCAAAGTCCAGTCTGCAGCGTGGCCCTCAGCGGACCTCCCCATAGCTGCTTCTGGCCATACTGCTCCCAGAGAGTGCCGCCTCTTGCCTGGTAGGTACATTGAGAGAACAAGGATCAACCTAATAATATCCTTATAAAGCCAAGCCTCCTGTGCTAGTCCTAGGAGACAAGAGGCATCCAAAGATCAAACACTACATCACAGTGTATTTGTAAGCACTCTCTGATACGGCTACCTCCCTATAATGCTCTAATTGACTATTTGATCAGCTCTAAAAGGCCCGGTGTTCAAGACAGACTCACACACATTCACACACTCACACACATACACTCACCACACGAGCACACGCATGCAGTCTCTCTCTTGCACATGGCACTGTACCCACACCAGTTCATCCAGCAAAGGTAGATTTGCACAGGAGATGCTTGAAGGTGAGTGAAATCACACACCTAAGATCATACATGCCCTTCCAGTAATGGGCTTATCAATAGCTCTTAAAGAAATGTGACAGCCAGCCCAGAGTGATTCAGTGGTATGGACAAAGGTCAGCATATAGATATCCATTATTAATAATATCAATATCTTGGTTGACCAATGTAACCAGAAACTGTATCATGTCGCTGCTGATGGGCAAGGCTAGGAGGACTCCTCTGCAATAGCAGGAAATTATGCCCATGTAAAATTAATCATATTGACTGGTTCTAAGAATATACGGAGAGGTGAAGATGTTGAGAGCTCTTGCCGTGGTGGGAAAGGGGGACCTTGTTCCCAGAGGCTCCCTGGTCTTGAACCCTTGGAAAGCGCCCAGGAAGGAGGTGTCTACCAGGGCAACCTTCAAATAGGCAAGAGGCCACACCCCCAGCGTGTACAAAACAACAAGGCCTTATGGAGTGTCAAGCATTCCTATGATTGGGAGTTCCCGTGCAGAAGGTTGTGAGACTGAGCTGAGTCAAACTCCCCTCTCTGGCCTGAAGAAATCCGAATGCATGGCTGCCCCTGCGCAGATAAAGAGACTGAGGCTGGGAGTAGCGAAGTCCAGTCTGCAGCGTGGCCGTCGGCGGACCTCCCCATAGCTGCTTCTGGCCGTACTGCTCCCAGAGAGAGCTACCTCTTGCCTGGCAGATACACCAAAAAGAACGCTTTCCCTCATCCGGCCTCCGCTTTCCAGCGGGGTGAGGTAGAGGAGAGGTGTTCTCTGAACAGGAAAAGAAAGAAATAGGATCCCCTAACCATTATCCACCCGACATATCCACATCTTTCTGTCAAATCAATACTTGGCTTGGCTTGGTCTCACCGGATGGGGCACAGAGAGCATCCTTGCACCCGCCGTGTGAAGAGGTCTATCTCTCAGGAGTGGTGTGAGCCCAAAGCAGCATCCCCAGTTACATGGCTGGATATTGGCCTCGGGGGGGACGTCAGTGTGCACCCTTTGCAGCTTAAAGGTCCCGGGAAGAAAGGCACCCGATCTCATCAATCATGTGACTGGGTTCTCGAGACCAGCAGAGCCAGGCTCTTGTCTTGTCAGCCTTGCTGGTCAGCTTGGTATGGTCTGGACTGTAGAAGGTCATTGCTCACTCAGGCTCACCTCCAGGCACAGTGAGCAGGAAGCAAAGGGAAGGCCATGTGTCCTTGGCCTTGGAATTGTTGTCTGGCCTGCCCCTGGCCTCTCATGGCCTTGCACACTGGAGCCCAGCTCAGGCTGTTCCTGGTCCTCCCTGGCCACGCTGGGCAGCACCTGATCAGGGGTTCTGAGGGAGAAGTGGACAGCAGAGACTCCAGTGGCCGAGGGCTTGGCAGAGAGAGACAGAACAGAGCCGACAATTTGGATCATTTCTTTTCTCTGTTCCCAGAGCCTGTGCAGGCAGCTGGAAGGGAGACTGCCTTAGAGGTCAGGTCCCCCGGTGGGGTGATGATGGACGATAGGAAAGGAACTGCCAAGGTGCAGGGGAGGTGCCTTTGATGTAAAGGAAGGAGAGGAAATGGTCCCTGTGGCTGGGGTAGGAGCACTTGGAACCCAGCAGACAGGTCACCTGCCTCCCCATCCTGGCCTCAGGCACACTCAGAGTCCCGCCAGACACTTACCCCCAACCCTTGGGGCCAAGGGCTTTGGCCAGTCTCTGTTCCCTCCCCCATGCTAATGGCCCAGCCTTGTTAGCTGAGGCTACCTTGGACAGTTCCCAGATCTCTGGACTTGCCCACCACCGGGGCCCAGATGAGGCGTGGCCACAGAGGTGTGTGGGGAGGGCGTACCCTCCTTGTCCACAGAGCCACACCGCCGCCTCGAGCCCAAAGGCCTGGGTCTAAGGAACTCTAGGAGAACAGCCCACAGCCCAGAGGCTAGGACCCTCCTGTAGACCCTTTCCCTACCTTAGGGAGGGATCCCCAAACTGTGCATGTGGAGGGGCTCCCCTCTCCTCCAGCGGTCGCCTGCCCTCTGACCGTGAGAGGGAGAACTTCCTACTCTCAAGCAGGGCCCCTGAAGCCGAGGCGCTGCTCCTGCCGCAGTCCTGGCTCGGTGTCCAAACCTCTCCCACACACCACTCCTTACCCCTACAGGACAAGGGGGGGCACTCCTCTTACGCATGGGAGCCCCGTGCAGGAGTAGGCTGCGTGGGACCCCGAGCCCAAAGCTGGGGCACCAGCAAAACAGTGCCAACGTGAAACAAGAGAGGAGGATCAGAAAATCCAGAAAGTATTGTAGTTCAGTATGCACGTGCGTTTGGTTTCATTTCAAAAATGAATAATTCGTGTACGGTTTAGTACGGATTTTATTCTTCATTCCCTATGTTGCGGCACCAGAATCTTTTCCATACTTAGGGGTCTGACATGGGTCCAACTCCAAACTGTTATATCCCTCAGCTTTTGCAAAGGACTCTCCAAATGCCCCCAGAAGACACACACGCACACTCAACCCTGTGCCTGACCACCCGGGCCTGGGCACAGGACTGATTAGTCAGTGATCACTTGGCACACCTGCCACCCAGGTCCAGCTGAGACCCCAGGGCACCAGCTCCAGGGCACCAAAGTTCGGTGGGCCATCGGAGTGAGAGGCACAGAGTGGGAGAACCACCACTGGCTTATTTCCAGGCTTCATTTTCTCTTGCAATTTTTAAAACTCTTTTTCTTGAAAACCGAGACCTCCGCTTTGCTCTCATCTTGATAATTTCAATAAGTAAATTATTAGATTTACTTTAGAGTCAATTCTGTTGTTATTGTGTTGGGCAGGTTTGAAAATCCACTGGAATGAGAAGTAAAGGGTGAGGCCTGGGGCTGGAAGGGACGAGGCAGCCGGGCAGGTCCCCAGAGAGAGGAGAGGAATGCAGATAACCGGGCGGTGTCTCGGCGGGGAAAGCGCACCCGAAGGCGGCAGTGAGCAGCCACTCCACAGGCCAGGTCACAGTGGCAGGCAGCTGGACGGGAGGACAGGAGCACAGGCCCAGGCGGTGGCCGCAGAGCTGCAGCTGGGGGCGCCAGGTTCCTGCTCCCTTCTGTGCGAGGCGCCCCGTCTGCGACTCACACTCTCTCCAAAGCCTTGTTTTGTTTCTCCTGAGTTTCTCAAGTTTCTCAGCAGAACATTAACTCTGAATGTTCTGACTTATGTCAGCTGAGCCAGGCTGGTCCACAGCAGAGGCCACAGAGCCGGGAGGAGAGGGTTCCCCAAGGCTGGCAGAGGCAGGAGAATCCAGCTGGGGCAAGAGCAGGGGAGTCACCGACCCAGCTGCAGTCTGCATCTAGGGCATACCAGCCCCATGCGGAGAGCAGGGTGCCTTGCCTACCCCCATGGGGCAGGGCAGCCTTCTGCAAAGCAGAGGGCAAGTGCAGCATTCCAGTCTGATGGGGGAGAAACTCAGGGAAGACCAGGGTGGGGTGGGGCGGAAACACGCCTCCCTCAAGGAGGCAGATGCATGTGCGACTCAGGTGCCCTGAGGGTCAAGTTCTCTCCTCGGAAGGCAGGAACCCACCCTCACCACCGAGAATAACTGGGTGTGCTAGGAAGCAGCAAACCCACAAATATAAGACTACCCAATGCGAATGTCCTGTGCGGGGAATGAAGGACCCCCCCCCCACAAAGAGGAGTAATCAGATAGGGGTACCAGCTTCCGGCCCAAGGGGCTTGGCCCCAGGCTCCCAGGTAGAGAGGGTGGCCGAAGCCCGGCTGGGACATGGGAACAAGGCAGAGCAGAGCCCGGAGGCCAGCTTGCTGCCGGCCTGCTTGTTTTGTTTCGTTTTGTTCCATTATGTTTCGTTTTTGTCCCACTGCAGTAAAGTCTCGTTCTCAGGCTGGTGGATAAAGGATTTTCTCACTTTGAATAAATCTCGACCTACCACCGGCCCGGCTGAGAGAGAAGAGTTGGGGGCAGGCGTAGGTGGGTGGGTTGCAGATATGTCTGAGGAAGGAGGTGACACACATAGGACCTGCAAGGACAGGCCTCACCTTCTTTGGGTGAGGCCTGCAGTGTCCTTCAGCTGTCCGAACGGCAGCCCACTTGGGCTGAGAAATTACTCGTGGAATATTTCAACCCGTGCCCATGTTCCCTGTCACCTAGTCAGGCATCCAGACTGTCCCCAAAGCTTACTCCGCTGAACATCCCGAGCAGTAAACTGGGTGTTTCTAGAGGTGGGGACCTGCCCCTGGCCCTCTGCTCTTCCTCTGTGCTGGCCCCCAGTTCAGGAGCGGCTGCAGGAAGCCGGGCAGTGGGTAAAGCCCGGGACAGCATTTCCTGGGGTGACACTGGTCTTGTGGCTGGAAGAATCTTGGCAGATCCCAGGAAGAACCACTCCCAGTGTGGACAGCACACCCGGGCAAGGGTGCCAGGCTCCCTGGGCAGCCTGTTTACTGCATGGGAGCAATTGGGGTGCTTCCTCCAACTCTGGGAGAGAAACCCAGCCCAGAGAAGCAGGAAGAGATGAGGTGACCCTTAGGGCCCGGAACACAGGAGTGTTTGTGGCCGACTCTTTAGGGGAAGGAAAACTCCTCTCGTTCAGGCCTTCCACAGAGCTTGACACCGCGGCATCTTCCTGACCCCTGGGATTTCTCAGGGCGGGAGCAGAACTGGGCCCCGTCACGGAGCTGGAGTCCTTCAGTGCCGCCCCCCCCACCACCGCCTACTCTACACTCCCCCGATGCCCCCAGGCCCCAAGCCCCAAGCCCCAGGACTCTCAGGGCACAACGGTCCCCAACCCAAATGACCTCCCTTTCCTATCTCTTCCAAGTCTTGCCCCTTGCTGATCTGACAAATCAAAGTGGGCAGATGCGTCCCTAGCGGCTAATGGATACTAATGAGTTACCGTCACTGGTGACATGTGCCTCGTACAGGGACCTTTTAGAGCCCAGGCCATAACCCAAAGAAACATCTCTCATGGTGGGATTTCTGGCACAAGCCAAGCCAGAGGGAGAGGCCGTGAGGCTGAGAGGCCTCTGGCTGCTCCCTGGGCATGGGCCTGCCTGGCCTAAAGCTGTGTGGCCAGGACATGGACCACCCCCTCCCACGCCACAGGACCAGATGAAGCAGGCAGCGGAGGGGCTCACACCCTGCCTGTCTCCCAGCAGGGCCGGCGCACCCAGGAGGCTGCCAAGTCAGAGGTCTAATCAAATATTAAACACAGTCAGTAAACTTAAACCAGTGCCGTATCTGAAGCGCCGAGTCCCTTCCCGAGAGCAGCCCAGCTCCAGCTCAGGGACGTTGTCAGCTCAGCTTTGCCTGGGTGCAGGGCTGGGGGCTTCTGGGCCCATGCCCCATGGTGGGCAGGAAAAGGGGAGACACACAGGGACCATGGCAGGGACGGAGGCTCATGGTTTTTCTCCTCCATTCTGTTATTCATTTCCTCTGATTTTTATCTAATCCCTCCTGATTGTCCTGGTGAAACTTAATAGACAAAGTGAATTTTTATTACACCATCAATATAATCTCCAGCTAATCAGCAGACTCGGGGGCCACCGCAAGCCCTATAGCTCCTCATCTGGCTTCATAAATAGTAGGAAAATTCACTGCCAAGCGTGACTCCTCCACCTCCTCACAAGAGGCTTTCTCCCCACTGCTCCCCTTTCCCAGACCTATTCTTGGGGTTTCTGCCTTCCCACGGATCCCCCCCCACCCAGTGGGCCACATTGCCGGTCGATGGAGATATCTTCCCCATTCGTATTTTTAGTTTTCTCCCTCCCAGCTTCAGCTGTTAAAATCACAAATCTGGGGCTCGTGTTTTGAATGCCAAAATAGCCTAATGTCGACTGATTTTGATTCTACTTTCCTCTGTGCTCGGAATATGATATGTCATAAGATATTACATAATCCGATAGATCACAGTATATACTCTAAATCACATTATATACCAAATTAAGTCATATATTTTACCGTACCTGAATAACCTATATACCAAAGGTGTTTTGGTCATTTAAAGTCAGATCTTGTATCTTATAGACTGTATCATACATGTTAAATTATATATTTCATTTATATTATAGTATGCCTTCCATTTACATAGCATTTTAATCTGTAAAGTGCTTTCTTGTCTATTATCTCTTTCATCCCTATTGCAACCAGGTACAGTTGATACCTTTGTTATAAAGAAAAATGGAAAAGGGATCATGAAGGAAAATTACAACCTGGTCAAATCCTGCCAGGATACAGCAGAACGGCTCAGGCTCAGAACAGATGCCGGCAAGCCAGGGAAGGGGCCTGGGCGAACCAGAGGGGCAGAGGCCTGGCCGATGGCCAAGTAGGCAGATTCCTGGGGCCTGGCCTGGGCAGCCCCTGGCCAAAGGGCAGTGATGATTTAAGGAATGTATGATTGGTTTGTTTGTTTCCCCACCAACCTGCCCAAAGTTAAAGGGGAAACTAAGTGTATCTTCTTGGGAGGCTGAGTCCGTTCATTGAATCAGGGTGTCTGTTCCCCTGCTCTCTGGGGCCACACCACCCTGCTCTGCAGTGGTTTGGATTTGGGGAAACCAGCAATCATCACTTAGAGTCAAATCCTATAAATAAGGTGGGTGACAAGGCTATGGAATCTGACCTTGGGTGTCCACACCCCCGACTGTTTGAGGGGAGGGGGAATCAGCTCCTTGCAGGCAGATCAGAGCCCGCTTTGGGAGGCGCCGGCCACCCTTCACGAAGTCTCCCCTCTGATTCCTGTGCAAAAGTCTGCTTGTTCACATCTGTCCAGCAGATGAGCTGCATGCATCAGAGGGTCTCGGGAAAGCTCCTTCTCTTTGGACCCGACAGTGCAAGGGAGGCCTGGATCCTCAGAGGGGCCCCTGGGAGCAGGCAGTGTTTGGCGCTCTGGACACTGCCTGCTTGCAGAGGTGGCTGGTGCACCAGGGATGGAGCTGGACGCCTGGTCCTCGCCCTGCCCAGCCCTCTGGCTCAGAGTCTCAGCTTTCTCCTCTCTCGAATCACTGCAGTGACCCCTACTCACCCCCCCTCTTAGGGTCATTGTGAGGATGGAATGAGCTAAAAGGAGGGAAAGCGAGGTGTAAAAGTTAAAAATCTCCAGGGGCATTGTCATGTATTAAGTGCCAGCACCCGGGGTCATCACCTGCTCACTCAGAAATAGGATGCTGGGGCTGACATCAGGATGGACAGGAGGGAACACTGACAAAGCACCTACTACATGGCGTACACGTAGGACTCTTGCTTATTTTATCTCATCAAATCCTCGTGACAAAACTGCGACAGAGATGTCACCGTGCCCCTTTGAATGCCACAGGAACAGAGGCTTGAAGAGCAGGAACCCGACGGAGCTTACGCGCTGTGGAGACACAGAGCCAGAATTGGCAGGTATATTTGTCACATTCTCAACCCCCCCCATTTCCATGACTGCAGCTCCCTTTATGGGAGTAAATAAAAAGATCCCCTCTTCCATCGCCGTCATTTTACAGAGGGGGATACTGAAGCCCTGTGACATTAAAAGCTAACGTGTTCTTAAATCATCCCACACCACA
The DNA here is from genome assembly GCF_025265405.1 of Mesoplodon densirostris. Taxonomy (NCBI): domain Eukaryota; kingdom Metazoa; phylum Chordata; class Mammalia; order Artiodactyla; family Ziphiidae; genus Mesoplodon; species Mesoplodon densirostris. The sequence goes on along the minus strand of NC_082675.1, from coordinate 52,829,876 downwards.
TTTTGCAGAGGTTCTGAAAACACACACATACACACACACACACAAGTACATATACACATTACAGACACACAGAGGGAACGCACATAAACACACCCTCTTACAGATACACACATACACAGACACACACACATGTATAGACACACGAAGAAATATATACTCAGAGACACACATAGGAACACACACATAAGGACACTCAGATACCCACGTACACAAGCACACATACCCAAAAATATAGATATAGCACACACGCATAAACACATTTCACACACACATGTATAGAAACATACCGAGTCACACATAGACACACACAGACATGCACACATAGAGGTACACACACAGACATAGATGCATATACTCACACAGAAGCACACACTCACACACCAGACCTCAACAAGGCTTGAGAAACCTAAGGCCACAAGCACAATTTAGCCCCATAACTCTTTAGCAGGAGAAGCAAAACCAGCTGGTTTAGAGAAAGGGATGACAAGGGCCCAGCTTGGAGTCAGGGAGGGAGCCCAGTGGCCCCCTCAGCTCACCTTTCAGCCTTAGGCCAGGGGCCAAAAGTCATCTCGCCAGCGCCTGTGTGGCGCGGGAGCCCCGTAAAGGTCAAGGCCAAATCCTCATTAGAAATCAACAAATCTACGGAAGGCATTTGCTGAGAATGCTCCCTCTGCAATTTTTCTTCCGCATCCACCCCCAGGATCCTGGCCAAGTTTCTGCTCAACTGACCAAGACCAAAGGAAGGTCCTAGAGAAATTTGGGGCAGGCCTTCCAAGGACCCCCCTAGCCCTGTACATCTGCCCTGGGCAGGTCTAGTACAGGTAAAGCCAGGTCTGTGACCAGAAGAGGCACCTCCAGGAAAGAGTGACTGGAAGGGATAAGACGACAGGTGTAGGTTTGCAGCTCATCCGTCCTGGAGGCCAGCCCTCGGGCTGCCTCCTCTGTGGCTCCTAGCGATGAGGGGGGATGCCTTCCCACATCGAACCTCTGCTGTCCACCCAGGCCTGCTCCTGGCCTGCAGGGCTCCTGTCGGTCTATGGGACCACACTTTTCCCAGGCTTGGCAGACAAAGTGGCCCTGTCCATCTGTATTAAGAAAATACACACACACACACACACACACGCACACACACACTACATGGAGCAAAGGGTTAGCAATGATGCAATGACAAGGAGCTCATCAGAGAATGGGAAACATATGGTTTTCTTTAGGATAAAATCCTGAGGGTTTGGGAATGAGTTCACTAAATGTTCACCTCCTGAAGGACGAACAAACCATTTGGAAACTGAGACTTTCCTGGGACGCTGGGGTGGGCCTGCCCTGCCATGCACGGACCTGGGCCGGGTGTGTTGGATGTGAGATGCTCTGGGCTGCCCTGGAAGGTGGTGTGTATGTGTTGCCCCGTCCCACGTGACCATACTGTGCTGATGGGCCGTGAGGGGTGAGGCTCCGTGGGCAGCCCTGGGGACCATGGAGACAGCTATGAACGGCCACGGCGTGGCTAGCTGCTGGCACAAGGTGTGTCTGTTCGAGGCATGCTGTGCGGATGCGTGTCGTCTCCTTGTGTTTGGCATTACTGTGTCCTGTGAGTCTCCTGCATGCGTGTACACGTATGCTCATGTTGTATGGGTCATGGGTGCGTGTCAGGTACAGGAGAGCGGTGATTTCTGCCCTGGTTCTGGAAGGGGGTGTAAGGGTGCAGATGGGGGCTCTTGCTTGTTCCTGTACAGCTGCAAAGCTCCCTCATCCTGGGACCTGCTACCCAGGAGGGTCCCCCCTTTCTCTCAGCCCAGGGGGATCTCATGCCAGAAACGCCTCTGCCCCCATCCTGAAGCTCTGGGTCTGAGCAGAGCTCTGGGATCTGGAGCCCTTGCCTGTAGCCTCTGTGAGAACAGTGTGTGTGTGTGTGTGTGTGTGTGTGTCTGTGTGTGTGTGTATGCACGCACACCGCCTCCATATAAGCACACTGCAATCTCAGCTGGGGAGGCCCAGGCAAGGAGCCGTGTGGACGTGTATGCTCAGAAGTGCTGAGGGGATGCCGGCGTATGGGGGACGTCAGGGGCCCAGGTGGGCCAGTTTCTAAGTTACAGATCGTAAGTCTATGACTAGAGTTTCTACCGAGTGCACGTGAAAAAGGGCAGAAAAGATGGGTCCAGCTCCCTGGGCGGGCACTCCTGCAGTTCCCCGCAAATGTGTGTGACGGGGGGTGTCTCGAGGAGCCTCTGGCCAGGGTGTGGGAGAGGGGTGGGAGAAGGTCTGGGGGAGGCAGGGTCCCACACGCGTGTTGTATGGGCAGCCTGAGTGGGTGGGACGCTAAGGGAGACTGTCCTCCAGAGACCTCGCTGCTTTCGTGGATGCACGGCTGGACCATCTGTAGCATTTTTCTCACTTTCTGCCCACAGCTTCCCCTGGGAGATGAGGAAGAGGAGGTCGGGACTCCTCAACTTCCGGGTAGCCCTGCGCACCCAGCTCCTCTCGGAGACAACCGAAAGTGTGGGGCTGCGTGTGTGTGTGTGTGTGTGTGTGTGTGCGTGTGTGTGTGCGCACGCGTGACAGACAGAGACAGAGACAGAGAGGGAGCTTGCGGGGAGGGGCAGCGGCTATGGGAAGAGAGAGGGCCCCCTCCCCACTGCCTCCATCTGGGTGGGAGCGGATGGTACTCAAACTCAACCAGCCCAGAGGCAGGGCTTGGACGCAGTGTGTCCTGAGGGAGGGACAGCGCAAAGGAGGCCAGGGTGGGGCTCCCGGGAACTGCTCCCGGGCTGAATGCATCTCTGCCCTCCCGGATCCGTCCTCTGTCCAGACACCCAGGGTCCCTGAGCCCTGTCTCGCGTCTAGCTGCAGGGGCCCTGTTCCTATGCTTCATCTCTGGGCCACTTGAGGCTGATCCAGCTCCTGGGGTGCAGACATGAAGCGCAGGCTCTTCCTAAGTCTGACCCCGTCGTGAACTCACTTCGCTCCAAGGCCTGGCAGGAGAAAAGCCGTGCTACCTGCCTCCATGGGTTCTGAGGTCTTGGGCTCATCAGGAGGGAATCACCGTGCTGGACTCAAATCCAGGGTCGTCATCTGTGCTTTGCCTGAAACATCCTCAGCAGGTAGCCCCCAGGCACACAGAGCCCTTAGGTGAAATCTGCCTTGTTTTCCCGCAGCCGAGGACAGCCCCTGACCCTCCCCTGCCTTTCCTAGGTCCCTGTGTCCAAATACCCTGGAAATCTGATGAGAAATGAAGATCCTGGCCTCTGCCTCAGACCTTGGAATTCCCAAGGTCTGGGACTCTGCAGCTGGAGAACAGCTCAGCAATCTCCAATGCCTGGTCCCCAGAGCCGCCCGGTGGCAACCCCCAGCCCCATGGTCAGTACCCAGTCCAGATTGTTGCTCCCTCCTGATTCAAAGCCGGACACCCTCCCAGCATCTCCTACCTTCCGGCACCCTGCCTCATGGCCCCCAGGGGTGCAGCCTTCTTCCCCAGGGGAATGACCTCCTGCACAGCCGGGACCGCAGGATCACACATAAATCCCCCTCCTCAGGCTGCCATCGTCACTGCCAGAAACACACGTCTTTCCCACCAGTAGGAAGGGGTCCTGACCTCACACTCTCACATTTTCCTCTCACACACTCACACACATGTGGGCGCACACACATTCACACACAGATCCACTCATCCAGACATACAGATACGCACAGGTGCACTGACAAACACAGAAACACTGACACACACATAGACACACATACACACATGGGTTACGCTATTCTGTTCCCAGCTCCATGGAGTCATGGCTGTGCTCAGCACCTCCCATGGCTTTCCAGGCCCCATTCAGAGGGAGGTGGTGTCTCCAGAGGTGGCCAGGGGCTGTGAGACAGACAGTCCTGAGGTCAAACCCCAGCTGTTCCACAGACGAGATGTGTGACCTTGGGCAAGTCACTTTACTTCACGGGCCAGCCTCAGTTTCCTCGTCTTGCAAATGGGAACATACAAACTGTCTAAATGGGTTTATGTCGAGTATGAAATGCAGTAATCTAGGCAAAGCAGTTGGCACAGTGCCTGGAACACGGTAAGCCTGAGATGAATTGTAGCTGTATAATAAGTGAAAAAGAAAAAGAACTGATAGAATTCCCATCCCAGCGACTCACCTCTGGCCTTGCTGCTGTTGCCCTTCCTGGGAGATCAGTTCCAACTGCACCTCTGCTCAGCTGTGCCCACACAGTGCACCTCTTCCCTCTGCCTCCCCCAGACCAAAGCCTGTCCCTTTGCAGAGACTGCGCTGAGCATCTTCCAGGAAGCCTCCTACAGCAGCAGCTCGAACCTCCCACCCAGGGCCTCAGACCCACCGCGCCGACCTCCTGCCACTGCGTGTCCGTCTGGGTCCATCCAGCCTCTCCTTCCCCAGTGAGCTCCCCACAGACACCCCTGCGGGCCTCGGCTGGACACACCTCAGGCACAGATCCATGGTGGCCACCTTCACTCACCTAGAGGGACAATCACTCTGGCCCTGGCACAGGCCAGTTGCTTTTTTAATATTAATTTTATTATAATTGTTTTCCATTGTGAGCAGTACCATAGAAAAAATAATCGAGATGGGAAAAGAGAAGAGAAGGTACCCGTAGTCCCACCTCTCAAAGATGCTCCTGTGAATGTCATGGTGATTTTACTTAGGTCTGGCTGGCAGGTCCACTCAGAAGCAACACAGACTGAGCTCGCTTGCCTACAGTGCACCCCGTGTTGGGCTTCACCTTGTGTAAGAAGCAGAAGGAAGAGCCACAGCCACTCACACTCACCCCCGACCCCCTAGGAGGCTCACAGGCTCGAGAGGAAATAACACTGGGGAAAATGATGCCCAAAGCACAAATGAAACACAACCTACCCCCACCCATCACCAGCAGATACCACTGTGTGCCCAGGTCATAGAGGGATGTGCAGCTCCTGTGGCCAGGGTTTGAAAGTGGGTAGAAGCCCTGGGTTCTTGTCCAGGGGCCCCCGGAGTAAGTCACTGGGCTTTTCTAGATTTCCACTTTCTCACTTGGGCATGGAGATAAAATCGGTCACCTCTAAGCATGTTTCCTGTTTCACAGTCGATCACCTACCAGGTGAAGTGCATGCTGGATTTAGAGCCCAGGGTTGCACAAGAATGAGGGACTCTTGGAGGCTGGGGACAAGTGTGCGAAGATTTGAGGAGTCGCTCAGAGACCACAATCAGGGGTCAGAGGTAACAGGAAATGATGAGTCCACGGAGGGATTGAAGAGCTTGTGGCTGAGACTTGGTCATGAGTTGAAATGGAAATGGGGTGTGATGGTTGGCCCTCACTAGCACCAGCTTCTCCCAAAGAACAAGGGGAGGCGGTGGTGGTGCCGTGGAGAGAGCACTACATCTGGAGTCCAAAGACTTGAGTTTTAATGTTTGAGAGGTGGATGATGACCACAGGCATTTTATTCCCTGAGCTCTGAGCTCTGAGCTCCCATCCTGTAAATTGAGAATAGCAACACAGATTCCGCGGTTATCATGGCAATTAAATGAGGATATATAGAAACCTCTAGAACAGGCTTGGATAATTAATAAGCAGAATAATAAGAGAATAAGAAGAGAAATAGTTAACATGCCTTTGTCATTTACCAAGTGCTCAGCACAAAACCAAGCATTCCTTTGTGCTATGTCATTTCATACTCCCACTTCTCCTAGAAGGAAGGTTAGGTTTCCAACTTTATTTTGCAGACAAGGAAACAGAGGCACAGAGAGTTTAAGTAACTTCCCAGGTCACACAGTGAGGAAAAGGCAGAGCCAGAATGCCAAGCAGGGCCCCCAAGAGTCACGGGCTTGGTTAAGAGTGCTCGTCCTGGTTGTGGTCAAGTCCCACATCCGGGAATGAGAAAGTCTTCACGTGTAAACACCATGATGGAAGATCAGAAAAGCCAGCTCCAGAAGTTCAGTGGATACACAATAAGCACTCAATAATGAGTGTTTATTTATTGCTTCTGTTTACAGCTCTGTTCCCAAAGTGAATTGTTTAAGTAAGGAGCATTTACCTTTATTACAGTCATTGGTAAATAAAATTATATTTGCATTTCCACAAATATGTATGAGTTTAATTAGTCTTGCAATTCGTACACAAGAGCCGGTCCAGGAAACACATTCATGAGCTCACACTTCTACCCCAGGCAAAAAGCCTTCTCAAACACCATCAGGATTAAATCATTCATTCATTCACAAAGAATGATCAAACTTCCATTTCAGCCATGCTGGGGGTAGGATGCCAATTAGATATCCAAGTGGAGACATTAAGAAGGCAGGTGAATTAGGATGCTGGAGCTGAGTGAAGATCTGGGCTGGAGGTATAAATGTGAGAGGCATTCGTGTATCGTGGTACTTAAAGTGATTTATAATAGGACAGATTAAACAAGACTTCATACATGTGATTCTTGTTCCTCCCCAGCGTGGTCTGAGCATCCGTGAGGTCATGGACTGTGTGATACACACCTAGTCAGGCATGCATGGAGCCCGAGATGGGGTCTTGGGAGCCCCCACCCCTCCCCAATGTCTCAGCAGGGGCTCACCAACACCAGACGCCCCTGGCCCTCACTTTAATGAAGGCAGCAAAGGAGACTGACTGTTGCTCCTGCCTCAGTTCCCCCTCAGACCATCTCACAGAGCTTATCTTGAGTGTGTCCTTCCCAGGCTCCCACCTAAATCCCTCCCGCTGTAGTTTCATTCCCTCCAGCTTTTGCCATGGCCACTGCCACTGCCCTTTCTTGGAGTGTCTCTTTCCCAGGATGCCCAAGTTGCATTCCACCCAGGAGGGAGAGCAGGGACTCTCTAGGGTGAGTCAGCCGGATTCACAGCGAAGATGTAGGTCGCCCAGCTCCCTCCTCCCTGCTCTGCAGTGGCTGAGGCCTCCCTGCCCCGCCTGCCCCACCAACCGTGTCCTTGTGGCCTGTACACCCTTGCCCCTCCACCCCACCAGCCTGATCTCACTAGTGGCTGCTCTGAACCCCTGGAAGAGAAGCATCCTGCAGGGACTTCTGTGTGGCCCCCAGAGCCACCACCAAACACCTGAGACAGACTGCTGGCCCTATTTTCTCTCTTTTAAAGTTAAAAGCTAATAAAAGCAACACACAATGGAATAAGCTGCTGGTGTTTTACTTACAAATTAGAGCTGAAATCATTCCCTAGGCACCTGGGAGTCTCTGAGAGGCTGGACTGGGGTGAAGGAGCTTGCGTGTAGAAGGTCCTCCAGGGCCACAGACCGCCCTCCGCTGGCCTGCGGCTGCTCCCCCAGGCACCTCAGAGCCAAACCCTCCTTCCTTGTCACCTTCATACATACATCTGGGTCAGAGCTGTCAGGAGGGTGGTCTTCAAAAGCCCCCTATCAAAGAGTGGTGGGTAGCTGGATGGGAGGACAGGTGGACGAGGAGACGACCCCGTGCATCACTGATCTGGCGACAATAGTAAACATGTACCCATTGTGAAGCGCTCTAACACGCCAGGCCACGCTACCCACATGGCCGCAGGAGAGCTCTTCATCCTCTTAACCACCCCATGACACACCAAGTGGGCAGCTGACAGCCATGTGTGGCTATTTCCATGCCCGTTTATTGAAATGTAATTAAAAATTCAGTTCCTCAGTCGCACTAGCCATGTTGCAAGTGTTCAGTAGCCACAGCTAGTGGTAACTTATTATGCTAGACAATGCAGACCTAGAACCTGCCTTGCAGGGCAGAAAATCCTATCAGACAATGCTGTTCTAAAATACTGCAGGCGGGTAAAGCAGTGAGAGTGTCACACGTGCACGTGCCAACCTGAGCGTGTGTGGAAACGATGTAGGTGGGTGTGGGCTTCACTATACTGTATGTGTGTGTGTGTGTGTGTGTGTGTGTGTGTCCAAGAGGTGCCTAGCCCTTGTCTACCACCCCAGACCTGCCACCAGAAGCAGTGTTATGAACACGGGCTCTAGAATCAAACTGCCTAGATTCAAATGCTCGCTCTCCCCTTCTCAAGCTGTGTGACCTCCGGCAAGTGGCTTAACTTCTCTGTACCTCAGCCTTCTCTTTATAAAACAAAGATAATAATAGAGCCGTGGCAGAGGGTTGTTAAGAGCATTCCGTGAGATAATACGCACACAGCTCTCAGCATGACTCCCGGCACATTGTGAGCTATTAATAAATGTTAGCTGTTACTGCCGTTTCCAGGAGGCAGTGTGTTTGCTGTGCTGGGGCAGCCTTGGAGAAGAGTCACGTAAGGGAGTGCGCTGAGAACTCTGATGAGGCACGAGGATCCCCTCATACTCGTGCAGTTCAGGGACTGGGGAATGAGCTGGTGAGAAGCTGCAGGGGGACGGCCCTGTGCGTGCGGGGACGGGTGGTGCCGATGAGAAGAGGTGCACACAGAGGAGGAGGAGGATAAAAATGGACAACCAGTTGGGCCTTAGCATGTTCCTTACAGCCTAGACCTTTCTATTTTGCTCTGAAGATGTACTGCTTGGAAGGGAGAGAGAGTCATGCACATAACTGTTTTACAATGTCAAACTGCCTTCTCTCTTCAGTGAGGCAGCGAGACAGTTATTCCCTCGTACCTTGCCCTCTAGGATCTAAAGTCTTACCTGGGAGATAAGGCCAACCCACAAGCGCCAACTGGAACGAGAAAGAATCAGAGCCAGGGTGGCACCTCAGGGAATTTCTGGTCCAAGGCAGACATTTGAACACAAATGGTTTCAACAGGTATCTGTGGAGTGCCTGTTCTGTGTAAAGCCAGCTTGTGGGTGCTGCAGGAGATTGAAAAAGAGAAAAGATACGAAAGCAGCTCTGCCCTCAAGGAGGTGAGGGCCTGAGAAAGAGGCCCAAGGCCTCAGCAACCGAAGGTGAGATGGACATTCCAAGGTGGGCGAGGTCCTGTGTGGGAAAGATTGCAGTCAGGAACTGGCATTTGAAGTAGGCTCTGAAGGGTGGCTAAGATCTGACAGAGCACAAAATGAGGTCCAGAGAGGTGGGACAACTTGTCCAACACCACACGGCTGGTAAAGACCAGAACCAGGCACGAGGTCCTTCCCCCATGGAGAGATGAGGGAAAGGGACCTACCCCTACGCGTGTGGTTCAGACAGTGGGGCCCTCAGGGATGCACAAAGGGAGAGACCAGAGCCATCCCGCTAGCCAGTGCTGTCTGTCCTGGAAGCCTCCCTCCCGGAAGGTCCCACCCAGAAGCGGACTGGAGGCTGCATGTGTTTTCAGACGTGGCCAGCAGAGGGCACCAGGACTACTGCACAGCCTCGACCAGAGAGTGGCCACCCCGGGCTCTGGATTCAGAGCCTGGGGCCCTCCGGGCACAGGGCACAGATGTCGCACACTCACACACCCACACAGGGTGCAGCCGTTCTGGAACACCAGATAGGCGAGCTACACAAGCAGCTCACAGGGACATGCTTGGGTGGGCAAGAGAAATCTCACGGCCCTCCCAGATCCAGGCACATCCGTAAAGGTGGCACCTGCAGTTGAATAAAAGAGGTTTCTCCCAAGACGAACCTGAGCCTGGCTGTGGCATAAAACTGGATGTGCTTTAAGTAGTTTCCATTTGGAGAAGGCAAAGGGAGGGGACTCTCCACATGTCACCACCTCTGGGGTTCATTCCCCAGCCTCCCCACAGCCAGCCAAGAGGACAGAAAGAGGTCCTGGCAGTTTGTGTGTGTGGAGTCAGGGTGGATAGAGTGGTCCGAAACAGACCCCAGAGACCTGCCATTTTCATGTCCCTTTTCAGAGAGAGGAACCATGTCCTCTTCTATAAACCTGACCGGGAACCAGCCTTTCTGCCCAATGATAAAGGCCACAGGCAGTTAGCACTTGGGCTGCTCTTCTGCAGAAGACACCCCCACAGACCTCCCAGGGACCCCCTCTCATGAATAGAGGCCCCATTCCCAGCTGAGCAGCCCAGGTCTTCAGAGCATGCACAGGCCCGCCTCAGTCCAGCCTGGGTAAAATTCAAAACTCCCAAGGGTGTGGGTCTGAATTCAGCTTTTCTTCTTCTGGCTCTGAGAACCAGCATATGTCTGGTTCAGAAGATGACAGCTTGGAGACTCAGATGACAGTGATGATCGAGGTGCCTAACTGAGCACAGAGCAGGAGATGTGAGGGGAGAAGAGGAAGAGATGGAGGATGAGGTGGAGGCAGAGGAGAAAGAGCGGGGGGAAAGGGGGGGCGCCGAGTGGCCGGAAGTGCATCGGGAACGCCAGGCTGAGGACCTGCATCAGCCAGGCCTGCCGGGGGACGGTACCAGGCCCACAGCGGCTGAGCCTCACAGAGCCACATCAGGCCACGTCAGGCCATGTTGGGCCCGTCTGCCTCGGCTGAGTGTATGAGTCTCGTGAAGTCAGTCACCTGGCAAGGCGGGGCTCCACCTCCGTCCCCGGCAACCCACGGCTCCTTGCGGCCGGGAGGCATCCTTCTCCACCTGCCTTGGAGCTGTGTGTGCACCAGTGCATGTGAGAGACGCAGGCCCCGGGGAGTGGCGCACGTCTGCGGGTTGTGCAGGGGTGGGAAGGAGCCAGTGCAAAGGCATCAGACTTGCAGGCTGGAGGTCAGGGCCCAGGGTTGCCGACCTGTCTCACTAATTCACCCCCTGTCTCAGATGTGTCACCACATCGCTATGGCTCCGCCTTGGCCTCTGTGAATGCAATCAGTAACCCCTGCCTGGCTAACCTCATACACATGTTGTGATGCTCAAATTAGGCAGAGATGGATAGGAAGCCACAAGGCCCATACAGGGGCCCGCGATGGACCTGTGGCTGGGATACCAGCCCCGGCTGGGAAGATGGCTGCCGCTCAGGGAGGGATGAACAGCCAGGAAAGCACACAGAAGCGAGTCAGGCTCCAGGCAAGAAAGAGTCCCTGGTTGCCAGGCTCCAACCCACCTTTGGCCCTGCAGCCTGTCCCCAGGGCTCCCTGAAGACCAGCAGCCTCGGCCCACAGCCATGCTGGCCTGCGCAGTGCTCAGCTTTCCCTGGGGAAGCCTGTTTGCCCCCCACCCCTCCCAACACCCCTCCAGGGAATATCCTCCCACCTCCCCCCATTGCCGCAAACAGCTGTGATTCAGAAAGACAGTCATTTCCAAGGAAACGAAAAAAAAAATCCAGGCGTCAGGGGAAATTTCAACCACAAAGCAAGTAGTTCCAGAGGAGCATTGACGGCACCCAGGATGCAGCTTGGGGCTCCCGGCATTGTCAACACCATTCTTAGAGGAAGAGACATAAGCAGGACATATGTGCAGGGCATGGGGAGGGAGATGAATGTTTCCCCCAAGCGGAAATTAAAGTTATCAATAACATTTTGTCGTCATTGTTGTTTAGCCACAGGGCCCTTGCAGCTACCGGAACTGAAAAAGAGCTGAGCAAAAGTTAGCAGGGGCCTTTTCACCAGGGATGAAATCTGGCGCTTGCTTGGGCCAATGTGAAGGGGTTCAGACTGGACCCAGCTTAGCCTGAACGGAACCCCATGAGCAGGGCTCGCCTGTGCTGGCTCCTCTGGGTCAGTGGGGCTCAGGGTCGGTTTGGATCGCACATGCAGGACCCTGGTCACTAACTGTCCCTTCGGAGCTCACAGTACATATATACACTCAAATAATTCACTCCTATAAATTATCTACCTAAGGCCCACGCATGCATGCGCATGCACATGCACGAGCACACACACACACAGAGGAGTGCACCGTATCAGGTGACGGGTTCCGTTAACTTTTCCTGTTATTCCCAGTATCATTCTGTGCTAACATGATAAAGTGAATCGGGTCCGGGATCTTGCCACGTGCATCCGTCAGTCACATGGGGACTGCCTTCTGGTTGGCAGGTCTGCTTCTCAGAGCCTTGGGGCCACCGGTCTTCAGAGAACGGGAACAGCTGCCTTCCGAATTTGTTCTGGATGGTGGCGTTAGTCTCATTTCTGCAATGACCAACTAGGAAAAACGATGAAAAGACTTAATAAGGTATATACTCTCTTGTAGCTTTGAGTATAAAGAATTGGATTCAGCCTCATCCATATCATACAGAGATGTTATTTCGAATTCCAAGATTGCAGATCATGGGGAGGAAGAATTGCCAGCAGGGGATTCCATACAGGAGAAAGCCTGGGTGCAGGAAGGCAGCCACAGCAGCCGGCCCTGGGGCTGGCTGTCCTTACTGCAGAGGGCAGTTTCCACCAGCCCTGCTCGGGGACACTGCACCTCTGTCCCCTTATTCCATAGAGTGCTGTGAGCAGCCCGGGCCCCTGCGGCAGTGGAAGGGGCTCTGCAAACATCCAGCTTGTCGGCTCTGTGAGGCTGAAACCATGCAGACAATAGGCCAGTGAGGAAGTGTCTGCATTCATATTCATTCCTCTGCCTTCCCTTCCCTCTCTTCCCCTCCCTCTCCTTCCCCTCTGGCCCTGGGGATGTATTTTGCATCCTTTAAATGATCTTGTTTATTCTATGTGTCGGAATATAGTTATCTGAATATTAATTATGGCTTTAGTGAAGTTCATCGGTTGAATGCAGGAATTGAGAATTCCTCCTTCACTTTCAGCCACCTGCTTTGATTTCTCTGTTTATCTGCTTGACTGAGCTGAAATCAGTTTCCGTAAGTGAAAGTCGGCTGCTTGGAGCAGATGTTAATGCTCAGAAATAGTGTACGGTCTGCTATTAGCATAAGTAGCATGATGCTAATAAATAGAGGTGCGCAGCGCTGGTGGCGGCGGTGGCGGTGGGAACCGAGGGACGGTGGCCTACCCAGTGACTGGGCCTGAGCGCTGCCCAGAGGAAGAGCGAGAGGCCCAGCCTGGGTGCTGGCACCTCTCTGGCCGAGCCAGCCCCGCCCTCCCGTCCCCAGCACCCTGTATGCAGCCGACTGGGGGCAGATGATTAATGATGGCGAGGGCTGTAACCAAATTGTAGTGCCAATAGCACCAAGTCACAACTGACAACTAGATACATCATCTCTGAGGTTTCCATCCAGCTAACTAATTTAACTACGTGACTACGGGAAACACTGCACTGATGCCATAATGCAAATATTGCCAAAGCCGGGAGCCCGTCCGTAATGAAAGAGAGAAGAGGAATCCATCAGGACCCAGTGGCTAGGTCCATGGCCCTGGCAGGGTCAGCAGATCTATCTGTGGGAAAACTCCACCAGATGCTCCACCATGGAGCCAGATCCCGATGGGCAGCTCACAGTGGGCAACTGGCCAGTCCAAGCCCCCCAACCCAAGACTCCCCCCTGGCCGGGAGATGACAGGTTTCCTTCTAAGTCAGAGAATGACAGATTCGATCATGGCAACACCTCTCTCCCTGTCCCCCAAGTTTCTCCGTGTCTCTGCAGCTCCCCACTTTCTCCAGGAGAGGGACTTGCAGGCGTTTTGATGAGAAACAGGTGGGCCTCACTTCTCATAAGAGCGGCTCCTGAGATAGTGAACGCAAATTGTTATTATCTTCTTTTTGTCATCTTCCTTTTCTTCTTTTTTTTTTTTTTAACAATGAATCCCATTTGAGATGTGCTGTGTTTGCTCATCAGAAGAGCCTTATAAGGAATCCTTTTAGAAATGAAAGACTCCTCTCCCATGTGTATAGTCGCCCTTTAATTTATCTGGTTCATGAGCTTAGGGTTCCCACACGGCCATGTTTCTTAAAGCCACCCACTGAATTATCAGGTGATTGATTCTCTGGATCAGAAACGCCTCACTCAGGTCATCCTCCCTACTGTAGGGGGCAACGGCTGGGGAGTTTGGGGGGCAGGAACGTCAACTCCATGATAGAAACCCTCGACTCTGGAGGCAAAAGAACATCTCACAGGCTCTGTGTGAAATACAGCAAATCTGGCCCTATCTCTGGGGTTCCCCGACTCCCATCCAGGGATGAGCCCGTGGAATAACGTCTGTGAAAGCAGGCATTCTGGAAAACTCAAAGCACTCCACCAATGAGAAGGAGACACTTGTGCATAAGCAAACGTGCGGTTCTGCCCCAAAACTGCGCCACCAGCCCTGGCTGAAGCTAAGGGCACGGTATCTGGAGTGGCCAAGCCAGCTTGCTGGAAAGCTCCACGCTGGAAATGGCCACCCACACCAGTAAGCTCGGAAGAAAGTGATGGCGACAACACAGACCATTCTGGGAAATTTAACTTCCATGAGAGAGATCCAGATAATGGAGACCGGAAGAAGGACTTTGGCGCCTGAACAATTGTGCAGCATCCCTCTTTCCAAAGGATCACAAAAGACAAAAACTTTAGGTAATCAGCAATCACCTAAACAGACAATACATGCACGTGGATAGAGCACATTCTCCTTTGCAAAGTTCTCTCTTCACTTTTCCCTCATACACGGTTTGTAACTGCCCCATGAGTAGTGGAACAGGGATTACCATCCCAATTGACAGATGAGAAGACTGAGTCTGAATATCAGTGTCAAGGGAGAAGGAAAAGCTAGTTTCGTTTTTGTCAGAAAATTCACACTCTGTCACTCCACTTTTTTTTTTTCTGTCTTATTTTCCAGAAATAAAAAAATTTAAAATCGTGACCAGGTACCCTATTCTGCTTATCTCAAGTGCAAAAGCGTATATTTCCTCTGCATCCCCCAAAGAGGCTGTTATCATTTCCCTTAAAGGTCTGTTTCTTAATCTGCAAGCTGCTTCAGATGTAAATGGGGTACAGTCTCCCCAAAAGATAGCCTCCACCCCTCCATCCATTATTCCACACACTCTGGGCAGGGGTTACAAAGGTGACTGAGATTCGGTCCCTGCCCTCAAAATACCTACAAAGAAATCAAGTACAAAACCTCATTTTCCCAAACTGCCACAGGAACACACATTCAAAGTGCCGGGAACGTTCAGAAGAAGAAAGGCCGTCTCCTGAGGGATGACTTGGAGAGCTGACGCACAGGGTGTCCTTCAATCTTGGACTTGATGAATGGATATGATTGTGAAATGCAGAGATCAGCAGGAGTGCCCTCCACAAGGAGAAAGCGGGTTGAGTAACGGCGGAGACGAGCAGAGCCTGGCCAGGCCGGGCAACAGGCCCCTGCGTGGACGGGGCAGAGGGCAGCTGGCGTAAACGGTCCAGGCCTAGATGCTAGGCCAAGGAAGGCGGGCTGTCGTTGATGGGCAGGGACCACACGCTCTGGCCTTGCTCAAGGAGATTTCCCGGGCTTGGCACGCCAGAGATGAAGGCCGGAGGCAACTGGGAGAGCCTGAGGGGGGCTGGCCTCACGCACTCATCACCCCACAGTAACCAAGGCAGACCAGTGCCCTGCCCTCCCAAACCCCGGCTTCCCTGCACTCAGTGACTCCAGCCGCACCAGATCCCGGGGTGCTGGGGCCCAGCTCCCCTCACTCAGGGCTGCATCCTACATCCTGAAAGCCTGATGGAACCGGCCCTCCAGCCTGGGCACAGGAGACCACCAAGTCCATGAGGGAAATCCTCCATTCCCCAACTTCTCCTGGCAAAGACCCTCTATCGGTTCCCTCCCACCCCACCAACCCCACCCCAGAGTCCTCCGCTTTCTTAAAGGTTTTGCCTTTAAAACAAACTGCTGTTATTAAATAAATAATTGATTCCCATCCCCATTTTTTATTAATCAAAGGCTAATCAGAGCTGCAGATCGGCACGCGGCAACCAGTGTCAGCCACACGGAGTGGATATAATTCTTGCTAAAAGCAGCGAGGTGCTATTTTTGTTTTCCCTGTGCAGACTCATCAAGGGGACCTGTGCAATCTCCATTAGGCTTTGTGAAATACTGAGAAAGAGCTTGGGTTCTGAGACTCAAGGTTGCCAACCTCCGCTAAACAGTCCACACCTTTGAGGGATCTTGGGAGCCTAGAAAATGGCACTTTGGGGACCCGGCTCCTGAACAGTTGGGGACTAGCTGCCGGGAGAGAAGGATCTTCTGAAACATGGGAGGAGTCAAGGACAGGCAGCCCAGGACTCAGAGAGCCTTCCCGGGCCAAGACACAGGCTGAAACCTGCCTTGGCCTGAGGTTGAGGATCCTGGGGCTTCAATCACAAGCCTGTGACTTCACCCCATTCCTGTCTCCCACAGGTGCCCCCTCAGCTCCTACCTTCCACCCTACCCCTGCCTGCAACAACTCCCTCCCCCCCACAGCTGAGAGATACCACTGGCAGCCACTGGATTTAGGACCTGGACCAGATTCTTATCAGACCTTGTTTTATAGATATATAATCCTGCTGACTTTTTCCTTCCTTTTTTTCTCTCTCTCTGTACGTATTGATCCCAAACGAAGAAAAAGTCTATTAATCCTAAACCCAGAGAAGATTAGAGATAGGGCCGAAAGGGCTTGTCAGGACAGAGCCACGCGGGCATTTTGTCCTGGGAAGGTGACCACGTCACCAGCAGGAGGAAGGGGAACAAAGGAAGGGAAACAAAGAGTGGCTGCCCCAGAAAGCAACTGTGATCCATCCATCCAGGATGGGAATCCAGGAAGGGGGCGGGGGGAAATGGTGATGGCCATGCCCACCCCCTGCCAGCCCTTCTCCATTCTCAAAGCACCTTGCTGAGCAGGCAGGGATGAGTTTTCATTTCCCCTGGGGCCACAGACACCTGAGCCCTTGCCTGGGGAGGCCCACAATCAGGGACAGCACTGGGGTGACAGCCAGGCCCGTCCAATATGGGGAAGCCTGTCTGGCACCGGGGGACTGCTGGAGTGGCATTCGGCAGGGGTGCTGAGGAGACGGATGAGCCACCAGAGACCTTAGGCAAGTTCCTTAACCTCTCTCTGCCTCAGTTCCCTCCCCCCATAAAACAGACACAATAATTGTCAAAACCTTAGAGGGTCATGGTGAGAATTATTTGAGATTATCTGTATGAAGACCCTGAGTGTCAGTCTTATTATTAATAAACAGTCATTATTACACCTTCATCCAAAACTCCAGAAAAGAGTCTGGCCCACTGTCCTCTTTGCCAGATGGACAGGGTTCCGGCTGGGGCAGGGGGATGCAGTCTTCAGGGACAATACAACGGTTAAGCCATGAGTCAACTCTGCTGTAACCAAAAACGTTTGGCTCTGTGCATTGACTGTCATCCATTCTGTGATTGGACCCTATACCGAGAACACACAGGACTGTCCCCAGCAGCCTCCGAGGACCCAGCTGCGTGTCTCAGCCCCCTCCAGGCCCCATTCGGCACCGACAGAATCAGAATCCCTGGATGTGAGGCCCAGGCACCTGCATTTTTCAGGTGGAGACACTAGGGCCAAGTCAAATTCCTGCCAATGCTCCGTGGGCTGTTGGGTGGTAACTGGGCACTGGACCCCTGGGAACAGAATCTAGTTTCCTATTCCACAACCAGTATCATACCACAGTCTCCCTCAAAAGGTCATCCCTGGCTTGTCCAGAAATCTGCCAGCTGCTTGCAAAGAAAATCCAAAGACGCGTGGCTTCCCATGCCTGGAGGAAGGTGAGGCAACCAGCTGTCTCACCTGCTGGGGTCTTTCCTCCCTCCCTCTTCCTTTCCCCTGCCCCCATTCCTCTTCCCACCTTCCGCCATGTGGGAGCAGGCGCTAGGTTCCTTGGACGTGCCCTTGTTTGTCTGCTTCCCCCGTGGGTCTCCCTCATGCAGTGGGCCGGCTGTGCTGTGTCCAGCCAGGTCTGAACTCCCCAAGGTCAGAGATGGTGTCTTCAAGCTCATGGGCACCTTCACCCATGTTGTCTGGGACAGGGCACTGGACAGATGGGAGCTCTGTTCCTGCTCACCTAGGAGGCTGGAACTGTTACTATCCCCATTTTACAGATGAGGAGGCTGAGGCATAGAGCATTGGAGGAACTTGCCTAGTAAATCTGGGCTTAAGAACCTGGTTCTTAACCCCGTACTGTACCTCCTCCACATGGGATGTTCCACCCTAGAGCCTCAGTCCCCTGGAAAAGCAGCAATTTGGGACTTAAAAAAGTAAAGGGATGAGCTAAGGGCAGACAGCTTGTTTGTTGTTTATTACCTACTTGAAATTATGACACTTAGACTCCAAGTTACCGATTTACAGCATAACGACAAGAGAGGCGGCTTGGTACAGTGAGGGGAGACATTGAACTAGGAGACCAGGTGTTGAGGTTTTAAAATTATTATAAAAATAACACACACATGTGGTAAAAAGTGCAAGGGAGTATACAGTGAAGTGTGATTCTCCCGCCCACTCGAGACCCCGTCCCACTCGCCAGGATGGGGAGCGGTTTCCTGTGTATTCTTCCAAAAATATGTCAAGTACAGACACGCACACGCAAACACGCCCACAGACAGTTTCTGTTGTGGAAATTGGGATATGCTCCCCGCACTGCTGTGCACCTTGATTTCTGACTCTGCAGTATATCCTGACTCTTTCCTGATCGACATTCATGTGGATCCACTCCATTCCATTTAGTAGCTGCATAGTATTCTGTTATCCAGATATTCACTAATTTACACGGCCAGACCTTCACTGAGAGACATTTCGACTGTTTCTAGCTTTGTGTTTTGTTTTATTTTATTACAAAGCACAAACAGTCGATATCTTCGTGCACACCCACTGCACACATGTATGATTCCACCTATAAAATAAATTCTTACAAGTGAAATCATTTCTGAGCATCCCACATTTTGATTGATATTTGCTTCCAAAGAGATTGTACCAAGTTAAGCTCTCACTAAATCTTTTTTTTTTTTTTTTTGGAATTCTTGTTTTCCCAACCTCCTTACTAACATAATGTATAATCATAAATATTTACTGTTTGCCAAGGTTTGGGTTTCAATTCCTGCCATGACACTAACTAGCTATGATGCTTTCAACAAGTCACTCTGCACTCTGGGCCTCAGGTTCCTCACCTGCGAACTGAAGGTCGGACAAGCTGATCTGTAAGGATCCTTCTTGCACTGCCTGTCTGTCATTTTAAGTATCTACCAAGTACCTGCTGTGCGTTGAAACTGTTTGAGACCCATGAGTTCTCCTAGCCCAAAGGAACCTAAAACCCAGTTGGGGAGTGAGCGGAACACACCCAGAGAAGATTTAAGGAGCAACTTGGGACATTCTGAAATCAAGTGCAAATTTGTGTGGTTCAGGCTATGGGCTTGTAGAAGGTCGTGGGAGAGTGACCAAAGTTCCTCACCTGCGAACTGAAGGTTGGACAAGCTGATCTGTAAGGATCCTTCTTGCACTGCCTGTCTGTCATTTTAAGTATCTACCAAGTACCTGCTGTGCGTTGAAACTGTTTGAGACCCATGAGTTCTCCTAGCCCAAAGGAACCTAAAACCCAGTTGGGGAGTGAGCGGAACACACCCAGAGAAGATTTAAGGAGCAACTTGGGACATTCTGATATCAAGTGCAAATTTGTGTGGTTCAGGCTATGGGCTTGTAGAAGGTCGTGGGAGAGTGACCAAAGGGGCCATGGCTGGGGCAGATCCTGGAGAAGGCAGAACTTGCATGGAATGAGCAGGAAAATGCCCAGATGCTCTGCTGGACAGGACAATGGGAAACATTTTATCCACCCCTACCCGAGCCTGGAAAGCCAGCCCGCGGGTCCTCTCTCCCCCAGGCACCCAGCCGTCTGCTTCTTTTCCCACCACGAGCTGAAACCCAGTGAAACATCAGGTTTGTCTCAGAGCTTGGTTTGACGTTCCAGTTCGGGGAGGATCCGTTCCCACCCCAGCAGTTTCACTAAGTACTGTGTTCTTTGTGTAGACATTGCTTCAGTGTACTGTTCTGGGGGAAAAAATATTATTACATACAAACCTTGATTAACCCGGGTTCTCAGAAAATGGAGGATTCTAATTAATTCTGTTTTCTGGGTAATAGAGGGTAAAAAAAAGTTTTCTGGAGGCTTGAGCTCCTCTCCCGCTTCGGTCAGCCCATGTGGGTGACCCTTCTCTTGTGTGAGATCCGAACCCGCGGGATCCACACCCTCGGCCAGGCTTCCTGTAGCCAGAGAGTCACAGGTTGGACTGATGGTGACAAGCTGATATCAGGGAACTCGAGTGTCATTTTTTGGCTTTTGATCGGCTCTACAAAGCACAGGGCTTGTTTTTTTTTTTTTTTTTTTTTCTTGATTGTGCTCATTTGCAGGCAATTTGGCTCATCTTCCTGAGAAGAGGGTGGGGACAGGGGGAAGACCATTGCAGCAGGTTGAGGATTCTGCTATATGGATGTTATGCTATTTGGGGCTTATATTCATTACTAGTATTGGTATGGCTTGTTACAGCTGGAGAGGCTCCTGGTCCAACTGGTCACCTTATAGATAAGGAAACTGAGGCCCAGAGAAGCTAGTTTCCCAATTCGGGTGGTGACCACACTCTACAATTCACGTTCTTTCATGACTTTTAGGTTACACACATCCCACTGGGGGCAGAGCTGGGGTTCAAACTATATCCATTGGACACCAAAGCATCTCCCATGAGGTCCCCAAGGCCCCAGAACCTCCTTCTCCCTGGGCTTTGGAAACTGTTTGTCAGGCAGGGGGGCTAGCAGCCTATATTTTAAAGGGCACTTGACACAACCCTGAGGTAGGCTGTAGATGTGAAAGATACAGCTCTATTACAAGCTGCTTTCAATGGTCCAACTAAAAAAAAAAATCACTCTTAAAGAATCATCCTGGGCTTCCCTGGTGGCGCAGTGGTTGAGAGTCCGCCTGTCGACGCAGGGGACACGAGTTTGTGCCCCTGTCCGGGAAGATCCCACATGCCGCAGAGCGGCTGGGCCCGTGAGCCACAGCTGCTGAGCCTGCGCGTCCGTAGCCTGTGCTCCGCAACGGGAGAAGCCACAACAGTGAGAGGCCCACGTACCGCAAAAAAAAAAAAAAAAAAAAAAAGAATCATCCTACTTTTCAATGCAAGTGGCTATACCCCCAAGTTACTCCCCTCCCCAAGCGCTGAGGTTAGAGGAGCCTCAAAAATCTGAAACCTTTCCAACTCCTACAGGTCAAAAGAAGATTCACAGCCAGGCAAATGCCAGTCACCGCTCCAGACGGAATACTTACCTCCATAAAATGGTGCTTGTGAGATGAAATAAAACGCACCTCTAACACTCTTAAAGCGTGTCTCACACTGAGGCCAAGAACGGTCCTAACACTGACCCTGCTACCGTCTGGCCATGCCATGGTTCTCTGCCACCGTTCCTCCAGAGGTAAAAGGAAGATAGAATCATTTCCACCCCACCTACCTCCCAGAGCTGCGGGATAGTTGAGGTCAGTGGTGCTCAAACTTTAGTGCTCTTCAGAGTCCTCTGGAGGGCTTGTTATGCACAGATGGCCAGGTCCCTCCCCAGAGTTTCTGACCCAACCAGTGAGTAAGGCCTGAGAATATACATTTCTAATAGATTCCCAGGTGAGGCCCATGGGCCCATACTGAAGGTCTGGGGCTACACTCTGAGAACCGTGAACAAGGGAACTTGTGAAAGGGATTGCTTCCACTATTTTAAGTTTTCTGAAATGCAGGATCTTTCTTTAAAGTGGCAAAAGTACTACTTACTCCCTCCAACACCATATCTGATAAATTTAAGCTTTCATGCACACCATTTGTTTGTCTAAGAACGTATGGAAGTTTCAGAAAATATTCTAGACTCATCAACCAATCACCAAATGAGCCCAGCAGCTCATTCCCTCCCCACCTGTAAGAATGGTCAGCTCAAGAAGAGAAAGGTGAGATGCTTGCTCCAGTGCACAACCTGTCTGTTCCCACCCCCTCACCTCCACCTGCACAAACCTGGTCACAGATACACAGAACCCACAGCTACCCAAACACGGAAGGTTGCTCCCACTCTGCTCCACGCACCCCAGAAACCCAGTGGCCAAGGACTCTGCCACGAGCACAGCTGGTTCTCTGTCTAGATGTGGGGGGCCTCTCCTAACATGGGGCTGTTGTCTGAGTTAGAAGGGGCAAACGAAAAATGGAAAGGGCTCCCAGAAGTCATTGACCCCAAATCAGAAGGGCCTGATGTTGGTTCCTGTTGGTGAACACGGAAGCTAACGGAGATCTGAAGGGAGGGACGGCCAACGTCTCAGCCAGGTTGGCGGGACCAGTCCCAGCGGCGCTCAGAACACACTGGGGGAAGGGAAGCAGAAGCCACCCTGTGGCCGTCGGGAGGAAGGGAGAGACAAACAAAAGCAACAGAAGGGTGGTCCCAGGAGGAGCAAGAGGCACCAAGGAGAGAGGGGAGGCTGTAACAAAGAGGAAAAGGAGGAGGGCCGGCAGAGAGAGAAAGGGTGGGCCTGGAGAGCAGGAGTCCCCGGGAGAGGACGGGAGGTGCAGACAAAGAGAGCGCCAACCGACCGCGGGATGGGCCCGCGTGGGAGGCTCGGAGCGCCCCCCTTCCCGGCCCCCCGGGTCTCCCAGGCAAGCCGATGAGGTCACTAACATTGACCGCCGGGGGGGGGGGGGGGGCGTGGCCGGAGCTCTCGCGGGGGAGCGCAGCGTGGGATGCAGCTCCGCACCCCCCAGGGGGCGATGCCCTGCCGGGGGATCCCCGTCTTTTCTCTGCTCCCTCCCGCCTCCCTGCCCTTAATGGCTCGGTAATTGATTGGCCCCGAGTCCTATTTTCACCGCGGGCGGCCGGCGCCAGAGGTCGGCTAATATCAATATTTCCCGCGGCTGCTCCAGGCCGCCCCGCCGGCCGCCGAGAATTTACCTTTGGTTTAACGAGAAGTGGGAGCTGAGTCAGGGATTAGGGCCTGTCGAGTCAAGTCAACACAAATTTTAAAGGGGGGGGGGGCGATGGGGAGAGGGGAGAGACATTCATCAACGCGGGGGGCAATCACGACAGCCGGGGGTTAATTGTGGGAAGGAGGAGGGAGCAGGAAGCAGAGAGAGGCAGGGAAGGGACGAGATGAATGAGGAGGGAGAAAGAAAGGGATTTTAAAAGGCGTGGAATCCTTATTCCTGGGGTTGGCATTCGAAGCCATTTTCCTTCTTCCCATCCACCTTGTCACCCACCCCAGCCACCAACACCACGACCACAGGCACCCCTCAACCTGACCCATTTCCTTACCTCTCCCTCCCCCATAATATTATCTGGTCCTACTTTTCTCTCCAACCAAAAGAGACTCATTCAAGGCAGAGAGAGGAACCAACATCACGGTGCTGTCGCTATATATCAGGCCCTATGCCGGTGATCATCAAATATTAGCTCGTCTAACCTCCTCTAACCTCCTCAACAGCCCCAGAAGACAGGCTCCATGGGTGCGGGTCAGGGTCTGTCTCCTGCCCCAGCCTCAGCCCATCCGCAGCACCCAGTGCAGCCTGTGTAACTCAGAGCCAGTAAAAATCTGTTGAAAGATGGAATGAAGCTACAAACGAATGATAGTAGTGGTAGGGCAGCTGTAGTGGACACTCAGCGAGCCTGAGTTGCCCAAAGCTACACAGTCTCCTCTCCATCACTCCTCCTCCGGTCTTCACCTCTCCTTGACTGATTAATTGTAGATGATTGATCAGTGGTTCTGTATTAAAGACACTGTAGAGACTCAAGTTTCACACTGGGATGAAGGACCAGAAGGGATTGGTGGTAAGAAAGTCTGCAAGACAAAGGGTAGGGGAACCAAGTAAGCCCTGTAGGTGGGGTCCCCCTCAGCAGGCCATGGGGTCTCGCCATCTCCCCAGGACCCATTTTGCTTGCAGCCTAAGCTGCAGGAGTCAGTTGATGAGCAGCCCACGATGCGCCTGAATTTCCCAGAACCAGACTGGGCCGGTGCCTGCTAGCCGGCTCTCCCAGAAGTTGTTCTCCCCCCACTAGTCTGTCTCCCCAGCCTGGGTCACCGAACTTCTTACCCTTGGTCAGGACTGCAGGTGTGTAGCTCAGGATCCCAGAGCTGGGGGCAGCCCAGGGGTGGAGACATTTGACAGGCACAAGTGGTAAACAATGGAGCTTCCTCCAGGACCTCACCCTGCAGGGGAGGTAGGAGGTGTGAATGGACTTTCTGATATCCCAGAAGAACATCTGGGATCCCTCTGAACCCTACTCCTGGCCCCAAAAGAAACACAGAGGAACATGAGAGTGGATCCAGGTCAACTCTGACCTTTCCTTTTAAGAGATGCCTGACAAATGAACCTCTTAAGACTTCTCCGGATCCATGAGGTCTTCATGTCTGTTCCTACTGCCATCCAGAGTACTGAAGGGTCCAAACCTGCACATCTGCACGTGTACCTGGCCACATGGTGAGCTGTCCAGGGAATCAGAAAGAGGAAGCAGTCCCCACCCCCTCCATTCTCAGTCTAGCTGTGGAAAACAGATCAGTCCACTGCCAAGCAATTACAGAACAATGCAACGAGGTGACAAGGAACATTGTCCTTTGGTTCTTCACACTGGAAATCCTGCAGTTCAGAGACAGAAGTGCTCTGAGTAGCTGGCCTGACGTGGGATGGTTTTGTGGAGGAGGGTGGACAGGGAAGGGGTGAATACAATGCCGGAAATTTGAGGAGGCTCAAACTGATGGATTAAACCTGGGAGACTGGATGTCACCCGGCTAGGTGTGCTCACAGAGGCTGGAAGGAAGCCAGTGATCAGAAATATGGCCCCAGGGCCTCTGGTGGGCTCTGCTGCCCTGTCAGCAGATGTCCAGTGAGGGTGGGACCACTGAGATGGCCTGGAGTTCTCTCAAACAAACAGTCCTCCACCTGTTGAAATTCCTCTGCACCTCTTCCTCAGCTCTTCTGTCCACCTCCCCGTTAATGTGAGAGGGATAAGGCATTTTCCAGGCTCACTTCATTGAGCCCCTCCAACCCCCGCCCCCACACAAACACACACACACACACATACACACATGACTATCTAGTTGGACCTGGCAGTCTCAGTGCAGAGGTGACCAGATTTTCTCCTTGCAATTGATTTCTTTGTCCCAATCTCAGTCCATCTCCCATCTCAGCTCCACCTGGGTCCTGGGCCAGGGCTGGGGGCGCATGGTTCCTGCCATCTTGGAACTCACATCTGGCACAGGCCAGAAGCAGAGAAGAATCTGAGATGGTCAGTGTGCCAAGTGGTAGGTTCTGTATGACAAGGGCGGGGATTTAGCGACAGGAAGGATTGCAGAGGCAGAGGAAGTGGGACTCATTTAGAAAACAATCTAAGAGGTGCCCTTTACGAGGCCTCACTGTGTGTGCAGGGCGCCTGGCTTCTATGATCTCATTCAGTCCTCACATTTCCACCAGGAAGGAGGTACCATTTCCTTTCTCCACTTACAGATGCAGAAACAGGCTACGGGAGGTTAAGAACAGAGGTTAGTGGCAGAGAATGAGGTTTGACCCAGGGTTGCCAACTCGGGAGCCCCAGCTCTTAAACTCACTGGGTGCTGAGTGGTGACAACCTGCTGTAACAAGGTGAGGGGTGGGTAGAGAAGACATCAAAAAGTCCCTCTGCAACTTAAAAAAAGGGAAGCTGGATTCTTCTGTGTTTCAGAAGGTATATGAGATGGCGTCCCCTGCTCTCTGTGACTGTCACTCCTCAAGCCCTCCTGCCTGCTTGGCAGGATGAAGGACGGACTTTCACAGGCAGACGGGAGAGGCCAGAGTCACCGCCGGCAAAGGCTCACCCAGTGCTGCTCCTGCTGCCTAGATGGGTGCTCTGATCCTCCGCTGGAGATGTCACGCAGGAGACAGGCAGGCTCTGATCCTCAGAGAGCTGCGGTGCATCTGTGATGACATGTGGGCATCAAGATCTGCATATTTATTATAGATAAGCTGTCAAAATGTATGTTGTCAATTTCACCTTACACTCCGGATTTAATGGTGCACGTAAAGGACAGAAAATCTTTAATATTAATATTAATATGATTTTAGATTATAAGACCGCAGTGTAGATATCAATCAGCCAACCCTTAAGGACATGTCACTCAAGTTGATATAGTTTATAGAAAATTAATGTAATCCATCCTGTACGATCTATTACAGGGGGCATGAATGGAGAGAAGAAAGTGTGTGCTTGGGGTGGAGGCTGGTGGGCCATTACGACTCGCCCCCAGTTTTCCACACGTGCTAATTTGTGTTCGAGCCTGAAACATCAGAGCAGGGGAATCTGCATATTTTAGGCTTGGCACGGGCCTCGGATATCAGCCATGCCACCTCCTTCACTTTGCTGTGAGGGGACAAAGGCCCAGCTAGGGGACTGACAGGACCACAGTCACCCGGTTAGTTGGTGGCAAAGGTGGACTAGAGCCAAGGCTTCGTGATGGCCAGCGCTCTCCACCATGCGGCCCAGGGCTCCAGAAGCTGCAGAGGGTTGATCGTTGGCAGAGGCCCCAGGGCTCCCTGGTACACGCCCATCCCCACCCTCCATCCCCAGTTGCAGGAGGCTGCCTGGGCAAATGGTTTCTTCCTCAGTTTCAAAGGATCCCAGGGGTCCCCTGGTCCTTTGAAGGACTCCTCTGCATGACAGGGGGCCTGGAGGGTCCACGGAAGTGTGATTGCAGAGGGCCCCAAGCCCCCGACGCGTGCCCACTTGCATTCCAACGCCTGAGGCCCTGGCACTGACCCTCTACTTGTTCAAATACTGGACTGAACGTCTACTAGGGCCATGGCAGATTGATGGGGACAAAGTGACCACCAAGAAATGTAAGATGCCGTAAGACTGTTCCCTCTGAGTGGGAAGGGGTAATCCCAGACCCATCTTAGGATCTGGGCCGAAGCCTTTGCCCTAGCCTGCGTTGGTGCCAGCGGCACCAGGCAGGCCCTGAGGTTTTTGAAAAGAGCTTTTGGGTTCCAGGGAGCCGGCCGAGCTAGATGGGGCTGAACAGAGAGCACCACTGGCCGCTAGGCTCCCGCTCTGCTCTCAGGTCCTGTCATCCCCCTGCCCATCCAGGCCCAGCTTGCTTCAACTGTACAGGGAAAACACCCCAAAGTCTGTCGGCCTCCACCAGCTGGGTCCACAAACAACCCAGAGGCCTTCTGGACCAGAGAAACCAGACCCAAAGCCTGCTCTCTTAAATGCTCGGCTCTAACACACTGGCTGACCCAACAGTCCTCCCTGGGCCTCCTTTTCTACACCCATAAAATGTCCTCTGAATGGTACAAATGCCCACAGCACTCTGCGGTGCTTTCTGCAGCTCCGGGCCTGGACCTCTGCACTGCTGGCCTTGGCCAAGGGCCCAGGATGTGGGCAGAGAGGAGGGGCTGCTCCCAGGAGCTTGGGCCAGGGGCCGGGGCAGCCTATTCTTCTGGGGTCAGGCTCGGCCGATTTGGGCGCCCAGGGAATGGGGGGAGAGAATATAGACCTGGGAAGATGAGGGACAGGCTCCCTAATTTGCAGGCCCCCCTCCCTCCTCAGGGGTTCGTAAGATCTCTGGAAGCCCTAGCCTTACCCAAGGAGGTGGGCGCAGCAGCATCTTGGTGCCTGAGTATCCACAGGACCTACTTCCCCCTGGGGTTCTCCTAAGGCCTCGACAGGACACCTGGTCTCCCACCAATCGGCCAACCCCCTCACTTCGGTCCCCAGTTCCTGCTCAGGCCTGCTGGGTCGCTATCCCTCTCGAGGACAGGATTCAGGAAAGTCCTGGCTGAGGTGGTTCATGACCACTGGAGCTTACATACATCCACACTTCTTATCTGAAGTAAGACAAGGCCTGGCGGGGCTCCATAAATCACAGAGGCGCAGAGGGTGGGCGAGGCCCAGGCGAGCTGGGGGGACACTTGCGGCTGGAGATCCTCAGTGACTCCTAATGGACCCAGCCAGCCAGACACGCGCCGGGCTGCCCACAGATCTCAGCATCTTATTTACATGCCACTGCAGACTGACGAACACCTGAAGCATTTTTCATTCTGTTCAGACTACAAAAGCTCCTTGGGTACTTCTGTGTTCGTGCTTCAGTACAATGGCAAAATGCTGATAGGAGGATTTTTTTTTTTTTTTTTTTTTTTAATCTTCCACTGAAGCCTCCAAGAAACATGCCCCACGGAAGGGGGAGGAAGGAACAAACAAAGCCAGAGGAGGGCATGGCGGCCCTGAGCCTGTTTCTTTCTCCTGGGAAATACAGCGAGTCTGGCGAGGGTTTCAATCTGGGAAGGTGTGGCCACCCCTGACCCTGCCAGCTCAGAAACCCGCCAATTCACCCCAACACTCTTCGGGAGGCAGCTTCTCCCCAGTTGCTGTTCTGGGTCCCGGCTGTTAAAGGTTTAAAGCTGGGTGGGTGGGGACAAACCCGAGTGTCCAGGAAGAAAGGAAAATCAGGTGGGATCAGAGGGGTACCTCCTCCTCCCTCCCCGTGGGCAGGCCCTTAGAAGCTGCCCAACTCTTTGTGGGCTCTTAGCACCTCCACCCAGAACTAACAAGAGACGGGTCTTGGTTCCATCCAACTCCAGGATTCTTCACCTGGTGCTCCCAGGGGAGGGAGGATCCATGATCAGTTTTCAGGGATCCCATGCCCCCCCCCCCGAAACTGTATGCAAAATGGCTTGTTTGTGTGCATATGCCTGTGGATGCATTCATGCATGTGCATGCACTAGGACATTTTTCTAGGAAGAATGCCTTCAGCATCCATCACATTCTCAAAGGGCAGGGGATGCCTCTGAAGCATTAAGAAACCACGAGGCTGCCCCCAAGCTACTCAGCCGTGGAGTCGGGGCCTCATGAGGCAGTGGGCTGCCCGGCGGTACAAGCGCACAAACCAAGGCCCTGCACTTAGTAAATCAAACTCCAGCCCGAACAAGATTGCCTGGGGGTGGCAGGAGTGGGGGGGCTCTCCAGGACCCAGCAGCTATCAGGGCTCAGGGGGCTCCCTGCCCTGGAAGGGAGGCCAGGAGGGTGTCCGAGGTGGCTGTGGCTCTGAGCACGTGGGTTCCCGGCATCTCTGGTACTCTGTCCGCCGTTGCCTGCCCGGAGGTTATTTTCTCTCCCTGACCCTGTCTGTTTATTTCCATGTCACCAGTATCTGTTTTTATGTATTCTCGGGCCCGCTTTCCTCCATTAATACTTCTCATTCAGGGGAGGATAAACAGGGTCATAATCACACCATAAAGTGAGCCATGGGCTGCGTGTTGCTTATTGCCCAGGGGTCTGCTAATTGGAATTTATAAAGTTCAATAAAAACTATAATCCAATAAGGCCTGAAATTCTTCTTCATTTATCTTAGGGGTAATATTCTGCCTGCCCACCCACCCGCCTGCCTGCCAGCCAGCAGCGGGAGGCCAGAGAGCAGCCACCAAGAGGGCCTTCCCCAGGGGCCAGAGTCCCGAGAGTGGCCAGCACTGAATCAAGAGCTGTGTGGCCAGGGAAAGGAGAGTGGAGGGCTTGATGGGGCCCTGTCCCCACACAGCCAGCTGTGACGGCCGTGCCTTAGAGGCCTGGGGACTCCCAGAGTCCTAGCATTGTCTTGCACCATTACAAACTCTCCCCCAGTTAGAGCCCCCCACCTATGCTGAGCCGTTGCCCCACCCCGCCAAACCCTGCCTCCCCAAAGCCTCCAGCAGACTCAGGTCATCTGCTGCAGGGAATCCCAGACCTGGGATCGAAGGTGCCTTCCCTGGCCCGAGTGGGTCCACAGAGCACGATGTCACCACACAGTGTACACCCCAACCAGAACTAGAGCTGTGCTCCCTCAGGCACCCACGACAAGCCATTTCCCAGAGTCCACTATTGAGGGAGGCAAGTGAAGGTTGGGAGGGGGTGCCCACAGCCAAGCTGAGGATCTGTACCCTGGAGACAGTTAGAGGAGTGTGTTGGATGAGGGGGGTTACCACCCGTCCGGGTTTGCCCCAGACTGAGAGGGCTCCTGGACATTTGACCTTTTGTGCTCAAACTGCAGCAAAAAGACTGAATGGTCCATGCAGTGGGCTGAGCGGCGGGGAAGGTGGGTGGAGCTCACCTCCACTGGGCAGCTCCTGGGAGGACCCAGGCTGCCCCTGCCTGGCAGCCACTCTGGGAATAATATCACTTTCCCCCAAACACCTCTTGCAAAAATCATGGAGTTTCCCATCACCTCCCAGGAAGCTCTCATTTGAAAAATAAAAGGTATGCCCTCCAGCAGGAACACACGTACACCCGAATCCCAAACGCAAACGGCTGGCCCCTTGCTGGACACTCTCTGAGTGGGGAGAGAGAACAGGGCACTGAGCCGGCCAGTGCCAGCCTTCCAATCAGGACAAGCGGGGAGCGACTCATTCTCACAGCATTCATGGCTTGCTCAGGGCTGGGTAGAAGAGAGAGGCCTCCAGAACCAGCTGCCCCCACCAGTCCCCACGCTGGGATGGGGTGTGTGTGCGCGTTGGCGCGTGCGTGTGAGGGGTGTGTGATACCAAAAGGAGAAGTCACAGTCCCCGCAGCCTCTCAGGCCTCTGCAGTCTCAAATGGAGACAATATAGGCCATGTTGTTGTCCTAATGCATCTCCCCGGGGGAGGGAAAGTTGGTCAACAGGTGGTGTACCAAGCTCTCAGCCAAAGAGGGCGGCAGCAGGAGCCCGCCGCCCACACCATGCCAGCTGTGGGGTGAGCCACCCTCTCTGAGCCCAAGGCCCTCATGGCCAGTAGTGTAACGGAAATAGCTAAGGCTTTGGCGCCAGACCTGCCTGGGTTCTAAATCAGCTTTCTGCCATGTCTATGGTGTTTAGCCTTGAGTAAGTTTTTCACCAGCTCCACGTCTCAGCTTTTATAAAATGCTGACCGCAATGGCTGGTCCGCATGCAGTTAATTCTAGCTACTGTTGAGGGTCATTTATATTTTGTGTGAAATGCCCAGCTGGAGATAAGGGTTAGTCTGTGGCCATGGTCAGGGCTTTTTCTTCCCCAGACTTCCTTTGCTGGCCAGGAACCAGGTTAGGGTGAGCACGGGGATAGAAGAGTTAGTGAGGACTGGAGTCATCGGTCATTTGACTTGGACTTTGAGGTCAAGAAGGAATTCCAGGGAATTCCCTGGCAGTCCAGTAGTTAGGACTCCAAACTTTCACCACCAAGGGCTTGGGTTCAATGCTTGGTTGGGGAACTAAGATCTCCCAAGCCGCCTGGTGCGGCCAAAAAAAAAAAAAAAAAAGAAGGCATTCCAAGAGGAAGTAATGTCTAAAAGTGGTGAGAGAAAGATCCAGGTGGATGGGTGCAGAGCCCCCCATCAGAGGGAACAGCATGTGCGCAGGCCTGGAAGGGAGGAGAAGAGAAGGCCTGGGGTACCAGGAGGCAGAGCCTGGCGGCCCTGTGCTTAGGATGATGGGAAGTCAGGAAATGAATTTTTGTTGTTGTTGTTTGGTGGAAGAGGCAGTTTGCCATTTGGAACAGGAAAGATCTAACACACGCTAACTCCCTTAATCCATCTCCAGCCTCCCCACCCTTTTCCCTTCACAGCATCGTCATTCATTCATTCATTCACTCCACCAAAGTGTATCTAGTGCCTCCAGGTACACAGTCCAATCCAGGTGTCAGGGACCGAGTGCCTGCTTTCCTGTGGGATGAAGTACCCTCATCCAGTGTGGGCCCACCTCTGCTCCGGCTCTCTCCCCCGCCCTGGGATTTTTTTCCTATCCTCCACCCAGTCCAGTCTTTCAGGGCACGGCTGAGGTCCACCCCCCAATCTGGAAGTTCTGTCTGTCCTTAGTGGTCATTACCTCTGCCTGTCTTCTTGCTGGAGGGACGGCAGCAGCAACATCCCAGGCCTGAGCCAGGCCCAGCCTCCCGCCTGTAAGGGGCTCAGTTCACTGCTGAGGTTCTGATCCGACACCAGCCTTCCTTCCATCCTTAGCTGGGTCTGTTCTGTCTCCCAGGCGGACTGTGAGCTCCACGATGAGCGACCCTGCAGGCTCCCTCCGACGCTATGGTCCCTCCGCTAGTTGAAGAGATAAGAGACTCGTGCTCCGGCCCCCACTGGAGGGTGGGCCTAGAAATGCCACTTCCTCCCAGCTCTACGCAGGAAGCCTCAGTCTGCAAGAGATGGGGAGAAGGGAGAAAGCCCTTGCTGGGATGGGATCCTCCAGGCAGGAGGTCAGGCTGGGGAGAAGTTGGGGGGGCGTGGGGGGCAGAGAGAAGCATGTGGCGGGCGGAGGAAGACTTGTTGCGTCAGAGAATGGTGAAAAGCAGAAAGAATAAAAAGACTAAGGGGAGTCACGGGGGAGGCAAGACGAGTGTGATCTAAACCGCAAATCCGCCTCCTCCAGGCTCTGTCAGGCTTTCACTGTACTGTAAAAACCACTGCCGAACAGCAAGCCTGCTGGATGACAAAGAGAGATAATTGGCTCTCATGCAGATTTAAGCCCAAAGTTATCAAATAATAATAGCACGCAGAAAGAGACACAGGCAAATGGGCCTGGAGTGCCCGCTTCTTCCAAAGGACGAGGATTTGTTAAAAGTATCTAAATTATGATTCTGCAATGGAACAGGGAAATGGGGCATTTAAAAAAAAAAAAAAAAAAGATTTTCTGGTACTGCTTAGATACATTTTTAAAAGTTCTTTTATAATTAGGGCCATAATTTATACAATTTATTTAAAAAATATCCTTTTTTTAATTTCCACCCGGTCCAGTTAAAGATGAACTGAAAAGCCCAGAATAAATTATTTTTTTAATAAAACCATTTAAAGGAGCCCCAACCTGAAGTGAAATAGATATGTGGATTTTCAGAGGAGAGAGGAAAAAAAAAATCATATATTGAAAAAATAAATTTCCTAACCCATTTTATACCCCAGATTTTATTACCACCGGAAGGTTTTTAAAATTCTAATTCCCTTTGCTTTCCTTAATCTGTTTATTTACCACAGGGCTTCCTTGGGCCTGGGCTTGGGGCCCAGTGGGTCAGTTTCAGATGAGTGGCCAACCTAGTTTCACTTCCCTGATTCCTCATGTGATTTGTCTGTTCATGCATCAGCCTTGCTCTTCAAGTGAACTCTGAGCTCCCTGAGGTCAATACCATGCCTGAGGGAGAAATCTCCCTTTCCCTCTCTTCAGCACCTTGTACAAGCTATGTATACAGTAGGTGCTCAGTTAATGTTTGTCAATGATGCGATGATGCGCCACACTGTGGAGAAGCCCTAACCCCCAACCAACTGGAGACCAGAAAACATTGCTACCTTCACAGGCAGCTTTGGTTCCTGTTATAACATCCTCTTCCTGCATGGGAGTGGGAGCGGGGGATGGGGGGCTTGTTTTTAGCTCTTAGTCAAAGACCCCTTCTGTTGAGGGGAAGACGAGCAAAAAGCAGATTACCTTGAATACTAGGGCCAGGGAGCCTAAGGGCTCTGGCTGTTTGCAATGGGTTGGGATGCAGAAAATGCAGACAGAGGTACCAAGAGGTGCTATAAACTAGACACACTGATGTCACCATCTTTCCAGAAACTTGCCCTCAGCATCTCTTCCGTTTGCTGAGCTCAGAGGTGCCCATTTCATACCTGTCAGAAGGCATACACCTACACACACACATACCTCACCCACATGGAAGGGAGAGGGGCAGACTCAGAGCCTCATGAACCAGTTGGAGGACACACAAGAAAGCTAGTTAGGACTGTTGCCACTGTAGTAAGACAAGGGGTGGAAAGGCTCCTGAACACCTAAGGGAGGCTCCATGGATGAGAGGGCATTTGAACTTGGCCTGAAAGCAGTTTGGATAAAAATAAGCATGAGGACTAGGGAGGGTCCGTTCCAAGGGCTGGGATCAGTGTGAGCACAGACATGGTGGTGAGAATGAGCAGGTATGTCTCAGGAACAGTAAGAAGAGCTACATAGGATAGCCTAGTAGGTGAAACAGGAGAGAGAAGGTTGGTCCTGGTTAAGGAGGGCCTGGGGTGAATGTAAGAATAGAGAAAATCAAGCTATTCAGTAAGCACAGCCCTCGCCCTGCCCAATGGTTCTAGAAGCCTTTCTTTGGAGTGAGACTGGAGGAAGCCCACACCATGGCCTATCCGTGGACACACTTTTGCTGAACAGCCACGTGACTGCAGAGAAGCCCATAAGGACAAGTCTCGGCCCGTTCCTGGGCTGCTCCCACCCTGTGGGTGGGGCTTCCCCGCCTCCCAGATGACAGACAGGCACTGAATGAGAGGGCCGGGCAGGCAGAAGGGAAGGATGGGCCGTTAGAGTTGGCACAACCAGGGAAGGCTTCTTGGAGGAGGGGAGACTGGCGCTTACCCTTGGAGGTTGAAGGGATCCATACTGGGGCAGGGAAGGGAGGCCTTTGTTCCATCTCCAGTCTCCACAGCAGGACCACACGCAGCCAGTCCAGTGGTGGGTGGGTGGTGAGGAAGGTGGAAGTTTCGTCCTCTCCAGCTGAACCTCTGGGGAAGGCACTTTTGTCATTTGTGCCTGGGTCCCTGTGCCAGTGGGATCACACCAGACCTCTCCCAGCCTCTGGGACACATGCCTTAGGACTCCCATTACCTAAGCTCCTTGTTCCCACAGGACACACCCCACGGCCCCCAAAGGCCAAGTCCTTCTGTAAGACTCCCAGGGCGAAGGGCATTTCCTGAGAAGACAACATCAGAGAGGATGAGGGGGTGGAGAATCAGTAACCTCCTTGAACTAAGCTCCGACGGTGGGGAGATGTCTGGTAAGGTAGCCGGCCCAGAGTGTGGGTCCTACTGATGGTACCTCTCACCATGCTTCCCACATAGTTTCCTGTCTCTTCCAGCCTAGGACACTGGGCTGGAAAGTAGGAACTGTAGCTGAGAGACCAACGGGAAACAATAAAGGTGGCTGAAGAGTTACTTGAAAACAAATCCTTCTTCCAAATGCCACAGGAGGGTGTGAAACACTCTCCCAGCTGTCCCTCGCCTTCCCAGACCCAGGAAGGATGACGGAGCCCAGGGTCCCAGACTGCTGCTTCGTTGCCAAGGAGATGGTAATTACTCTGTGAGCTGGGTAGGGTCTTTCTTTCTTTCTTTCCTTTTTCTTTCTTTCTTTCTTTCTTTCTTTCTTTCTTTCTTTCTTTCTTTCTTTCTTCCTTTCTTTCGTTCTCTCTCTCTTTCTTTCTCTCTCTCTCTCTTTCTCTCTTTCTCTCTTTCTTTCTTTCTCTCTTTCTCTCTTTCAGTTTTTCAATTCTGGGCCTGATAATCTCCAGTGGCCTGGCTGCCCTCTCCTCTACCTCGTCCCCAGCCGCTGACTCTGCATTAAAGGTAGCAAGGGCTATACACAGTTGCTTCCAAAATGACAGATGCCCCTGCTTGGGGTAAGCACGGCAGCAGGGAAACCATTTGTCAAAGTATTTATAAAGTGGGTGGAGATGCTGAAGTTGTATTCCCTCCAGGTTAAAAAAAGAAAGAAAGGAAAAACACGGCAGAGAGCCATGAGGAGAAGAGGAATCCAGCAACTTAGCTCACAGACCCACTCTCCTTTTCTACCAGCTGGAGATATTTACTGAGTGTTAAGTGCTGCGGTGAATGCAGGGATGAAGCGATCTGTGCTCCTGCCCTGAGGGGGCTCACAGTTTGGGGAGACCCACACCTGGGTAATCAGAGGCAGTGCACAGGGTATGAATGTGTCAGAGGGATGTGTGAGACCAAGAGGGTCCCAGGCTGAGTTGGAGGAGAGCAGGTGTGGTGTGAGCGGTCTGAGCCTCATGCCCTGAGGGAGGCTCAGGCTGAGCTGGGTCCTAAGAGGATAACATGGGGGTGCAAAGCCCTTGGGTTGAGAGTGATAGGATAGAGCCCTGTGCAGGGGCCCTGGAGGTGGGGAGACTGTTCCCTCGCAGGGAGCTTGGTGCGCCCAGGGAGTCCAGACTCATGCATCAGTCACCTGGCCAGCGCAGAGTGGGACAAGGCCAAGCACGGTGACTGGCTTGCAAGGGTGACTGCTGCTTGCGTGTTGGAAAGATGATGGGTGAGTGAGTCACTGGGGAAGCTTGTGCTTCTGGCTCTAAACACGTGGATTTCAGGGAAGGGGAAGGTTGGTGAGCACTTCCTGAAAGAGGCCATCTCCTTTATTTATTCATCACTCACCCATTCAACAGATACTTATGCAGCAGCACTGCCTGGGGACTGGGACACAGAGGGGAGCCCTCCGTGACCAGGAGGTGGGATGATGGCAGGTAAGCGGTGCCCTTGGGCAAAGACCCAGAGGCTGGACTGTTTGCAGAGCCATCCCCAGGGGCCACCCCGCAACCTGACTCTCAGGCACAGCCTAGGGTCTGCTCTGACCATTCACATGTCTTCCTGGCTGTTTCAGTGCTGTGATGGGAGGGGTCACATGTGCACGGGCCAGGTGGGAGCACCTGGAAAAGGAGAGAGAGACATTTCCAAAGAGAAAACAGATGCCCAGGGAGGAGAAGTTACTGTTGTACAATCCCACAGGGAGGGGCCTTGGCAATGTGAAGTCTACCCGCTCAGACCACAGGGCCAGCAGGAAAGCCAGGCAAGGGCTAAGGGCAAGCCGACTCTCATTCTCTAAGTATGGAGCCATCATGAGCATCCAGCTCATCTTGGGGCTTCAGACATCCTCCAGGCAGAGTGCAGGGGAGCTCATGCAGGATTTCCCCTACAGAAATGGGAGTACCTCTTTGGCCAGAGCTTGATCTGTGGTTGAAGAGAGTTTTCTGGCGTCACTAAAGAAGCCTGGAGGAGTAGTGAAGCCCCAGAGCTGAGGCACCCCAAGTGCTCGGGAGCCATGCTTGGAAGACGGACCCATGCCAGTTCTGGGGGAGAAGGTCAGTGTCCCTGCAGTGGTTTGGCCAGTGGGCCTAAATAATATTCTGAGAGGTTCGGGCAAGGACATGCCTTGTGTGCACTGAGAATCCCAGGCTGGAATATTCTGCTCTTTCATAGGGGAGGGAGGGCAGGCAGTGCTTGTGTGCTTTAATGTATTAATTTCCCCCTGGTACTTTCATTTCTTTTCTCTTCTTCTTTATCAAGTTAACCATTAACCATTTTAAAGTATACAATTGGGCAGCATTTAGTACAATCACTGTGTTGTACAACCATCACCTCTATCAAGTTCCAAAACATTTTCATCACCCCAAAAGGAAATCCCATATGCATTAAACAGTTACTCCCCATTCCCACTTCCTCCCGGTCTCTGGCAACCACTGGTCTTCTTTCTGTCTCTATGGATTACATATTCCAGATGTTTCATGTAAATAGAATCATCAAATAAGTGACTTTTCTGTCTGGCTTTTTTCACTGTGCATAATGTTTTCAAAGTTCATCCACATTGGATGGATCCAAATTTCCTTCCTTTTTCCGGGCTGAATAATATTCCATTGTATGGTATATCACAGTTTGTGTATCCATTCATCAGCTGATGCAAATTTGGGTTGTTTGTTGAGAATTGTGTTACTGTGGATATATGTGTATAGATATTTATTTGAATGCTTGTCTTCAATTCTGTGGAATACAGCGCTGAGAGGAATTGCTGGATCATATGACTAATATCTTCTTATTTTTTGTAAATTTCCAAGCTGACTTGTCTGTTTCAAGGTCTCCACCTTGATCCAGATTAGCTCAACACTTAGTATGTGCCTACTGTGTATCATGCCCTCACTGATCTAGGAGCTACTCTGTCTAATAAGTTCTATCCCATTTTACAGATGTCAAAGTTAAGGTTCAGATAGATCAGGTCTGAGAGGTGCCAGAAACTTTTGTGCCATTTCTTGGATTTTCCCAAGGTACCACAAGACTCTCCCACATGGCCACTTAGTGCCTAGTTGTCCCAGCTTTATGGTGTTCACTCCAGAACCCAAAATGTCTAAATATTTAACTCCACGTGAAATCAGTATCCTCTAGATCCTACTATAGACAGTTGCAGGTGCTAATATTTTTTTCTAACTGGAGGGGAGGACATGAAATTGATAACATTTTTCCATCAAATTTATTTTTATATAAGTGAGTTGGGGAAAGATAAGCTGAAGTCCATTTCAATGGCTGAGCCCTTAAGCTCTGCCAGAGGGAAGGAGACTAGTATCCCAGAAAAGTCAAGATGGGACTTTGAGTTGGGAAGACAACATCAGGGCAGGAGCAATGTAGGCAGAAGTCTCAGGAGACTGCAGTACAGGTTGCAGCAGCAGGAGAGGTGACCCCAGGGGCAGATGAGCTGCAGACTGCAGAGATGACTGTTCTTAACTAGAGCACAGAGACTCTAATCTCAGGGTTTGCATCGGCACGTGCACAGCTGAGATGGCTTGCCTCTGAGGAAAAGGACCTTCCCCACCTCCCACCTCTGCTTCCCCAGCCAGGAAGAGATGGTTAGCTAAAGGGACCCATCGATGGTAACAAGGGGGCTCCAAGCCTGCAGCCCACCAGACCACTTGAGCTCACAGAGTGACCTTGAACAGCACACCACAGATGTGATGGGAGCAGCTGGCTCGTGTCCCCTGCAGCTGCACCTGTGGCATTTGTCAGCCTGGTGAACAGGCGTGCCCGACCTATGCATACCTAGTGCCATCCATCAGCCCAGCAGGAGGTGGGGAAAGGAGCAGGGGACCACTCCACCCGACCCCCACCTGGCAAAAGACCTCAGCTGCCAAGTGTGTGATGAGACCACAGCCCAAGTCCTGGACACCTGCCCTGTAATTCTGTCAGGCAATTAGCACAGCAAATGGGCCCAAAGGGGCCTGCCTGTAGGGAGCCGTCCTCCTGCCTCCAAATTCTTTCCCCTGCCTCATCCCATGTGCCGGTTCCAGGCTGACAGTGCGCACACAGCACTCACCCCCTCCACCCCACACCCCTGGCTCAGCAACCACAGTCTGCATTGGCTCCAGAGCCTCTGATGTCTTAGTCTGGCTTTTGAGGTGCCCTGATCAAGCTCACTCTGTCTCATCTGCCAGGGCAACTTAGGACCAGATTTCAGCCTAATCAGGGAAAAGAAGTGAGAGAAAGGAGAGGCCCCAGTGAGGCCCGCACAGGGACACTGGGGAGGAAGTGGCCAGTCCTGGGAGCTGCAGGAGAGAAACTCAGCAGGTGATGACAAAATCTGGGCCTGAACAGGGGCGGGATAGAGAGGAGAAATCCACTTTGGAGATGGCTGTGGGGCACATGAGGATGAAGGAGAAGGCAGCCCTCCCAAGTTTCTGGCTTGGGATCCAGGAGAACGGGTCCAGGTGTGGGCAAAATAACGGCCACTCCTTTGCACACGTTACACCTAAGGCACCACGAGCCCTCCAGGCAGCGACGTCCAGCAGATAGTGGTGTGTCTGGGAGATGGACACTAGGCCACTGTGGCTTAAGGGCCACAGGGGAGCCACTGTGATTCCAGGTGAAAGCAGTGAAGGGGAGGGACAACCAGGTATGAACCCAGGCTGGCTCTCAATCAGTTGCCTTCTCACCAAGGAGCCAAGATTTAAAGTAATTCCTCCAACGTCGAGACCAGCTAAGGGGAATGAGAGAGACCAATGTCACCAAGGAGGCCAGGCTGAGAAATATATGCTGATCTTAGAGGAAACAGGAAGTCACAGAAGCTTTCAAGGCAAGGAAGTGACAGATCAGAAGCTGGCTTTAGGACGATCGCCGTGCTGGCCCGAGACTGAGACACTGGAGGCCAAGGGACAAATTAGGAGGTTGTCGTAACAGCCTAGACAAGAGGAGATGAGCGAGGAGACATCAGACAGGAGCTCACGGGGCGAGCGCTGAGACTTCTGTCATTAGGAATAACTTTATAGCCCAGTTCTAGACAAATGCAAATGCTCCTCGTCTCAGGGCGGGCGGGGGTGAAGGGAAGAGGAGGCCTCCTCCCCACTCTGGGCCCAGCTCTCATTCAGATGAGGGGAGGGGGCCTTGAGCAGGGTCCCAGGGGAACAGAGGTGGCCGCCGCTGTGCTCAACCAGGATCCAGCCGATGCCCTGAGGTCTCCAGCATGGCAGGGGAGGCGAGAAACAGCAGCCTGGGTCACACCCAGAGCTGCCTTCCTGGTGACTGTGACCGTCTGCAGATTATTGCTTCTCTCTGGCCCCTCATTCCCTTACCTTGAGACCGTCCAGTCCTCACTCCTTTTCATCTGTCACTTGGAAACTTAGGGCGCCTGACCCTCCCCCTCCCAGAAAGTGATGAGCAGTGGGGTGGAGGATGGGCAGGAGCTCAGGCGTTGGAAAAGTGCTCAAGGAGGAAGCAAACTTTTCAGAGTTAGTAGGGCTGTAAACTACGAGGCACCAAGGTTCCCGCCCATTTCCCAGGGAAGCTCCGTGTCGTTCATGTGCGCTGCACGCTGACTGTGCAGTGGGCGTCTGTTGGGGCTGGAGAGTCTGAGTGGTGAAGGCAGGCGGGTGGGAGAGGGAACAAGAACGTTCCAGCCCACCTGTGGCCCCAGCTCAAGTTCAGGGAGGTTGCCAAGCCCACTTGACCACATGAGACTGCTCCCCACCCACCTGCCTCCAGGGGATGGCCTGAGTCAAGGTTATAGATGTGTTCTGCGAAGTCACCCCTGGGCCCATGAGGATGGCTTGTCCTGGCTACAGCACCAGTGGGCCCTTCTTGGAGGATCCTGGTGGAGGAAGCTGGTCCTGAGAGAGGGCCTTGTAATGGACCCCTCTGGTGAGCCAGCCATGGGCTTGACCTCAGGGGAACTGGTCTGTCTGTCCATACTTCCCTACACAGTGGGTTTTTTGGTTGGCTGCGTTCTCCCCAAACAAGCTCATACAATTAGTTTCTTCTTGTTTCCTAAATTATTTTTGCCACTGCTAATTATTTCACACTCCATATACAAGAGTTATTGGGGTGGGTAATGGGAAGCAAGGGATCGCTTCGCGGGAGCATTGCAGGCTCCAAGACATGCAGGCAACTTTGATTTGTTTTCTGCTCAGCTGCCTGCCTGAGAGAAGGAACAGAGAATTCTGAAAGAAGAGGGGGGCAGCATCAGGGTGGGCAGGGGAGGGGGAGACACAGATACGGGCTGAAGTTTTGGAAGGCGCATCGGGCCCACAGCCCGGGAGGGAACACCTACCAATGGGGCCAAGGCCACCACTCTACTGTCCCAGGTATGTCCTAGGGCAGCTCAGGGAGGGCTGCAAAATCCAGAGGATACCCTTGCTCAATGGCATCACAAAAGGGACACATGTGGGGCCTGGCACTGCACTGGGAGCTTCACATGTGTCACAACAGGCCTGTATCAATTCCATTGTACAATTTGGAAAGTGGGGCTCAGAGAGGTTAAGGAACTCACCTGAGATCACACAGCCAAGAAATGGTGGAGCTCA
This sequence comes from Mesoplodon densirostris, assembly GCF_025265405.1. NCBI lineage: Eukaryota > Metazoa > Chordata > Mammalia > Artiodactyla > Ziphiidae > Mesoplodon > Mesoplodon densirostris. The sequence continues at coordinate 52,788,915 of NC_082675.1, read as the reverse complement.
GACAGGAACCCAGATCTGTCTGATGCCAAAGCCTGTATGTCTAACTGCCCTGCTCCCCTGCCTGCTTCTGGGGTTCTCTTTTGCCCAAGGATGCTCCCTGGCGGTGCTTCCCTGGGGAGAGAGCACTTACCTTAGGTGGAAAGGGCTTGGTTCCACCGTCATCCCCGCCTGGCCCCCAACAGCCCACTCTGCCTGAGCTCCATCCAGGACAGATGTGCCCACTGCCACGCCTCCCTCAGGGCAGCCTCCATGATGGGTGTGTCCCTTTCACCTTAGCTCTGATGAAGGGAGGTTAGAATTTTACTAAAGAAGATAAACCAGGAATCTAAGTGGGGAGGCAAAACCAAAAAAGATAAGAGCTGTTGAAAGGAAGGGTATGTGGACCCCAGACTGCTTCCCTGGTGCTCTGTGTCTTCAGCCTGGCTGGCCTGTCATCAGCCTCAACGGTCTCAGCCAGGTGAAGCCACTCAGACTTAAACGAGTGAGAGGATCCCACGTCCTGCTGGGACAGCTGGCTCCCTCCTCTCCTTAACCAGAAACCCGCCAGACCCTCCCTCACCTCATCAGGCTCAGCCTGGTGGCCCTTGGCTGCCTGAGGACGGCCGCTCCTGGGGATCCCAGCTGTGGCGATGACCAGCCTCCCTAGCAGTTCAGGCCCGTCCTCTGAGGAGGCCTCTCACAGCAGCCAGATGCCAGGAGCTGGGACCCGCTCTGTAGATGCCGAGTGACAGCCACACTTCCACGCAACTCTCTGGTCCCGCCTCTGGGACTCCACATTTTACACACACACACACACACACACACGCACACACACACACACACACACTGAAAGCAGAGCCAGTGGACTAAGTGAGGAAATGCGTGCACAGTACTCACTGGGAAGGTGCTTCGTCACTGGCCAGGACTATACAGCCTACGGACTAGAAGCTGACACGGACCAGTGCCCTGACCCCGACCAGTGCCCTGACCCCGGACCGGGCACACACGTTCTCATTCAGCCTTTAGCAACCCAGTGAGAGTTAGTCTCCCATTTCACAGGTGAGAAACTGAGGGAGACAGTGGCTAGGAAACCTGCCCCACACCACACAGCTAAGGTGGTAGAGCCACGTGGTGTGCAAGCCCCATCCTTCACCACCTCTCGACACCTGCAAGGGTGTCGCAAGGGAAGGGCCGCACAGATCACCTCATCCGGCTCCACTGCCCTCCTTACAAATAAGGCCCCGGGCATCAACCCACTTTCATGATTTCCAGCCCAGGGCTCTTTTAAGAGAGGGCTCTTCCGGGGGGCTCCTCTCCCCTCCTCACCCCCCAGTGGGAGTTCTCTATCGTGGCTTCCGCTGGAGAAGAGGGCTGAGCTCTGACCTCACTCATCCACCCTGGATGGGCGGGCAGGGACAGGAGAGTCCAGGGTGAGCATGAAGCCGGGCGCTTGGAACAGGGGCCTTGAGGGAGACGACCAGCAACCTAGTAGCACTACTGCCATCTCCAGTGATGCCCACACCACCCACCTAGGTAAGGGAGCTAAGGCAGGAATCACTGTGCCCACTTTATGGATGGAGAAACTGAGACCCAGAGAGGTGAAGGGCCTCACCAAGTCTTGGTGGCATAAGTGACTTTTGGGGAGTGCCCTATTCTGGGCTCTGGATCTCAGAAAACAGAAGTTAAGGGACCTGGGAAAGGTGACTTGTGGGCTGGGGTCCTGGCGTGGTGTGTCCCTGGGCACAGGACGCAGAGGGAGCTCTACCAAGGCAAGAAGCAGCACTTCTGCTGACGGGGCCAGGTTGGTACAGAGTGTCATGACCCCCAGCAGGCTCTGATGTCCTCTCTGGCTTTATTGGCTGGAGTGCGAGGACCTGGCAAATGGCCAATGGTCATAAAATCCCAGCCCTGCTTCTTCCTAGGTAATAAGTGGCCATGAACATCCTCTCTGACCTCTCTGAGCTCAGGCTTGTCTTAGGTGAAATTGAAGAGAAGGCATCTGCCTCTCAGGGGTGTGGTGATGCACTGGGCAGGACCTGGCTTTGTAGGGCTCTCCCCCGCCCCGAGCTCTGGTGCCCACCCCTTCCTTGGCAGCCGATGTGCAGACTTCAAGGGGGCAGAGAGAAGAATAGACCCCATTGCTGAGTGCCTGGCACAAGCCTCTGGAGTTCAGAGTGGAGGTATTGGTGCTACCTAACAGGGTCAGGGAGGCACAGCCTGGTAGAGGTGGGATGGTACCCAAGCCCCCTGGCTGATGAGTGGGAACTCATCAGGCCGAGATGTGGAAGGAAGCTGTCCTCTGTGAGGTGAGGCCAAGGGAGCGAGGCAAGGGCCAGACCTGTGGGAGGAGGAGGGAGGCTAGGGTGGGGAAGGAGTGAATAAACCCTGGAGAGGCCGGTGTTGGGGGGGGTGTCTCTCACTGCAGTGCCCAGCAGTCCAGTGAGGGCCCTGGCCAGGCTCGAGCAGCCAAGAGCAGGTACTGGCCATGTAGGTGGCCTGGGCCACTGCGCTGTCTTCCAAGACTCCCTGTACCACCTTTCCCGAGAGCGCTGATTACACCCTTTCTGAAAAATAAAGAACAGAAGGAAGAAAAGAAGCCGAGCCCTCTCCTCCGAGCCCTCCCTCCCTCCCTCCCTCCCACTCTCTGTGCGTCCCCCTCCCTCCCCGTCTCCCACCCGCTCTTGCTCTCCGTTGCTAAGTAGATGGTAGGTTTATTTGCGGCTGTCGGTTCCCAGTAGAAAAATTTCGTCTTGGAGAGCCGCCTGGATGGAAATGGCTTCAGCACCGATTTCATGGAGAAGGTCTGTGCAGTAATTAGTGTTCATGAGGGAGGAATTGGACTGGCAGGTTCCCAAGAAAACTACTCCCCAAAAGTTAGCTTGAGTCCAGAGGGCTACATCAAATCCAATTCCAGAGTGTGCATCTCCATCGCTATATATAGACCCGCAGACGAAAACAGGCAGCGCTGTGGCTCGCAGTTCAAGGGGGAACTGGTCCTGGGAGGCAGAGGCGGCCTGTGCTGCTGAAACTGCGGGGGATGCAGAAACTTGATGGCTACTGCCGCCCGCCCGCTGAGCCCTGTGCATCTCCCTCCTTCCTACCCCGCCACCCCAGCTTGGACCCCCTCCACCCCAGCTTGGCCAGGACAGACACCTGGTGATGGAGGAAAGAAAAGAAGGAGAGGGGAAGGGAGGAGGGAGCAAGGCTGGGCTAGCCCGTGCTGGCCAACACTGAGGTACCATCCCACTGCAAATGCCCCCTGCCCCGCGGGTCCCGACACAGAGCACACTCACTCCAGCCACTAGGAATGACATCCCCCCCCTTCCTCAACCCTCTGTCAAGGGGGCATGCCTAGGGGCATGCCTGCCTCCACGATGGTCCCCTGCTCGCCCATGCTGTTGCTGGCTTCCCCAGGCCTCTACATTCAGAAGCTGGGTCACTGGGTGGCATGCCACCTTTCTCAACTTCCTCCGTGTCCCTGTGTCCCAAGCTGGGTGTCGCTGAGGTCCAGCAGCCCATCTTCCTCTCCTGTCCTTCCCTCTGTCCCCAGGCCAGTCCGGGAAAAGAGCAGATGCCCTTGGACACTTAGGGAAAAACTGAGGGCAGCAGGTCCCGGAGGCCTGCCAGGAACTGGGGACTCCACCTTGTCCACCTGGGCCTTCAGGTTGAGGGAGGATCAGGTAGAAGCTGGGTTAAAATCCAGAACTCTGAGTCTGCCTTCTTCATTCCTGGGAAGTTTGCTGCTCCAGCCGGGATTTTACAGACAAGGAAGCCGGGGTCCCCAGGAGACCAGGACCCTCATCTGGCCTCTGATGCAAGTTGCAGCTCCCCCAGGATCTTTTCACACTTCCGTGCTGTGTGGCCTTTGCACCCAGGGTCTCCCTCTGCATTCCTGCTGTTCCTGCCTCTGTTCCCCAAGTCCTGGACCCTCTGCTCTCATGTAGCCTGGCCTCTGGGCCACATTTCTGGTACCACTGGGGAGGTCAGCCCGGCACTTCACAGGGTGTGTAAAGCCAGGGCAGGGGCCCCTGCTCAGTCGCAAATGAGGACCGCAGCTGCCCAGGAGGAGGCCCAGCAGCAGTTCCTTTAACCACCCCAATGCCTGGCTTCTCCTTCTCAGCCTCAGCTCACCAAGCTGGCCTTCCTGGCCACAGGGTACAGTTAGCTTAGCCAAGACAAAGCAAAGGTCTAAAGAAAATGTCTAGGAAGCCCAGAGAAAGGGTAAAACCTGAGGATGCAAAGACTGAGAAATGGGCAGCTACGGAGTCAGACCCATCACGGAGGTGATAAGGTTGGGCCTCAGGTTGGCTCCCCCCGGCCCTGGGTCCCCACAAAACCCCCTTCTCAGCCCACTCCAGCTGCCCCCCACTCTCCCAGGTGGGGGTGGGGTGCTACGTGGACTCGACCCCCACCCACGCCCGTGAACCTGTTCTACCTGTTCCCTTCCAATTGATGCAAAGCCTTGGAGACACTCTTCCATCTGCTGACGGTCTGCTCCCTGCACGCTTTGTCTGGGGCTTTCCACACTGACCACCAAACACCGGCCTGCTCACCCCTCCTCAGGGCTGCACTGGCCTCCACAGCCCTCTCAGAGGCCTGCCCTCCAAGAGGCCGGGCAGTGGACCTGAGCTGTTTCTCTCACTGACCAGCTGTGTGCTCTTGGGATGAGTGCCTCACCTTGACCCACAGACGCGTCCCATTCCTCCTCAGTAGAAGAACAGTGGACACCCCCTGCTCCCTCGCCACCCTCCCCGTTCACTCACTGATGAATTCATATGCGCTAGGGCCCACTTTGTGCCAGGACTGTGCTGATGCTGGAGACACAGACTCATGGGATATCAAACCCATTTCACAAAAAGGAAACTGAGGTCCAGAGAGATCTGGTGACTTGCTGCAGGCTGTGGTTTACCAGTCAAGAGATCGCCTTCAGTCAGCATCCTAATGCCAAACCAGTGTGCATCTGTCACCCTGTGCTGGCCAGGCCCTGTGCCAGGAGCAGGGCTTACCAGGGCCCACGGTGGAAGGCTCAGCCCTGCCATCAGGGAGCTCACAGGGTCCTTGGGAGAAGTCAGTGAGGAAAACGGGTGAGAGTGCCCAGTCCACAGCCATCCCCTCCCCACGAGGGTGGAGTAGTCCATGCCCACCCTCAGGGGGTGCCCACCCCTCCCCTGCTGTCCCCTCACAACACTGCCAGGTCCTACACTGCTCCTGAGTGAGACACCCCCAGCCTTCCTCTCCCCAACCCTCCCAGCCCACGTTCCCAGGTCTTAACAATCCCTCTCACAAAAGAAACAATGGACACTGAGGTGCCTCTTTGGGGAAGCATGAAGCCAGCTCTTTGTCACCCAGGTCCCTGCCAGCTCATTACTGCCTCCTGTCATTAGCATATTAGATACACGAGGTAAACAAAACACACATCCCAGACTTTCAATGCCAGCCATCTGTCACTCTGCCCCCAGCGTGCTGGCCTGTGCCGGGGCAGGAAGCACACACGGGGTCCACGTCTGTGTGAGTGTGTGTCGCAGGGGGGATGTGCAGGTCCCATGCAAGGAAAGCAGACATCACCAGACAGCGTAAATGCCAAAGCTATTTTTCACACTGTAGGGAATCTTTAGCATCACATCACAACTGCTGCTACTGAAAATGGTAGCAATAGTAATCCCTTCCATTAAGTATATGCCAGGTGCTCTGCTGGACACCCACTACTCCAGCAGGTAAGTGTCCTTATCCCCATTTCCCGGGTAAGGAGCCTGAGACCCAGGGGGCTACGCAAACTTCTAGCACAAGACAGAGGCTACTGTCGGAACCAGATCCACCTCCCTCCGAGGTCGCAGCCCTCTCCCGGACTCCAGACATCCTGTTGATGGAAACAATCAGGCCACAGGGGTTAAATGGTTTTCCCAGAGGCACCAGCTGGCTGACGGCAGAAACCAGGGGGTCAGATGTCACAGTTATTTCGAGATGGAAAAAAATGGTATATCCTGGAGTAGTCAGAATGGGAATTAAATAGATGGACAGGAGAGAATATGGGGTCCCAGCCATGAGGCCAAAAAAGAAAGGAAGGAAGGAGGTAGGGAGAGAGAGGATGTTGGAAGTGGGGGGGGAGAGAAAGGAAAGAAAGAGAGGAATAAGGGAAGAAAGGAAGGGAGGAAGAGAGGAAGAGGAAAGGAAGAACAGACAAGGGGGAAAACCAAGGAAAGGTGCTAGGGAAGGTGTCTGGAGGAGCTTTGAAGGGGCTGGCACTCTCAGGGGCTCCAGCCTTCTAAACCACTTGGGGGGGGCCCCCAAACTCACCCTGCTGCCCTTACCTCTTCACCTTTGCCCGTGCAGAGCCCTTTTCCCAGCACATCCTTCCCTAGAGGCCATGCTGGGTTCAAGACTCAGGCAGCCTTGCACTGATTCTCCCCAGGGCGGAGCTGAGTATCCTCCTCCATGATTCAGGTCACAGGCCCTGCAGGCAGCCTGCCCCAGCTCACAGCCCAGCTCCACCATGGACCTGGCCATAAGACCTCGGGCAAGTCTTTCATCTTTGTGTGCCTCAGTTTCCTTACCTGTAAAAGGGGGATAATAGTACTATTTTATAGAGTTATTGTATTAAATGAGACAATACATGTAAAACACTCAGAACAATGCCCAGCATATAACCCCCAATCCCTAAGTGTTTGCTGTTATCATTTATGCCACTGATGAGCCCTACACAAACCTCAGCTTAGTGGGTGTGCTTGTTGCAGGTATATCACCTGGCCTTGCAAGTGCATTTAGCCAGCGTCTTCTTCAAAGCAGGGGGTATGTCTTTCATCCTTTGGCAAATGGTAGACTATCAGTAAATGGCTGTAGAATGAATGAATGAGTGAGGCATCTTTCACTCCATCCACAGTTGACAGCACCCTGATCCCAGTCACATGGTTTGTTGAGTCTTGAGTACCAGTCAACTGATCAGCGAGTTCAGTCTTCTTTCTTGGTGGGTTCTGTGGACATGTGAGTGGGTCTCTGGGAAAAGAAGACATAGCACTGAATGCCAGGCTCTGGCCCACCGCCCCCATATGTCATCCTCCCCATTTGCCAACTGCCTTTCACCACCTTGGGCACTACCTGTAGGTCAGCAATGAAGGAAGGGTGACGGTGCATGGCCCTGCCTCTTCCCGGGATCAGGGACAGCTGACTCTAAAGCAAAAGCCAGAGCCCCCCCCCACACACACACACACACACTGTGAACAATATCTCTGCTAGGCTCGCGGGCTTGAGGGATTGACTCACTGAAGCCAGCATCCCAATCACGTTTGCTGACTACTCCCTTGCCGCAGTCCTCAGGTTAAATATTGCTAAATGCCGGCGATTGAACCTATATTACTGATGTTGGGTGAAGTGCAAAGCCTGGCCAGAAGAGTGGCTTAAGTGGTGAGATCATGAGGGAAAGGCATCCTCCACCTAGAGCTGGACCATGGCCTGCCTGGACTGAGTGAGATTGTTTTTCTGCTTTTAAAAAGAAAATCACATTTTCCAAACATTGATCCTGTAATATAGGACTCCTGGCTATTGGTCTTTTCAAAATAGTCTGTCTTGGATGCTGAGGTCGGAATTTCTTGATTGGTGTGCTTCTATTTTTTTGTTGTAGTTGTTCTTTCAGTGAATTAGGGCCTGTTAGGAAGGAGCCGGAGAAGAGAGGTGAGACTAATTCACCTCACCTGGGGGGTCCTGGGTGCCCATCTGCAATCAAAGAGGAGTGGCGCACCCTCCCCTCCTAATTCTGAGCAGTTCAACTGATCTTGTGAGGCCCCCATCCCGGGGCTTGGTCGGGGATACGGAAGGAGAGGCACAGCCCCAGGAGCTGCAGTCTAGTTGAGGAGACAGAGTTCCCACAGATGAGAACAGCAGAAAGCTGTTCAACTAAGCACTTGTTTTTATGTTTCGGACACTTGGATGTGGAAGGGCTCATTGGGAGGAGAGTCAGCGCAGGCTGGGAAGCTGGGGAGGGTTCCGATGGTGGAGGAATCTGGTAGAGGACCCAGGTGCGGGGAAGGCGTGCTGGTGGGGGGAAGAGCAGGAGCAAAGGCCCAGGAGTGACAGGGACACCCACTGTGGGGGAGCGTGGTTCAGGGTGACAGACGAAGGGACAAAGGGACTCGTCAGCCCCCGGCCTTGTGAGTCTGCTTACCTCTCCTTCCGTGGGAGAAAGGAGTCAGAGAGACTGACCGCCCCACCACACAGCACATCATGGGGGTAGAGAGCTGTCTATGTGGGTGTGCTGGGGACAGTTCCAGGCTGCGGTCCCGAGGTTCCAGGGTCATACCAAGGAGGGATTCCTCCACACATCCCTCTGCGTGGGGAAGGGGATGCTACTGGGGAAAATGACACCCCCTCCCCGCCAATTTGGAGCTGTCCAACCACCATGTAAAGCTCCAACAAGGGGAATTCTATGCAACTCACAAAGCATTCACTGAGCTCCCTCTGTGGGCATAAGACCTGCACGCGTCCAGCAAATGCTGGGGTCACTGGGGGCTCAGATCCCGCACGTGTCCTTCCTGCACGCTGAGGAATCAGTCCGAGGCCAGCAGCAGGGTGGAAGTAAGCCAGCGAGGCTCTGCATTTCCGGCAAAACAGGCAAGGAGAGAGAGACGATCGTGGGCAGGCAGGAGTGGAGATGGGCAGACAGAGGGCAGAGGCAGAGACCAGGGAGGTGCTTTGCTTCTCAGGTCAGTTATATGGGCCTTGCTTTCTCAGAGGCTCTGCCTGTTGCCCATGTCCCGCAGTTTAGCCATTGGTGGGGTCACACCAATGAGACCCCAGAGCCCCTCTCACGTGGTGCTCGGTGAGCAGTGGTCTCTTCCCAGGGAGTCACGCCCAGCTTCTCAGCAGGTGCATCCTGATCTGAGAAAATTCCAAACAGGAAGATATGAACTCCCAGGCCAGGTTAGTTAGAAGGGGACACAGTTCGGTGTCTTGGCTCTAGCGTTTATCTTGGTATTTGTATGAGGAACGAATACCCCACATGCATTTCAGATCCAGCCTTGGTGCTCAGATAGAGCCCTCTGTGGAGGAGCCCGAGACCTGACTTTCACACTGGAGACGCCATCGGGGGTAGAGGGAGGTCAGGTGCATGGGGTCCAGGGAGGCCCCAGAGACCTCAGCGCTCTCCACCTGGATCCTTGGAGGAAGAGAATGAGGTCATCCCTGAGCCCCTCACCCCAAATCCCAGCCATGGGGTGGGGGTGTGGAGGGAGCACATCTCCCATCAGGGCCCCCAAGGTCCCCACTCACACTTCCTGACACACTGCCCAGGGCCTTGGGAGGGGATGACAGGAACTGAGCCCCAAAGCAGGTCTCTGCTTCACCACCAGGCAAGTCACACAGGCCCCCCCTGGTTGTCAGATGCTGGTAACACCCCTGTCTACTGTAAGGTGCAAGCATCATGAGCTCCCGGGCATGACAGCACAGTGGCAAGTAAAAGCTCTATGTGTGAATGAAAGGGAGCAGTTTGTGCTGTCCTGGGGACCAGCCGGCGCTGCCAGCCTAGAGCAGGGGCACAAGGGCAGCCCCTTGGCTGTGGGAACAAAAGCCAGCACGTGTCACGAAGCAGGTTGTACTTGTCTTGTTGGGCCTTAGAAAGGCTAACACTTTCCCTGGGCCCGTCCCCAACCCCTGAGCCTCATGGGCCCATCAGTCCAGCCACAGACCAAGAACTCTTTGTTAAGAAAGGGGAGAGGCCATCAGTATGTCATGTCCACTTTTTGTCCTTTTTCACAGTGCCATAAAGATGTTGCAGCTGACACCAGACATGAAATTCTCCAGCACTGAGGGTGTATGAACAAGGGTAACTGGAAGGGACAGACCCTTGGCAAAGGCCCGCCTCCTGGTCCATCCTCTGAGGTCTGAGCCAATTAGGTCCCTGGGTCTGAACTTACTGGGCCCTGCCCAGTGCCCCCAGGAAGAGAAAGAGAGGGCTGGTCCCATCCCCTGGGGCTTCCCAGTCTAGGTCTGGGGATGTTCCCCAGCCCCACGCCCATCTGTATCTTGTGGCCGCCAAGGAAGGCTGAGACCGTCACAGTGAGCCGGGTCCAATTCCCCACATCACACAACCAGCTTAACTCTGAGAAACTCTTGAACTTGGAGTTCACCTGCAGCTCAAACTCCTCTGGAGTTACTGGTGTAAAGAGAGTTGACGCAGGAGGGCAGTGCTGAGCCCAAAAGCAGGCTGTGGGCTGAGGGTGGGGTTTCAGCACTGGAGGGCCCTGAAGAAAGGAGCAGGCCAACAGCCCTGATTCACTGGCTGAGGGCACCATCCATCTCCCTGTCCTGCTGGCCGCCCCGTCATCCCCACCCCCCAGGCCTCCTCAGAGGAAGATGGATGGCTCCTTCTACCTCTGCGGGCCTCAGCCGGAGGGCAGACATCCCACCCCAGACCCTCTCCACACACGGCTTCCCCTGAGGTCAGCCATCTCTCCCCAGCCTTGCATCTCACTGTCACCCAGCCAGGGCCAGAGTGGAGTTTAACAACCACTGCATTCAATGACGTCTGGGTGGGGAGGGTACCCTGGAGTCAGCAGCTCCTGTAGTAGAATATTTCCACGTGGGCAAACACACACCACCCAGAAGACACTGGGGAGGCCACCCTTGCCCACACAGACCATGGGGCACAGAGGTAGACAAAGATGTGTAGACAAAGATGTGTCTTCTAACTGCCAAATGAGAGGGACCATTGCTAAGGGCTTTAAGAGATGTTGGGGTTGGTGTAGTCAAGGAAGACTTCCTGGAGGAGGGGAGGCTTAGTCTCTTCTAGGACACGTGGGCTCCAAAGGAAGGAGGCATGGAAGAGGTAGCAGGAGAAAGGGTACTGTTCTGAGGCCTGGATTCCCCCCGATGCAGGTGGAGAAGCAAGAGTCGGAGTCATGTTCTGTGGGTGAGCGATCATTGTCTTTCTCTTATGGAGAGAGGAGAACATCAGCAGAGAAGTCCCCGGGGAAAGGGAGAGGGAGGGAGTATAGTCCAGGTAGAAAGGCCTGGAGGGACTGGAATGGCCAGGGCGGGTCCTGGGGAAGTTCTGGCAGAAGCATCACCCCGTGGCCGGGCACTGGGAAAGAGAGGCAGAGAGAGTGGCAGGGCCAGCCCCATGGTTTCTTTCTCTGCCTGTTACCAGGAGCTCACAGATTCTCAAGGCTCTCAGAGATTAGAAGAGGAGACGAGGCTCACCCCTGGGGCAAGCCATGAGCAGTGGTCAAGGGTACAGCCACGTAGGAATCCACAGAAGGTGAGACCACAAGGCCGAGGTAGGCTCTTAGGGCCTCACTGAAGAGCAGGACCCAAGCGGTGGGTCTTGAGGAGGTGCAAACCTGGTGGGGGGACATTCCCAGAGGAAGAGCATATATGTGAAGAACTGCTCTGCAGCTGTCCCTCCCACACGAGGGAAGGGGGCATCTGCCCCAGAGGCACTGGGGAGGCCGCCCTCGCCCCCCCAGACCATCAGCCACAGAGGCTCGATGGCGGGACACACATGGCCTCGGAACACCAGCAACCCTCTTTCCAGGGAAACTGGAAGACATCCCCCCTCCCCCTCCCTCTATCCACCCACACACAGTCTGCCTTAACTTCTCTGCAGTGGGGACCACATCCGTTTCGTAAACCCTGGGATGAGGAATGATGCTCTGAGGGTGGAGTTTCAGGCCCCATGGCAGGTGGATGGGTGGAGATTCAGGGCAAAGAAAATCACTCCGAACAGGGAGCCTCTCCTTGACCCTCAGGTCTGGCTGATTGGTGGGTTTCCTGTTCCCCACCCCCTCCCACACCCAGCTTCCTCTCACTTCCTCCAGGCCAGTCAAGTGCAGGGCCTGAGGATCTGATGTTTTATTAAAGTCCAGATCTTCCTATTCTAGGGCCACCTTCCTCTGGCTAATTCTGTAATTCCATTAGTAGGCGGCCAAGGCCCGGCTGGGGTGGGAGGAGGAAGCGCTTCGGGAGCCTTCCTTTCCGTGATGATTACACCCCAGGCTTCAGCCCTGTTCAGAGCTGGGCAGGAAATTGTACTTCCTTCACTTCACAATGACAAGGGCCTTTCATCCCCACACACGGGGGCTTTGTAAATTACTGCCATCTCCGTGCAATTAATTCTGCGGCGCTGTGTTTTTTCCCTCGTGTGGGAGAGGGCACCCGCCCACCTTCTCAGGAATCAGCAGCGCCCCCTGCGCCATCAGCCCAGGCTGCCCTGCTGGAGGAGGGTGTCTGCCACCCACCCACCTGTGCCCTAGCCAGCAACGCCCACTCTGCCTGCCTCCCGCAGCTGGCTTAACCTCCCCTGGCCCTACCCTTCTCCTCCTCCCTCTCCTTCTCTGCCCCCAGTGCTTCCTGATCTCTCTTCAGTGCCCCAAACCCCCAGTTGTGGTCCCCCCACCCTCTTCAGTTCCTTGGGCTAGAAGCTTCCATTTCCATGAAGCTTCAGTTCCGTTTAGAAGATTGTCTCCACCCTTCACGGAGCTGACAGTATATTCAGAGACACAAGGCATGAAAAGGACCAACAGAAGGATGGGTAAATAAGAACAGTGAGAGGCTTCCCTGGGGGCGCAGTGGTTGAGTCCGCCTGCCGATGCGGGGGACACGGGTTCGTGCCCCGGTCCGGGAAGATCCCACATGCCGCGGAGCGGCTGGGCCCGTGAGCCATGGCCGCTGAGCCTGTGCGTCCGGAGCCTGTGCTCCGCAACGGGAGAGGCCACAACAGTGAGAGGCCCGCGTACCGCAAAAAAAATAATAATAAGAAGAAGAAGAACAGTGAGTGGGAAAGGGTCAGAAGGCAGCATGAGGAAATGTGAGGGTGGACCAGTGTCCAGTGCACACGGTAGAACCGGGAGCAGCAGAGGCGAGGCAGGTCAGGGTGGGCCAGAGGGGTCCACCTCGTTCAGGGAGGCCAGGCCATCAGCAGCTGGTGGCAGCACTGTGGTGTGACTTTTCTGCAACTGTGACATTTCCCTGCCCCCATGCCCACCCCGATGATCTCCCAAGTCCGGTCCTGCTCCGCCAGGCTGCAATTCTATTCCACCAGGTCAGTGCTAGAAAGCGCCGACCCTGAGGCGGGGAGAGTCAGGTGATGAGCTGGTGCTGGGAGAACCATCCCAGACACTGGGACAGGACGGGGAAGGCGGGAGCTGAGGGGCGAGGCTGGACCTCACCCAGAGGTTCTCAAGTCACTTCTGCGTCTTTTCACCTCAGATCCCACCATCAGCGCCACACAGCCGGTTGGGCCTCAGGACACCTGGAGGGCGAGACAGGTGTGGGGGGAGGGTGGGCCTCTGTGCTCCATCATGGATTCTATCCCCCCCAGACAGCAACTTCTGGGACTCAGGGCCACAGGACCCAAATGAATACCATTTACAGCTTGCTGGGTGGAGAGAGTCTGCTTCAACTCCCAGAGCTCAGAGGAAGCTTTGAGGCAGGTCCATAGCAGGACCCACCCGTGATAATGAAGAACCTGCCAGGAAGCTAACGTCCAGTGATCTTCGTCCGTGCCCTCAGAACGTGCTGTGGGTCCTGCATCCTGCCTGGCTCACCCATTTCCACCCACCCCCCTTTTCACTCCATCTTCCCCTCTTAGCAAAGTTTTTTTTTTTTTTCTTTAAAGTTAATTATATAAATGATACATGATACATGCTGGGTCTAAATGTGTCAAACAAAACAAAAAGTGTTAAAGTCATGGGAGACACCACCTACCCCCCCCCCTTTTCAGCTTGATGGGACCCTTGTAGACCTTGTACTATGGTGTAGGCACAAATTTGGGTGCATATGGGAGCCGGGGAGATGTCTCTGATGTATATACATGGCGTCTGCTATTTTGCAACTTGCTTCTCCCACCTGACAGTGCATCTTTCTGTGTTGGATATTTAGAACCATTTCATCTTTTTAATTGTTGTAGAGTATTCCACAATTTAAACATAAAAGCATTCTGGCACTGAGAAACCTTTAGACGGTTTTCAATTTTATTGCTATTCCCAAGAGCCACGGTGGACCCATGTCTCCTCCCCTGTGAGCACAAGTATACAGGCAGGGTCAGGCTTGGGAAGGGAAGTGTTGGGCCTGAAGGCAGGAAGAGATGTCTGTGCCACCAGCCCCATCCCCAGGAAGGGCGCTCCATTGTCAGACCTTCTCAAGCCTTCAGGTGCAGAGCCTGTACCACTCCCCCTGCCCACCCCCCTCTGCTGCCTTGGATCAGAATGTGGCTGCTCCCTGAGAGAACCCCATTTCCCAACTAGACTGAGAGTTCCCAAGGGGCCTCACTGGGCGTGTCTCTGGGGACACCTCAGCTCCGTACAGGAGAGGGAGCCTGGCAGATTTAGTGACTGCCGAGCTGAGGCCCCCCTGCACCGCCCTCACAGCTCAAAGCCCCCTCCTCCACTCATAGGAGAAGTGCAGATGAGGACAGGAAGTCACAGCTCGTTCAGCTAGTGTCCAGTGGGTGGGTGAGGCTTGGGAGCGCTCTCTCCCCTGGCCACCCTGGGTGCCCACCTTGGCCCCCACCCAGGCCCGCTGCCCTCTGCAGCACCCTGTGAAGGCAGACTCCCCTCCTGAAGCCCCCCCCATCCCTGCCAAGCTGCCGCTCCTTCAGGGTTCTGCCCCCAGCAAGGGAGCAGATGTGGTCCCTTCAAGCACACAGTCAGCTGTTAATAACTATGTGTTGTGTCCGCCTTTTTAAAAGAGCCACAGCAAGACAGCTCTCTCCGAGTGGACTGTCAGACGTGGCACCGGGCTGGCTGAAGACATAGTTTGAGGAGGCCAGGTGGGTGGGCACCAGTTGGCCCCCGTGTAAGGCTGGTCCCTCCTCATGGAGGCGTAGAGGGACAGGAGGGACTCTGCCTCTCTGACCCCACCCCCCCATCCACAGGAGTGACTGTGTTTACATTGTGCTCTGCGATTAGAGAGCCCTGCAGAGGTTGTTAATGCTCATTGGCTAGTAAGTCTCCCCGCCAGCCTCTGAAGGGAGTTAGAGATGAGGAAACTGGGACTCAGAGAGAGGCATCAGTAAGTGACCCCTGGCTGAGCACAGCTTCCTGTCTGGAACCATGCATCAGCCTTTTCAGGGGATGATCTGATGGGGGAGAGAGCAGGACGGTGACAGTTACCATACTGTCAAGCCCTGAGCAAATGGGCTCAAGGAGGCCTTGGGGACAAGAGCCCTCCCTCCAGGGCGGCCTATCAGCTCTCACCAGCAACCTCCGTCCTCCCACTACGGAAGTCCAGTGTGGCTCTGTGTCCTCGGGGCCTTGATCAGCTCCCAGCACCACTGCCATGTCCCCGCACCTCCCGGCACCCCCAAAGTAGCCAAAGTGTTCAGGATTCCATGCTCTTGACAAATATGTGTTGAGCTCCTGCCCCTTTCTGGGCGCCGAGAACTAAGCAGGAACGGAACAAAATCAAGTCCCGACCTCATCTGAGCCCGGGGAAACGCTAATCAAGGAACAAACACACAGTATTAACATGTCTGGGTGAGGGGTGCCAAAGAGAAGCACAAACAAGACGAGGGGTCAGAGAGCAGGCCTGCGTCCTGGGCAGGGGTGGGGGCGGGGGGGAGGAGAGGCTGCGTTAAATGAGGCCGTCAGGGGAGGCATCTCTGAGGAGGTCACGTGTGAGCGGAACCTCAAGGGAGTGAAGGGGCAGGCCGTGCAGACAGCAGGCCGGGCTCCTTCTGAGCAGAGGGAACCACCAGAGCCAAGGTCCGAGGGCAGAGTGGGCCTGGCGGGGCAGCGAGGCTGGAATGAGCTGGGTGAGTGAGCAGGGGAGGAATGGACGAAGGTGAAGTCAGGGGGTGCAGATGACAGGGGAAGTCACACGGGGCCTGGGGGTCCCTCAAAGATTCTGGTTCACAACACAGCTGTGAGCGCTCTCAAAAAAAACTGTGGCAGAAATGCCTGGAAGCTGGACATATGCAACAGATTCTTTTTTTTTTCCTTTCTGGAGCCCTTTCCTTGTTATCCTGGTCCATGGAAACAATGTGGTCATTTTCTCTCCTTCCTCCCTTCTCCTCCTCCCGCTCCAAACCTGCCCTGACCTTGTCCTGAGCTGGCTTGCACAGCGGCTGCCTCCCAGTTGCAGGCAGGCATGGGTGGAGGACAAGGCCAGTGAGGGGACAAGAGGAAAGAGGCCCTGGCAGAGGCAGGCGGCAGCACGAGGGACGACGTCATGGGGGCCTCTGACTGCTGTTCATTTTAGTCCCCCAGTGTCTCCATCAATAACCGTCTGCCACAACCAGGATGGAGGAGCGGGGAGGGGGGAGGAGGGGTGATCTGGGGTCTGGATGGGGAGGCATGAGATGGAGTGGGACGGAGGCTCCTTGGCACTCATAGCTCCTCCCAGCCTGGGACAGAGCTGGAGGCAGGGAAGGCAGAGAGCCGTGGCAGCTGAGAACTCTGTCTCCCAGCTTTCTCTCCCTGCTTCCTTCTGCCCGTCTCTACATCTCCCTCACACATACATTCCCTTCCATCTCCTCTCTGAAGCTAGGAGAGGAAGGGAGGCAGGACCAATTTTTACACTGGAAGAAGAGGAAGGGAGTTTGTATTGGGTGATGGAGGAGTCAGGAACTGCAGAGGATGCTGGGAGCACTCTTATGTCGAGGGAAACGAACGAGAGGCCAGAGCGAGCCTGGTGACAAGGCACCAGACTGGCACCAGAAGCCTACAAGCCTCATGAGAAGAGGGCCTGGGCTCCTGGACCTGTCACAGAAACTGGCTCAAGGGCACTCAGGAAATAGTTGATAAATGGCCAGGAGGATGACCACCTGGCCAGCTGTGGGCAGTCAAGAAGGGAGGTTGATTTAAGATGAACTAGACCAGTCAAGGTGGTCTGCCGGGAAGAAGTGGATCTTGATCAGATTCTTGAAAGATGGATGGGACTGGTAGATGTGAAAATGGGGAGAGAAGGCATACCAGGTGAGGAGATTGGAAAGGGGGAGAGCAAAGAAAGGGGGGCAGTGGTGAACACAGATGGTTGGGAGACCAGATCCTGGGAGAGAGAGTGAAACAAGGGAGAGAAAGAAGACAGTGAGACAGAGGTGGTGGCCAGGGCCCAGAGTGCCTTCTCCGGGGCCATGGTGGCTTTAGGAAGTCTGAGGCCACTATGGCCCTCCGGACGCAAGCCTGCTGCTGGCTGAAGTTGGCTTTTTGACTTTCCGTAAGACCCTAGGGCCGCCCAAGCCACACAGCCACATCTGGAGACAGAGGAAGAGGCCCTGACACGGAGCAGCTTGAGGGAACTCCCAAAAAGCCTCTCCCACCAACAAGTATTCTCTTTGCCTTGTCACCGTGCCTGAAGGGCCGGCATTAAAAAGTCACCGCTTGAGTAAGACACAGTGTTCTGTAAAATCCAGATTCCCCGGTGAGGCACTGTCAGAATCGTGCAAGGGGAAAACTGGACTGGACCTTGCAGACCACTGGATCAACCCTCTCAGTTCACACGTGAGGAGACTGAGGCGGGACAGGAGACTGCTGGAGTCACCCGGGGAATTAGAGGCAGAACAAGAGTCTCCAAGCCCTCCAGGAAGGGTGTGAGGATATCACTGCAGATGTGACAACCGACTGGGGCAGGGGACACATGGACAGCCCCATTCATTTTATTAGGACAGCCTGGCCTGGGGTCCTCCTTACACATGGAGCCTTTGTTTGAAAGGCCGAGAGGGTCCCTGCATCATCCCTCCTAAGGGGCCAGAACAAGAGTTCACGATGGAGTGTAACTAGAGGTGCTGGGGTGAGGGGTGGAAGCTGCCCCTTCTGGGAGGTATTGGGGCTGGAGCTGAAACAGAACAGCATCCGGAGGGAGGCAGGCGGGCACCTGGCACGCGGACAGGAAGAGACCCGCGGGGAGAGGGGGCGTGGCGGGGAGAAGATGCAGAGTGGGGAGACTTCACCGAAGGAGCAAAATAGAAAAGCAAGGAGAGAGACGAAAAGCAGGCACGGGAAAACGGCGAGGCAGGAAAGCTCGAGTAGAGCGCACGGGAGAGAAAGAGAGGTGGCGAGAGGGACCAAGAGCGGGGAGGGGCTGGAGACCGGAGGGCGGGCGGGAGGGCGCGTGGGCGGCCCGAGGGCGCCCCACTGACCCTTCTCGGCGCTTGCTTCCCTCCCCAGGCTGCGCTTTCCTCACCTACTGCGAGCGTGAGTCAGCGCTGAAGGCCCAGAGCGCGCTGCACGAGCAGAAGACTCTGCCCGGGGTAAGTGGCGCCCGCCGAGGCGCGAGCGACGGGCGCGCCGACAGGGGGCGACTTCGTGAGGCCGAGCCGCGGCGCAGCCGGCGGGGGCTCGCGGGCCCCGGTGCGCGGCGCCGGCCTTCGCTCGGGAACTCGTGCGTCGCCCCTTGGGCCCCCAGAAGCCTCGAGGCGCGGGGCTGGGAAGCGGGCGCGTGGGCGCTGAGCTCAGACCTCGCCTGGCGGCCTGCGCACTCGGCCGTCCAGGCCCGACGGAATCCGGGCGGGGGACGAACTCGGCCGTGGCCACAAAGCTCGGGCGCGGCTCCTCCCCTGACCCACCGAGGCGCCGCCGATCGGTTTTCTCCTCCGCGCACTACCCGTGCGGGCAGCCCGGGGTGGGGACGCGGGGTGCCTGGGGCCCTGAGACCCCGGAGCTGCCTCCATTGGGCTCGCCGGGCCGCCTGCGGCAAGGCTGCACGAACACCCACCGATCGACGTCGGACCCTCGCCGTTCCTGGGGTGGGGGCCGGGCCGGGAGGGAGGGGGGGAGGGAGTGCCTACCCGCCCGGGCTCGGCGCCGCGAGTGAGATCACCGCGGTTTTATTTAAGGAGCCAGCCCTCGTCTTTGATAAACTATCGTGCCTCAGCCCTGGTTTATAGCTTCTGTGCGGGGGAGAAGAGAATTATTTATGGCCCCCCTAACTGGGTGTGATATCAGCCATGGCTATTATCGAGGCTAGTTCATCACCATAAAATAAGAAGTGTTCCCCGGGTCAAGGGTCTGCGCGGTCTCTCCTGTGGGTTCAGAGAGATGGGGGTGGTGCGGAAGGAGGGGAGATATGCAGCTCACCGAGTATCTAAAGATAAATGGAAAGATGTGAGTGTTTGTGGGCGTAGTTTAAAGAATTTTAAAATGTACCGTGTTTAAGCTTATACAATGGACACTGCAGGGAAGCACATGTGTTCTGTATATATGCTCACCAATATTTACACATGCATGTTTACATTCTTACCAAGCAAACCGTATGTAAACACACGCTTCCATTTCTGCCCCACAGCGGGAAAGGTTAACCAGGTAGACAGAGAGAAAGCGCAACCAGGGGCGGGAGCAGTCTTCCTTTGCATCAGAGATCCTTCTTTACCCGTTTAGGGGTGGGGAGGGCCTTCCTTCCATTAAGATAGCCTTTGTATTGTATTTTGGTATTTGTGATTGCAAAGCACGAGGCTGAGTCATCTTAATAACACACCCGCGGGTGCAAATGTATGGAAATCGTGCACCGCACAGGTTTTTGTGTGGAGCCCAGCTCTGGCAAGGTGGCCATTCCCCAGTTGGTTTTTCAGTGGCGCAGCTACATGCACATATATTATAGTAATTACTTTCTGGGTGCCCTCTGTAAGATGGCAGAAATATGCTCCACATCACCCCATGTTATGTGTGAAGCGTAAAGCCATATTGTAAGATAATCAAAGGCTTCTGAGAAAGGTTTGTGCTGATTAATAAAGTGTTTGTGGTACTTTGGTTTGGGGGAGATTGTGATAGATATTTTAGAGCCACCCAAATGGAATAGAAAATACCACATTGTTATGGGAGGTCCTTCATCAGCTTGAGAGAGATTGCTGGGGAGTTTTGTGATGGCTAAAAACCTGGAATTAGATGGGGAAACCGAAAGAGAAGGTGGGAGGGGGAGGCTTGGGATTTTGAAGGGGGAGAGGCTGGGGACTGGGAGAATTTCAGTAGCAAGTGTGGATTGTTCAGGATCTAACATTAACTTGTGGTTGTTTATTTTACATATAATAGAATAGCTAAATGATGGAGTGTATTAGTTCTTTAATAATTTATAGAAATACTTTGATGTTGCAGTAATTACATTAAAGGTCACATATCAAAGGTAATTTGGTTGAGCAGCTGTGATGGTTTCTCAGAAGCAATCAATACCACTGTCCGTGGTGCTGATTTCACCAAGGGGCCTGCCAGATTAAAGAAGGCTTATTACCAGGCAGAAAGGCCCAAGGGAAATCAGGAGCACGTTGGAGCGACGCGCCAGCCCCCCTTCCACCAATAATTAACACTGTTCCCCATAATCTGTGCTAATCCTTCATACTGGGAGATCCAGTGGCATTTTTCTGAAACCACAAAGACAAGTTGGGCAAGTCTGGGAGAAAGGACAAAAAGAAAAACAAACCATGAATGTATGTTGGGAGGTGGGAGGGGTGAGGAGGGAGGCCAACAATGGAACTAAAACATAGCCTAGAGTCCCCTTGCAGTGCTTGGAACGCTGTCCTTTCTTCAAAGGCCTCACGGGGAGACTCATGCCCTCAAAGACCTCATCACAATTCTCAGGGCAGGCACAGCCCACAGGGGGAGGGACAGGGAGAAAAGACAGGATTGCAGCTCCAACTTCCCAGGGCACATTGTCCCCCCCCCCCCGACAAACTCACATGGGGATTAATGAAAAACAAAATGACCAGATTTTAAAGTGGAGTCATCGGGATTCCAGAAAGCAGAACTGGTGTTACTATTGTTGCTTGGTTCTCTCCTTTGAGATCAGAGAGAGTGAGACGCAAATGCTGGGAAGTGGCCCAAGCAGAATGCTCCACCCAACTGTATAATGGGTGTTCCCACCAGCTGAGGTGGTACTCACAGCTGCCTGCTTGGTTAGGGGGCAGAGGGAGACCTCTTCTTGTCTGGGGTGACCACACTAGGTGCCCTGGTGAGTGCACTCTATGTCTGACTAAGGAGAAAAAAAATTTAAAAAAAGAACCTGGAAACTGGTAACCTCAGCAATTTAGGCACTTTTCCAGACTTCAAAATCCATTAAAATCAATCCATTAAAATTAGCCCTCCACTTTCTCACTGAAGAGAGAAAGAGGGGAGAAGATGGTGCAGGCAGCCCACTCGTTTCCCAGCAAGTTACAGAGTTAGCATCCTGTTGGCAGCAAGGAACACGATCCCATTGTTTTCATGCGAGAGCTCATGCATGCACACACTGCCACCATCAAAAAACAGTAACAAAACAACAGAGACAGAACTAGAGACAGTGCTCCCACGTGTCCCCATTTAGGGACTGGGAAGGGGAGCTGACATTTCTCTTGGGATAAGTGGAAGCTCAGAAACCAGATCACAGTGGCTGTTTTTACAAGTCAGAGGTCAGTATCCCTCGGAACCAACCTAACCAAAGTCTCTCAGATGGCTGACCGAGTCATCCCTGGACCAGTGTTACAAATGGATTATTGTTTTTTAATTTGACACGCCTTCAGTGGAATGAGATTACTAAACCACAAAGCCTCATCAGGGTCCCTTCGAGCAGGGCCTTCTGCCGGCATCTAGGCAGAGTGATTCCACTTTTCTAAACTCACCGTCTCTCCCTCACACTCTCAATCTCACTCTCTCTCCTGGCCCCTAGCCCTCTCCAGCCCACCTTCTTCCATTCCCAATGTTTGTTCCATCATTTATAGGGTACAGTCAACATGGTTTCTCAGTTCATCAACAAAAATTTCCTGAGTCTGTGCTGGGCACTGTGCTAGGCATCCAGGCAGACACAGAGATAAGAAAAATGCATCACCACCCCCTCTTGGAGCTGTCCATCAAATTGGAGACAGAAGCCACACACACATCAATGATACAAGACAGCACGTTATCATAAAATGGGTAGAGTAGGAAACAGTTCAATGATAACAGTTAATATTTATTAAGCACTCACTGTCTGACAGGCGTGATGCAAGCACGTTACCTCCATTACCCCATTTTATCTTCGCAACCACCCTGTAAGGAAGATATCATGCGTATCCCTCACACATGAAGAGACCTGGGATTAGAGAGATTAAGCAACTTGCTCAAGGTGACAATATTACTAAATGGCCAAGCCAAGACCAGCACCTGATCTGCTACCAAAATCCACCTCTCCTTTCTAGGGCCACCAGTTGCTTTAGAGGGGACCTGGGTAGCTATGGGGTGTAGGAGTTGCTCAGAAGTGTGTTCAGGACATGGGCAAGGTGGGAATAGAGAGCTGGGAGGAAGATGGGTGTGTCAGATGAGAGCGCTGGTCTGAGAACTAGCCTAGAAGACAAGGCACGCGTGACAGGTCAGGAGCCGTGAGCTAGGCAGGAGAGGTCCACTTGGAGAGCTCCCTGGGGTCTGTCTGAGTGTGCACGGGAGGCCTATTGGAAGAATCCTGTTCCTTAAAATAGTCCCCTGCTGCTTAGTCCCAGCTCCCCCTGCCTTTGGGACTTTTCAGGGAATTGTCTTCCAGGAAGAGCCCATCTGTTTCCAAAGTTAGGAAGGTAGGACCTCTGGGGAGAGACTCCGATCAGAGAAAACCAGGCTACGTGGCCAGCAGTGGCCAGCACTTTGCTCCTGTGGAAGCAGAAGAGGCTCCTCACCAGGGCTGCTGAGGGGGGAAGAGGTGGGTCCAGTTAGCGGGAGGCCTGAAAGCGGGGAGGAGAGAGAGCTGGCAGGGGGGGAGTGGGAGCTGTATCTGCTTGGTAAACATTAAAGTTCCAATTCACTAGTTAAAGATTGGCTTTTGTGCCCTCACTCCGGCAACCTGAGAATACAAAGCAAACGCACACAGTCCTCCGTGGTTGTCTCCCACCCGCACCCCTCGCTCGGTTCAGCCTGGTAGACAAGCAGCATCGCTGCCATCACAGCTCCCGACTCAGGTCCCCACCACTCAGGACACGTCATTTCCATGGAAATTCAATGTGACCTTCTTTGAGTTTACCAGGAAAGATGTTAAAATGGAAAAAAAAAAAAAAAAAAAAAAAAAAACCTCAGTTGGATTTCTAGCACTGCTCTCTCAGGATGTTCTCCTTTCTCCCCCTGCCTCCCATTTTCATTTTCTTAAGTCTCACCTTCCCTTCCTTTCCTTCTCCTCTTTTCTCTTTATGCCTGTTTCCTCCTCTCTTCTCTCCCTCTGGTCACTTTCCTCTTCCTCTTTTCCCCTCTCACTTCCCATCCTTTCTTCTTTATCCTTCTCACTTGACTCTCCCGTCCCTCTCCTCTCCTCCTCCTTCCCTCACGCTCTCCCTTTCTCACCTTCTACCCACCCCACCTCTACCTTGACACCCACAGGAGGCTCTCGTGGGACCGCCACCAGCTTTACTGGGACTTCCCTGCTGAGGCCCATCTCCCTCCTGACAGCCCCACCATAGAAGGATCCATCTAATTTTATGTACAACTGTAAAGATGAATGATAAGTAGAAAGGATGCAGGCAAGAACAAGATGAATAAATTATAAAGGGCAAATGATGACAAGACAGGGGTCCCCAGAGACACTGATATGATAACAGAAACTAAAGATGAATTTATGATGGATGTACTTAGCATGTGTGGAGGCTGTTAATTCTTCAGGGTAGTTTTACAACTTCTAGTGATTAGCACAACCAAAGTGTTTCATTTTAGAGATGTGATGCATTTCCACCTGTCTGTCCTGTAGGCACAGTGTTGGCTTTTGTCTCTATACGGTGAGTTGGGTCCCATCAGCACGTATCTCTGCTTCTGATGGTGGGGTCACAAGCCAGATCCCTGCGTAGCTCCAGCTTCCTGGTCCTGTGGTCCTTCTTCCTGAGTGTATTGGTTGGGGGGCTGCTGTAAAAAAGTCCCACAAACTGGGTGGCTTAAACAACAGAAACGTTTTGTCTCACAGTTCTGGCGCTAGAAGACCAAGATCAAGGTGTTAGCAGGGCTGGTTCCTTCTGAGGGCTGGGAGGGAGACTGTTCCGTGGCTCTCTCTTCACTTCTGGTAGCTTCGGGCATTCCTTGGCTGGTAGGTGGTGTTCTTATGTCGTCACATTAACTTCCCCGTGTGCGTGCCTGTTTCTGTGTCCAAATTTCCCCTTTTGATAGAGACATCAATCATATGGGATTAGGGCCCAGCCTAATGCCCTCATCTTAACTTGATTACATCTGCAAAGACCCTGTTTCAAATAAGGTCACATTCCCAGGTACCTTGGGTTCGGTCTTTAATATCTTTTGTGGGGAGGGGAGGACCCAATTCAACCCGTAACACTGAAAAATGGGCAGCCCTATGGCTCTTCCATGGCAGGGAGAGAAAGGGCTTCAACGGTGTTTGAGTCACTGGAAAGGGGGAGGGGAGTCCCACCAGCCCTTCCTCTGCATCTCCCCCCACCCCCATCCTCATGCTCTTTTCTTTCTCTCTTGGGGAAATATCTTCCCTCTTTCCCCATATTCTCTAAAGAGAACTATTCATCTGTCCTTTTAGGGCGTTGGGTCTTAACAGAGAACACTTTTGCCCCCCTGGGGACATTTGGACACTGTCTGTAGATGCTACTGGAATCTAGTAGGTAGAGGTTAGGATGCTTCTAAATATCCTACAATGCACAGGACAGCTCCACGACAAAGAAGTGTCTGGCCCAAAATGTCAGTAGTGCCCAAGAGCCTGTGCTGGGACCGAGGGCAGATGGAAAACGCACAGTGAGGCCCTGGGGTGGAGCTTCCCTCTCACTTACCCACTGCTTCTCATTCACCTGGGGGGACAAACCCCAGGGGTCCTTAGAGTGTCAGAGGTGGGAGGGTTTGTCAAGGGGCACACACTCAAACGGTGTAAGCACAGAGGGAACCGTGGGCAGCAGGAGAGGGCAGAGCCCCCTTCCAGGCTTAGAGATCATTTCTGGTTGGCCATTCACACACTCCTATCTGCAGGAGGCCTAGTTTCAGCACCAACTTCTAGCTCAGTTTTCTCATTTTACCCACAGGGAATCTGTGATCCGAGGGAAATGAGTTGAAGTTCGCTTGTGACAGAGCTGGGACCAGAACCCAGGCCTCCACAGCCCACCCACATGTGGGGTTTCTCCAGCCTCTCCCTTTGGAAGAGTCCCCATCCTGACAGGAAGCAGGCCTGGCGGGAACGTGTCCAGCCATCAGCCCCTCACCCCCGCCACAGACCACGCCCCAGGCTGCGGCTGAGCGCACGTGGACCCCTCCCGGCTGGCTCTCCCAGCAGGAGGGAGCACTGAGTTCCAGGAGAGAAGGCAGAAATGCTTTAAATCCGGACTCCAGGTGCCAGATGAGCTACATTTGCATCCGCGGCACGCTCAGCTCTTGTCTCTCCTCTTCACACCGGTCCTTAGTCCCACCTCCCTCTGCTTCCATGGAGAGAGTCTTCACTCCCCTTCCCCCTTCCCACAGAAACGTCTTGAAGCCCTCCTCCCACCGGGGCTGTGCCCTGTGTCCTAAGTTGTGCTCTCTTCTCTTCCCTGCCCCTGCCCACACTCTCCTGAGTGTGGAGGTGTCCCCATTTTTCTGGCGAGGGACTCTCACACCTTCTCTGTGGCCTCCATGACAGAACCCAGGACCAGCCGTGGCCTGTCCTCAGCAAGACACCCTCACTGATTTGTCTCAAGGACCCAGAGAGCCTCATGTCCACAGCCACCATCTCTAACTTGGAGGGATAAATAAGAGGCCATGTGAGGTGATGGTCAGAGCCTGGGCTGGAGTCAGGGAACCTGGGCACCAGGTCCCACCTGCCCCCAAACAAACCAGGTACTTTGGGCAAAGCGCTCAGCTCAGAGCCTCCCTGGGCCTCCCCCTTCTGGACTGTGGAAGGAGGCGGTGGGCCAGATTGCCTCCGGAGCCCCTTCTAGCTCTGACATTCTTTAAAATTCTAAGAATAATAGACTTGGCATTACTCACATTACTCACATTACTGAAGAAGACAGGGAGAGGAGGGGAGAGTGGGAGGGTGAGGAAGATAAGTGTCTCCTGGCCTCCACGGCCCAACTCCATTTGTGACAAGTATAATTAATAAAGCTCGCGTCAGCTCGGTCTCTCCCTGATGCAGACCAGCCAAACTGCCTGCCCCTGAGGGCCGGCTCCAGGACAGGGCTTCAGGGAAGGGCTGGAGCTCCACCTCCCCCTGTCTCCATCCTTGCCCCTGGGCCCCAAGCCTTCCTCCTGCCCTCTGCTTAAGTCTCTTTTTAAAGAAACAAGGCAGACATTTCTCAGCTTTCTCCAGCACTTGCCCAGGCACAATTTGGACCATGATGGCCATCGCCCAGATCAACAGCAGCAACATTTACAGATTACCTGCCCCATGCAGAATTCTTTTGAGGAGGGTAGGGTACCTGGCATCAGACAAGAATGAGTGAGACATAGCCCGTTGCTGAAGGTTTGGGAGGCAAGTGTGAAGAGAGCTCACGATCCAGAAAATAGCTTTAGGTGCCAAAAACTGGTCGTGATGGCAAGTGCCCAGGAATTCAGCTGAGAGAGACCTCAAGGCACAGCCCAGGGTGTCCTGGGGGAGCCCAGCCCACCCCACCGCAGGCTGCTTCCAGGCTTCTCCCCTTTGACATGCTTCCTAGGCTGGCCGGGATTATCATGGCGACAAAAAGATCTGACCGCCTGGAAACTCCTCCGGTTCCGGTCACCCGAGGGACTCGGCTGGGTGCACACTCCCTCCCCCAGTGGCCACAGATCCACGCAGCTCTCACCCAAGTACGTCGCCTTCCTTCAGCCTCCTCTTCTTTCCGTGTCATCCCCTCGGCCCAGAGAGTTTCTCTTCATCCTTGGAGGCTCAAATCCAACTCCACTTCCTCCGTACCGTCTCTCTGGCTCTCAGAGAGCTTTCCGATGCCCCGTGGCACCCGGTGCAGCCCGTTGATTCCACACTGCTCCGTTAACTCTACTTTTCAGCTATCAGAGTCCCCACCCCCAGCGCTTCCTGTACCTTCTCCTTCGCCCAGAGCTGATTCAGGGCAGAGCCCTTTCTGCCCCTTGACCTGGCCAGCCTTGGCATCACCCAGCGGCGTCCCAGCAGATCCATTCTCAGGGCTCCTCTTCCATCCACATCACCCCACCCTGCTCCCTGGAAAGTATTCAGCTGAGCTCACCCTGCGGGGTTACACTTGGAAAGACAGGAAGGTCTCCCTTTGTGGTCGTGGGCACTTGGAGGAAACGCTGTGTGGAAGGCGCTTTGGCCTGGGCAGTGGCAGCTGGCACGGGCGTGAGTGCCTGGGCGGCGGTGACAGGAGTGAGGGGGCTTCCCAGGCGGCCTCGGTGGACGCGCCCTAGTGAGTCCATGTGAGGCTGTTTGAGGGTTTGCTGACCTTTCGCCAGAGCACGAGGCAGGGAAGCAGGCTGTCTGTGTGAACTCCTGCTCTGGGATGGATGTGTTTTAGGACTGGCAGGGTTTCTTCTAGAGAGTGTGTACGTGGGCTAGGCAAGCAGAGCCAGGCATCTGTGTTGTGGGCCTGCATCGTTCCAGAACGGTGGGCTGCCAAGTCCCACCAAAGATGGGCAACCCTGGGGGATGATGGCAGAAAGCAGTGTGGTTTTTTGTTCTTCACATCTTCATGAAAATAGTTGTGAAGAGAAAAGGGCTGGAGTTCAGGGCCCCAGTTTACTGTGGCTCCAGTGTGTTTTGATCTAAGGTATTTGTAGTATGGTCTCGACGTGACCACCAGGGGGCGCCAGGCAGGTGGCCTCCTCTCCCGGTGGCTGAGAGGGGACAAGGCAAGTGTGAGCGTGTTGTGCCCAACTCTTGTGCCCAGCGGAACACTCGTTCCATCCTTCAGAGCACTTACAGCCTGCGGGGACGACACCAACCTGCTGGATGACTTGGGACAAGCCTCATGACCTTTCTGGGCCTGTTTCCTAATTCCATAGTGAAAACCTTATGTGTAGGCTATGGATTGTTATCAATCCAGGGATGATTATTATGAATGACAAACAGGGATGTGAGCATGGTTGACCTCTGGGTGCTTTGCCACAGTTACGTCCAGTGGCTCCTACTTCATTCATGAAATAGTAACAGGACAATAAAAATATGAAATGGTCAAAGATGCGATTTGTACTCTAAGTCTCACTCATTACGTTTCAGAAAAGGGAAGGCCTGTGAGTGGATTGACCATGAAGGACCCCAGGGAGGGGAGACAGAGGCAGGTGTGTGGCAGGGAGGGGAAATTGGAAAGATAGTAAAGAGGGTAGACTTTAGGGAGCTGGAAAGTCTGGATTTTCCTCCTGGAGTTAGTGATGAAAATGGGGGGATTGTGGTGGGAGAAGGCACTGCTACCCTTCAGAACATCCAGCCTGTACAGCCTGCCGGCCCTGGGCAACTCCAGGCAAATGAGTCCCGGACATACGGCTCACTCTGGGCATGGTTTGGGCACCAGCAATCCCCAGCTTCCCTCTTCCCTGGGAGGGTCTTGCCTCCCCCTGCCCCCACACCCCAGTCCTCCCAGAGCCTCGGGACTTAGCTCCAAGCCCCCATCTTCATCTCGGAAGCTCTCCCAGACAGCTCTAACCCACAGTGCCCACCCCCAACCCTTGGTCTGAGCATTGGCCTTCCCTTGATCTGAGCAAGAGGTCTAGACCCTGGCCGAGTGTGGACCTGGGCCCAGTGCATCAGCATCACCAGCTGCCTGTTAGAAGTGCAGAGCCTTAAGCCCCACCCAGATCATCTGAGCCACATCACACAGACTGTGCTCCACCGCATCTTAACAAGATTTCTAGGAGAAACGTGCACATAAGAGTTTGGTGACCACTGGCCTAACTTTAGGCTCTGAAAGGTACTTAGGTTGAGTATTCCCAGAAGCAGACTTCAGAAAAGCATTAGAGTGCAAGTGTTTCTTGGTGACCCCAGAAACACGAAGAGGAAGTGAAGAAGTGCCACAGGATGACAACTGCCATTCACCGAGGACTCACTATGGGCCAGACACTTCACAAGTATTCTCTCATTTATTTGTCAAAACAGCGTCACAAGGGCCTCCCTGGTGGCGCAAGTGGTTGGGAGTCCGCCTGCCGATGCAGGGGATACGGGTTCGTGCCCCGGTCTGGGAGGATCCCATATGCCGCGGAGCGGCTGGGCCCGTGAGCCATGGCCGCTGAGCCTGCGCGTCCGGAGCCTGCGCGTCCGGAGCCTGTGCTCCGCAACGGGGGAGGCCACAACAGTGAGAGGCCCGCATACCGCAAAAAAAAAAAAAAAAAAAAACAGCGTCACATGGGTGCTCTCAAGTAAGCGTTTACCAGCATGATTTTTTTTTTTACATCTTTATTGGAGTATAATTGCTTTCCAATGGTGTGTTAGTTTCTGCTTTATAACAAAGTGAATCAGTTATACATATACATATGTTCCCATATCTCTTCCCTCTTGCGTCTCCTCCCTCCCACCCTCCCTATCCCACCCCTCCAGGCGGTCACAAAGCACCGATCTGATCTCCCTGTGCTATGCGGCTGCTTCCCACTAGCTATCTACCTTACGTTTGGTAGTGTATATATGTCCACGCCTCTCTCTTGCTTTGTCACAGTTTACCCTTCCCGCTCCCCATAAACCAGCATGATTTTATGGACGAGGAGACTGAGGGGAGGGGGCTCGCTCACTAAGGAGCAGTCTGGCTCCAGGGCCCCCCCTCCTTCCACCACATCCTGTGGAGCTAACCCTGTGGAAAACCCAAGCTTCACAAGGGCAGGAAGGGTGTCACCTTCCTCTGTCCCTGTCACCCCAAGGTCAAGGCCACGCTGCTCCCATAGGAGACTCTGGCGTGTTTGCTAGACCCCCAGGGGGCCACGTGAGGCAGGGCAGTGCCCCCACAGGTGTCACCACACGCCAGACCTGACTGGGGGTTGGAGAAGTCTTGTTCTGCATGGGAAGCAGGGTCGAATTCCAGCCCCAGGTCTGCCTGGAGCCTATGTGCCCTTGGGGAACCACTTAAACTCTCTGAACCTCAGTTTCAGTGACTACCCTGTCAGTTAGAAATACGTTTGGCTACAGTGATTTCAACAAATGGAGCTTTGGATTTTTGCATATCACGGAGTCTGGGGTCTGGTGTTGGCTTGGCAACGTGACAATGTCAGCATCTGAGTCTCTTTCCTCATGGTTATAAAATGGCTGCCCTAGCTCCGTGCATCATACCCACAGTCAAGCAGAGTAAGTCCAGCTGCGTCTGTCCATTTTATCAGGAATGCAAAAGATTTCTCACAGGCACCTCCCCAGTAGAATTCTGCATGGGTCTCATTAACCAGAACTCCCTGACCACCCTAGCTGCAAGGGAGGCCGAGAAAGGGGATATCTGGCCAGGGATGAGGTATATATCTGCCATGATCAAAACTGTGCTTTGGTCAGTGAGTAGGAAGAGGAGCTGGATAATGGGTTGGAGCCAAGAGAGTCGCCCCTATTAGCCTCCTAGACATGGGTGGGGGTCACAGGGGAGCAAGCTGGGCAGAGCAGCAGCCCACCGCACACACCTGCAGTGTTTGCCTTCACCTCAGATCATGACCCGACGCTTATATGAGGAGGCTGATTGGGAAAGAGCTGTTCAGAAAGAGTGTGTTCTAAGAGCTGCTTCTTCAGCACGGCACTGCTAACTCAGCATGTCCATCCAACTCTGACATGGTTTCTCATTCCATGAAATGCTTCACGGGGGATGAAGATTTCAGCCCCTTAGGTATCATAGTTTTATCTTCTACATCTTTCTTGAACTTGCATCTTTCTTGAACTTCTATCCTTCTGTGCCTAGGTATGTGGCTTAAACATCAAAGAGTCAAAGGCCACTGTGCCACCCGACAGCTGTCCCCACGTCACAGGCATTCCATGGTCACGTCTCCACACTCACTTTGTGGCCTGGTGGGTGCACACCTTCTGAAAATGGCCCCACCGGTTTTCCAGATGACAAGTCGACTTTTCAGAAACGGAAGCCTGTTCTGGGGGGTGTGGAGTGAAGCACATGTGCTCTATGCCAAGCCTGCCTGAGGAGGGGAGAATTTGCCCCCGTGATTAACTTCAACTGGGCTGCGCTGAGAGTAGGGAGGGAAGGGGCCAGAGACACCCCAGCTGGCCTGTGCGGCCCTCCGCTCCTCAGGCCCTCCCTCGAGGCTCTGCCTGCAGCGGGAGAAAGTCCCACCCAGCCCTCCCCATCCCCCAGGGCATGAGCTTTCCCAAGAGGTAGTGAACCTCCAGCTACAGAAGTGTTCAAGCCGGGTCTGAGTCACCTGGGGGTGCGGGGAGGGGAAGGGGGAGCAGCTTGGCAGGTAATTCCCGCACTGGACAAATCACTGCTAGGAGCTGAGCCAAGACCCGACGATTATCTCCGTGTTTCAGCTGTGTCTCCGCCATAGATAACCCCACAGCGCGCCAGTGCCAACCCAGTCCTAAACCCACTGGCCCACACTCCCAGCCTCCATCCAAGAGGAGGTCCACTCCAGCCCTCTCGATCTCTCCCTTCTCTGAGGACCCTCAGGACTTAGAGGCCAAACCCACCACCTCCCTGGGCAGGCTCAGGCCCCAAATTCAGCCAACCCAGCTCCGCCACTCCGAGCTGTGGAACCTTTCCCAAATCACTTCACCTCTCTGTGCCTCGGTTTCCTCCTCTCGACCCTGGGATGCCAGTCTCCGAGCTGTGGAACCTTTCCCAAATCACTCCACCTCTCTGTGCCTCGGTTTCCTCCTCTCGACCCTGGGATGCCAGTCTCCGAGCTGTGGAACCTTTCCCAAATCACTCCACCTCTCTGTGCCTCGGTTTCCTCCTCTCGACCCTGGGATGCCAGTCTCCGAGCTGTGGAACCTTTCCCAAATCACTCCACCTCTCTGTGCCTCGGTTTCCTCCTCTCGACCCTGGGATGCCAGTCTCCGAGCTGTGGAACCTTTCCCAAATCACTTCACCTCTCTGTGCCTCGGTTTCCTCCTCTCGACCCTGGGATGCCAGCGAAGCACTGAACGCACTGTGCACACATGGGAACTAAGTGATGGTCTCTCCACTGCTTCTGCTGCAGCCATATCCCCCACCCCACCCCCACCCTGCCGAGGAGCAGGTCTCCTGGCCTGGCCGCTTCTATCCGTCCCCACCCCTAAATGCCCTGGGCTGGAGGACGACTGGCCCAGGGTGCATAGCAACAAACCCTCCCAGCCACACATCTAACACAGAACCGGCCACATGGGGGCCGACATACCTCTCTGAGCGGAAGCCAAGTGTGGGAGTGGCGGGAACATCCCTCGAGACTGCTGGTCCTGTCCCTGCCAAGGCCTGGCTGTGCTCGAAGAGGGGGGTTCGAGATCACCCCTTCCTGTCCCTGAGCCCCTAAGAGGTGTTAGCTAAGTTTGTCTTGACGGTTTGCACAATCCCCACGTGACACTTATATACCTCCCTCTCCACACCCCGTTCACCAACCCCCCAGCCCTGGAAGCTGGGTGAGGGGAGCCCAGGAGATTTAAAACCCTAACCAGTGAGAGCAGAAACAGAATCTCGCCCTGGTAGCCACACGGCTTAGGATGGTCCAGGAGGCCCTTCGAGGCAGGGCAACCCAGGGATCTGAAATGAATATGCATTCGGCCTCTCCCAGCAGCTCTGACAGCTGGCATCTGACAGCTGGGGCCGGACCGTTCAGAGCCTGAGAGAAGGTTTTTCATTCAACTGGTAAGTGTTTCCTGAGCACCCACCAGGAGCCCGGCCCTGTGTTGGTGCTGCTTGGCAGGTGGGCACGAGGAGAGGTCAAGGACCCTGCTGCCCCTGGGCTTTCCCTCCTGCAGAGGAGAATCGATGTACATGCCAACCAATTAGAGGACAGTGGATCGAGACTTTGGGCTGAAATGTAGAGCTCTGGGTGATCAGGGAGCATTGCAAGGCCGTGTCTACTGAGCACTTCCATGAGCTGTGGTGCGCTGAGTACCGGGCGCTGTCCTGGGAAGGACAGGCAGGATTTGGGTGGATGGAGAGTGGCTGGAGACAGCATTCCAATGAGGTGACGGCATATGCAAAGGAGGAGGGAGGGAGGAGGGAGGCTGTGAGGGAGTCTGCACTCCTGGAGTTCAGGGCGCTCAGAAGGAGGTTACAGGTCTCGAGTTAGAGAAGGCTGGGGACCCCGGTGGGGAAGGCCTAAACATCCCACTGAGCAACTTGGTCTCTTTTCTTTGGAAACTTGGGAGCTATTGAAGCTTCCAGAGTAGGAGGGTGACAGCCTCAATCAGCAGAGCTGGCACAGCTCGGGCATGGGTTGGCAGAGGCTACTCTCTTGGTGTTGAGAAGGCCTCCTGGAGGAGGGTTGGGGGAAAATCGGCTTCCTCTGGATGCGGAAGTTGGTTCCGAACTTGGCTTCCCGCCACACCACCACTTGGAGGGCTTTTCCCACCTGGAGGAGAGTGCTGGAGAGGTCCTCAAACTACCTGGCTGCACATGGAAATTTCTGAGACTCTCTCTCTCTCTCTCTCTCTCTCTCTCTCTCTCACACACACACACACACACACACACACACACACACACACACACAGAGGCAGGAGGTCAGGATGGGGCCTACAAATCCACATGTAGCAAACGCTCCCCCAGTGATTTCAGTGCCCATGCAGCTCCGGGAGAACCTGGGCACCCCCGTTCTCTGTCTGGCATTGTTGGGAAACCTTAATTCCTCCTCTCAGGCTAGAGGAGTTTGATCCATGAATGGGACTCTTCTCCACCATTATGTTTCTTTCCTGAGACCCAGAGAACCTCAGAAAAGTAGAAAAGGCAATGGCTTAGCACTCCCCACCATTTTGCCTGGGAGACACAGTAGCCCAAAGAGGGCACATGGCATGTGAAGGTCCATGGACAGTTGGGCACAGCTCTGTCCAGATGCTACATTTGGGTCCTTTCTCATTTGCAATACGGCCTTTATCTCAAAGAGACTCCGAGATTGATGGATCCAGTAAACTGGTCAACCCGCCCCAATTCAGACGAGCTGGGGGGACACCCATTCCCATTAGCATCCGTATGATGGGGTTGCTCAGTGCAGTTTTATGACTTTTGAGTAGACAGTCCAACAGTGCTTCCAAGTTAATGTCCTGCCAAGCCTGCTTTAATGAACAGATACAAAGTGTGTGTAATTAGCACAGCCATGATGTGAAACATCATGGAACATGATGGAACATGTGGAACTAGTGAGCCACTTGCAAATGCTGTCGGTCTCTTAGGTAGACCACACATTCCTACAGCCAGTAATGCTGTCTCCACTCTTTATTTGCTGATCAAAATGTTTTACGCCATGGATTTTGCAAAGACTGACTTCTAAAGTCCAAATTACCTTCCATTCTGACTTGGTGGGCTCGAAATTTACAAAGACTTCAACCAACTCCTTAAGGGTCGCGCATCTCACACAGAAGGAACTTTCAGTGGGTGGGTCACAACCCCTCCAGAAAGCCTCCCCTAATGGAGTGAGCCCCCATTCTCTCTCACCCTCCTAGGGTGTCACGGGGGATTGTCCTGCATTATGAACTAGCAAAGTAGGCTAGACCCCACTGACGTCCCTCACTCCTCTCAGACCCCATGGAGCTTTGCCACTGTTTTGCGTGCTTTGGCCCACACCCTGCCCGGGTGTTCCGCAAGCACTTCCAACCTTGTTAGATCACCGGGCAAGAACCCGATCGGTCACCCATCAGGCAGACCCGCTGTCTGGCCACTGTTTGAGCCTCCCTGCCTCCCGCCCACAGGTTCTGGGAAGGCAGTGTGTGTCATCTCCCTCTATTCTTATTAAACGACTTATCTGGGGAGCTTAATATTTTCTTTTAAGATAAACTGAGCTAATGCGATGTGCTTGTTTTAATTTGCGAGGTTAACTCATCTAATTATTTGTGGCGTTTAGTTAAATCCTTGTGCCTGGGCTGGCTGCAGGTGTGGGCTTTGAATCCTGCCAACAGGAAATCTCTTAAAAACGAGCTGATCTAACGCAGCGTGGTCTGCTGGTATGAGGGATTTTGTAATAATGCATGAATTTATTAACAGCCAAAGATAAATAGAAGGTGTATTTACATTAAACAAATTCGCAAGGAGCTGTCTGCTGCTTCCCTGCCCCCCTCCCAGTGGAAGCGTCCCGCACCTCATATCACTGTGCCATCAGTGGAGTCGAGCAACCTTGGGGGGCCCCATGAAACTACAAGTAGCTACTCCACCATCATGACACTAAGTGGGGAGCTGCCCTGGCAGGGGTTAAAGACCTGGAGTTTTAGTTGACCCCGAGAGAGGAGCCACTGGTGTTGCCCAGATCCCCAAGGGCCGTCACGATCTTGCCAGGTGAATAGGTGCCTCTCCCTAAGGTAGGAAAGTGATGTCCCATTGTCTCTGGGCTGGGAGGGTGGTCCTGGAAATCTGTGTTTGGGGCTGAGAGCTACACCTCCCAAGGGGAGTGTGTCCAGGGAGGATCACAGAGGAAGGAGAAGGAAATCCTTCCACCTGAAGCTAGTTGATTGGCTGGTGACAAGCAGCCCAAAGGTGAGAGGCAGCCCACTCTGCACAGGGTGTGTCATGAGGAGCTCCCAGCTTGCCCTGACCCACCAGGAGTTGCCCCACCCCCTGCGTGGGGCTCCAGAGACCTCTCAGAGGCTGGGCTGGATGCCAGCACTGTCCAAAGAGAGTGGAATTTTAGCTCCAGAAATTCCACGTTACTCGAAAATACCGCTAGCCGGTATTGTCTGGAAATCCAGGTTTGGGATGAGGCTAGGCAGCCGCAGCGGCATTGGAAATGCACTTCCCTTTACCTGAGGCCCAGACGCCCTGACAGCCCAAGTCACTCAGCACTGACCTGTTTTCATCCAGCGTCAAGCTCTCCCTCTTCCACGTGAGTGATCCCCGATGAAATCACTCTTGCAAAGGCAGGTGTAAAATAAGCACAGATGTGCAAACCGTCCATGTGCATGCATAGATGCACCCCCGACACTCAACATTCAAAGGTGCGCACACGTACCCCGGGGTGCATGGCATATATGTATGCAGGAATATGAGACACGTGTGTACACATTAGCACAGATGTGCAAACCGTCCATGTGCATGCATAGATGCACCCCCGACACTCAACATTCAAAGGTGCACACACGTACCCCGGGGTGCATGGCATATATGTATGCAGGAATATGAGACACGTGTGTACACATTAGCACAGATGTGCAAACTGTCCATGTGCATGCATAGATGCACCCCCGACACTCAACATTCAAAGGTGCACACACGTACCCCGGGGTGCATGGCATATATGTATGCAGGAATATGAGACGCGTGTGTACACATTAGCACACGCGGGAAGACGTACACACACCGGCATCCAGGCGCACACCCACACGTGGGCACTCAAACACACATGTGCGCGCATGCTCTTCCTCTGGCTCCTTTGGAATTGAACGAGAATATAGCTGTACGGGGACAGCTGAAGATAAACTCTTGATTTCTGACTTCCACAGCAGTTTGGACAAGGTCCTCTGAAATGCATTAAAATGCTAATCACAGCATCTGTCTGAACCCTGGCAGCTGTGTGACTTGGGGGGAAATCGACACGGAACAGATTCGGAAGCCTGCGACTCCTCCTTGACTCTCCTTGCTTCGCTCTCTCCTTTGTCTCCCGCTCCTCTCCCTTGCCTGCCCCCTCGGCCTACACCCAGCATCGGCCTCCCTGCCACTTCATCCCCAGCCTTGGCCACCGTGGTCTCGACTCTGCCAGACTGTCGGTCCCAAATGTCACAGCTCCCCAGGGCTAACAGACAAGGCCTCTGCCAGGATGGCCAGGGCCAAGTGTCTCTGCATTAGAGAAGTGGCCTCCCACCACTTGGGCCCACCGCTCCCCTGGGCCCCCTGGGTTGGGGGGCTCTAGGCTCCAGGCCTCTCCCCTCAGGGGAGAGCAGAGAAAGTGCCTGCACCATCAAGGATGGATGCTGAAAACATGCTCTGTTTAACCCGAGGAAGGGCACTCAGGGTGGAGTCTCAGGCACCGTGGGAGGCAAGTCAGGGAGAGCTTTCTGATGCCCTTGCTGACACCACATATGGATGGGGGATGGGGGCGGGGGAAATCCTGCACCCACACTCCCGGTGAACGGGACAAGCCCTCCCCCACCCATCCCTGGCCGTCAGCCCAGCTCCTCTCCACAGCTGTCACCTGACACCAGGATCCAGGAACACCCCAGGATCCAAGAACACCTCACTCCCCACTTCCCATGCAGCATCAGATCCTGTGCTCTCCTCTGTTGCTTCCCTTTGCCTGGCATCCTCCTACATCCTAAGCCCTGGTCTACATTGAGACTCAGCCTGGCCACCACCTTCTCCAGGAAGCCTTCCCCGATCTGGACAAGGCTGGATAAGATGCCCCCAACCTGTATTCCCAGAAGCTCCTGTGCATGCCTCAATTGCCAGAATGTAACATGACCTCTTGGCCAGTCCTTCACCCTGGACCACGTGCTCTTGGAGACAGGGTCTGGGTCCTGCCCATTCCTGTGGACTCGGCGTTGGCACAAGGATTAGCCTGCTAAGTTCTCAGTGGTGGGGGGGACATTGGAATGCATGGGTGGGTGTGCACCTGAATCCCTGGGACAAGGGCCGCTTCGTGGGGCCCCTTAGTGGACATCCTAGAGGTGTTTTTCCCTCTCTGCTGGGACCTGAAGTGGGCTCTGGTCAGACCTAGGTGAGCACAGGTCCCACACCAGTTCTATGTACCCACCCCTCACCCCCACCCCGTGAAGATCGAAGCTCCCAGCATCCCACGGTTCCATTTTTCCTCTTAAGCATCAAACTGTCATTTCACTAAACACCATCTGGAGACTCCTGGCTTCAACCCCTCACTTCTCCCAAACTCTTAGTAATGTGACGGGTGTTTATTCCTTCTTCCTGCTCTTCCACTTCCTCTAGAGCATCTCAGCTCTGTGGCCTGCAGACATTCATCTTATCTTTGGGGAGCTCAGCTCTGGTGGGGAGGCGGCCGCTCAGGCTTGGCTTTAAGCAGCTGACAGTGATAAAGAGCAGACAGAACAAGAGGGAGCTGCGCCAGCCCCTCCCAGAGCCCAGTCCCAGGCGGCCTGGGAGGGGGACGGCGGAAGGCAGGTCGGGAAAGGAACCCGGGTAAACCTGCTCTGCAGTGGCTTTGGCTCTGCCGCACTGATCTTCCCAGAACTCTAGGACCCTCCATGACTCCCTGGTGCTGCCAAACAAAGCCCAGATTCCTACCCCAGCCCTTGGCAGTCTGCAGCCTCCTGCCTTTCCCCGCATCGGCGTCTGCCTCAGCCCCTGGGCACCCATCTCTGCTTCCAGCTCACTGCTCATCCCTCCCTCCACGCCTGTGCTCATGTTGTGACACTTATCTGAACACACTCACTCGCATTTCTTGCTTGTCTTCGAAGGAGCAGCTCGTGCCTTCCTCCTCCGAGCAGCCTTCCCTGACTCCCCCACCCACATCAACAACCTTCCACGGCCCTCGCCACATGGATCACGCTGTTTCATTCATTGCTCTAACTCACATCATACTCATGAATTGTATCTCCTGGAACAGACACAAGAGTCCCCAGATGGCACCCACAGCACCCAGCACAGGACTGGGCACACACAGCGGCACACAGTCAACCCCTGCTGTCTTGAATCAAAGTGAAGCTGCAGCAGTGACCCCACTGAGATGAGCCCCAGCTCCTCGGGGTCGCCTGGTTGCCAGTGGAGTGCTCGCAGGTGGAGCCCTCCCTCAGTGCCCGTGCGGAGACCCACCCATTCCAGTCCCCACTGTGGCCCAGGCTGGCACTCAGAGGCCAGCCCGCTTCCCCTGGTAAAGCATTAAGCTAATGCGTGTTGTGTCTCATTAGTGGCGTTCTGTTTGTGCCAGGGCCAGGCAATCTGATGGGTAGTCGATTGGCTATTCTGTTTATTTATGGCAGGAAAAGCATTCTTTACTGAGGACTGGGCATCACATTTCTGTCCCTGTGGCACTAAGATCCTCTGGCAATCATGCAGTTATAAACTAAGACTAAATAAATAATATATAATAAGCAATAAAGACAGCACGCCTCCATGTAAAGAGCTCTCCTCGGGCAGGGCACAGCATCTTCCCGCGGCTGGGACTGGAGACCCAGCCTGAGAGACACCACCCTCCCGAGCTCTCAGCCGGGTTCACCGTTGTGGTGAACTTTAGCACCCACGTGGCTCAGCCATAACACCTGGGAGTGGGAAGCGCACCTGCATTGATAGAGAGCCTTTAAAATTCTGCTGCCATTGACCCCACAAAACGTTGACGAAGGGAGGGCAGGTACTGTTACCTCCAGCTGATAGATGAGGAAACTAGGTAAGACCCACGGAGGTGGAGAGACCTGCCCAGGACCACCGGGAGAGGCGGCCACGCCTAGATCACCACTGTCCTGCCCTGGGCCCCTTGACCTTGCACAGGTGGTTCAGGCTGGGGATGGGAGGTGGAACCTCTTCCAGGGACGCAAGGTTGGTGTTGCCATCCCAGTGTCAACTCCGAGCCCACTCACAGTTACCTGAGGGTGAGGGGGGAGAGCAAACATCCACAGCCCAACTCGGAACCCACCTCTCCTCCCCCATCATCATGCCGGAAGCCCCTCCCCTACACCGTCTAGAGGATGCAATTGAGTGGGTAAGATTGTCACTGTCATCCTTGCTGGGCCTGGAGAGGCAGTCGCGAGGGAGGCAGAGGGAGCCGGTCAAGCCATGGCTGAGGACAGGGAATATTGCCATGAATCCGCCAAGGGAAGTGCAGGCACCCTGCGGTTTGGGAGCAGAGAGGGGAGAGGGCATGGCGGGGCCTGGACTGAGTGGCTAGAGCAGTCCTGGGGGACTTGGGAGGGTCCCCGGAGAGTCCTTGGGGACCAGTCCACCCATTGGGAGTACAAGCCGAGCAGGTGGTTATTCCCGGAGCGTGTCTGCGGACAGCAGGTGAGGGTCATCTGGAGATGACGCTGTTGCCCCGGCTCCATGCTCACCTGCCAGGGCGAGCTGCAGCTGGGCTTCAGTACTCCCCAGCTGTGAGATGCCTCCCCTCAAGGGGCTGGAGTGCCAGGAGCTCTGGAATTCACAAGGGCTGTGATTCTCAGCCAGCTGATCTGCAAAACAGAACACTGGGTCAGCCAGAGCGGCTGTGCTCACCCCAGGCAGACTCCTGTGTCATGGGGCAGATGTGGGCGAACCACGGACATCTCCCCTGAGGGCCCAAGCACGATCAAAAGAGTCTCTCTGTGCAGCCCCCAACCAGGGGCCTGGGAAGGCCCACCTGAGTGTGTCCTGAAGCTAGAACTCCCAGGAACAGCAGAGCTGGGCCTTGCTGGGTGGGCTCTAAGAGCCTGGGGCTGTGCGCTCCGGGATGGTACTGCAGGCAGGCAGTGTGTGGACTTCCGCTGTACAGATGCAGCCGTGTTCCACTCAGTCCACACCCCTCCCCACTCCCCCCGACGCCTCTGCTGTTCCCTTCATCCTCGCAAAAACGAATTCTCTCTCACCAGCCAGCGCCCCGTGCTTCTGAGAGGTTTCTGCGTGAAACTAATTATGCACTGCTAATTTGGAAGCTCGCAGCTTTCCCGCTAACGTTCATTTGATTTGGGTGGTTCTGCTGAGTGGCATTTCTGTAAATATGCCACGGGGTTGGGGGCCTATCAGGGAGGGTAACTGGAGTTCAGGGTCAAGGGGAGGGGTCTAGGGGCCTGGGGGTGGCCTGGTGCGGTGTGTCCGTGTGGGGCAGGGGACAGGAGGCGCCATCAGCAGCAACCAGGGGAGGCCTCATGAGGGACCCGATGGCCCTGCGGGGAGGGAGGGAGGAACCTGATTATAAATTGTCAGTTGGGGTGGAGGCAGATGGGAAAACTGCCACAAAGGTAAAAAAAGTGCTGGGCCGTCAGGATCAGTCATGGGCCTGGGCGCTGTGCAGGGCGGGAGCTGGCACTGCCCTGGTGTCAGGGTGAGCGCTGGGCGAGGTGGGGCTGGAGAGTGTGTTGGGAAACAGCCCATCGCCCTGAGAAGCTCCCTCCAAGGAAAGGTCTCAAGCCCCAGTGGGTGATCCCACTTTGGTCCTGGCGGGTCAAGGAGGGAACAGGTGGGCAGCCCCCGGGGGGAGCAGGACGGTTCCCCTTCTGACCTGCTCTTCCCAAGCCAGCTTCATGGGCAGGTGCCCCATGCTCAGAGGGTTGGCTCTTGGTTTCATGCTCTGCCATCACCAGCTCAAAATTCTTAATAATTTCTGAACAGTGAGTTCCAGTTTTTCAATTTGCACCCACAAATTATGTCCCCACTCCTGTCAGAACCATTGAGGACGGACATTCTTGGGGGACTTCTGTGTATTCATTGTGCCTCCTAGACTCCTGTGTATTCACTGTCCATCCACAAAGTGAAGGCTGGGCTCCCTGAAGCACTCTGCAAAGAACTCCGGCATTTAGCCTGGGTCTTCCACACTGTGTGCCCCAGCTTGGCCAAGATAAGTCACATCGGGCCATCTATTCATACACACAGTCTTCTCTTCCATCTCCCAGCAATGCAAACAGGGTGCTCCAGCTCCCACCTCAACATAGAAAAGTGGATGCCAGTGCCTTGCCTCAGCATTGGCTCCAATCTCTGGCAGCCAGGAGCTCATCCAGCTACAGCTTGGAGATTTCGGGGCACGTCCACAGGGAGAGATTATCAGAGAAGTTGGGATGCCTGTAGGGCCCACAGTTGGCCTACCAGACAGGAAGTCCTCCTGGGAAGCAAGAAGGAGGGTGGAGAGAAGAGATGTGAGACCAGGGTCAGCAGTGGGAACCCCAGCTTTCTGCCGGAAGGGAAGTGGACACACCCAGGAGATCAGCAACCCTCCCTTCTCCTTTTCCCTGCCTAAGGTGTCCAGGTAGTGCCCGAGATGCCCTTCTGGGACAGGGGTGGCCAAATGGATACAAGGGCCATGCCCAGATCCCCTCCCACCTCTGCTGGGCTCTGGGGGCTCCATGGAATCAAGCACTCAGCGCTAAGTGTGAAACTCATTGCCTGCCCTGCTCTGTTGTCCACTCACTGTGGGTCAAGCATCCATCACTTACTGGGCCATACTTCCCTCTTCAGTGGAAGGAATTCAGTCCTCCCAGGAGCTGTTTCAGCAGTACCATTGAGACTGCCCCTCAGTTACCCCCAATCCTTCCTTGTCCTTCGTGTGCTCACCGCCAGACATATGTGGGATCTAATTCCAGCCCAGCCAGCCCAACTGTGTGGCTTGGGGGCTAATCTTTTAACTGTTCTGGGCCCCTGGCTCCTTTCCTACAAAATATGCATGATGAAGCCTCCTTTGGCGGGACCCTCAAGAGGAGGTGGTAGTGGCAGCCACTGACAGAGCAGAGGCTCCCACTGTGACTCGGTGGCCATTCTGATGTATGATCATGTGGCCTGGCGGGCAGTTCTGGCTGCCTGCCTCCCACCTGCACTAAAACTGGCCCCATCCTTGATTACAAAGCTCAAGCCCCACCTTCTCAAGGGGATCCCAGTGGATTCCTCCAGGACTCAACAGTGAATCAGCCTCCATGCCTGTGGGTTAGGTGGCTGCTTCTGTGGGTGGCTCTTGTCTTACAAGTCACTTATCAGCCTACATCTCGTCCTCCAAGTCTCACACTTCCTGGGGCACACAGGAGACAGCCAGGAAGGAGCTGTCGAA
The DNA here is from genome assembly GCF_025265405.1 of Mesoplodon densirostris. Taxonomy (NCBI): domain Eukaryota; kingdom Metazoa; phylum Chordata; class Mammalia; order Artiodactyla; family Ziphiidae; genus Mesoplodon; species Mesoplodon densirostris. The sequence continues at coordinate 52,746,454 of NC_082675.1, read as the reverse complement.
CAAGTGTCCATACCTATGCATTACACCTTTGGCCTTCCACACACACACCAGGGTGTATTATATGGCATTTGTCACTGGCTTTTCCTTCCCCTGTTGGGATCTGAGTGTCCTCTTCCAGCAGGCTCGTTCCATTCCCACAGCCAACCTTGGGAGACCCACTTCCCACGTTGCAGCAGTGCAAGACTGTTACTTGACTGTTGACTCAAGTTTCCATTAGTTTCCTAGCCGGCCTGAGAGGCAGGCCTCCTGCTGAGTCATACTGACCAGCTGCCTGTGGTAACCAATGCTGAGTCATGGTTCAAATGGTAACCAGCATTAGCAAATAATTCCTGTGATAATTGCAGTCTAATTTGTGTGTGTGCACATGAATTAGCATGCATCTGTATGCCATTAGCACTCTGAATTATCTCCTGAGCGGCGCTTGCCTCGGGCCCTGTGGACGAAGCCAACAGTGAGCGGATCTAGAGCTCATTTTCTTCTAAGAACAAAGGACAGAAAATGGAGTTTTAAGGAAGGGAAGGAGTTTGCCTCAAGCCCACTCTGTGGATTCTCTGTGTGAGTGGAACCGCTGGCCCTCCCAAGGCAGGGAGGCAGAACAAATCAGAAGGACCAGGCCTCATCACTGATAGTTGTTGGCCCAGACGAGGTCCTCAGTGGCAGCCTCCTGGGGTCTCTGAGGTAGAACTGAGGGCAAGTCAGGAGGCCCTGGCCCAGCGTAAGAGCTGGACTGATAGCTGGGCTATGGAAATGAGCGTGTTCCACTTTAAATGTATTTGAAGAAGTCCTGATGAAAAAGGAGGGATCTCCTCCTGACTTGAGGTTTCCTATCATGGACTTCCTGAGAGCAGAAATTATGGGTGTTAAGGTCTCTACCTGGACCCCCTTATGTTCAGACATGGCAAGTCCTGGGCAGTGGTGATGCTTCGGAAAATTCCTGAAGAAATGCTGGTGACATCTGGGTCAGTTCCTTCTACTCTGTCTCCCTTGCTCACTGCTGCCTGTCCATTTACAATTTGAACTACTGGGTTTTCGTAAGAAGAACCTGGAAATTGTTATTTGATCTTCCTTCTGGGTTTCTGAAAAGTCCTTCAATATGACAAATCATGCCTCCAACCCTGCCTTCCAAGGACATGTGTGTTTAAAAGACTGTGTCCCCGCAAAAAACACCCAGCCCAGCACAGCGTTCCTAAGTTGGTTTTAGGGACCGAATGTGTCCACGGGTGACCAGGATTAATCGGGGTGTACCAGCTGCGGCCAAGGACAGCCTTGTACGAGCGCCAACACCCCCACCAGTCCCTGAGGGGTACAAAGGCCCACAAGCCAGCGCTGACAAAGATAGTCAGGAATCCTCCTTCCAGGTTCTGAGGGCAAGGTCACGTGGCCCCTGGGACCCAGAGTAGGATTCACATGTGACACAAATGCCCCGCTTCTGGGGCGTTTGCCAGGATGTGCAGGAATTCTATAAACATGCAGGAATACGGAAGCGTTAGGTCTCCATGCTAAGGAGAGCATGTAGACTGAAGGACATCAGGTCTTACTGAGCCAGCGGTGAAGAGAACCCAGGCACCTGGCTGGACGTTCAACAGCTCTGAGCAAAGATCGGAGAGTTGGTTACACAGACTGTTAGCTCTGGGAAGGAGAAAACTCAGAGCGTGTTGGCTTTAGAGAGGGAACTGAGTCTAGGCATTGAGCCAGAATCATGGGGAGACACGGAGACCAGAGGGAATGATATGGAGCCGAGACTTGGTAGACGTCTTGGAGAGAACTCGAAACCCGTAAGTGCAAGAAAACACTTCAAAACCCGAGAGTGTGGGCACATGTTCTTAAAAATTCACCAAGAAGCAGATAATCCAGGCGTAGGAAATAGAATCAGAAAGTGTCCCAGGCTGTATCATCAGTGATGAACCCTGCAAGCAATGTCAGACTTGCAAATAACCCCAGGTTCTCTGACCAAGAGGAACTTTGCAAGCAATGACGTTTCTGCAAGTAGAGCCAAGCTCTGCGGACAGCAGTAAGCTTTGTGGCTACTGATGAGCTCAGCTTATGAAGCCAGCATCTGCTGAAGACAATAAGACAGTACCTGGTTCTAAAGCTGGTGAACAACTCTGCAAGCAAGGACTGACTCTGCAAACCCTAGCTCTACAAACTGCTATGGGTTCTGCAAACTTTCGTGAGCTTTGCAAGCAATATCAGGCTCCGCAAACCCCAAGGAACTTTACAAGTGGAAGCCAACTTTGTGGCTATTCATGAGCTCTCCATGCAAGGCCTGGTTCTGCTAACAACAGATTCTACAAACAGCAACAGGCTCTAAAGCCAGTGACGAGACCTTCCAGAAACAGCTGACTCTACAAGCAGCAGTAGGCTGTGCAAATATCAACTGGCAGAGCTGAGCTCTGCAAGTAATAACAGAGGTGCTGCAAACTGCATCAAGGTCTCCCATGTCTTGGTCTCCGGAAATAGCAGGCTGAAGAAAGCTCTATCCATGCCACAAGAGCTCTATCAAACCTAGTCCTGCAGTGTTTCTTCCATGTGGGCCTCTGGGGGATGATAGGGTCATCTCTCCAGAAACACTAGGGTGGCCAGTCTCCTCCATGAAGAAGTCTCCTCTAGTGGTGCATCCCTTTTAGAGCAGAGAACGCTCCCAGATGTGGGAGTTGCAGTATGCACTTTGAAAACTCAGAGGTGGTGCCAGGGATGGGTGTCAAGGTAGCCAAAGCAGATGCTTAGATATGCACACCCGTGGGAAAGAAGCTAGACCCTAATGGAAGGAAAAGCTGCCTGGGACAGAGAAGCCTTGGCCATGGGCACAGAAAGAGGCCGCCCCTATTCCGTGATCTTAGTGGCCACTGGGAAGGACTCTTGACCAAAAGAATCCTGCTGCCTAGCCCATCTCTGTTGCTGAAATCCCACCATGAGAGCTTACACTGTTCAAGTTTAAGCGCAAACCTTGTTGAAATGAAATTAGCACCCACCCACTCTCCCAGCACCGTCAGCCCGCAGCCTCAGTGTGAATCACCTCATCACGTCCTCTCCCTGGTGATAGACGTCCAAGAGCAGCGTCGGAAGGTGTGTGGGAGCGGCGCACGCCCGGATCCTTGGAACGTCTATGATGCCCGTGAGGGCCGGGCAGGAGCGGCGGGATTGGAGCAAGAAGACAGCTCATGGGTCAGGCTTGAAAGCGGAAGAGTCAAAGTTCACAATCCTGCCAGGCCAGGGCCACAGGAAAGCTGAGATCAGAGAGTGGAATGGCCTTCTTGGCGTCTCCCAGGTCTGTGGGTGCTGAGTAGGAAAAAGAAAGGAGGGGGAGGGGGAGCTGGGAATGGTCCTCTGGCTGCAGGATGTGAGGTCTGCTCCCAGGCCGAGCTCCCAGACATTGTCAATAGCAGGAAGCCTTGCTCGGTTAATTAATGAGTTATTCAGGCTGACCCTTGATCTCTGGAGCAAATCAAGGGCTTTGTGTGCCTCCTATTAACTCCCTGGATTTGCTCAGCAGCTGCCTGGGAGGTGGGTTGGTGAAGCCTCCTCCCCCCTCCTCTCTCCAAGCTCTGCTCACACCCAGAGATCTAACAGGACACTCAGCCATAGGTCTCAGGGTGCCCCTGGAGGAGGCTTTCAGGAGGGGACACCCCTCAGAAGAGGAGGAAGACCAGGCACATGCAGCAGTGGCCCAGGATGCAGCTAGGGGCCACCATTGGCCATCTGCTGGAGGCAGCAAGACACCACAGCAGGCGACAGAGGTAACGGCACCACGTAAAGCCAGCTCCTTGGCCCTTAAGGAAAGCCACAGATTCCCAGAGGCCCTCCCAGTCCCAAGGAGACGCCCGGCTTCTGCAAGCATCCAGCAATCGAGCTAGCCTCTTTGCACTCAAACTGTACCTTTGGGGTGGGGGCAGGTCTCCAAAGCTCTCTCAGGAGAGATTCCACCCCAGGAGAGATGCTTCCAAGAAGGGCCTGGGAGAGGGAGACCTGTGAGCCAGTGGCACTCTGCAAGCCTCTGAGGATGGGTCACTGTCTCATCCAGGGATGAGGAAAGGAATGGAGAGATGGGATGAAGGCTGCATCCCCAAACATGGAACCCTGGATCTGGAGGAGAGTCCCAAGGCCCTGCCCCTTGCCTGGTGAAAGTGATTGCTGGACGGGCAGCCCAGAGAGGAAGTATGAGTCTCCACCTCCCACCTGGGCATCACTGTGGTTCATCAGGAATGGGCCCCAGAGTGAACATCCACAGGAGGGCACAGTCCTGGTTCTGCTATTCATGACCGCATGTCATCTGATCACCCAGGCCTCAGTTTCCCCAGCTGTAAATGGGGGCTAAGTAGACCCCCCCCCGGGCTTCCCTGGTGGCGCAGTGGTTAGGTATCCTCCTGCCAATGCAGGGGACATGGGTTCGAGCCCTGGTACGGGAAGATCCTACATGCCACAGAGTAACTAAGCCCATGCGCCACAACTACTGAGCCTGCGCTCTAGAGCCCACTTGCCACAACGACTGAGCCCGTGTGCCACAACTACTGAAGCCCGCCTGCCTAGAGCCCGTGCTCCACAACAAGAGAAGCCACCACAATGAGAAGTCCGCAGCAAAGAGTAGCCCCCGCTCTCTGCAACTAGAGAAAGCCCGCGCACAGCAACAAATACGCAGTGCAGCCAAGAAAAGAAAATAAATAAATGGAAAAAAAAAGAAGAAGGAGACCCTCCCTGCCTTTGACCCAAGAGAATCCAATCAGAAGATGGCAGTAGAAGCCCTTTGGCAAGATATGGCCCTGTAGGTAAGAAAGTCAAGTTAATCAAGGAGCTGGGTGGCCCTGAGCCCTTTGATTAAGGTTCCTTTAGCAACTGTGTGCTGTCAGAGTGCAGGGCTGGACAGGGCAGGACAAGGCAGGCTGCTAACCCAGGGCCCGCACACAGAGAGGCAGAGAGAGCCCCAGCCCCTCAGTCCACCCAGGGAGGGCGGCGCCTGGGCTGGAGGAAGCAGGCCGGTCCCGTCAACAATCCAGCACCAGCTTGGAGTCTTTGTGGAAGAAGAAGGTGAAATGGCCTGGGCTGAGAGGCCAGGAGAACGGGGAGTGAGACGGACAAAGTGCCGGCCAGAGTGAGGGGAAGCCAGAAAGAAGGCCTGAGTGGGCTGGGCCCACCCCCGCCCAACCCCCTTCTTGAGTTCTTACCAAGAACCATGATGGAGGGTGAGTTTCAGGACACAGAGATGGAGGTGAGGCCTCAGAAGGGAAGGGAAAGGCCGAGGTAGCTCCCCTGGAGAAGGATGAGAGGCCCAGGGAAAACTGGAGCTCCGAAAAGCCTCAGGGAAGGTGGGCAGCTGAAGAGGAAGGTGCTGGCACAGAAGCAGGCTGGAGGCCCGGGGTCCCCTCTGCCACGGGTGCCAAGGGCGGTTCCAGACCCTCCACAGGCCTTCAGGATGAGAGCCGAAGCCTCGGGGCCCAGAATCAGCCACAGGACTCGCTCATCACGATTCATGGCATTGGAGATACAAGAGGGAACAGGATGTCCAGCCCTTGGGGAGTTTCTGGTCTGGTGGGGCAGACAGACCGAGAGGAAGGAAGGAAGCCACAAGAGCCGGCGGTGGAGAACCCTCCAATTCCCCCATGGGGTCAAGGGAGGCTTCCCCACAGAGCCCTGGGGAGATGGGGCGGCCTTTCCCAGTTAAGTTTATGATCAGCCCTTCTCTGAGGATGCCCCATGACCCTATGACCTGAGATCTTGTGTCTGGGTCTGTGCAAGGATCACCATCTGTCCTCCACCGTCGTAACGTCGTTGCAAATTCTGAGACTCTGCACAGCCCTGATTCCCTGAGATTGAGGCAGAAGCACTCGGGGCTCAGTGCTTCAGCCCCTGTTCCTCAACTACCAGGTTTTGAAAGGGAGGGGTTCTCGGCCCTTGAGGAGGCCCCGCCCCCAGGCTTGTTCCTTCTCAGCCAGGAGAGTGACATTGAGGACAGCCCAGGGGTGGCCCCAGCTTCTGGCTGTGTTTTCCCAGAAGGATAAGGAAACACCAGGATGAAGGGCAAGTGGATCCATGAGTAACTCTTGGAACTGAGGAGGAAGAGGTGGAGGAGGAGGGGGGAAGGGAAAAGAATAGGTAGAGAAGTTTTTTGTTTGTTTCTTTTGTTTTTTTTTGCGGTACGCGGGCCTCTCACTGCTGTGACTTCTCCCTTTGCGGAGCACAGGCTCCGGACGCGCAGGCTCAGTGGCCATGGCTCACGGGCCCGGCTGCTCCGCGGCAGGTGGGATCTTCCCGGACCTTCCCGGACCAGGGCATGAACCCGTGTCTCCTGCATCGGCAGGCAGACTCTCAACCACTGCGCCACCAGGGAAGCCCTAGAGAAGTTTTTAAAAGAGGGAATCTCACTCACAAGCACCTTTGGAACAAATTAAGTCCTAAGCCTTAAGACAAAAGAAAGGAGGATTCATTTTTGCCCAGATCCCAGCTGCTGTGTACCAGGTACACTTCATCCTTTGGAGGGTGTGAGAAGGTAGCCTGAGAAATCCACCACCTCCCATCCACTCCTCCCGCCTCTAAATGCTTTAAATCCATCAAACTAAATGAAAGCAACTGCTGTTTTAAGGAAATAAAAGGCTCTCATATTTAAAAGCCCAGAGATTTTGAGTGGAGAGGGAGAGAAATATATACGAATGTAGATTTTTTTTTTTCTCCAAAAGTACCACTTAGTAATGCAAACCCTGCGTATCCTGGAGGACGCTCTCATCAGCAGGGGTGGAATGGGACACAGGCCCTGTAGGGACGGACACCAGTGGTGGGTGCCTGTGTCCTCCCAGTGTGGCCGTAGCAAGGAAGGGGGTCAATGGCTATTAGTTAACTGATGGCTGCTTTCCTCCTTAGGGTTCTTAGCACATCCAGAGCCTGTTTCATGAGCCTGGTGAAATGTGAGGGGCTCACTGTCCTGAGACCGTTAAGGGTGCAGGAAGGAGACCTGCAAAGAGCTGCTGTTCCTTGTCCAGCCAGGAAAGGGTCACTGGGGAGTCAGGTGGTCTTCCTGGGACCATTTGAATAGAGTGAGCCCCTGGGCTCCCAGGCTCCTCTGTAGCCACTTCGCCTGCCTCCTGCCACCACGTCCAGGTGTGGTCGGGTTCTGGCACCTGCCAGCACCTTTCACAGTGAGAGGCTGCTTTCTGCCCAGTGGATTTCCTTTTTTGCTTCCTAGCCAACAGATCTTTACAGAGTTTCCAGTTTCTGTTTTGTTTCATTTTGTTTTTGTGTGAATTACAACCTCCCTTTCCTAATATGATTGGTTTGTCTGAGGCAAGTAAATTGGCTTTTGGCTAGAAAAACAGATGAATGGAGAGAAAAGCATGGGGTGGGGGTGGGGGGCATGATGTGAGGCTGGCTTGTTGGACAGCTGCCTTCCAAGGGCTCCCCGTCCAACTGCAGGCAAGGCCCAAGGTCAGCCTGAGTGACAGGACCTGGGTTAGACCAGATAGGGGGTGGAAGAAGGACAGGAGGGGGAGAAAATCAGCCCCTGCCTTTGGCGAGTCTATGATTCCTTCTAGGGAAATAAGCTTCTCTATTTTGCCTTATTAATCATCAGGAGAAAAGGTGAGACAGAGGCTCCTCCGGGCATTTTCTTTCAATGACTACCCCTGTCCCCAAGCTGCCATCCATCCAGTGACATCCAGTGCCTTAGGGGTCCTCAGTGGTCCGTCTGCGTCCTACCCTCAGCCTGATCATCCCCCTATGCTGGCCGACCTCCTCCGTATCAATCACTCTACACTGTCCCTCCTCCGTGCTGTTGCCCCAAGGGTCCCTCCACCTGAAATGACCTCTCCATCCAAGTATTTCCCAGTTCAAGTGTCAGCCCTTTGTCTTAAATGCTATAGCCCTTAGAGTCTGGACAGCACCTCCAGGCCAAGTGAAGGGTTCTGGCGGGGACTGGTTCTCCTCCAGAGAACGGCACCCGGTGCCTCCACCTGGAATCCCCTCCCCATGGCCCCGAGGGCTGACTGGGGCTTAGTTAGAGTAGTAGTGTTGAGCTGAGGGTTAGGGAGCACCCCAGACATGCAGTCTGTTTTCTGTGAACGCCCCTTGCTGTTCATCTGTTCATCCAGCAAACAGCAATAGCACATGGCATGAAGGTGGTCAGTTTAGTAAAAGGAGTCAGTAGGGGGTGCTGGCAACTAAGACCAGAAAGGAACGTTATTTCTATAGTCAGAGTAAGGGAGGAAGGGCAGTCCAGGTAGAGGAAGCCTCAAGGTCAATGGCCAGGTGTAGGAAGAGTGTTCAGGAAACAGGAAGGGTATTCGAGGGGAGGTTGGGCCCGGCCTCCTCTGGAGCACCTGGACCGGCCTGGAGGCAGCGTGACCCTGCAGGCCGGAGGGGACTTGCGCAGGCCGGTGATGTGCTGGCCCCGTCTCAGACTCCCTCTGGCTGTGGAGACTAGGAAGGGATGGGAGGCAGTGGGGACCTGGCTTGGGACTGTGTTGGAGTCCCAGCTGTACAGAAGCGAAGATGAATTCTGGAGCCAATTTCAGGGGAGAGAGAAGGGAAGTCAGGGTGAGGCCCCAAGTCAAGACAAGGATTAGTCTTCCGCTCCCGTACGTACTTAGCAAATATTAATGGAAAACCTACTAATGTGGGGTCTGAGAGAGAAAGGATGTTCTGAAAGCAGTGTCCAATGGACTTGGGGTTAATGGCGGGGCAGGCGCTTGGATGGCGGAGCACCATTGACAGAGACCGTCATGCAGAAAGCCTTCTCTCTGCTTCCAGCGCAACGCAGGTGACCTTTTAGACCCTCACACCTGTGGCCTTGCTGCAGGCAGGAGGCACTGGGCCCTAGAGCCTCCCAGCCTGTGGGTAAACTACTCACCAAAGGCTGGGCCGGGACAGACACGGTCTCTGGGTCCACCTCAGGGTGCCACACACACGGCCACCAAGAGCCAAGTGGCCTTGGTTAGGCAGGTGACGCATTTCCCATTTGTGTGCAATTCACAGTGCTGACCTCAAGGACTGGCCTTGGCAAGTGTGGAGTTCGACCCACAGCCCCTGGTACGTGGCCGCCACTTAACAAGCAGTAGCTGTCACTACTCCCACTGCTATGATTACTATTATTAGACCCCCAAGCGGGACTAAGGGTGATGTGCATTCAACTGCCACCATCGCTGGTGGAGAGCAGGGCCACCAAAGACGCTTCATCCTGGGGGAACTTGGCTGGCATCCCCCGGGCTCACCTACTGGCTGGCAAGCAGGGAGTACATGCCACCCAGGGAAGGGGCCAGTGGCAGCCAGGCAGAGTCCTGGGCTCTGGCACAGGCTAGAGGGTGGAGCCTTGCCTGCCGGCCTGCCTGGCAAGAGGAGGGCTCAAATACTGAGGCAGGCGGGTAGACAGAAGGTGCTGGGACACCCCCCACCTCCAGGTTTCCCTGGAGGAAGCGGGCCTGTGGAGGCCCATGAGGTCCAGGGTACCGGAACCCCACTCCATCGCAGGTCCCACGAGATTAGGGCTATAGCTGGGTACCCGGAGGGAGAAACGGTGATGGTGGGGGAACAGAAGCAGCAGCGAGCCTTCTTGGGCTGCGCAGAGCCGTCCCACTTCTCGCCTGATGGCTCTTCAGGGTGTGCTGACTGGGGCGCTAAGTATGCTGTCCTCCCCAGGACCCCTGTCAGGAGCCACTGAGCTGTGAACACACACTCTAATGTGGCCCAGCTTGGATTCCAAGGGAGGGTCCTATGGCGAGGAGTGTAAAAAGAGGTGGGCAAGACCACACGTGTGCACACACAACAAGCATGCACACACCGCCCCACCTCCCTGTATGGGGCTCACGTTCCTGGACTACAGGGGGCCCCGCTGGGCCCTCAGGCACCAGAAGGCACATCCCCCCAGGGTTTCTTCAGTGTCCCTGTCCTCCTGAGGTGCCCAGTGGGGTCACCATCCTTCCTCCTTCTGCAGCGGGGCTGGGGCAGCCTGATTCTGCGACTGCCCCTCTGCAGAACTGTGCCACCCTAGAAGGGGTCTTTGAGGCCCCCTCTGCAGTGCCCATCACCTCCCTGTGCCCAGGGCTCCTTCAGATGGAAACTGCAATGAAAGGGCCGCTTTGCGTTGACAAGACTCCTACACTCACCGTGGGTGTGTCTGTGGCAGGTCCACAGGTGAGGGGATGGGGCCCAGAGCACAGAGCTCTGATACGGATCCCCTCCTTCCCACCCTTAAAACCAGGGCCAAGGCTGTGACAGAGGAATGCTTTGTCCCTGGCCAGGAGCATGTGCGTTATTGCACTGGACCCCGGAATGTCCTGAGGAGTGACGTAGACGGGGTGGGGGAGGGGTAAGGCACTTGGGGCCGCCTCACCTCCCTGCCAGGGTGCCTCCTGGGGTCAGCAAGGCTGTGCAGCCCGGAGGCCCCAGCAGGGAGATTGGGAGGGCAACATTCCAGCCACGGAGATCATCAGGGATCGCCATGGCAACAGGGGTGCAATTAAGGCCCGTTTCAGCTGGGAGCAGCTGTGTGCACTTTATCTGTCTTGAATAAGGGGTAGAGAAAAAACCTGGGCAGGGAAAGGGGGTGGGGAGGCGGACGGGAGGGAAATCGCAGTCCTTTGCAGGCCTCTTCCTGTTCTGAGAGAAAGAGGAGAGGGGACGGGAGGAGAGAGGGAGGGAGAGAGAGAGATGGAGACCAATAGAGACAGAGACAGGCAGAGAAGGAAGCACCGCAGGGAAACTGAGAGACTGCAGGCGGCACAGACACGGGACGGAGAGCCCTAGAGAGAGACAGAGAGAGACAGAGACATCCCACAGATGCGCACACAGACTCACAGACTGACTCAGGAACACAGACACAGGCACGAGAGGGAAAGAGAGAGAGAGGGAGAATGACCTCCTAACAGAGAAAGGAACAGACACAGGGCCAGAACCGCCCCGCCCCCGCCCCCTTTCTTATAGGGGAATGTTTTCCGGCCACAGTGGGGCCTCTTGGCTTCCCCTTCCTCCTGACACACACATCCACTCATCCAGCCTCTGAGCCTTTGCTCCTCTCTTGCCCTGGCCTGGCCACTCCAAAGGCCTACACTCCTTGGGTTCCTCCTCCAGGAAGCCCTCGTGCCTTCCCCAAGACTCCCTCTGCAGGCAGAGACTTCAGCTCCCCTTCTGGCCCAGGTTTCCCTGATAGGGGGCAGGCACAGAGCCCTGCTCAGGACCTGTGTGTGGAGGAAGGAATAGTGGGCAGAGAAAAGAGCCTCACATTAATAAGGGACACATCTTGAGGTTAAGAATTCAGAGTCTTATTTCTTCCTTTCCTGGCTGGGCCACAGATTACATATTCTGTCTTTGTATCACCCTTTGGCAAAGGCATCTCAGCTCTCCTGCCTGGCTGGGGAAAAGATGGGGCCATGAATGCAGGAGCGGCCCTGTTTGAGGAGGCTTGGTCTCGGGAGGGTGAGCTGAGAAACTCTTGCGCCATACTTCATTCCACAGGTTGCAGATGGCTCTTCCCCCAGCTGGCCCCCACTCCTGCCTCAGAGCCTTGGCACTTGCTATGCCCTCTGCCTGGAACACTCTTCTTCCACATGCTCACTTGGTTCTTTCCCTCATTTCCTTCAGGTTTCTTCTCCAATGTCCCCTTATCAGAGAGATCTTCCCTGGCCATTCAGTATAAAACAGCTGGCCCCTGGCCCCAGGGCCCACATCCTCTCCCCGTTACTCTGCTTCGCTGTTTCCATCCCCACCCAGCCTATCCCATCCTGACCTGCATGCTGGTCTCCCTCCTCTAGACTGTGTGCTTCATGGGGGCCTTGTTCTCTGCTCTATCCCAGGATCCTGGAACAGGACCTGCCACACAGTGTCAAGGGGCCACTCAGTAAACCCTTCACAGCAGTGGCTGATGGCAGAATTTCTCCCACGCCCTTGGAGTCACGCAGGCGGCCTCATAGCAGAGTCGAGATTGAGCTCTCAGTGCCTTGACATCCCTTCCCCTGGGTTCCACGTAGTCACAGCCCACCCTCTCCCTTTCCTTGTCTGCATGGGCCTGCTGTCCAGGCCACATTGATCTGCTCACTGGTGCTCAGAGGTAACCCATGCCTCCCCATGTCCTGGGATAATGTCCTTCCTCTTCTCTCATGACCTGAATGTCACCGGCCCAAAGGGGTTCAGGTGTCCCCTTCTCCCTGGAGCCCTGCCCTGCTCCAGCCCCAGAGCCCCGCCTTTCCTGAGGACACCTAGGCTCCTGGCCCGGGTGAGAAGCTGTGGTTGGTGGGCTGCTTCTGTTACTGGCCAGCTATGACTGAGCAAGTCACCTCATCTCCCTGACTTTGTTTCTTGGCTACAAATCGGAGGGGTGCAACTGCACCAATAAGGGCTCCCGCTCAGAAAGACCCCCTGGGGTCTTATGCCTGTACCGTGCCGGCATCGAGCGGTCAATGGTTCCACATCTGGGTGACTGCCCGGGGCCCGAAGCTTGTTGGCCGAGAGGTGGGCAGGGTAGCGTCTGCTGGGCTGTATCGTGGGAAGATGGCCATGCACATCCTGAAGAGCTGGGACCAGGCATCCTCCTGCGCGTTCATCCCTACGGAAGCAGGCCACTGGGGCTGGGCGCTCCTTGGGAAGTGCACAGAGAGAGTGGAGAAAGGGCAGGCTGAGGCTGCCAGGCCCACTCGGGCGGTGGGATGGCCGCATCTATTCCTGGCAGTGCCCTTGAAGGCGGTCAGAGCGGCTCGCAGCAGTTCCCACCAGCTTCCCAGATGCTGGAGCACGGCTGGGGACCATTGCCTGTTCCCGGAGCCCACGCAGAAGAGGAAGGGCACAGGGGTGGCTGCCACCCCCGACCCTGCTAGCCAGCAAAGGCCTCTTAACTGGGCACCCCCTGAGTGAGCGCTGAGAGCAGAGTTGGGAAAAGAAGGAAACCCTCCTGGGGAAACAATGCAGGGCCACATGGGAGGTGGGCCTAGCCAGGGGCTTCAGCCGTGGAGGGGCTGCGCCAGTCAGAGAGGCTTCGGGGGAGGCAGGGGGAGCCTTGCCGCATTCTCCGCAGAAGGGCCTGTGACCTCCCAGAGGAGACATAAAGGGTCCTCTAGACCTGCCCAGACCTCAGGCTCCCATCATCATCACGGCCTTGAGGCCTCTGGCGAGAGGATGCTCGTTCCCCCCAGTTCGAGGCAGGAAGCAGATGTGTGGTGATGCCACAGAGATCCTGAAGTTATCTACTGACTGCCAGCTTCTGTACAACTGGCGTTTCAACCGCCTCACGGCTCCAGCTAGTTTTAAGGTGGGAGGGTGGCCCTGAGAAGACACGTTCTTGTCAGCAGAATGGGGGCCGGGGGCCCAGGGAGCCTAGAGGGGACGTGGAGCTGCCAGTGTGGGGAGGTGAGGGGGACGCACACCCAGGGGTGCTCGCCGTCGGCGTGCTCACTTGGGGTGCTCAGTCAGCTCGCGTGGCACGCGTGAGCAGGGGTGGCACGAGGGGCTGAATACATGAGTGTGCCCCAGAAAATGCAGACAATCAACAAGTTTGGAACACTGGTCCGAACCTGAAATGGAGTGGATGCAAATCAGAAGAGAAGGTGAAAGTCCTGAGGAGTGGAGAGTGCAGATACCACTGCCTGCCCCCCCCGGGGCCCGCAGGGCATGCAGCTGAGCTTCAAAGAGGGTTCTGTGCCTTCCTGTGGCCAAGGATGTGCAGGGGGGGCCAGGGGTGCTCAGGGGCTCCTGAGGCTGGGGGACGAGCTGCCCAGGGAGGAAAACAAAGGCAGTTACCTGCATTCAGCTACTGGAGAAGAAGGCCCAGGTGGGGACAATAGGGCCTAAAGGGAGTCCCAGGCACAAGGGAAGCTGGGGTCTGTCCCAGCTCTGACAGCACGGGGGACTGCGGGCGAGTCGCTCTCTTTCCCTGGGCGGTGTCTATAGCAACAGCTGGGGACACTCAGCTCCAACCTGGCTGCCTCCCAGGGCTGCTGAGAGATGCAGTGAGAAAACGCACACAAGGCCCTTCATAAACCTGGACCATGAGGGTGAGGATTACAATCAGGGTGAATCCTCTCTGTGGCACACCGGGGCACCTGTGAACTGAGATTCCGCATGTCTGGTGAGGGGCTCCTGGGCTCTGGGGCCCCTTGGCAGCTGGCTGCACAGGCAGCTCCCCGTGTCGTGTCATTAGCCTCCCAAGAATGGGACCCCACCTTTTTGAGACTGAATCTTGTATTTTAGTCCACTGCTCAGGCCAGGGCAGAATTCCGCTGTTTCCTCACCTCTGCAACCGATCGCAGCCTGCTGGATCACTGATTATATTGAAGGGATGCTTAGTGGTGAATGAATGAGTGCGTGAGAGTCGCTTGTGTACTCGCCATGCTCCTCCTCTTTGGTGGAAGCTCCTTGAGGGAAAAAGAAAGTCTGATGTGTCTTGCGCTGATCGCAGTTTCTGCAGAGAAAATGCTCAGAGGTGTTGAACTGAATTAATTTTGCCCCTTCCCACCAGCAACCCCGTGTCCTTGCCATGAGTGGTCTAAGCGTAGCAGAGGCACAGCACCTGGAATCCCCCTGAAAACAGGCTCACCGGTTTAGGGAGTGGGGATGGAGCTAAGGAGTAGGGAGAGAGGAGGGGTGAGAAGCCAAAGCAATGATGCTGGTGATTAAAGAAATGTCAGTGCGTATGTACTGCGTGCTCGCTCTGTGCCAGGAATTGTGCTGAGTACAGCACATGGATTCTCATCTGATCATCCACTTTGGGGGCTGGGGCCATTTTATAGGTGGGGACACTCACCCAAAGGTTAAGGGCCTTTAACCAAAGGTACACAGCTCTTAGTGGCAGAGCTGGGACTCAGACCCAACCCTAAGGGATCCGCGGCCCAAGGCTACTCTGCCCTCCTTCACAGGGAGCCTGGTGGTGGGCACCCACACACAGCCTCACTGGGGAGCAACAAGAGGTTTTCTCTTCCGGTTCTAACTGCCTCCTTGTCCACGTCCTCCCAGGGGAGCGGGAGTGGACCCTGGAGGGCTGGCTTCAGTCACCCAGGCCTGGCCTGGCCCCTCCAGGCTGGGGCTGTGCAAGGGGAAGGTGGACAGGCGCCACCCAGCCCACTGAGCTCTCACTGGCCGGGGGAGCCACTCTCCGGATCTGTTTGGTGCCTGCCTGTGGACAGTGAGGGGGCAAAAGTGAACGGGTGGCTGCAGTATTTGTAGTGTCCCAAACCCTACACACACACACACACAGACACACACACACACACGTGTCCAGCCCACTGGGAACAGACCCTCACAGCCTAGCTTGGTCTCTTCCTGGTGAGGCAAACCTTCCGTTTGCCTGGAAACTTCTCTGGAGCAGCGAGCAAGTGTGAGGGGAAGAGATGCTAGAGGTCTAGCCTCCCTTTCCCTTTCTATAAAGTGGAGATATTAATACATGCCTTGAGGTGGGTATTTATGAGGATAAAAGCTGGCGTACATGTGGTGCCTGGCTCAGACTCTCAAAGGGTAGGAAATAATGAGGAGGACGACGGGGTGGGGAGGATGGTGACGTGGTGACAGTCGCACAGACCACGTGAAACTTCCAGGCATCCCTGTTGCCCTGTCTTCTTCAGCAAACATCCCCTTTCAGCTTCTCGGGGGAAGCTCTGTGGAAGATAACAAAATAAATCAGACTCGTCCCTCCCTTTTCTTCTTTCCAGGTTCTTGTCGGTGTGTCTGTCCCCCTGCCTGTCTCTCTGTCCCCCTGCCCCCCTCTCTGCCTCTGTCTCCCTGTGTCTGTTACCCCGTCGGCAGGTCTGTGTATGGGCCTCTCTCTCTCTGCCCTCCCCCCCACTCTCTCCTTTGCTTAATCATCTTAATCATTGTGTCCTTGTAACTCAGCCCTGGCTGTCTGGCCGTAGCAGCACCCCACAGGGTGACAACGCTGAGTTACACACACGCACTTGGATGCCAGCACTGACTGCCAGCCTGCAGACCCCTCCTCAGCAGGCCCCAAGCTCTCCTCAGGGACTCAGCCTCCCAAAACCCTGATGAACCCTTCCTGGCTCTATTTCTGTTCCCGGGGGAGGAATGGAGGGGGCAAACCCCTGTCACGCTCCCTGGGGCAGGACAGCTAGCTGGGGCCCAGACCAGCCCCTGGGGCCTCAGTCTCAGGGGTCTGAAGCAGGGCAGGTAGGGAGGCTGCGTCATCCTAGAGTCTCACCCACCCTTTCTCAGCCTCAGCCGGCCACCTAAGTCAGCCAGCTGGGAGCTGCTGGAGGTTCCCAGGCCCCACCCTCAGGCTTGCTGCATCTTTAGCAAGCGCACCGAAGTTAGAATTATGCGGGCCCCCCCCCGGGACGGGCCCCAGCCCAGGCCTGTGCACCCGAATGAAGCCTGGCGGGCTGTGTGTGCCCACTGCAGACCCGCCCCAGCGCATCCCACTCACAGGCTGTTCCAACAGCGCCCTCTCCTGGAAACTCCCTCTATTTTTTGGAGAGTCAGACTCTGCTTGCTTTGGGGGACCATACCTGGTGTCTCTGAGAAACTCTCTGGGGAGACAAGTCCGGGAAGGCTGAAGGGGCGGGGCCTCATCTGGAGCCTGTGGGCCCGGACACCCCCTCCCCAGCAAGCCAGGGGTGCGGCAACTGCTGCCCCAAACCCTGCACTTCTACTTCCTCCTCTCTCCTCCGATACTTCAGGGTGTGTGTGTGTGTGTGTGTGTGTGTGAGAGAGAGAGAGAGAGAAAGAGTGTGTTTCTTCTGGAGAAGGGCAGCTTTGTTTATTTTGGCTGTAACCTTGGCTTTTGGGTAGAGCAGGGCAGTGGGACTCTCTGGAGCCTGGAGCAAAGCATTTAATATTCATAAGTGACTTCACCATAAATGGACTCCAGTGCTACAGAAGGACTCAGAGATGATGGCCTACACCTCCCTGCGCCGTGGCCTCTCAGGGAGTTCATCAACAGCTCAAGCAGCAGCTCCTGACTGACCGCCCATCGTGTCCCCAGACCTGTCCTGGATGCTGGTCTCCTCCATCCCACCTGCGCAGGGGGTCTGTAGGGGTGTGAGGACCCTGAGTGCAGGGTAAACACCATGGGCCTCAGGGCAGTGGGCTCAGCATCTCACCCAGACTCTCACACATAGTAGGACCTCAGGAAACAAAAGTATAATAGGTCTGGTCTAAGCACTTTATGTATATTAGCTCATTTAATTGGCACAGTGGCTCATTTCACAGATGGTGACGTTGAGGCAGGGGGAAGTTATGTAACTGGTCCCAGGTTGCACCACCAGTAAGCAACGGGGCTGGGATTCAAGGCCAGGCATTACAGATTAGGAGGAGAATCTCACGGACACACCTGACTGTGTATCATTGGGCCAATATTCAGTTACATAAACCTCTAAATTTTAGCATTTGTTTTAGGGCTCTGTGCTCAGAACATGCCCATTGAGTGTTTGTGAACTGACAGATTGCCGGGCACTTTGTGGTGGGCAGTAAATATCTGGTAGATGAAGGTTGGATGAATTAGACCCCAAAGAGATTGAGCTTGTGAGTGTGGGAAGAGGCTCGGCCTCCATGTTGGTGACCCCCATGGGGAGGAAGGAGATGCAGGGGCTCGGGGTCTGCCCCCCACTCTCCCAGACTCATGAATCCAGGGGCAGGGGAGCCTGGCCCCTCTGCCTGAGGGTTTTGAGGGACAGAACTTGGCAGCCCCTCTCCAGCCATAAGGGGATTGATGCCTCGTCCTCTGGTCCCCACCCACTCTAGACATCAGTGTGCTGGTATTGGGATGGGGTAGGGGCGGGGCAGGGGTGCAGTTGGGAGACACCCTCGCCTCTTTGCTAACTAACCGAGAGCCTGCCTTGTGCATCCACCTTTAACCAAGCAGAAGGATGACTTCAGTCTTTTCTTCTTCCACTTCTGTAAGCAAAGGAAGGAGAGGAAAGAAATCCCGGGAGGTCGCCGGGCAGATACAGGTGAGGGCTTCACCCCCTGCAAGCCTTACAGCCTGGCACTAATCCACAGGAGACGGGGCCTCACAACCCACCAGGTCTCACAGGGGACACAGGGTGTCACAGAGAATCGGGGTTCTCGCCCCCTGGTTAGCTCACATTTGGGGAGACTGCTCACTGGAAACAGACGTAACCCAGTGTTGGGCCACAGGTGCTTTAGCACCCTGTGTGCTGGGGGAGTCAGGGTGGGCTTATGGACCCGGTAGGATTTTGGAGCATGGAGAAGACACTAAGATAGGTGTAAACTAGCCCAGCGCATCAGGAGACAGAGAAGGCTGTGTGGTTGGTAGCAGGCACTGTGCAGGAAAGCGGGAGAGCTTAGCAGAGCAGAGAAGGGAGATTATGGAGCCTGGCCTGGATGCTCCTTGGAGAAGGCTGAAATTCCAAGTCGCCTCCATTCCTGTGCACGTGGCCCCCAGCCCTCCAGCAGCCTGTGCTACTGGCTTCCTAACAAACGTCCAGAGAAGCACAGCACGATCTGCTTTCTGGTATTTGGAAGTGGGCCCTGTCGATGGAACACAGTCTGTCTGGTTTCCTTCCCCCAGAGTCACCACAGGACCTTCTCACGTTCATGTGTGGTTTGGGTCCAGCCCCATTCAGCAGTATCTGGCACTGTGATGCCATTACCCCAGCCACACCCTCCTGCTCCTCCTGAGATATTGACGGGCCATCCCTTCTCCCTTCCTAGAGGGGCTTTTGGCCCACCCAACCATTAATTTGCAAATGGGCCATTTTCTGCTTCAAAGGAAAGATGATTTTTTTTCTCTGAGATCTGCAGTTTTCTAATATTCTCAAATGACTAGCCAGAATCAATCTAAGATCAAGAGTTTTGTGCGTGTGGAGTGTGGATTCTCAATTTCCATCTTCATTTCTTCATGGCAAGACCCAGTGAGCTGGCGGATGAATGAGGGACGCCAGGGGCCCCATGGAGACCTTGTTACCGGTTTTTTAATTTGTTCCTTCAGCTAAACTGCTGCTAATGATTTGTATCCCTCTTCCACTCCCCCAACTCCAGCCACTTTCCTAAAGCCCCTGTGTAATTCATTCTCCCTTCCCAAGTCTGCAGGCCCAGCAGCATGTCCAGCCCTGTGCCAGGCACTGCGGGGGAGCCCATCGCAAGGAGAAGCTCCAAGAGAGAGGGCGCTGTGTGATCAAGGGTCTCTGCAGCTCAGACCTGGAGATCCAGGGTGCTTGGGAGGAGAACGCCTGTGAGTTGAGGTAGTCAGGAGGGCTTCCTGAGAGAGGGGGACTGAACTGGGCCTTAAAGAAAGAAGGTTCCCAGGGCCACACGTTTAGTGCTGGTTGGGGAGGGGATCTGGCTGCCACTCCAGAAACCCTGGGCAAGTAGGTGTCCCCCTCTGCTGTTGTTGTTGTTGTTGTTGTTGTTGTTGTTGTTTTGTGGTACGTGGGCCTCTCACTGTTGTGGCCTCTCCTGTTGGGGAGCACAGGCTCTGGACGCGCAGGCTCAGTGGCCATGGCTCACGGGCCCAGCCGCTCCACGGCATGTGGGATCTTCCCGGACCGGGGCACTAACCCGTGTCCCCTGCATCAGCAGGCGGACTCTCAACCACTGCGCCACCAGGGAAGCCCCCTTCTGTTTTATGTGCACCTTCTCCCAAAGAGGGTGACCTTGAGAGAGAGAAGGTGATCACAAGGCAGATGGCCTGGCTCAAGAGGATGGCCCCCTGGCTGGACTGGGCCAGTCTAACCAAACCACCCTGCTCACTGCACTCCTCCTTCCTAATTGCCCCATTACTGTAAATAATATCTCCCCATCCGAACAATTAACCTCCTGGCTTTAAAGCTCCCAGTTTGTTTTCTCTGGTTCCGAGGCCCTAACTTTGCAAAACACAAGCACAGCCAGCATCTGTCTGTGGTCTCCCTGCAACCAGCCTGGCCATTAATGCTCTTACAGACCCCGCAGACCTGCTCCCCAGTCCCCCGCCCCCTTGTTTGTTCCTCATCCCCTTGCTGGGTTCTAGGAGACAGGGAGGAGCCAGCTCCCTGTATAGTGTCTGAAACCTGCAGGAAAACAAGGAGGGGGATGGGCAACTGGAGCTTCCTCCAGGATCTGCCCCGCCCTGCAGGGCTGGGAGGAGATCTTTATTTTTTGTTGTTTTGTTTTGTTTTGTTTTGTTTTTAACATCTTTATTGGAGTATAATTGCTTTACAATGGTGTGTTAGTTTCTGCTTTATAACAAAGTGAATCAGTTATACATATACATATGTTCCCATATCTCTTCCCTCTTGCGTCTCCCTCCCTCCCACCCTCCATATCCCAACCCTCTAGGTGGTCACAAAGCACCGAGCTGATCTCCCTGTGCTACGCGGCTGCTTCCCACTAGCTATCTACCTTACGTTTGGTAGTGTATATATGTCCATGCCACTCTCTCACTTTGTCACTCAGCCGTAAAAAGAAACGAAATTGAGCTATTTGTAATGAGGTGGATGGACCTAGGGAGGAGATCTTTAAAACAAATTCCCAAGGCTTCCCTCAGTGGATGTGCCGAGTCACTGGTCCAAGGGAGGAGAGAGAAGGAAAAGATCTCAAGTCAGGAAGGGTTTAGATAGCAGCAGCCTGGTAGTAACGGTAACAACAATCGTAATATACCCACCATCTGGTATTTGTATTCTTTGCACCACTTTACAAATCATCCTCAGGTCCATCAGATTCTTTAAAAAGCTCAGGAGAAGATCAGAGGAGAATTCTTATCTCTGTTTCAACAGAGAAACCTAGGCCCAGAGAGACTGCACGGTTTACCCAAGATCCTAGGAGAACAAGCAGATGGATGGCTAGTTGGGTGGGTGGGGAATCAGGTGGATGGGTATTTGGATGGGGTGAGGTAGGTGGTTAGGCAGCTGGGTAGTTAGGATGACAGAAAGACTAGATGACTTCAGCCAATAGCCATCTCTCCCCTCCTGGCCACTCAGAGCAGTAATCATCTGCCCCATAGGATGCAGTTAGTTGTATTTTGAATTAAGCCGTGCTATTCACTAATTATTCCCTGCGGGTCTCACCTCCTCCGTGGAAAGGGAAACAGCTTCTCCTCTGTCTGTTCCTTCACCTCCACGTGTGTATTTTTGGAGCTAAAACTCAGGACATCTGGCCCAATAAGGAGGATGAGCTCCTAGACGGTAGGAGACGTGAAATCATGGCTGCCGGGGACTACAAGGTGAGCTGGGTTGCTGCCCCACTGGGCTGGGGACAAACTGGGCACCCAGCCATGGCCAGCAGGGCCACTGGGGCTGAACGGGAGGCAAAGACATACCTGCCCTTCCTCGGCGGTTCTCCAGAATGTCCTCAGAGCTCCAGGGGGAGCGTGCAACCCAGCATCCCCCCTCTCCACCTGGTTGTCAGTTCCAGCACGTTCCCCCTCGCAGAGGCCCCCCAGCCAAGGCTGCCTGAAAAACTCCACTGGGAGCATGTACAGGACACCTTGGGTCTAATGTAACATTTAATGGCCACATCTCAGGCCCCTGCATTAATACAGAACTATCTTACTGGTTCTAACCGGAGTCACACTGCTAATGGCTCCAGGGCTGAGCCTGGGCAAGAAGGAGGGGATGAAGGAGGCAGTGGCCACAGACACCTTGCGATGGCCTTGAGAGGTGGAGGTGGGCCATTCCCAGGGCCCGAGGTTTGCCCATGACCTCTGAGGGCCGGGCCCTGCAACGTTCATCTCTATATCCCAGGAGCCCGAGGCAGAGTCGTGTCCACTTCCATGGATATCAAGGGGCAGGAAGCACTGTACCCTGGCCGGCCAAGTACTTCCGGGCCCCGTCCACACCCCTCTGCCCCTCTCAGGGTAAAACAGAGCAACTCCCCTCTCGGGTGCTCTCTCCAGCCAGACCCCAGCCCAGCTCCGGCTCTGCCTCGGACCAGCTGCCCAACCTCGCACATGTCCCCTTGCTTCTCCGAGCCTCAGTTTTCTCGTCTGTAAGATGAAGGACGGCCTGAAAAGTCCCTGAGGCCCTCTGTAGCTCCAGCATCGGACTGCAGGGCTGCTGGCTCTCAGGTGGAAGCAATTTCCCAGATCACTGAGCCCCACCTGGCCACCATTGTGTGAGGGCCTCCCCTGGGCACTGGCCGTCTGGAAACACCGCCATCCATCTTTGTGAATATCTGGTTAAAACACTCACCTAATCCTTTCAATTTGGGGAGAGAATTGAAGGAAAAACACGCAAGCAGCCTGAAGCCTGAATGCTAACAGATGGGTAAAAAGTATGTATAAATTACACCCGCTGCTGTCAATTCAAGCTCTCCAGATAAAGTGATATGAAAGGTGTTTCATTTATAGGGGAAATTAATTGCCAGCTGTATGCCTGGATGGTGTGAAGAAACCACAGCCCCACGACGTGTCCCATATATTTTTCCTGTCTGGATTCAATACCTTCTGTGCTACGGGTGCCCACTCAACTCCAGACCTGCAGGGGGCACTAGGGTAAACATGACCCTAAACCAACTGTCCGCAAGTTAGGACGCAGCCAGGGGAGCTTCAGACTTGGTGGGGGCACATGGCATTAGGAGGCAGGGTGCCTCCCTCCCCTCCACAAGCCATGACCTCATGTAGGTTTCCTCATCCCTCAGGACAGCTTCTTGAGCTGTGTCTGTTCTATCTGTGAAGAGATGCCTTCTACTCTGTCAGTGCTCTGAGCACAGGACCACGTAGCAGTCCTCTCGTGCCCCATCCCGCCTTGCCAAGCACCCCCAAGGTAGACACTTGCTCCTGTGTCAGTGGGCAGCGTGTCACCTGGAACACCAGTAACATCATTTATTCTGTGACCACCCACCCACTCTGCAGCCAGAGGGCAACACTTGACCTCTCTGGCCTCAGTCTCCACATCTATGAAGTGAGGCTGTCTTAGTCAGCTCAGGCTGCTGTAATAAAATGTCACAGACTGGATGGCTCGAACTAAAGAAACTTATTTCTCATGGTTATAGAGGTTGAGAAGTCCAGGATCAAGGTGCTGGCAGATTCAGGTCCTGGTGAGAGCCCACTTCTGGGCTTGCAGACAGTCACCTTCACAGTTGGCAGAGAAGGACAAAGCTCTGGTCTCTTCCTGTTCTTACAAGGGCACTAATCCCATCATAGGGCCCCACCCTCATGACCTCATCTAAACCTAACCACCAAAGGCCCCTCCTCCTAATACCATCACCTTGGGGGTTAGGGCTTCAATGTATGAATTTGGGGGGACACAAACATTCAGTCCATAACAGAGGTGCTCAGCCAGAAGGCCCACAGCTCCTGTCCCACGGCTGTGGGCTACTCCAGATGTTAAGGGTCCTATTATCACTGTACTTGCTGTGGAGATCGGGAGGCCGAGAGGGTGTCTCTGCAGGAGATGGAAGCAGCAGGACGAGCCTGAATTCCCCTTCACCAGAGATTGTTTACAGGGGAGGAGGTGGGCCTGGCAAGGAAGGGGCTGCCCTCCTAGGCCTTGCCTTGGTCCCCGGGACATGGGATGGGGCTGGGCGTGGGGAGGCAGAGTGCTGGCAAAGCCAAGGCAGTTTTTACCCCATGCCCCTTGTTTCTGTAGGCCCACACACACAACCAACCCCACCGAAAGCACCTTCTGGATCATTTGGTGCAGAAGTCTTTATCCCAGAACCATTTCTGAGAAAGGCAAGGCTGAGCTGCTGAGAGGCTTCCCAGCTCTCAGACCACAGTCCCCTCTGCGGATGCTCAGAAACTGTCTCCAGTGCTCTCGCCCCGCCCCCTCACCCCATCCTGTCCAGATAGATGGGGAAAGGCCTCCAGCTTGGGAAATTGCTCCATGGTTCCTGCTTTCCCCGCCTTCCCCTTCTCTCTTGGGCCGGAGGCCGGCCTGCATTGCGAGAGCCGATTAGTGAACACACAGGACCCCGTGCTCAAAGCTGCCTGTGCGCCCCGGGATCTGGAGCCGGCCCCCTAGCCTGCCAGCTGCTCACAGGCCCATGGGGTCTTTCCATTCGGATGAGGGGAAGGGGCGAGTGGGAGGATTTCCTTCGTGCACCTCCCCCCAATATTTATCAGAACTATTCAGACAATGAGCTAATATTCTATTCAGATTTAAATAATAAATTAATCTGCATTATACTGAGGAGGCCTGAGAGAGACTTAATTATCTGGTGTTCTTTAGGGTGGAAATGAATGTTGGGAATCGTGCTGGGAATAGACACAGTTACCAGTGATCACACCAATGCAGGCGCTGAGATGCCGGCCCCTGGGCTGAGGTAGGGAAGTGCCCGGCTCTGTCTTGCCCCAGAAACTCCCTCCAGCAGAGGGGGAGGATGCTTCCATTTCTGACCACTCCTCTAGGGAGAACCAGGGACACAATTCCTCACATCACTTGGCCTCCTGCTCAGGAAGCAGGCAGCAGCTGGGAGATAGGAACAGAAACTGGAGACCCTTTACAGCCGGAAGTGTTTGCTGAGGAAGTACTGGGGTCAGACGACCCCACCTCTGCGGCTGGGGGGCATTAGGCAGGCTAATTAACTTCTCTGAGTCTCCGTTTCCGTCTGTAAAATGAGGGCACTGCCACCTGTTTCCAGAGCAGCTGGAGGGTTAGATGCCACCAGGTGTGCAGCTTTTAGCTCAGCGCCAAGGGCAGGAAGCCGTCAGGAAATGGGGAGGCACAGACGAGAGTGCCAGTGAGCTGTGCAGGGCTAGTGTGTGGTCCCCCCACCTTAAACAAACTTAACGGTAAGCAGGATGGCAGGGTTGATACTTGTGTGCCTCAGCTAAGCAAGCAAGCTCCAGACCTGTGGTTAATTCTTCTCTCTGGCTGGTTCCTGCTGCTCCCTGGGAGTGGAGCTTTTCACGCCCTGAGCCAGCCTGCCCTAGAGAGGACTATTTTCAGCCCAGAAACTACAGCAACAAAGATGTGAAGTCACTCCTGCTGCCTCCAGCTCACCCTGCCTGCCCTCCCCAGCCCCTGGGATGGTGAGGGCAGAGGTGGAGAGACCAGTCTGGGGGTCCCGGAGCACTGCCCACCTGCCCTCTGTCCCCTGCACTCTGCAACTGTCTGGGCCCATTTCCTCACATCCATTAGTTTTCTCCTCCCCTCCCTGAAGGCTCCCTCAGGGCTGGGGTGGGGCTCTGCCCTGGAGACTGGGGGTTCCTCCTAGGTTCTGTCCCTCGGGGAGACGTACTAGGATGGGCTAGTGGGCCAAGGACCAGGGTGTCCATCGAGGCTGAACCAAAGGGAGCAGCTTCCTCTGCTGGGAGTCGCCAGGGAGGTGGGACTTGGTAGGTGTGTGATGAGGTGGGGTAAGGGGGGAGGCACCTGAGTGATGAATCACCGCAGAGAACCCAGGCAAGTGGGTGTTGCTGAGATCCTGAGCTGAGAAGAGCTTGATCGTTCGTTAAGTTCAAAACCTGTCAGTCGTCTCATTCAGCTCTGCAAGGAACACTGAGGATCGGAGACCTTCCTACCACAAGAGAGAGAAGCTTAGTGGCCAGGGGAGCAGAAATCAGACAAGAGGCGCAGGAGCTGCCGCTGGGTGTGGAGAGGGGAAGGCGCGGCAGCCTCACCACAACCAGACTAGAACCACTCACAACAGGGCAGTGACCTGTCAGACACAGCACACAAGCCAGAAGCAGCCCCTCAAACGCGCACACACACCCTCCAGGCCCAGGGAACAAGGCGGTGGGCTGAAACTGGTCAGCCAGCCAAGCCCTGGGCCTCCTGCGAGATATGCAATCCCCAATGGCTTCTAGATGCCCGTGTTGCTCTCTTGGAGAAGGTTCAGCTGGAAAAATTCCCCCTTGTCTCAGCTCAGCTAAAAAGAGGTTTTGTTCACAAGCAACCAGGATGCTGAGGATCTAAGTCCTGAAACGTGAGATGTGCTGAGGGACAGCACCCCTGAGCCCCCAAAGGGGGGGCCGAGGGAAGCCCCGACGGGGGCTGGGGGAGATGGGAACCCTTACAAGAGAGGGCGGGGCTGCTCTGGACCCTCACCACACCCCCTAGAGTTTCCCCTCAAGTGGACTTGTCACTCTTCCCACCCGGGGTTCCAGAGGAGACGGTCCAAAGATCTGGATCCGTACTGCCCCCACCACTGAGCTGCCATCCTCCCCCAGGGATGACAAGAAGCAGCAAAGGAAGACACACTCATTTTCCCTGCTCCGGGCTTCAGCCGGGACGTGAATGTGGGGCTGGGGACCGGGCTGGGGTGTTCGAGGGTGGGCTTACCACCTGCCTCCCAAACCAGGCATGGAGACACTTGGGGAGTTGGGTATAGGGACCAGAGTCCCCTCCCCACCCCTCCGCTGGGACAGGCTCCTGGCTGTAGGTGTTCGTTGATTGCGGCTGGGTCTCCTGCCATCAACAGACCAGCCCCTGCACGTCCAGCCTCTCCACTGCTTATTCAACCCACTGGGGAGGAGAGGCAGCAGCATGCCCCCAAGTCCACGCCACTCTCCCCATACCTGGCTGGTGTAATGCGGCGGCAGACCTCACTCTCAGAGACGGGGAGGGCAGGGAGGACAATGGCCACGCCCCCTGTTTGTCAGCTCTGCCCTTGGGGACCGGAGCCACAGGCAGCCACTCCAGTGGAGAGGATGGACCGACACGCCCTGTCCCCCAGGGGAGCCGCAGGAGTGGCTCAGGGCTTCCGGACCATTGGCGGGCTCTGTTGGATGGTCCTTGGAAGTCAAATCCCAGTGGTCACAACAGCAGTTAACAGACTGAAAATGCCCAAAACCAGCCTTCAGAGCTTTCCATGAGCCCTGCAGCCAGAAGTGGATGCTCCCTCCTCCTCGGAGTAACCCCAGGCCTTGTTGTCTGTACCTGTCATTGGGCAGCTAATCATGTATGGCCTTGCAACACAGTTTCTCTCTTTATTCTGAACTCTTTATTATTAATTTGCTTTTTATGGTTTATGGTTCACTTCTCTTCTCCCCAAGAAAACTATAAGCTCAGTGAAGTCAGACACCAGACCTGATTTTTCTGCCTTACCCTTGGCAACGAGGCCCTAAATAACGCCCCCCATATTGTGAAAGCTGAGATTTCTCTATTTAAAACCTTCCGAACTCTCACAGGCATTTCAAGTCCTGAAGGATCTAGCCAACTTCAAGGACTGGTTTCAACAGAGCAAGCCGTCTTCAGGGCTCCAGACATGTGCCACCCAGGCAACTTCTATCTGTCCCTTCGTCCTCAGAGGGACAGAATCGTAAAACCTAAGGGAGAGAATGAAACTCTGAAACTCTGTGGTCCATCCCAATGCCCGCTCTGGGAATCCCCTCCTGGGCCATCTCTGATGCGTGGTCACTGGTCTTTGCTTGCGCCCACCTTCCAACAGGGACTCCACACTTGGCAGGTCACCCATTCTGCTGTTGGCTAGTGCTTACTAGATGTTCCCAGACAAAGATAGTCATGGCCAAGACATGCATTTTGAGATTATGTCCAAAACAATGGCTCTGATGTTACTATTCATTGCCTACTGTGTGCTCTGTGCTCTGCTGGAGACCCTGGGGACAGAGCAAAAGATGTGATCCTGTCCTGAAGCAGCATTCAGTCTAGTTGGGGACCAGACAATAGAAAAAGGATGGCCCCCGCAGAGGAGGAAACACCACCTGCTACACTGTGCTGGCAAGACCAGAGCCCGGGACTGCAGGCAGGCCACCTCTAACTGCTGGGTGGTGTGAAGCAGCTCCTTCCCTAGGCAGCCCCTAGTGTCCTTACCTGCAGAAGGAAGGAGGGGGCCCAGAGGTTCTCTCAAGCCCACCCTGGCTCTCGCATTCCTTGGGGGCACAGTCACTTCTCCGGGAGACTTCAGCTCGGGGGGCATTGAACCTGGAGGTGGAAGGGCAGTGCCCCACTGGGGCACAATTTACATCACTCCTCACCTCCAACGGCGGTTCATCCAGTTCACTCAGTCCATTCAAGCTCAGAAATACTTGTACGTGGCAATAGCATTCCTGTGTTGTATGTCCCATGGATTAGGGCAGGAGCCGGACATTAGAAGGAAACTTCGCAGTCCTTGCAAGCTCACTTCTAACCAAGAACAAATCAAAAGAGCATAAAATATAAAGAGTATGAAGGTGCTGGGAGGACACAGTAAGAAGATCATCAGAGGTAGGAGGTCAATCCAAGAAGGCTCCCTGCAAGAAGATGTTGAGGAGGGTGTGAAGCAGTAACCGGGAGGCACCGGCCACGGGTGTGGGACAGCAGGGCCAGTCTCTCCGTGGGGGCCTCACCGAGGTACCCTGGCATGGATCCTGGGAGTGTCCTCTGGGGCTTCCAGGAGACACCCAGGACCCTGCCTTGAATGGTACCACTAACCCTGAAACACTAAGTGTCGACGGCCCCTCATTCTCAGTATGACATGGACACATGGTCTTTGTATGGACACTTGTATCAAACTATGTGAGTGAGAATATGTTGTATTCTCCCCTGCATTTTCCACTCTAAAAATGCTTGCGTGGCATCTTACAACTCATCTCCATTCCTCTGCTGCTGGGATTTGCTTTGCCTGGTCCACACACAGCCTTCATTGCACTTTGTTTCTTCCTGTGGTTTATAAAGTTGGAGGTCAGTGCCACCTGCTCTGAGTTCTCTTATTTTTGTTCCCTTCTTTCTCTAATTTAGTCTTTTCAAATAAGAGATAGGAGCGCAAATGCCCTCTTTCCCATCTCCCAGCTCCCTCTCTGGGCCCAAGTGGGATGCAGGGGGGTTGGGGTCTCCTGGGTTGGGGCCCGTCGGGGTGAGCTCTGGAGGCTGAGTCCCCATGCCATCAGGTGACCCTCACAACAGCCCCCCACTGAGATGAGGTGCACAGATGAGAGGTGGGCAGCAAGAGCGGACCTAAAGGGATGACCAGGCAAGACCCAAGGCTGAGCCACCTGTTGTCCCAGCCCCCCTGCCCTGGCAGAAATGGCAATGGACAGGCATCTTTTGTGCCCCTCAATCCTTGCAATCAGGGGAAAATTAAATGTTCAAGGCAGGGAGACCTATTTCATCCCTTTACAGCTTTTCCCCAGGACGGAAGTCTAGGACTCAGGAGGCCTAATTATGTGAGCACAGACAAGCCTCTTGGGACCTCAGTTTCTTCATCTGTAGACTGGGCATGATGGTGCCTGCCCCAGCAGCCTTGCAGATGTGTTAGGAAGATGAGAGAGTTAATAAGATAGCACTTTGAAAAGTATAAAGTACGATGCTCACCTGCCATGGAAATTTAATACTTTAATCTTATTACGGTGGCTGGTTTATGAAGGCTTCACGTAGCTTAAGGGAGAGAGCAGCTGTGTAATGGAAAGGGAAGGGGACACACAAATCAGAAGGGGACAATAGCCCACCATGAAGAAAAGTGCTAGTCCTCAGCATAATGACTTTGTAATCAGTCAGTTGGCCAGTCCTCATTGGGTGCCTACTGTATGTGAGAGAGTGACTAGATGGTGGGCCGGCCAATGATGAATAAAGAGAGAGCTGTCCCCGGGCAGAGGGCAGCAGAGGGGCCTCCTGGCACACAGCTCACCATGACACCCAACCGGAATGGGGTATGGAGTCCTTTCCTCCCTTTACTCATCCCCAGACCCAGGCCGGACCCAGTACCCAGGCCTCCAGCAGCTGAGCCCAGGGACTCATGCCCCAGAACCAGGACTGAGGGGGAAGCTGGCGATGGAGGGGGCATGGGGGAGGCGGCCCTGCCCAGAGACACCTGCAGCTAGAAGAAGTTCCCGCCCCCCCCCCGTTCAGCCCAAGTGAACGCTGTTAATGCGAGCACCCTACCAAGATCCCTAGGGTGCCCAAGAGGGGAGCAGCATGGACAGGGCATCCTGGGGAGGGGGGGTCACTTTGGCTCCGCCCCCGGAGGGGGTCACTGGCAGAGGCCAGGAGGTGATAACTGATAAGGAGCCAGGAAAACAGGCCCCCTGACTCCCTGCTCATCACCCCTCCCATCACTCCACCTCCACCTCCGGGATTTGGTCCCAGTCTGCCCAGCAGACTCAAGACATATAAACTGTTTCTGCAGCCTTTTGTTTGCACACTAGGCCTTAAACCTTAGTTATCTGGGGTCAGTTTCTTTCTGCACTGGGTTGGGTTTCATGCTTGGCTTTAGGTTTTGTTTAAAGCCCCAGCAGGCTTGAGCTCTTGGGCGCTCTGTGCTGTACACCATCCTCCCCGGCTCCGACCTTCCCCTCCCCAGGTGTGTGTGGGATGGGGGTGGGGACCCACTGCAATGCTATTACAGTATTTGCATTTATATGAGGCACAGACCCCAAGTCTCCAGTCTCTGGATGCTTTTACAACCCTGTGTATACATAATTTATTTTTGTTGCTATTTAATCAGTCTCCGTGTTGAGATGAAAAGTTTCCAAGGGGCCCCAGGTTATTATGCAACTTTCAATTCCAGCAGCATTGACTGAGTGCATGGGGCCCCCAGCCTCACTCAGCTGCAAAGATCGGGGCAGGGGATTGGGCAGGAGGTCGTGTCAGGCTCGAGGTGAGGCTGGGGTGGCTGGGGACAGGGTGCAGATCCGAAGTCCACCTCCTGCGAGGGTCGGACAGGAGGAGAGTGAGCGTCAAGCCACAGCCCCTGGGGCAAGATGCTGCCAGAGGAAGAATCCGAGAAAAGGGCACGATCTTCAAAGGAACGAGCCAGGCTGGACTTTCGGTTTCAGAGTCAGGAGACAGAGGGCCTGGGCAGGGAGGGATGCTGGAGGCTAAGTGGGAAACAGAAACTGCAGGTAGGTGCCTGACTCAGGAGGCGGAGGGATGAGGCCAAGTGTGTTGTCTTCAGCAGAGATCAGTCCGCAGAGGAGATGAGGTTGTTCTGGGTTCCTGAAGTAAGCCTTAGAGGACAGCCTCCATGCACGGCCAGAGGGGATCCCCAGGCTATCCAAGATCTCCACCTCCGATCATTTGTGGAACGTGGTAGCTTATAAATAAATAACCAAACAAAGGTGCTGTGGTGTGAGCTGAAGTTCTTGCCTCTGTCCTCTAGGGCTGAGGCCCTGGGGAGAGGGCAGTCCTGTGGGGGTGGCACTGCCTGCCTGGAAACTCCAGGACCCTTGACATACGAATGCACACACAGACACACACCAACATACATGTAGACACACAGAGATATTCAATGACACAGGCACGAATACACACAGATATGTGCACATAAACACAGGTATAGACACACACAGACACATAGGCACACATAAAGAGGCACACACAGATGCACACACACACACACACACAGACTTATACACACACCTTCCCGCCCTTGGCGGGGAGGGCTGGGGGGTGGGGAGGCTTCTCCCAAGAGAAGGTTGGTTGGAGTGTGGGGAGAGGGAACTGTGAATAAACGTGCTCTCCTGGAAAAGCATCCTGTCGGGAGTCCTAGGTGTCCCCTGGCAGGTTAGAGAGTGACCTTTCCAGCAGATCCTCTTGTTCCACGTAACCCCACTGACAGCAGATCTTCTTCCTTGGGGTGCAGAGTTGAAGTTTGTACCAAGCTGAGATTTTAGGGAACTGCATGATCCTGTTCAGGGAAACCCAAGTAGTGAGTCTTCCCAAAGGCTTATGTGTCCCATCAACTGCTGCTGGTGACGCTCTTCTGTTCCAGCTCCTGTGGGGTGACACCCCATAGACATCATCCTTGGAAACACAGCCACACCCCAGTGGATACGCTCACAGAAGAGAACCTCTCTGCTCAGCTGCTACCCGCCTACCCCCGACCCTGTGCCTCCGCCCTCACAGTCAAAAGTCTACTTGAGAACGGCCCTGGGGGCCCTTCTCGTTTTACAGATGAGAAGATTGAGACCCAGAGCAGAAATGTGGCATCGCCTTCTCTATCCGACCCCTGCCCACCCTTGGCTCATCGCCCAAGTGACGACTGGCCAGGTCCAAGCTTCATATCTATACCGTCCTGCTCCTTTCCCTTGCTCTGCGTTCAGGAGGACTCAGTCACTGGCCAAAGCTTTTATTTTCTTCTCATCACCCTGATTATTCCCTGTTTAATTAAAATTTGTTTCAGCTAATAGGCCTTAAATTAGTATTTTCAAATATTGACATCTACAGGACCCTCATTCATTATTTTCGAAAGCTCTGGGGCTAATTGCTTTATCACTCTCCAATTAATTACTCATCCACTGGACAGTTAGCCACTACCCCCAGAACATGGATGGACATAGTCACAGGTAGGCGAGGCCACACACACAACAGATGCATGCGGGCATGCGTGAGTGCACACACACACACACACACACACACACACACACACACACACACACACACACACACACACACACACACACACACACACACACACACACACACACACACACACACACACACACACACACACACACACCGTGGACGCCTTCCCCAGTAGAAGTCAAGCCTGGTTGGTAGAGTGGGTCTGTGCAAAGCTGGGAGACCGCAAGGAGAGCAAAGCGTTTCACGGCAGGTCTTTGGTACCAGGCCAGTCTCTCTTGCTGTCACACTAAGGACTCTGCAGGACTGCGGCTCTCCAGGTCCCCTCCTCTTTGCGACTGTGTGAGGGACTCAGCTCCCCAGAGGGACCCAGCTGGGGACATTGGCAGATCCATTATGGTCTTACACCGTCCACAGAGCAGATGCCCCAGCAGCCCTGGGAGGAGCTGGACATTGGCCTGTGGGAGCCCCTCTGGAGCGGTCCCCTGTCACTCAACTGCTCGGCCCCCTGTGCTGTTTCCCACCTGTGCTACCGAGACCTTTAGAGAAAAATGGTAATGTGTTCGAAATGTCACCCCAGGACGCCCACCTCCTACCCAGGCCAGTGATCCCGCACAGTCACTTTGGGTGGGACCAGCTTCCAGCTGATGGAAGAAAGAGGGCTCAGCAGAAAAAGGATCTTCCCCGGATCCCCACCAGGATGCTGGGCCTGGGGGCTTCCCTTGGGATGCCCAGCTTCCGTGTCCATACGTGTCCCTGCTAAGGCTGAGTCTCTGCCCTGCAGAGGGGACAGGACTGGGAGACGGGCACTTGGCTCCATGCGGGCAGGTTTTTTTCTTTTTTTTCCTCCTTGTAAACAGTCTGGAGTGATTGGGATTAAAGTCTCTGCAAGTTACTGGTATCGTCTTTCAGAAGAGCCAAGTAATCCACGGGGATTAAAGAAGCAGCCGTGCTCATCTCCCACAAATGAATATCTGTCAGAGGCACTGACCTGTTAAAATAATGAATTTAATGTGTAGCAAACCGCACAGGCAGTAACGCAACATGACCAGGCAAATTGTTTTCCACGTGTCATAATGACACTTTTAGGGAAACAGGACCCCCATTAGGCTGCCCTGCCCCCAGCCCTCCACACCCTCCAACCCCCTTCCTCACCTCCCTAAGCTGAGTGGTTCCGCGGTTTTTCTGATGGAGGAAGGAGGTTGGTGCCCTAGAAACCATGAAGCCTGGCCTTGCTCAGCACACTCAGGAAAGGCAATCATCCCTCTCAATTTACTGCAGGTTTGTTATTGTCTCTGTGGGCCGTCGTGGCTTCCTCCATGGGCTCTCCCACAGCTCAGCCCCCATGTGGTCACCAGTAAGGTCTCGTGTGGCCCTGTGCCCTGCCTTAAGGCTCTGTCACAGGACAGTCTGTCTCCCTCCAGACCCTGATCCTGTCCAGCCCTCAACCTGCCACCAAACCCTAGGACCAGAGCTGGGGCTGAAAAGACTGGCCCCTGGGGCCAGCGCTTTCCATAAAGGGAAACTGAAGCCCAGAGAGGGGACCTGGCTTCCCCTCGAGTGTCCATGGCAGGCAGAGGACCAGTGCCCCCATATTCCACCCCGACCCAGTTCTCCGTCCAGTCCCACTCTTCTGAGAACACTGAAAATGGCAGTCTGGGCTGCCACCTGCCAGCACGCATCACAGCTCTTACGGTGGTAGAATCACGGAGCCAAATTCAGGAGTGGGAGGACGTGGCCACGTAGCCGGGATGAGGGAGTGAGAGCCCGCCACCCCTCCCCACAGCCAGGACCCGTGCTTGGGGGCAGATCTAGCTGGGAGCTGAGGTGCCAGTCCTGTGCTATTGGGGGCAGCCCCTAGCCAGAGTTGGGACCACACTCACCTGAGGGAAGGGGCTGTGTCCTTCTCCTCCCGCCGTGGCCACTGTCTATCACTGCCGACCTGCCTTCTATCCCTCCAGCCGTTGTCAGCGGTACAGGAGCCAGCTCTGCCCTCACCTGTGTCCTCTCTGAGTGATGGAGGCCCTACCCCCAGCACCTAACAGAGAACCAACGTATGGACAAAGGTCCCCTCAACAGGCAGCCCTGTTCTGAGCCCACTGGCGTGCCCATCTTCCACCGTGTCTGGAAACTGGCGAGGACAGTAGCCCTAGGGCTTTTGCCAACAGCTTTAGCTTTTGCAGATACAGATGGTCTGACCTGTGCCAGGGGAGCTGGTTCTTGCCCCTAGAACTCTCCCAGGGAACCCACTCTTTTCCTTCCTGAATCTACATGAGGTTTCTTCCCCACGGACAACTGTACGGTGCCCGCTCTAATTAGGTAATTATGGACAAGTCGGTGGAAAGGAAATGCACTTTCTTTTTTTCTCCTGTCCTTTCTTTTTTTCTTTTTTCTTTTTTTTTTTTTTGCGGTACGCTGGCCTCTCACTGTTGTGGCTTCTCCCGTTGCGGAGCACAGGCTCCAGGCGCGCAGGCTCAGCGGCCATGGCTCACGGGCCCAGCCGTTCCGCAGCATGGGATCTTCCCGGACCGGGGCACGAACCCGTGTCCCCTGCATCGGCAGGTGGACTCTCAACCACTGCGCCACCAGGGAAGCCCCCTTTCTTTTTTTTAAAGAAATCATGTGATTATGAATTTTCCAGGTCTCAGGTATTCTAATCTAGGAGGTACCAATAAAGCCAGGGGGCAATTAAATAAAGTTAAGTGGCAAGCTGGGAGGCGAGGCAGGGGGGTTTCTTGAGGTGTCCGCTCTCAGAGACCTCCTTAGTCAGCCTGGCTGAGGCACAGGGAGAGAGTTAGAACCCTGGAAGTGCCTTGTCTTTGCTGCAAAGCCAAGATATTAATAGATGTGTACACAGCTTCCCCATTTTAACCTGAGGGATTCTGCCCACGTCACCAGCCCGCGAGGGACAGATGACATGGTCAGATGATCCATCTTTGCAGTCATGGGCAAAGCATGTTCAGGTGCCAGCCCTGGACTTGGCAGGATGGGAAACCCAGATCATTGGAACAAGTTGTCTCTCTCCTCGGGAGTCCCACATTCACACCTGACAGGTCCCACGACAAGATGGGGCGAGACCAGATATCCAAAGAGGAGCATAGGCTTTAAGAGACAGGAGTGTCGGGAACGGAGAGCCTGCCGTGTGGACCACAGTGCTCAGAGGACACTCCTGGAGAGGGCGCGGGGGGACCTGCGCGGGGTGATGGCCAGAT
The DNA here is from genome assembly GCF_025265405.1 of Mesoplodon densirostris. Taxonomy (NCBI): domain Eukaryota; kingdom Metazoa; phylum Chordata; class Mammalia; order Artiodactyla; family Ziphiidae; genus Mesoplodon; species Mesoplodon densirostris. The sequence goes on along the minus strand of NC_082675.1, from coordinate 52,711,215 downwards.
GTGGAGGGACAGAGGAAGCACTTGGGTCTGAAAGAGCAGAGTGAGGGATGGCACGGAGGGGTCCAGATGACAGCAAGTCAAGGAGCAAGAGAGGAGGCTCTGGAGCCCAGGGCCCCGGGCTTGAAAGCATGAGTGGGCAGTCTGGACCTCCTCTTCTAGCCAGAATGGAGGAGGCGTGAGAAGGGGCGGGGGCTGGAGACAGCGGGAGCTTGGTGGCGGGGCGGGGGCGGAATATCCTAATCACCTGGCTGGGAAGCTGGACGGGAGGGCAGATGTGACCCTTCATCCACAGCCTCAGGGGAGACAGGCCCCCACTGTGGCCATAGGCATTGCTACCAAGCAGCTGGGAAGACTTAGCCCAGCTGCAGCAGGACTGCACAAGCCCTTAATTAGTAATAGCACAGGTAGTGTTGCTTGTACATGCTCACGGATGCTCAGAGTGCCCAAGGCAAGAGGTGCTGGGTTCTGGAGCCAGGCCAGGACCCTCCAAGGTGGGAGACAGGGTCTCGGGTGGAAGGCCAGAGCTCTCTGCCCAGGAGGCATGTTTCCCTCTTCAGCTCCCTCTGGTGCTGACAAGCCCAGCACCCGTTCTGAGTCCCCTCTGCACCTCTTCCTCCTTGGCAGACTGCTCCTTCTCCATTCCTTCTAGATGCCCCTCCCCAAAGCTTCCCATGATAACCCCCTGCCCCTTGGGGCAGCACACCTGTGCACAAGCTGGGTTTTGTCTTAGATCTTGTCACTTTACCCTGTCTAGGCTTTCTAGGGATAAAGCCAAGAGCAGCTCATTCCTGGGCTGAGAGTACCAGCCAATCAGAGCCTTGTAGGTGCCACACTATTAGAGAAGGGAGCTAGACCATCCCAAGTTCATGGAAGAGGAAGTTGTCACACTAGGCCAGGCGCCATGAGTCCTGGAGGGCTTCTCAAAGGAGAGGACTTAGGAGGGTGGAGGAGGGAGACGCTCAGAGAAGAGGAGGAGGTGGCCTGGCATATGACCAGTCTGGCATCTGGCCAAGGAGCCGTTCCTTATTTGGGGTAGACCGCGTAGCACGATGACCCCCAGTGGAAGATCCGTGATGGTCTCAGCCATGGCCAGTCTCCCTGAGCCTCCCAAAGCCATTCTCCTGAAGGTTTTGAGTGGAGAGAAGGAGAAAGGAGGACAGGCAGGCTTCCTGCACTTTTTCAGAGGGCTTGGGGGTGGCTTCAGTAGACCAAGGCCACGACTGTTGCCAAGACTATGGGTACCTCCACTATTTTGATTTCTCACTGCAATAGTTTCACACCACCTCTCAGCCCTGGGTTTGGGTGGGGACAATAGGCTAGTGACCCAAGGACACACGTGCCAACAACGGGGGAGAGTAGGAAGGCAGGCATCCCGCTGTCTGCCAAGGATGAATTCAAGGGCGCTGCACTCAGACCCCGCCTCTGCCAACAACGTTTCTTAACCCCACTGTAGACCCACCTCCAGCCCCACCCCCTCCAGGCAGCCTTCCCAGCCCATGTTGGTCCCACAGGGTCTTCCTTCCCTGTGAAAGCCAGTCCCCCCTGGAGTCAGCACCCCACAAGACTTGAGAAATTCCAGTCAAATCTTTAGTGCCATTTATTTCACAGCCCAATCAGATGTGGATGAGCCAAGGACCGGGCCCACCTTGTCTGCTTCCTCTGCCCCCAGCCCACCTGCTAGAACTCTCAGCACTGCACTGGGGCATTACACGGGCTTGTCTTGAGCTGACGAGCAAGCTCCTGTGTGCGGGAGGAGTGTCCATTCTAACTGGAAGACCTGCACACTGGGAGCACCAGCTGTTCCTGTATCCTTTCCAGCCCTACTGAGCATCAGAGAACGTGGCTTGGGAAAACGAGACAGAGGGATGGGTACTGCGTGTCCTCTGAAGAGCCCGGGAGAGGTTTGGGGGTGGGCTGTGCTCATTGCAGAAGCTAGGAGGAACAGGAGCATTTGTGGGTCATTTCTGTTGGAGAAGTAAAGCAAGGGAGCCTTTTCCATTGAGAAAGGCAGCAATGGGGGTGGTCTCTGGCCAGTTTCCTTGGCAAAACATGGCAGGGTATGGGCCATGAACGTCACCAGGGCAACTGTAAAGGGCAGCGTCTCCTAGTCACAGGACTCTCCCTCACCCCACCCATGTGCAGGAACACACACATACACACTCACACACATTCACATACACACTCACATGCACTCACACACATTCACATACACACAGGCTCCCACGTGCAATAATACACATTCAGTCTCACGTTTTTGGGTACAGCTGCTCCCTCCCCCAGGCTTCAGTCTCCTCTCCCGGTTCCCCCACTTATCCCTGAAACTTGCAGGAATGACTTTGCCTTTTGAGTGGTGCACTTAATAAAGGCAGGGGTTTGGAGTCAAAGCTACAAGGAGTGTGAGGGAAGGGGGCACTGGGAGCCAAGAGGCTCCTCCTTTCTCCCTGGTAAATATCCTGTTTGTTTCACTGGCGGCCTGTTGGAATGGGGAAAAGGCAGCTGTTTTTCTTAATGGGCCACAAGGGTTGCCACTGCCCGGCCCTCCCAGGGTGAGGCAGGCTGCCATCCCCTCCCGCTCTGCACTTGCTGATGAAAGAAAGGATGCTGAAAGTGCCTAATGAGGCCAGGAGTCTGGTCCCTGCTCAGGCACTAAACCCTTCTGTGATCTTGAGGGAATCACCTGCCCCCTAGACTCAGTCTCCTCACCTGTCGAATGGACGTAGTAATTTGTTACCAGCAGCATAGTGGCGTCTCTGACAGCAAGAGGGATTTGAGCTAGACGCAAAGGGCTGGCTTTTGGAAATGAGAGCTCTTAAGGGCAAGGACCCAGGAATATCCCTTCTCCGTGTTTGCTCACACTCTGCTGCGTTCCTTCTAAAAAGACACTAACGTGGGTGATCGGAGAAAGACGTGAGGATTGCCTTCCACGGAGAGAATCAGGCCACACTAATCCACACGGACCGAGGGAAGCTTGAATTCACATCAGATGTTTACACTTCACGTTCCAGAGGCTTCACGTGACTGTCCTCGGGTGGCTTGACCATAAGTTTGCTCCAGGAGCGCATTTTCTACGCAGAGAGCAAAGGTCGACCTCAATCACCCTCACGCCTCAGACGCAGACTCACGCCTGAGTCTCCAGTCCATTTATCACTCAGTGGCTCCCACTGAGTCCCCACTGTGCGCTCAGGCCCCCGGACTCTGGAGCAAGGAACGCGTGGCTGCAGCGGCAGGCGGCCAGGTCACTGTCTGGCTGGGGAGACATGACTCACACTCATGACACAAGCAAGAGCAGGGGCGGCCATCCATCAGAGCAGGAGGACTCCAAGTGCCTCCTCCATTGCAGGCAGAGGTGCGTGTGTGCTGACGTGGTTAAAGAAAAGCTTTGCGGGGCCCGGGGTGGCAGCGACGAGGTCCCCCGTATTTAAGAAGGTGGCAGAGACCCCGTGGCATCTGAAGCCGGGCCAGCCAGAGCCCAGGGAGGTAGAGAAGGCGGGCTGAGCAGGAAGAGCCGGGGAGCCGGGGAGCCGGGGAGCCGTGTTCTGGTTACAGCCCTGCCTGTAATGCTTCCTCAGAACCTGAGTTTCCACCTCTGCAAACTAGGGGTATGGGGAGATCCTGCCTCCAACCATGGGCTGGGAGACTCTTGGCAGAATGCGGGCTGGCATGTGCCCTGAGAGGGCTGGGAGGGAGGTGATGGGGTCAGAGGTGGGAGGGTCAAGACTGAAGATCCAGCAGATCCTACAGGAAAGAGCGAGTTGGGGGAAGGGGGAAAATTGGCCAAGGAGACTTGGAATGTCCCAGGCTCAAGCCAAGTCCTTACTCAAGCTGGACCAGAGCAGGGCAATCAGACATGGCATCAGGCTCTTACTGGGGAAGGCTAGGCCCTACGGTCCCTCACAGGCATCCAGACAGTTGAGGCTCCCAGGGAGACCAGGAGGCAGGGCCCCAGGAGCTGGGAGAAAACTCTGATCTGCTGCGGGCACTGCACTTTTCCTAGTGTGGGCAACGCTCCGGGCCTGCGGCCTGTGCTCTGAAAATTCCCTTCGTGAGGCTCAGGAAAACCGTTGCTCTGCCTGTTGGCTGAAGCAGTCATACCTCTGGGCAGGCCCAGCCCCCAAGCTCAGGGGACAAGCACTGTGCCCTGTTCTCTGCCAGGAGCTGGGCCATCCTGATGGCACCCACGCCACCCAGACCCCTGCCCTGCTGTGCAGAGCATCCTTGCAGGCAGGAGGGGGACACAGCGCCCCCCCATAGGGCTCCCAGGGCCTGTCCCGCCTCCACACTTGGCTCAGGCAGTTCCCTGCAGTTCCCTCTGTCGCCACCGGCTCAAGTCCCACCTCCTACACACAGCCTTCCCTGAGGATTCCGTCCACAGGCCTGAAATCCCATTCTCAGTTGCTTCATTCACTCCTCTTAACGGCCCTGTGAGCTAAGGGCTGTCATCCCTTTTACCAGATGAGGAAACTGAGGCGCCAAGAAGTGCAGTAGCTGCCCAGAGTCACGTGGCCGGTGAGGGCCGCACCCTCACGGTGAGGCCACACTGCTTCTCACAGCTGCTGCCGGCCATCAGGCACCGGACAAGAATCAGCCCCTGCAGCTCCTTCCCTGCAGAGGGCCAGTTTTCCCCTCACTGCATGGCCGTCTTCTTTCAGGCAAGATCAGGGCTGCGAAGTCTTCGGTCCTCGTCCCCACCCCCAAGCCTCACAGCAGGGTGCCAAAAGCTGGTGGATCGATGTGCTGCTGGATTAGGATAGCAGATGGCTCACACGAGCACGAGATGCAGCTGCCAGAAGCCCAGAGTGGCCGTTTTGTGAGTCCTTCACAGAGGACACCCCTCCCACTGACCCTGTGCCACCACAGGGCTCCGTCCCTCCCCCAGATCCTTCTGTGAACTGGCCCTGCCAGAGGTCCGGGGACTTGCGAGGAGAAGCAGACAGACCAGGAACCCAGCAGGACTGTTGCTCTCTTTGTCCTTAAAAAAATCCTGTAGGGACCCTCCCAGTGTAGAGTGGACCGTGTTGGCCCCTGGGTCCTATACTGTAGGTACCCGAGAGTTTTCCTGAGGGTTTTATTGTCTCCACTCTGCCAGGGAGAGGGCACCCAGCTGACTTCCTGACCAGCGGTCCAGGCCACACAGCCACGTCCCTCCCCTCCTGGCCCTGACCACACCCTGAGGCAGCTCTTTGGGCCTCTCCCCAGTGGGAGCACCAAGGTCTCTCCCTGCCCCCTCCCCCTGGGAAGGATGGGATAGGGGCTCCACCCATCCGGAAATGCTGCGAATCCTCAGGCTTGGACTCCGCTCTAGCTCCCAGCAGCCCTGAGGCCGGGGCCCTGGTGGGAGGTTTCTCTGGGGTCACAGACCTCAGCCCCAGCCCCTTCTCCCCTGCCTCTTGCCCTGATTCTCAGAGTGCCTGTGGTTCCCCAAGTAGAACATTGCCGGGAGATTAAACCCCTCCCCAGTACATCTTTCTTGAGTTGCAACCACGAAGATAATTCTGGCATCATTTTAAAGAAATGCAGTTTCATCACTTAAATGTGCAATTCATTTGTAAACCCATGTAATCAAACATAGAAAAGTAAAACCAATATTGATTAGCAATTAGCCTATACGTTCCATCACATTGATTGAGCCCCTCCTGGGTGTGAGGCCCCGCACTAGGCACTGAGGAAATAACGAGGAATAGGGCACTGCCCGCCCTTGAAGACAGAGGGGACCTGCATCCCAGGTGCTCACAGCTGGACCCTGCAGCCTCATCAAAGGAATCCAGTAGGTCCCTTCCATCCGGCCCGCCTTCCACCCTACTCTGTGCACCAGCTCCATGCCAGACACCAGATTAGCATGAAAGTCAACTAAGCCTTCCAGAAAGGAAGTGTCAAGTGCACCTAACCTTGGCTCAGGTGGACAGTCTGGCTCTCAGGGGACCCACACACTCCCCGACAGTGGGCGCCCCGTTGATGATTCGAGAAGCTCTGTGCCTTTGGCAAGTTACCAAATCTCTCTGGGCATTAGTTTCTCCTCTAAAAAGAATGTTCAGTGATCTTCTTCCTGTCTGAGAGATGCTTTGGAACATTTTTTGATTATCCTCACAGCAACCCTATGAGACAGTCAGGGATATGTTTTTATTCCACGTTAAATTTTGAAAATGAGGACTTCCCTGGTGGCGCAGTGGTTGAGAGTCCGCCTGCCGATGCAGGGGACACGGGTTCGTGCCCTGGTCCGGGAAGATCCCACATGCCGCGGAGCGGCTGGGCCCGTGAGCCATGGCCGCTGAGCCTGTGCATCCAGAGCCTGTGTTCCGCAACGGGACAGGCCACAACAGTGAGAGGCCCACGTACCGCAAAAAAAAAAAAAAAAAAAAAAAAATTTGAAAATGAGGAAAACATAGGTGAGGCAAGGGACTCGACTTGCGCCACACAACGGGGGGACTGGAGCCAAACCCAAAACTTCTGGTTCCTTCTTCATGGCTCTTTCAGGGTTGGGTTAGGTGGTCTCTAAAGCCCCTTTCACTCTGAAAGTTATGTTTGGAGGCTCGGTGGGGGGGCAGTGGTTCTGAACAAAGGAAACAGAGCCACCAGGAGTGACCAGCCAGGACGGCCCAAGTGCTCGGGGTTTAGGACTCCACAAAAAATCAGACCTGCCCGAACTTGACCAAGGTTGAAACCTCCGAGCCACACAGTAATTAGATTTTTCGACGATGTTCCCCCTCTGGTTTATTTATCCAGCGGTAATTACAGCCGGCGGAGCTGGGCACTGGAGTTTCTGGCCTTCTCCAACCGCATGCTTACTTTTCTGCATCCCCACTGTGTGGAGGGGGACAGACGGAGAGGCCGGGCGGGGACATGACTGGGGCCTTTGGTCAAACCGCTTTGCCTTGAAAGAGAGATGAGTTTCCATGATATCCCTAACTGGTGGCACTTCCAAGAGATCAGACACACCAAGGGTGTGGCCAGGTGCCAGCCGTTGAACTGAGGGAACTGAGGGGTTAAGAGGAAGGATTTAGGAGCTTGGAGCTCAGTTGGCCCCAAAACATCCTTCAGACCCTCCTTCAGGTAAACTATCACCCACACGACTCATTATGAGCAGGCGACATTTCTTACCCGCCCCTCTGTGGGTCTGGGCTCTAAGTGGTCTTTGCAGAAAGACTGGGATGCCCAGAGGGCCTGACGGGACAACGAGGTGGGGTTGCCAGGGTCCGGAGGTGGCCAAGATTAGGATCAGACTGGGCTCCGGGGTCCCTGTAACCCTGGTACCTGTAACTCTCTCCTCCTAGCTTTATCTCTCTCCTGATTTCCCGGTGGGCTCTGGGGCAGGGCATGCTTCTGGGAGAGGGTTCCAGCTACTGGTCAGACAGGCAAGAAGCACCCCGGGAGGCCTGAGGGCGGGCCCCGGTGGGCCCCGCCCTCAGGCTGCCAAAGCGAGTCAGCACCACTTGGCCAATGGCAAGTGTTCCCTGGGGCTGTTGTATTTTGCTGGCAGGGCCCTGGGAAGATGTGGGGAAGGATCCTAAACCTGCGGAAAAGGAGATTGCCCGCAGGTCAAGTCAGAGAAACAGGGAGGAAGAGGGGAAAGCTGGGGAAGTCCAGCACTGTCTTTGGGCGGGTTGTGGGGAAGGGAACAGCTGGAGGCAGCTCCCACTCCTCACGAGCCGCCCCTGCAGATGGGCTTGTTCACACGCAGACCCGGCTCCCAGCCTCCTCCCCTCGGAGCCCAGGTTCCCTGTCCAGAAAGCCGCTATGGTGCCGGCTCACCAAAGGCTACGGGCAGCCTCACGCGACGGAGGCGGCTTCTTTATTTCCTGTTGCTTTCTTTCCATCCTTCCTTCCTGCCTGTCTTCCTTTCCCCCGTTAATGTTTTTCTTTACTCCTTCTTCTTCCATACTTTCTCCTTTCCTTTCCTCTCTCTCTCTCCTCTCTTGCCCTCCCTCCCTCTTCCCCTCTCAGTTCCCCAGGGAGACACTGCCGCCCCTAACATTGCCACCTGCCTTGCTTCCAAGCCTCCCTGATTTCAGAAGTGTGCGTTTCTGCCCCTCAACACACGGCAGATGTGTTGCAACAACAGGGGATATGCAGAGTGAGGAAGAGCAGGAGGAAGCCCACAGCCTGTTAACAAGGCCTGGACACTCGAGAGTCCTATAGCCCCTCAGCTGCCTGAAGGCCCAGCCCTGGGTGTGGTGCCTGAGAAGACACAGGGACCTCCCAGGCTGGCCCAGCAGTGTGCCCAAGGATCCCCTGGGTCCTCTTTTATTTATTTTTTTATTTTTTTATTTTTTCTTCTTTTTGCGGTATGCGGGCCTCTCACTGTTGTGGCCTCTCCCGTTGCGGAGCACAGGCTCCGGATGCGCAGGCCCAGCAGCCATGGCTCACGGGCCCAGCCGCTCCGCGGCATATGGGATCCTCCCAGACCGGGGCACGAACCCGTATCCCCTGCATCGGCAGGCGGACTCTTAACCACTGCGCCACCAGGGAGGCCCCCCTGGGTCCTCTTTTAAAAGGCTGGTTCCCAGGCCTCAGCCCCAGAGCTCAGACTCTGTGTGTCCGGGATGGGGTTCCAGGATGTGCTTTCTTAAAGAACAGACCAGGTGATATCAAACAGGTCCCAAGATACTTTGAGGAATCTTGGGCTAAGGAGACAAGACATTCATGTGAAAACTGTGTTCGGTCAAGTGTGGATCCACCTCAAGCGAAGGGCTGAGGAATTCCTGGGATAGCAGCTGGAGAGCTGGAAAACCGAGGGTGGGGGGTTGTCCTGGAGGTTGATCACTTGAGTTGGGCTCTGAAAGTTGGGAGGATTTGCATGGGTTGTCAGAGAAGGGAGGATTACAGAGCAAATTATTTGAGTCAGATACTTCAAATGGCTAGCAATAAATTGGATGGATGGACAGATGGATGGACGGATGATTAGATGGATGGATGATTGGATGGATGGATGGATGGATGGATGGATGGATGGATGTCCTCAGTTGGCCCCGACAGACCTCTGGGCTCTGCATTGCTCTGTTGTATTGGATGTCTGTGGTTTCAGGCCACAGCTCTGAGGGGCATGACACACTCCCCCTAACCAGATGTCTCACCTGCCACCACCCTTAGCTGTCCTTCCACGTTCTAGAAGAGCCCAAACCAAGGAATGAAGGTTAAATCTGGCTGTTTCCCCCTCCCTGCCCCTCCCTGGGCCCAACATTCAGAGAAGAGTTAAGTGACAGAGCCTCGTTCTCCTGTATGAATTAATAATTGATTTGGTAACAAATCACTAATATTGCAGTAGTCGTGGTGAATAAGATAATGAATGTGATCTGTCCAGGGAGTGTCGTGTTGTGAGGATTCAGCTGAAATTATTCATAAATGTGATACTTTTCCTCAGCTCCAACTGGTGCTAGTTTAGCTCCTCTTTTTAATCTTCCCAACCTGTCACATTCAATGGTGGAAATCATCAGGCTCCATATACAGCAGAATATTAAAGGGGAGCTGCCAAGGCATTATGTCAATTTTCAAGAGGTAATGGAAACAAAGTGCTCACAGACCCTTTCCCACTTCTCTTGAAGTTAAAAAATAAGGCTTTTTAAAAACTTTCTGGATGGGTTCTTTAGCCCATCATTGAGAAGGAGACCCCAGGTCACAGGGTCCAGAGACTTGGGTTGTGGTCCCTACTTTGTCACACACTTGCTGTATGACTTTGGCCTCGACACTCAACCCTCCTGGACCAAGGTTCCCATCTCTGAAAGAGGTGATTGGGCCTCTCTGCTTTTGTCCTAAGGGTAATGAAAGAACTGCACGGTGATGGGAAAGAAAGTGCTCTAGGCCATGGATGGGCAGGTGGGCTGAATTTTCTCCACTGCTGCCCCCTACTTGTTCATGCTCTTCTCTAAACATGCCTTCCACGAGCCCACCAGGGAGGGCCCCTCCTTTTCTCCTTCCTTCCCCGTCTGACCCTTCCAGCCCTCTGGGCTCAGTTCTGCTCCCACCACTTCCCTCATGAAACCTTTCCTGATCCCACCTCTCGAACAGGCTCTTTCTTCCTCTAAGCCCTCCCCAGAGCACTCTGGCCCTTTCTTACCCTGCTCTTCCCTACACACCATCATCCCTAGTAGGCTGCAAGAATCTCAGGAGTGGAAGCTTTCTTTTACATCTTTGAATATATCAATAGTAAGAAAGAAAGAAATGTTTGTAGAATGAATCCATTGCTGGGTGGATGGATAGATGGATGAAAGAATAAGACACTTGAAACTGGCATCATACTGCTTTCAGTCAATGAGCAAGTGTTTGCTGAGCCCCTGCCATATATCTAGTGTTGGTGTTTATCTCTGCTGCATCAGGTTGGAAATCAGAAAAAGTGTCAATGACCCAACACTGAGTGTTCTTGGAACAGGATAACAGTTATCAGACTGGGTTTGAGAGTAGAAATCATAACATGACAGCTGACAGACCCTAGGATGGGCCTTTTGGAGGCCTTACTGTGGCGCCCCGCACCCTACAAAGGAGACCTGGAGTACAGAGGATGCAGACCCTTAGCTCAGCTACACAGCTGGTGGTACAGGGCCAGATCCTGGGCCTCCGGACCATCAGACTGTTGGTCTTCCTTCATAGCAGAGGGTGACACAGAGAGGGAGGAGGATGGGTCCCTTAGCAAGGAGGAATGGGGCCCTGGAAGGCTGCGGGGCTTCAGTGGGAAGGAAGCATTTGTCCCAAGGGGTAGATGCTGATTCTGCCAAGAGATGGAAGGGGTGAAGGGCTCTCTGAGCTCCCTGAACACGTCTCAATCAAATCAAACCTTTCGAACACATCCCACAACAGCCTCGCACAGCCTTAACCACAAAGTGAGACACATGGCGCACCAGAGCAAACGCTGACACACACAGAGACGCTCACCGACACAGGTGAAAACACTACAGACACCCACATAAATGCAGAAAGGCACCCCATGAAACACGGGACATACAGACATGAAGAAACACACATGCTCATCCAAGCCTTCGTTCCGAGTAAGTTATTAAAAACGTAGACATCGCTGGTGCCCAGGGTCAATATGTTGTTTTTAAATTTAAACATGAATTTCCATTTCACTGAGCCTCCAGGGCTAACAAGATGTGCTGTGACAGGAGCAGCTAGCTGGAAAAGGCATGACTGAGGAGCAAGCCAATCGTGTGTGTGCACAGCCTGGGCTGGAAGGGGAGGCTCCTTTGCCCAGCCGCCGCCTCCTGGGAGGAGCCAGGGGCAGGCAGTGAGGGTCGCTGCTACCACTTAGCACTGAGTTCTGACCTGGTCACGCAGTCCATGTTTCCAAAGCTAAGAGGTCAGAATGTGATAGAAGCGACATCCATCCATCCATCCATCTTTCCATGCATCCATTCATCCATCCATCCATCCATCCATCCATCCATCTCTTCATAGTCTAGGAAAAGCCAGACAGACCTGAGATAAGGGCTGTGGAGGTGATGAAGATAAATGCTGTCCTGGGCTCCTGGAAGTTTCCACTCTGATTGGGATAAGAGGTGTGACTCAGTGAACTCCAGCCTGGAGACCTTCTGTGTGCTCCAACCCTCCGCTCTGTACTCCAGACAGCACCAGGCACTCCAGTTTATAACCACACCATTAGCAATCTCCCCCACCAGGTTATAAATTCTGTGAAAGAAAGCATCATAGCTGTCTTGTCCAGCAATGGACCCTCAGCACCTCACCCACAGTAGGCGCTCAATGAACGCTTAATGAACTTGTACGAGATTGAAGTTCGCCCTTTCTCAACCCCAGCACCTGGCTGGCAGCAGTGTGTATGGTTGATCAGTAGAATAGGAGTAAGTGAGTGGAAAAAAACCCAACACATAGCAAAGAAAGGGGTGCTGAGTGGGCAGGACTTGCTCCTTGGAGGAGGTAGACCGGGAGGGCAGGCGCCCACAGGCCTGGCCACCAGAACGTGGAGACATGGTGGCCGGGAGGGGCAGCTGTGGGCAGAGCTCCTGGCTGGGAGGGAAGCACGGTCAGACAGCTGAGCCCACCGCCGAGGGCCATGACCCAGGCACGCAGGGAGCCGTGCCAGCCCCCCCATCCAGCCCCAGCCTTGTCTTCACCCCAGTCTGGCTGTCCCTCTGGATAAGAGGAGACCCTGAGGAGAGCGCTGCCTCAGTGGTGGCTATTCTCCCGGATTTCAGAGACCTTCAGTTTGCTGGACCTGATGGACGCCGTAGGACTTCACATATCTTACTTCTCCTGAGTGCCAATCAATTCCCAAAGTTTTTCACTCACCGGAGACTTTAGCGTGAGAAGGAGAGAGCAGTGACGCCCACAGACAAGTTGCCCCATAGCCTCACCTCCTGGAGAGGGTTTGACCAAAGCTGGCCCTCCAGTCTCCTCCTTCTCACACACACACACACACACACACACACACACAGGACCAGGAGCCAGTGGCTAACGTGGAATCAGGGTGTACCAAACTCACACAGTCTCACAGCTGCAGTCACGTGCACACACAGACAAGCACAGATCTCACATTTTGGGACACTCTCTCTCTTCTAGCTTTCTGAACTCAGAATAAATCCCAAGACTCTCTCCTTAAAATTTGGGCAATTTGGTTTCTGTCTCTGGGAAAGCAGCCCCTCTCCCTGTCTCTGGATGTTACAGAAGCCGAAGTCCAAGAACAAGGGGGCGGCACTCCCTGCAGGTCAGCTCCTGCCAGGCCATGGGGCCAGCCACTGCCCAGACCCTCCCCTCTCTGCTCACGTAAGGAAACATGCCCATTCACTTAGTTTTGCACACCCTGATTCATGCAGTCACGCCTACACGCGTGCACACAAAAGGTGATTGCTGGGCACACAATGGAGCCTTCACGTGCCACAGCCATCCCTCCCCAACACGTCCACAAAACTGTGTGCCCAAACTGTGTATGGGCCTGTGTGCTGAGACAGTGCCCACCAGCACACACACGTGCAGGGGTGCCCACCTGTGTACACGAGCACACCGGTGATGTCACGCCCCATCCTTGGGTCGTCAGCCTGAGGTCCCGGCAGCACAGGGAGGGGTGGGCAGGGGGCAGGGCTGCCTACCCACACCTTCCTGCAGGTCCAGACCTCCAGGCGCCCTGGAATGGAGGCCTGGGCCTCTGGCCCTTTAAACATCCGTTTAAAGTCTCATCTCTCAAATAATTCAGCGGAGGCATCAGCCAAAAGGGCACGCTCTCCTTCCCTTGTCTTCAGGAGCTGGAGGGGGAAGGAGACAGGGGAGAGAGGAGATTAATTGGACCTGGAACATGGACCAGGGACTGTGTAAGCCGGGGCTGCCAGGGGAGCAGGGGCGGGGCATCCACAGCTCACTTCTCTTATCTCCTCCTTCTGTCCTTTACTTGTCACACTCTCCCAAGGATCTCACGTGTGTCTTCACAGGGAGGGGCAGCCCCTGTCCGGTCAACGCCTGAAAATCTCCCCGAGGCCATCTCTGCCTCCTATAGCCTTTCTCATCCCCAGTTCTAACAACCAAAACAACTTTCAGGCCGGACCTAAGCAGCTCACTCTGCCCAGGGGTGTGCGTGGCCCTGACACACTGTGAGTGAAGGGTGACTTCGTAAAGCAAAGTGTGTCTCGGTTGCCCAGAGGGAGCCAGGGAAGGATGGCGGTTAGGCCTGGGCAGGATAACGCAAGAAACCGCCTCTGAACTGCGTCTCCGTCCCTGCGGTGGGTCTCCGGTGTTGGTGCTGAGTGTCCAGTACGTCTGTCGTCCCCAGCAGACCCTCAGCTCCCCACCCCCTACTCCTGTTACCGGCTGTGAACTGCCCGTGTATTGGGAATCAGAAGGCTGGGAGGGCATCGCTGCCAGACTCTGTCGACCTGCCCCCTCCCCATCCGGCCCCTTCCAGATGCAGCCCCCTCCCTAGGCTTTCGGAACCTCAATGGCAGGGTCAGGGTGGGGTCCCCAGCCCTTATCAGGATATCCTAGAGTGGTCCGGGGTGTAGGAGGGATGAGCGGGCAGGTTTAGCGTAAAGAGCTTGCTTAGGGCTTCCCTGGTGGCACAGTGGTTGAGAGTCCGCCTGCCGATGCAGGGGACACGGGTTTGTGCCCCAGTCCGGGAAGATCCCACATGCCGCGGAGCAGCTGGGCCCGTGAGCCGTGGCCACTGAGCCTGCGCGTCCAGAGCCTGTGCTCTGCAGCGGGAGAGGCCACAACAGTGAGAGGTCCACATAACGCAAAAAAAAAAAAAAAAAGAGCTTGCTTAGAGCAGGGCTGTCCCATAGCACAGGCAGCCTCCTGTGCAGGGACCAGCTGCCCCAGCCTAGAAGCATCTCCGAGGGGGCCGTGAGGCCCCCTTGATTCCTCCCGACTCCAACGCTTTGCGTTGTCTGCAGGACCCAGTTTGCCCCTCAGTGGGAACCAGCGCATCACACCACCTGCCCCTCATCAGCCAGCAGCCCAGGTTCTCAGAGGAGGGAGAAGCACTAACCGCATTCCGGGTTGGTCCAGGCATCTCTGAAAGCCCGTGGGAGTGTTTGTTCGCGTGGGAAATCCCTGGGGACAGCCACACTCCCCAAGACACGAGATAGGCAGGTCAGGCTCTGCGTTTCTCCTGCATGACCTCAGATATCTGAGGAGAGTCAGCAGGCCGGGCCCACCCTGGCCCCCCTGAGCCTTCACTTACGGTCAGTCAACCCATGTGTCCTGAGCACTGGGTGCAGGGGGTCCCTTGGTGAACCTGCAGACTACTCCCGCCTGCTGTCCGGAGGGGCCCCTGCGGGACTAGGTTATGGCTACTGCAGCTACCACGCTCTCATCCTGACCCCCTCAGTTAGTTCCCTGTAGCCAAGAGACCAGAGCTGAGGACAGGGGTCGCAGAGAAGGGGACAGAGACAACCTCACACACCACAGAGCAGGAAGCAATGGGAACTTTGCACCAGGAAGACCACGGGATACCACCAGCAAGGCCGGGTCGGGGGAGAGTGTGTGCACCTGAGTCTGGCCCGGGTCTGAATCCAGACTCTCATACTTATTAGCTGTGGTCTGTGGACAAGTGACCTGGGTGTGGTGAGCCCAGGTCACCTCTGTCACTTCAGTGGTGATACTGATTACACCTGCCTGAAGCTTGTGGAGAGGCCTAGCCCTCAACCACCTATCACACCCCCTCATGCATTGTTGGGACTCAGTAAAGGGGAGCCCCGGACATTGTGAGCCGGGCCCAGGAGAAAGCAGCCTGGAACCTGGGTCTTCCGAACTCTGCCTGCAGAGCTAGAAAGCGGAAGGATCCAATAGCGAGGTGTGATGAGGTCTTCAGATTTACCAAGCCTTCTCCTCTCTTATCCACCCCCCTGGGGGAAAAAAGAAAAACAAAACTTGATTTTTCCATGAAGGACATGTTTTTAGTCAGGGTGGATGACAAGCACCTGTGTCGGGGGAGGGGAGCACGTGGAGGAGTGAGATTCTCGTGCCCTGTGTTCCTGGGAATTTGGGCACTGGGTCCCTTGCACAGCTCTCTGAAAGGTAGGATGTGTCTCGGGGTCTTCCTAAGAGGAAGGCGGTGGCCTCAACTAAATGAAGGAAGCTTCCAGAAGGATGGGTGCCTTACACATAGTTCTTATCACGCATGGGATAACATTTCAACGAACAGTCCTGCTTTCTAACAAAAATAAAGGAGCCACATGTCTCCCCAAGCCCCTTAGTCTAAGAGCAGAAG
Organism: Mesoplodon densirostris; assembly: GCF_025265405.1. Classification (NCBI taxonomy): domain Eukaryota; kingdom Metazoa; phylum Chordata; class Mammalia; order Artiodactyla; family Ziphiidae; genus Mesoplodon; species Mesoplodon densirostris. The sequence goes on along the minus strand of NC_082675.1, from coordinate 52,695,575 downwards.
AATCTGGAAAAGAAGAGGAAAGGAGTGAGGTGGGGAGGAGGGAAGGTGGACGGAGCAGGGTCTTTTCCAGATCCCACTCACTGCCCTCCAGCTGCACCCCAGCCCCTTCCCCTCACTGATGCCTGTGCCGGCCAAGTTTCATACACGTTGGGATGTCAGTGTAACCGGGCCTTTTAAAAGAAATCCTTTTCTTTCAAATCAATGTAAAAATATTCTGCGATACAGAGCCAATTTGATTAAAAAGGGAAAAGGTTGCCTGAAATATGCCCAAAAAAATTCAGCTAATGGGAATCTCATTCATTATTTAATCTCCTGCTTATCAGAACAGGACCAAAATGGAATCTAATATGGCATATGCACGGTGTTGTCCTGGAGAGCAGACAGAAGGTAGGGAGCAAGACGAGGGAAAGACAGATACAGACTTGCCATTTCACTTAATATATTAAACCAGGCCGCAGGCTCTGAATCAGATTAATAACTGTAGTGGGCCTGAAAACCCCAATAAATGTGTGCATGCGTGTATACATAGATAGACACACGCACGCGCAGACCTATACATTTATCTGGTATCCTCTCTTGTGCGTTACACTGTGATTCATATACTGCCGCGTTACTGGACTTCATTAAATACAAATGAAATACACCTCCTCTGGCAGCGGCCGGCGAGACAGAGAGGCCACGGAATGGCCGGGTGGCGCTGTGTCCTGCTCACTTATGGTGTGCTGGCAAAACCCGCCTTGTTGTAAAGAAGGCCTGGAAGGGCCTGGAGCAAACGCCCTGCAGCGCCCTCCCTGGAGTGATGTTGGGGGCGGGGACAACTGCTGAGTCCCCGTGCGCCCAGTTTTAGGTGTGTGGGGTAGCTTCAGGGTGCCTCTAAGCCCCACAGCAACTCTGAAGCCACTATCATCATCCTCGTTGTGCCGGCGAGGAAACTGAGGCACAAAGATGTAAGGAAACTGGCCCTGGTCCAAAGAACAGCGAGTGGCAGATGTGTTGCACCCTAAGGTGCGTGTCCTTTGCCCTGAGGGGTGTCCACGTGGGGCCTGACGTCCACTCTGCGTGGACGGATGAACCGGAATGTGGACCAGCGGCAGCTCTCCCAGATGTTCATTTTGTTCAGACTGGTCTTTCTCCCCACCCCCCAGCCATGCCCCCCTCCACTCCCTGGCTCACCACCTTCCCCCTCCCACCCCACGACCCCTTTCCCAGCCTCTCTTCCAGAGGAACACCTTACACCTCCCTTCCCCCGCCCGCTGAGCACCTGCGGAACACAAGGCCTGGAGGGCCCTGCACTCACAGGGCCGTATTCCATGTGCAGCATCACTGGGTTTTCCTTTTCTTCAACCCTGACCTCCAGTGGAGCATTTGAGGGAATATTCTCTCCCTTTAACCTGCTTTGTGGACGGGGTAACAAATGGGTCAGGTGTGTTGGGACAACTTCTCAGCAAACAGCTCCCTTGCCAGTTGTCCATCTGTGGATCGTTTGTGATGTAGGTCCTTGGTGGCTCCACGGACCAGGCTCCCCAATGCCCAACATCCCACCCCCCTTCCCTCTCAGTCCCAAAGGGCCCACAGCACATGACGGTCAGCCTAGGCCCGAAGATAGGGACGGATATGGGAGGCAAAGGATTCTTTCTAACAGTAATGGGTGGGTTTTTTAATATTTCTTCTTTTCTATTGAAGTATAGTTGATGTACAATGTTGTGTTAGTTTCAGGTATACAGCAAAGTGATTCAGTTATGCATATGTATATAAGGAACGTGTGTTTTTCTTTTTTACACCTTTATTGGAGTATAATTGCTTTACAATGGTGTGTTAGTTTCTGCTTTATAACAAAGTGAATCAGTTATACATATACATATGTTCCCATATCTCTTCCCTCTTGCGTCTCCCTCCCTCCCACCCTCCGCATCCCACCCCTCCAGGTGGTCACAAAGCACCGAGCTGATCTCCCTGTGCTATGCGGCTGCTTCCCACTAGCTATCTACCTTACGTTTGGTAGTGTATATATGTCCATGCCTCTCTCTCGCTTTGTGTGTTTTTAACGAGCTATATCACATAGGCTCGGTCCCACCGACCAAATCCAGAAGCGGTGTGGAAACATGCATGGGATTCCTGGGGTGAGGAGGGACGGGCCTCGTCAGACCTGCTAACTTCCTTCCCTCCTTTAACGCCAACCAGGGACATCTCTCCTTTACTCTCATCTTCTTTGAAATTCAGCTTGAGCTGTAGGAGAGTTTAAAAAAAAAAAAAAAAACAGAGCAGGGCACCAAACCACCTACAAAACAACTCAGCAAGGCAGTTTCTCCAGCAAACCTGCCTCTTATATCTCCTGTGACAAAGAGATTTATAGCAATTTTTTATTAAAAAAGAGAGAGAGAGAGAGAGAGAGAGAGAGCTGCAGATAATCAGATCTGAGACGCAGAAATGGGAGCATGGGGGTGTTTTGCGTGTAAGTTATTTTAAAATATATGTTAGGGGCGTGATGGATTTTCCCAGTCCCGGCTGGAGGGGGGCCAGACCAGCCCCCCCAACCCCACTCTTGACTAAAATGATGGAAATGATGTGTGAAGGGAAGGACAGGAACGGAAGGGGGCCCAGGAAGGCAGGAGCTTGGCTTACACTGCCCCTGCTCTCAGGCTTCACCCCAGCCTCTGCCACAACCCCGCTCTCTCAGCAGGTAGAGAGAGGGGCTCCTGCTGCTTTCCAGAGGGGAGGACGCAGTCTGGGGCTCTGAACCCGGAAGCAATCTTAGGGTGCCCCCCCAGCCAGGGTTACACTCTTAACCCGGTTTCATCGATGAAGCAAACGATGGTTATAAAGAGAAAGGCTCATTCTGCAGAATGAATAAAAATACGGCAATACTGCAGCACGAAGAAGCATGGCGTAAGGGATAGGCAATGCTTAACCCCCAAATTAAGTGCTAATGGTGGTGTGTCAGCCACCAGGGCAGACTCACAGGGGAAATACTGGAAGGGCAAGGGCTTTCCAGGTACCTCAGATTGCACTGTTAAGGTCTCCTCATTGGCCTTGGCTGCCAGGTACACACCCTCCAACCTAGTTCTCTGAGTCTTCCCGGGACACCTCCAAATCCTCTGTGAGCCCAGAGTGTGTGGGGTGAGAGGGCTGGGTGATGAGCAGGCATAACCCAGGTGTGGGAGGGCCCACTGTTCCTGGGCATCCCAGGTGCTCCCATGCTCCGTCGGGTGAAGCCGGGACCCCTGCTCTCCAAGTTTCCTCCCCTGTCTCCCATCTCAGACCACATCCAGCCTCTTTGTCAGCGAATTAAGAATCTGAAAACAAAAACTTAACTCCAGAAGTGGCCTGCTCAAAGGAATCCCGGGTGAGTTATTCGGAAAAGGTGGCATCCTCCTCTGCAGGGTGAGGTCCAGAGAGCCGAGAAGTCCCCACCATGTGGCTGGGACCCTCTGCTTCTCCTTGGATAGTGAACTGGCCACGAGCTGGGCAGGAGCATGGCGGGTCCTCATGGTTGCCTCCAGGCGTGTGCCGTGGCCTCTCCGAGCTGAGCTGTCGTTGTCTTGTCTATGAAACACGGTCAGTTTTCACCTGGTGGTGGGGCTGTCGTGGGAGTAACGGAGATGAGGCACGTGGAGGCCTGGCCAAGCCCTGGGAGGGAAAAAAGGATGAGTAGACGGTGGTCAAGATCCCACTTGGGGGGAAGATGTTGGCTCTGAACCATCCTGGCTTTCTGGACAGATGGCCTCACGGCAGGGGCAAGACCAGAGCAAGGCCAGCCATTGGCACTGAAGCCGAAGTTGGGGAGTGGCCTCTGGAAACAGGATGGGAGAATTGGGGCCAAAGCTGGGGGAGCCTCTAGCCAAGACCATCTCAGAAGAGGGGATGGTGGCCTGTTTCTTGAGGACAGTCCCAGCCCAGAAGGTCTGTGTGCTTCTTTCCCTGCCACGATGTCTATGTGTCCGTCTGTCTCGCACACATGACCCATCACACATCATTTGAATGTGTACTTATGGAAACACTGACCTGTGTCACTCACGCATGTGCCCAGCGCCACCCGTCTGCCAGGCGGGAACCTACAAGATAGCTTCCGTCACCTCCGCCTGTGCTGTCCCACCCTGTTACCAGCCCCTCCCCTCAGCCCCACACAGGCAGGGCCAGGCCTCTCCCCACTGCACCTTCACGCGCTGGCACAGCAACACAGGCCATCCCAGCAGCACACGACCCCACGGTCCCGGGGTCACACGATGTCTCATGCAAACACTGTGACCCGCTCCTCCACTCCAGCCATTTGTCCCCAGCCCTTCTCATGGGCCTTGCTGAACTGGGGGAGGGGTGTGGAGAGCAGCAGGAAAGGGGGTGGCCTCGCCTTCATGGAGGGTGACTCCTTGAGGTATTTTTAAGCCTCTTCCTCATTTGCTAAATGAGGCTTTCGCTCCAGCTCCCTTAGAAACGGCTGCTCCTTTCACGGCGGGGGGTGGGGAGGCAGTGGCCTGACAGATGCTTAAGAAATTATGGGTGAAATTTGCTGACTCAGGCCTGGATTACTTGCTGTCCCGGGACTGTGTTTAGTCCAATAGGCGCTGCTGGTTCATCCCTCCTCCCTCACCTTCCTCTTCCTTTTCTGTGCCTCCCCCATTTCTGCCCTTTGCCCCGCTCCCTGCCTCTCTCCCCTTGCTCTGGCTGTCTCAGCCCAAGCATCTTTCTCTACCCGCCTCCTTCCCTTCTTGGGTACCTGTCATGCCCCCGTCCCCTGGAGGTGGCAAGCCTGCCCAGAGAGGGAAAAACGCCACCCCACACCAGCCACAGGAAGTGGGGTGGGGGCCTGGGTGTGCGTGGAGGGCGGGGAGGTCAGGACAATGTTGAGGTGGGGGCAGGAGCCGGCGAAGGCGCCACGGAAGGAGGGGCACTTGAGTTCGGCCTGAAAGGGACCTTGAACTTGGTAGGTGATGAAAGGGCACAAGGCTGCCCAGAGAAGGAGCAGGATCACCGTCCCCGGGGCGGAATGAACTGGGCATGGAGGATCAGGGATGAGCTCTGTGAAGTTGGAAGGCAGACCATTTTGAATTTTAGAAGTTCCCTTTGACTTGAACTTGGATTTATTTCTATACTTATTTGTTGTCTTTCCTCCTCACCTTTTCCCCACCCAGACCCTGGCTCTTCGCTGAAATAAAGAATGACAAAGAGCTTCTAGCCTCACTCCATCCCATACCCACACCCCATGTGCCACTTCTGAGCTGCAGAGATTGGGAAGGGGGCTCCTGCTTAGGCCACAAGGAGAGGAGGATCCAGTGGCACCTCAGCGCAGGAGGGGTCAGGGAAGGGTCAGCATGCCCGATGGGGCCCGAAGGCGGTGGGCCGCCGGACGTGGGAAGCCAGGCATACGTCCCAAGCAGTTACAGGGGAAGGAGGGTTTAGAAGCAGGAGCAAGCATCCAGGGGGCCCAAATGCCTCTTCTCCCACATTGGCAACATGAAAGGAGATGGTAATCAAACTTGAATGCAAATGAAAATGGTTCAAATCAAACACTTAAAGACTCCTCTTGGCAAACTCCTTGCTCCTTCCCACTAAATCATGAGAAGGGACCGGCCCCCTCCAGGCAGCCCTGCAAATAAAAAAGGAAGGAAGCCCAGAGACAAGGAGTCCAGATGCCCAGGGACTGAATGGGGGAGGCTGAGGCCCAGAGAGGTGCAGGGATTTGTCTCAGGCCACAAGCAAACTGGTGGAATACTCATACTGAGGTTTTAAGGCCAAGGCATGGCCAGGGAGTGACATACCTGGACAAGCAGGAAGACCTGGGGTCTGGTTCTGCCTCCTTACAGATCACTGAAGGCCCTGGTCAAGGCAACTCTGGGCTTGAAGCACAAAGTTCTCATCTCTTTACTGGGCTGGGTGACAGCCTACTGTGCCAGGGAGGTGGGAGTCAGCCCCTTGTGAGTGCAGTGGCTGGGAAGGATTCTGGATTATTTCCTCTTATCTCCCCAATCATCTGCAAGCACCTTAAAGGCTGGGGCCTTTCTGGCCCTTGGCTGGTGCCAGGGAACCCCCAGACCCATGTCACATGGGAGCAGGAGCTGAGCCCCGTGTCTCACTGGCTGGGAGGTCTTGGACAAGCACCTGAACTTTCCCTGGCCATGTTGTCTGTGGAACTGGCTCATAGGGCTGTTCTGAGGACTAAATGAGTTCATGCCTGGACAGCACTTGACCCGTGATCAGGGCTAGGTCAACATGAGTTAGTATTAGTTCCTAAGATGGCCCAGGTCACAATGAAAGGTGCTTTTCTGAGGTCTTCCCCAATAAAAGCAAAGCCCACTCTCACTTCCATGATGATGCTGTGCCCAACAGGAGCTGAGGATGAGGCCTTCGTAGTTGCTTGCTGAGCTGCCAGACACAGCCCCCGCATGAAAGGGTTCAATTTGAAAGGAAAGAATGGCCTGATGGGAGAAGGGAAATTGCCATGCCCATCTTTTCCATTTCCATCCATTTCCATCACTTTCTTTTCTAATTGAAGAAGACCCACCTGGGCCCACCTGCTGGGACCTCATGAAGCCCAAGCATCCCAGTGGCTGGTCAAATCCCTAGGCAGGGCCCCTCCCACAGCCTCTGGGACCAGTGGAGTCCAGCAGAAACAGCTGCAGAAGGGTCCCCACCACCAGCCTCTGCCCGGAGCCAGCTCTGTGTCAAGAGTGCCCAGGACCTGCTGGGATCAAGCTGTTCCAACAATGAAACACAAATCAGCCACCCTCAGCCCTGCCATTTGCCAGAACCAAATTCATGATCCTCTGATAAATAATTCAGGCTTCTCCATCTGTGGAAAAGTTGGATTTGGCCTAATTTCTCTCATAAACAAAGAACATCATCTGCTCAGAACAGTAAAATAGATACCAAATTTTTTAAAAAATATAGCCCAGGGAACCTCATGCATTTGGGGTCTGGGATCATGGAATCCGGGTTGCCTCTAGGAATCTAAGCAGACAGGGTGGACCAAGAATTCCAAGTCTGGCCTGAGAAATGGGCTGGGCAAGTGGTTCACTGAAGAAGAAGAGGACATACTTAAGACCAATGGATGCACCCAACTGCAAATGAGTCTCCATTACCGAGGTCCACCTGATTTGTTTTTCTGGGTATTGCTGAAAGAATGTGAAAGCAACAAACGCATTTCTCTGAAGAGTTCTTGGGCCCAGGTATATCAGCAGAGTTCTCTAGAGAAACAGAACCAATAGGAAATATACACACACACACACACACAAACACATACACATATAATCTATGTTAATATAGATTAAAAGTATACATACATACATAATATATATTAATATATATTAAAAGATCTATTTCAAGGGATTGGCTCACGGGACTGTGATAAGTCTGAAGTCTGCGGTGCAGCAGCAGATAGAAGCTCTCAGGTGGGAGCTCGCAAGGCAGTCCTGAGGCAGAATTTCTTCCTCCTCAGGGAAACCTCTGCTTGCTTTTAAGTCCTTTCAACTGGTTGCACGAGGCCCACCCAGATAATGGAGAATATGACTCTACTCAAAGTCAATCGATGTGGGCTTCCCTGGTGGTGCAGTGGTTGAGAGTCCGCCTGCCGATGCAGGGGACACGGGTTCGTGCCCCGGTCCAGGAGGATCCCACATGCCGCGGAGCGGCTGGGCCCGTGAGCCATGGCCGCTGGGCCTGCGCATCCGGAGCCTGTGCTCCGCAACGGGAGAGGCCACAGCAGTGAGAGGCCCGCGTACCGCAAAAAAAAAAAAAAAAAAAAAAAGTCAATCGATGTGGATGTTTCCCACATCTTCAGAATTCCATCGCTACCCCACCTAGATTAGTGTGTGGTTAGCTAACTGGGTGCCAGAGCCTCGCCAGGCTGACCCATGAATGAACCACCTCTCCAGGTCTGCCTTGGTGGCTGCTCTTCCTTGGTGTCTCCGTCCCCAACCAGCCTAAACCAGTGAGGCCCCCCTGCATGGGTGAGAAGCACTGCATCAGGGAAGGTGTGTGACAGGGCAGACCCCAGGAGGATGTGACGGGGGAGACTAAAGCCAAGAGCTCTGAATCTGTTAGCCTGAGGTCACATGGCTACCTAGATGGGCAGGTGTGTTCAGAGGCCAGGAGCACAGTGTTCTCACTGGCCACCTGGACGAAGTACTTGCTCCTGCCTTCGGTCCTGGACAGGGTTGAGCGTCTAGGAAGACACGGGAAGCGCACGGGCTCCACGTGTGTGGCTCTGTTACACACCAACCCTGGGCCAGCGGACAATGACTGGTGGGTCTCGGGCACCCAGTGTTTCTGTTGTTTGGGGACTTTTTGACCGACAGTCATCCAGCTGTTACTAAAAGCCCCCTCAGCATGCCCATCGTGCTGGCGATCGAGTATTTCTGAATAAAAACGACTGCGAACTATTCTTCTCTTCATGAATCAGATGGGGTGCCGTGTCGTCTGGCACAGCGCCTGGCATAGAACGGAGCCTCATAGTTGCTGACCCAAAAGAGGGTCTCCTGGCGTGAAAGGAGGGGCAGGCCTACCACACGGGGGAGCCATAATGGTTAGTCCTCTCAGCATCCCCCCCAGGAGTATGTGTTCACCCCATTACACAGTTGAAGAGCACGGGACTGCCCAAGGTGGCCCGGCTTATGGTGGCAGCTGGGTGGCTACAAGCACGGTACTCTGCCCACCAAGCCCACCTCTCCGTGAGTCCCCACACCTTGGAGGCAAAGGCCGGGGACTCCAGGCAGTGTCCATGGTGCAGTTGTTCCTGCCCCTCTCCACCTACCTATCCTTCGGAGGACCCCCGCGGGCCAGGGAAGAGGGGAGATGGAGGCAACTGGCTGCAGCTTTTGGGGAGCCAGCCGCCCCCCTCCTGGACCACAGCAAAAAGCCTCCTCCCACGGATCATGGGCCAGCTTCTTCCTCAAGATGGAAGCAGGTCCGCTCCCCACGGCCCCTCACAGTCCAGAGCCAGGCCATGGAGCAGCCCTGTGCATGGTGCCACGGCCGAGCAGGAAGGATCCCTTCTCCGCAGAAGTCATCGTCCGGAATAGAACAGCTCTCCTGGTCGAGATGCACGAGCCCATCTTCCCAGGACAGGATCTTCACTGTCATCCCTGCATGCTTTGGCTAATGTTTCCCAGCTCCACTTCCTTCTGACCTCCAAACTCCAGAACTTTAGAGGAGGAAGCAATTTGGCTGGACTATTATTAAAAGGGAAGGAAAGCCTGGCCTCCTGGGCCGTAAAAGCTCTCCCAGCAGCGGGGGCTGGCAGCTCCCGTCCCTCACCTGGCACACTCGTCCTTCCTGACGCGCCTGCCCTTTACACTCTGGATGGGCCCAGGGCCCCTTTACAGCCCTGCTGCCCGGCCCAGGCCTGGGCTGGGAGGGACAGGAGGGAGGACGCAGCCCATAATCAGGACAGAGGGCCAGAAAAGCCCCTGCTTCAAAGGCAGAGCGACCTTGTGCCGGAGCAAAGCACATCCAAGGTTACCGCCCCACCCCAGGGTTGGGGCACAGGATTCCCAGGAGGCGCCGGGCTCAGAGACAGACCTGGGTTCTTGCACAGTCATTATTTACGATCAGGCAGTGTCTCCCCACGCTGGGTCCAGTTTCCGGTTCCGCGTGACCTGTGCGGCTCAACAGGAAGTAGCCAGAAGGGGCTCAGAGCCCAGATCCCACCTCCGTGGATTCCCCAGGGCCCCTCAAGGTACAGTGTACAGATCCCAACCAACACCTTCAATCTGCAGGTGAGGAAACGGAAGGCTAAAGAAGGCAGGAGATCCTCTCTGAGCTACCCAGCCAGTCCCACCCCTTCCCAGTTTAGACTGGAAACTCCCAGAGGGCAGGGACCATGCTTTGTCCAGCCCGGCACCAGGCACACCACAGGGTCCTGCAAACCTCCCTGAAGGAATGAAGGGTCCGCCAAGACTCTCTGTGCACGGATGCACCTCAGGCTCCTTGAATGAGGTGAGGGGCTGGGTGTGTCGGCACTGAGGGAGCTCAGAAAGTCAGGGCCACGGCCAGGCGTCCAGCACTGAACAGCCACTCCGCATCGCGGAGGGCAGAGCCCCGGGCCCTTTAAGGTTTGGGAGGGGTGAGGGTTTGCAGGAAGCTAGGGGTGATGGGGGCAGTGGGGAGGCCTGTGGGCCAAGCTGCAGTGGGTCAGGGCTCCTGCACTCACCTCCCCACCGGTCCCATGAGCCCCAGCGTCCAGCTGCCAGAGCAGGCGGGCATAGCAATGGCACAGCCAAAATGAAGACATCCAGACACGAGGCTGCACCTTCTGAGACGGAATCCTGGCTCATGCTACTTTAATTAAGAAAAACAAAAGACATGAGCAGGGCAAGTGTGCCTGGGAGATGCCGGGGGAGGTGAAAAGGATGGGTTCTTGGCTTCCTCCAGGAGGGCTGTCTATAAGGAACACTTGGTGGTTTGGTCGTGCTGTCAGTGACACTGAAGTCACGTTTTACAACCCACAAGGCACAGGGAAAGAACCCAAATCCCCTGTCTGAGACTGACGCCAACCATGGCCTCCCAAGTGACCCTCATTCTGTCTGGCCACCGGCCTCATCCCTGCCGCCTCTCACAAGGGCCACTGCATTCCCTCCATCAGGGTTGTTTAAGCACCTACTAAGCTGAGCCCAGTGCAGGAGCCATAGCAGTGAGCCATGCAAGCTCCCTGCCCTTCAGATGTGACTCACCCTTGTTTGTGTCTGTCTGTTTCTAGTCCTTTCAAAGCCTCTTCCCATCTACCATCTTCAGGAATATTCTCAACAGCCAAAATTTACAGATGGGAAAAGGGCAGCACAGCTAGGACAAGAATTTGGGTTCCCGTCTTGGAACCACACATTCTTGGAGCCTTGCAGCACATACTGTGTGGTTGCACCCAGGGGGCTGCACAAGGGAATCCGAGGCCAGGTGTCAGGGTGTGTGGGGTTGGGGAGAGTCGGTGGGGGGAGTAAAGGAGCTTCCAGCCTCGCAGGAGGCATCCCACGAGTTCACTCAAATATACCTCCGGCCTCCAGGGAAATTTAAGAAGTCAGAGGCTTTGTGCTCATGGCCTGGATGGAGAGAAAGAACTTGCCCTCGCAAACAATACAACAGGGTCCATAACCTGGCCTGGAACTGTGAGTTGGGTTTACCTAGACAGGCAAGAACAGGGAGAGGTAGCAGGTGGAACAAAGCAAAGCTTCCATGGAAGAGTGAGAGGCAATTGCTGGGGGTCCGTGAGGCGGCAGTGCAGCAGGAGAGCAGGATGTGGCATGGGGCTGGGGGCCCTGGCTCCCAGGCTGGCACCACGGGCTGTGGGGAGCACTGAAGGCAGAGCGCCCTGAAGCCTGCTCCTTCCTCCTCTGGTGGGAGCATCGCCACCACGGGCAGGGGTATCAGAACTGGGTCTGGTACTGGTGTGTGGTCCTTGGAGTCCTCTCACCCGGCAGGCAGAGCTGGCCCCCGCCAATCACGCAGGCTTGGATTGGCCTTCAGTACCCCCAGCAGCTGAAGGCGTCTTCGCCCCAGGCTGGAGACCTCCGGGTGACACAGTCACACTTGGAGGTGGGGACCCTAGTGTTCACCCCTCCCTGACCCGACCTCTCAGGGGGCTTGATATTTTACAAGGGGAGCCCAGAGAGGAGATCCTAATCCCAAATTGATGAGTTGCTAGTGGGGAAACCACTCATTTTGTCGACACATCTCCACTGAGTACCTAGCATGCACCAGGTTTGGGGCACAGTGACGGGAAGGATGCAGAGAGGCCACCATGGGAGTGATCCCCACCCTCCCCCTGCGGCTCGGCTCTGCTGGGAAGAAGAGTAGACATGCCACAGGGGAGGTGCCCCGGTGAGGGCATATTTAGACAGAGAAATAGTGGGCAACTGTGAGGCTGGGGCGCCATTTTCCATTATGGAAGAACATTCATCTGGACAGATTTGGGGGGCTGGAGTTTGAGGATTATCCGGAAGCAGGAGTGGAGGCCCTGGGAGTTGTGGAGGGTGGGGCTCACTTAGGGTCATGCCTTGGGAAGGGCAGGGAGGCTGGGAAGAAGGCTGCAGGAGTCATGCTGGGGGCACCCACTCAGCCGCAGGCTAGGAGGTAGCCCCAGTGGCCAGAGCAGGGGCAGGTCAGGAGCTCCCTTGTAGGGAAATGGGCCACACACATTTGGGGCCTGGAGGGGGCAACCCTGCTGGGCCAGCACCTCTGTGGGGGCGCGCTCCAGTCTTCCCATCCCTTAACGCCTCTGCACCCCGACCTCTGTGTGTGGATCCTGGGAGGACACTGGCATAGCGGTATTAAGACATCTGCGACTCTAATGAAAAGTTACCCTTTGCCGGCCAGGGGAGAGACACAAATCATTATGAATCAATTTAGCTCCGGCCAGCCGTCTGCCCGGGCCTCACGTGGTGGGAGCCAGGCCATCGAAGGGAGGGGCCGCTGCGCTCTCCCTTCCCAGCCCAACCTTGGGGCTAGAGGAGCGGCCAGAGAGGGTCCCGGGCCACCCACAGGCGGGGACGCTGGACTGAGGGCAGCCTGTCGTCGGGATTCCATCCCGCAGCCGGCCTGGGGTGGACGCCTGCGGTGCGTCCGGGTATGCCGGGGTCGCAGGCCAGGTCCAGGGGCCAGGCGATGGCCTGTGAACTGGAGGAGAAAGGCGGACAATTCCGCGACCCCTCGGGATCCACGCCGCCGCTCCGCAGCCCGCGCCCTCCGCCCCGCCCCTCGCGCCTGGTCCCGGGGTCGTGGGCGGCCTTTGCGCAGCGCGCTGTGGCCACGGTCACGGCTGCGTTGGCAACGAGGCCGGCCGCCTCCGGTCCCGAGCATCTGCCGCGGGCCCCTCCTGCGGGCCCGGGAGCCGATCGCCGCCCAGAGAGCGCGCCAGTTGTCTAGAGCGCCCCGCGGCCTCCGACAAGCTGGCAATTTGTTGTTGTTTGTCGAGTGCTTTTGTCATGCAAATCCCAGAGCCGGCCGCTGGCGCTATGCTCGGAGGAGGTGGGGTGTTTTTGCCTTTTTTTCCCTTCCCTTGGCCTTCGCCGTCGCAATTGTTAGTGTCGTTCAAAAAAAAAAAAGGAATATCACTTATTTAATTTTCTTTGCACTGAGCGTGTGTGGCTCCCCAGCGTGCAGCTCACCTTCAGAGGATGCCAAGGCTGGGGTGGGGGGTGCTGGTGAGGAGGTGAAGGAGTCCGCCTAGAGGGGCACCCCCATCACCAAGACAGACTCAGACAGTGGGCTGGGGCACCGAATCCCAACTCCAAAAACCAGCGCCCTGGCAGGAAACGCCCTACCTCCCCGCCCCCACCCCCCCACAGGCCTCTACTATAGTGGCTTGCATCAGTGATGAGGACCTCAGGGAGGGCGGGGCCTCGGGCTGCCAGCAAAGCCCTCCCTCCATGGGCACTGTGCTCCTCCCAGATCCCTGGCAGCCCAAGTCCAGTATTGTCCACACTGACCCGGGCCTGGGTGCCCAGAGCACTGGTTCCTGCAGACCCGGGCCACTTCCTCCACATGTAGCTACACAGCCCCTCCTGATGGTGAAAGTTTGGCCCCAAAAAGTCATTTTGTGTCAGATTCCCATGTAAGCAGGGAGACAGCTGATTCTCCAAAGGGATTTTTGGTGAATTCTTGGCAAGAGTGATAATCCCTGGAAAGCAAAGAATGTCCCCTTTATGTAATATTTACATCATCTAAGCTAAGCTGAGACCAGCTAAACTGGTTACCCCTTGCCCAGAAGGTACTGGGAGGGCACCAGGGTCTTCCTGAGGGGATCAGAGCTGTTCCCCAAGCCTCTGTTCTGTTCCCCCAATCCAGGTGTTCGTTTAATGCATAGTGCCTGAATCAGTCAGCTCAGGCTGTGTAACAGACTACCACAGACTAGGCAGCTGAAACAACAGAAAGTTATCTGGAGGCTGAGAAATCCAAGATCAAGATGCTGACAGGGTTGGTCACCTGATGAGGGCTCTTTTCCTGGGTTGCAGACAGCTGCCTTCTCACTGTGTCCTCACACAGCAGAGAGAGAAGCAAACCCTCTGGTGTCTCTTCTTATAAGGGCACTAATCCCATCATGAAGGCCCCTCCCTCATGACCTCATCTGAACCTCATTACCTCCCAAAGGCCCCACCTCCTAATACCACCACAAAGAATGAGGCAGGTGACGGGTCAGAGAGGGAAGGGGCAGTTTGAGCTGGAGTGGCAGGGAAGTCCCCTCTGAAGAGACTTTAGGCTGAGACCTGATGGGGCCCCAACACGGTCAGCAGCACAACAGGCTGCTTCTCTTCTGCTTCTTCCTTCTTCCTCACCTCCTTGAACCCTACCCTTTCCTTCAACGCTCACCTTCTTCAGGAAGTTCTCTCAGATGTACCAAAACAGAGACCCCAGCTCCATCCAACCACAGAAGATGCAGTGTGGGGTGTGTGTGTGTGTGTGTGTGTGTGTGTGTGTGTTATGTGTGTGTCTGTGTACGTGTCTATGTGTGTGTGCCTGAACACATCACTGTAACACAAGAGTCTCCAACCCCCGGGCCACGGACTGGTACCGGTCCGAGGCCTGTTAGGAACTGGACCGCACAGCAGGAGGGGAGTGGCCAGTGAGCAAACGAAGCTTCATCTGCCGCTCCCCACCACTCCCCATCACTCGCATTATTGCCTGAACCATCCCCACCCCCACCCACCCACCCACCCCCGCCCCATCCATGGAAAAATTGTCTTCCACGAAACCGGTCCCTGGTGCCAAAAAGGTTGGCGACTGCTGCTGTAACTGACAAAATGCGTCTGAGTTTGTGAATTGCAGAATGGGTTTTTGCACATTCAGGTTCAGTGCTTTGGAGACCAAGAATTCCTGGGAAATGGCCCACTCGGGAGAGTTGCCAGGCCACACTGGGCAACATCTCATCTGCCTGTGAGCACAAAGGAATTTTCCAAGTGCAGGAAATAGCCTGCTGTTTTAAAGAAGGCAGACCCCAGCCTTGCAGTGGGCTCCCCTCTCTTTGCTCAGCTCAGCTGGGTTCTTAGGGGTCAGATTCAACAGGATGTGGGCCAGGCACCCCCTCTATCTCTCACAGGCTGTGCACATAAATAGGAGCCTTTCAACAGCACATTCAGTGGTTGCCCCGTATGCAAAGCAGACAGCCCAGTGCAAACCCAGCAGTTAAAATGAGGATGGCTGAGGGTGATGTTCTAAGCACTTGCTTATGTGGCCCGGGTGTGGCTGGGTGGGCAACAGGGATCATGGTCCTGTCATGGTGATGGAGCCCCCACTGGACTCAGCTTCCAGCCTGTTCTCAGGGAGAACCTTTCTTTCTCCCGCTTCCCCCACCACAGCGACGAGCAGATCTGAGCAAGTGCAGCTGAATCATCATCACAGAAGTGATTCTAGTTGAAGGGGAGCAGAGAGGCCCATAGCCCCCGGGGTCCCCCACATTCCGTTCCTGTGACCCAGTTGCAGGCAGCATCACTCACTCCTCCCGGCTTAACTCCACACACTAAAAGCCGCCCAGGGACCAGTTGTGCCCTGGATCTGGGCTCTCAGTGTGGGGTACAGCAAGCAGAATAATGCAACTGGAAAGGCTCCCCGCAACTGCCTGCATCCTGTCTGCCCAGCTCCGCCTCTCCCTCCCTCCTCCACCTCACCTGAGTCCTGTGCTCCCTCTGCTCCTCCCCTGACCCTCAGGAAACCTGCCCTTCTCCAGCCTTTACTGTGTGCCTGGCCCCATGCAGAGCCCAGGGGGCTCAGGAGAGGATGACTCACTTCCGGTGCCAGCGTTGATTGGGCTGCAGCTGGGTTCCTCTCCCTGTGCTGGGAGTCAGGGAAGCCGTGGTCTGGTGGGAGAGGCAGACACACCAGCAGATCCCAGCAATGTCAGAAACATTCCTGGGCGCCCGGACTGGAACACAGGACCACTCGTGCACAGAGACCGTGATGGCACAGGGGACTTGTCCAGTGGGACTTGGAGCCGGAAGACTGCCCTGAGTTCAGAGCAAGCAGGACAGACACTATTTGGGGGCTTCAGAGAGGAGAGAGGGACGCCAGGGAGGATTCCTGCAGGCGTGGGCATGGGGGCTGCACCTCGAAGAGGGACCACTTGCCTGAGGCTGTGTCCATGTGCCTTAATGGTTAAGGGAAGGTTTGGGGTCCCTGCCCCGCTGCTTCTTTTGGGAAACAAGTGTGAATTAGAGTATAGGGGACCTCTGCCTGCTCCTTAATGCTTTTGTCTCCGGCCACCTATGGCTATGGTTTGGGGCCCTATCCCAAGGTCGTCCATTCCCTGCCCTCTCCTCCTCATGTCCCCTGTCCGGTGGCAGCCCATGAGACCAGACATGACTGAGGCGGGCAGCCAGTGCATTCTGGGCCGCTGCGACAGCTGACAAAGTTACAAGGACGGGGACGTCAGGGAGGACGGGTGGCCCGCTCCCTCCGGCGGCTGCCCCTCTCCTCCATTCCATTAGGATTGATCAGGCTGGGTCAGGGGTCCGCTGGGCCTGCACCGGGCACCTGGAGCTTCACAATGACGGATGGCAGGTACCGCCGCCGCAGCCCCCGCCCCTCCCCCACCCCCACTTCCACCTCCCTCCTCTCCATTAGTCCACGTCCAGGTCCCCCTCAAGTGGCTCTGGTTCTGACTGCTCCTTCCTGCCTTCCCTCCTTCCTGCCTTCCCTCCTTCCTTCCTTCCACGCTTCTGCTCCATCCCCCACCCCCGGCTGAGCCCCACTCACCAGCGCCTTTGCCGGGCCAGTCCGCCCCAGCACACTGCAGGAGCCCTCACTCACCCAGCAGCGGGATGGTCCCAGCCAACCAGCGTTGACTTAGCCGGCCCCTGTGTGCCCAGCAGAGGAAAAGAAAGAGCCACGTCCCCAGCAATGGCCCAGAAAGAGTTGCCCTCCAGATGGGGTAAGAAGACCCACCTGCACAAAACTGTTAAAAAATCAAGCCTAGCCTGGGAGGGCCCAGGGATGGTGTGCGTGCCAGGGCTAGGGGGGCAGCCACCAGTGTTTTCCAGTTGTCTCATTCTTGGGGCTCCAGGGGCCATCAGGGTGTCATGGAATGACGAAGAGAAAGAATCCAGTGGAGAAACTGCCTCACCACTTGGGGCACCTCCACACAACACACTGCGGGCTCCCGCACAGCCATACCTGTGGACGCGTGCCCCCGGCTCACGCAGAGGGGCAGGCAGGGGCACCATGGAGGAGATCCTGGGCCAGAGTTGCTGGTTCCTCTGCCCTGAGTGGGACAGGGCAGGCTCAGGACCCTGAGTCCCGTGCAGAAGCAAAGCTCTATCCCCAGAACACTCCAGGGGCCCACCCCAAGGGATCCAGGGGGTATGAGGGAGGGTGAGCGCCCCAGACCATGTCCTGACAGTGTCCTCTGCAAGACAGCCACGTGAGACTCTCCAGGTGTGTATGTGTATTGGGGACCAGCGTGGATTCCCTGCACACGGCCTGGGTGACAGATTGGGTATGGGTGGGGCCCAGTGTTTTGCTGGTGTACTTGAGGTGATGTCTGTAAATACGTCTGAGCATGTGTGTGAGGGTGAGAGTCTGTGTGTGAGTGGCTGTGGGTGTGACTGTGGCTGCAGGGTGCGGGTTTATGGGAGGTGACCGTACCTAGCGGAGTGGGGAGTAGACATCTGCTGTCTGCTTTCTGCCGCCTTCCTCCTCCCCCTGGGCACCCAGAGGTCCGGTCATAGTGAGCAAGTCACAGCCCAACCCCCGTTCTACACACACTTTTAATTAATTTGGTGCTTTCTTGTCAAGAAGACAAGCTAGTTGCTTCCTGAGGATAAGATGGTGATGGATGAAATATAGGGAATAATTAAATTAGCAGTGTAATGGTGGTACAAACCTCAATTAAAAAAATATTTCCATTGTCATAAAGTCTAGCCATAAATTTTAGGAGCCCTGCATTCCTGTGGCCTGCCGTGCTCAGCAGCTAGACCTGCCGCCTGTGATTGTGGGTTCCCAGCAGGGAGCAGGGCTGGGCAGCTTGACAGAGGTTTGAAGCCTGCCCCACCCATACCCTCTTCGCTGTCCCTGTCACAGCTGGGCATCTGGCTCCAGCCAGGTGTGTCCCCAGTGCTCACTCGTTGACCCCTCTCTCCCTCCACATTTCTTCTCACTTTATACTGACCATGAGGTATCTGGGAGGCCAGCTCCCACTCTATTTCACGTGCATAGGATCCCAGGCCTTTTCTCGAGGGGCTGACTCTGTCCCAGGTGTGGGGTGGGGGGGCGGTGCGGGGAGCATCACCAGGAGCCTCAGGAAGTCTATGGAGAGGGAGCCACATGCCTGTGCATGGCAGGCACCCAGGGCATCCCTGTCCACTGATGAACAGAGGTCACTCTCCAGGGCACTGGGGATGGTTTCCTGGACCAGAGGGACCAGGATGGAGAGTACTGAGGTGCTCTGGGCAGAAGCAGAGGGTACAGGGTGGAGGGGTTGGAGAGGGAGAGGGAACCCAGGGGGAGGGGGGAGCCCGCTTGCTTAGGAGGGACCCTCAGATGTCCTGTGGAGGGCCTGGAAAGGCCCCCACTCCTGCATAGAGGGGACTGGCTGCTCCTCCCACCCACTAGCTATCGTATGGCCTGTTATGCTAATGAATTCCAGCAACCAGAAAGGATGTAAGTGGGGGAGGAGAGGGGCCCCAGCCACAGGACCAATGGAGAGGGAACCTGCAGGGTCGCCTCTGGGACCCAGGCACCGCTGGTACATCTGGAGGAGGGAGAGAAGGAAGAGAAGAGCAGAGGGGAGGAGGATGGGGGTAGAGGAAGCCGAGAGGAAGGAGGAGGAGGGGAAAGCAGAGCGGGAAGAGCCAGAGCAGCAGTCAGAGGCCAGTGGGTGACCCATTCGGTGAGGCGGACAATATTCCCCACCCCCATCTCTGTACACAGCTTCTGGCACCACTAGGATCAAGCCTGACAAATGTGCTAAGGTTAGCCTGGACACCCTCATCCCCACCTTCGCTTTTTAAGAAGCCCCTGTTCCCACCTCAGACCATCCCTCCCCTTTCTAACATCTGCCCCAGAGAAAGTACCAACTAACTCACCGTAACCCCCAGGGGGTGTTGCATTAAGGCAGAGGTGAGGACAGTGAGTAGGGATGCAGAGCATCATCATAGGATGGGGAAGAGGAGGGTCTGGGGAGAGAGGGCTCTGCTCAGCTGTAGGGTCAGTGCCCCTCCCTGCCCCGGGCTCCCTTTGGTAATCTGCTCAGGATACTGCAAAAATGAGGTCTAGCCCACAAGGAGCTGCCAGGGTACAAGAAGAAACAGGGGCTTCGGTCAGCCCTGGACTTTCCACCAGCCACTTGAGGCCAGAAAAGGCCCCAGTCCAGTGTCCCCAGGTTTCTAGCCAGTCTCTAGATTGGCCCAAAGAGGTTCAGCAGGAACAGCTGCGTTCAGTCCCATGGAGCAGAGACCTGGTTCAGACTTAGGTCTGGCACCAGCAAGGCTGCCAGACCTTGAACCTCCAGAATTGAATGCAAGCATCTGAGTGGCAAGAGGGCACTTGGAGGTTAAGGAAGCAGTTGATTGGCTGTAGTTTTGGGCATCCAGGGCCCAGATCACAGAGGCAGAGGCCAGCCAGAGGCTGGGGGCAGGGGGAGGTTCTGAGGGCCCCTGCCCCACTGCTGCTCAGTGGGGAGCAGGACCTGGCCCAGCTGTGTGAGTTCAGCTTCGCTGAGGGGCTCAGCTAACCCAGACCACCCAGCTGCCAGCAAAGTGGAAATTAGTAGGAGGACAAGAAAGGAGGGGTGGCCTCCAGCTTTCTGCTAAAGAGTCTTGGGCACAAATAATGCCCAGTACAAGGGACCAGAGGAACTTGTGTTATGAACCAAAACTTGGGTCCACTCACTCACGCAGTAAAGCCAATCTACTGACATTGGGTTGTGGCGAAGGAAAGTGCAGCATTTATTGTAAGGCACCAAGCAAGGAGTCCAGGTAGCTAGTGCTCAAAACACCCGAAATCCCCAATGGGTTTCAGCAAAGCATTTTTAAAGGCAAGGTGAGGGAGGGGCGTCCCAGGTTATGTGATCAGCTTGTGAGCAGTTCTCTGATTGGTTGATGGTGAGATAACAGGGCAGTGTCAAAGGGCTTAGCATTATCAATCCTTAGACTCCAGTAGGTCTGGGGGCTACATGCTCATCGTCACCAAGTAGTTAATTTCTTCCATTTCGTGGGGGTTTTAACACCTGTGAAACAGCTCAGGAACTGTGCATCAGATACTATTATCTAGGTGCTCCAGAGTGGAGCTAAAGCAGAAGATATGGGGGAGGAGTACACCTGGGGAGAGCCCCATAGTGTCCTGCTCTGTTAGACTTGGAGTCACCTCTCTCCCTGAGCTGCTAGAATCTGTGCTTTGGGCAAGGGCCAAAGCAATATCCGTATATCCCCAAGTGAGGCCCCAAGGGCTGTGAGCCATGGATGCAGCCCTGGGGACCCCACCTCTCTGATGTCACCAGTTAAACTAAGAGCTGAGAAATCTCCAGAACCATATGAGAGGCACGTTTTTCATTTTCCTCTGCTGGTGGTTTCTTCTTCAGGTCACTGCAAGGGAGTGCAGACTTATTCCATCGGAGGCAATAAGACCTTTTTATTGCAAAGAGAATTCACAGAACCCAACTCTGTACCCACCCTGAGGTGTGAGAGCAGAGTGAGGGGTGAGTGTGTAGTCAAGGGTTTCTTTGTGAAACCCTAGAAGGGAAACAATTTAGGAAAAAAGAAACTATTTAGGACCATAACAGTTAAAGATTATTGAGAAAGGGACTGAATTGTACCTAGGTGGTTTTTTCTTTGTAGGCTTGTTTTATAAGACTTTCCAATCTCCTGTTTAATGGCGCCATGTTCAAGTTAATTTAATTCAATCAAAGGTTCTATTTTGACTTTTTCTAAGGATAATTAGTAGGAAAGCGTGTGTTCTCTCTTGGTTAATGGTGTCATCATCTACACTGTCTCCAGATCAAGATAGCTCAGTGTCATCTGTGCTGATTCCGCCTGACCCATCCCTTCCTTCTTTGACCATCCAGTCCACCCCCCTTCCCCAAGCTTCCCTCTCTGTGTCTCTGCATCCCCTTCCTCCATCTCTCCCTGCAACCCTGCAGCTCCAGCTTGACTCCCAACCACGGAAAGCCAGCATGCTTAGCTTTCACCCACTCTGCCCCAGAACTGCTTCTCTAGGCATAAAACAATTGCCAGTTTCTTGATGCACTCCACACTGCCCACAGGTAAAGGGAAGGTGTTTAAGGCTCATGGTGGTCCAGCCCAGGAGCTGCTGAAGCCCCTCAGCTCCTGCTCTTCTTCCGGAAACTCTCTCCCTTCAGCCATATCACTTCTCATCCCTCCTGTCGTCACCTCTATTTCTTTGCACATTTTGACTTCTCATTCTTGCTGAGAGCTCATCCCTTCCAATGGACACACACATTCCTGGCAAACTCTTGTTTTCTCCTTACTTGGCTCACTCTGATGTTAACCTCGTCTGTGAAGACTTCCCCTTCTTTGAGCTGATTATCCCTTTCTCTAAGCTTCTAGAACCCTTGGTTTATTTCAACACACATCACATGATATTGTAATCCTCTTTGTCCGTTTGTCAGTCCCACAGAAGACACTCTTTTGGGGGTGGGGGTGGTTATGCCTGGAACGTAGAGGCAGGTAAATTAAAATTGTAGAAAAATAAGAAAGGGAAATACATTAATTCATGGTCTCCAGAAAAATATGCTCAAAGCATGTACCAAAGGCACATATCACCACCTGGTGGCCATCTTCAGAATTGCAAGTTTAGTTAATTTTGGTAAACTGAAGTAAATCTAAATTTGTGAAGTAACAATAAATATCACGCTTGAGCACTATGAGTTTAGTGTCTGAAAGTAACAGCCTGGCCATTTCACAGTCTTGAACAAAGGTGAAGGGTGTTAACTGACAAAAGTGCTTTGGAAAATTGATAAGTGTATGTTGAACCAGGCCACATGTCTGGTCCCTGCCACATACTGTGGAGGAGGAAGCTCCCCATGTAGCTAGAAAAACAAGATTCACACATGAAGCGATCAGAGAAACATTCAAAACTGCAGGTGAGTGGCACAAGGTGACAGAAAAAACCATTCTGGACAGGACGTTGAGAGGGTTTGATAGCACAGGGCAGGGTTTGAAGAATGAATCAAATCAGAACATAGCCAGTCAACAGGAAGACGTTGTAGGTTCGGGGAGTTTGAAGGGAAGGGGCACATCAATTCGGATGGCTACTGGCCTGTCTGATTATCCGAGGATGTGAACCAGCTAAGGTAGAGGGGAGGCCACTGCACCAGCTCCCACTTTTCTCTTGACATCCCATCACTGCCCAAACCACCATTGCTGAACCCATTACAAGTGATCACTATTTTCTTAACATAAAAGTCTGATAGAGTCTGACAAATATAACTGTATTTACTGGGACAAATGGAGGGAGGGTTTGGGGTGGAGGTTGACCCAGCACATCAGAGATGAATGGCTCTGTACTCATGGGTACAGAGTGGGGGATAGGAGTCCACTGAGGAAGGCAGAGAGAGGAGGCCACCTCTCTGGGGATGGAGGATGGGCCATGGTCCGGGAAGGAACAAGTACATCAGGAGGAGCCCCTTAGCCATTCCTCCACTCACAAGATGCCCATTACTGTGAGTGGGACAGCAGTAGCCCTGTCCAGCCTGTGTCCTGTGATGTCCCCACTTATTTCTCTTACCACCTTCACTCTGCTCTGTCAGCACCGGCATCCTCTCTGGGCTAAGGCTTCTGCAGCCTCCCTTTCCTTGCACAAGTCCCAACATGGCCCTGAGGACTTCCAGGCACCAGAAAGGGCAAAAGGCCAGTGTCGCATCCTGCCTTGATCATGGACTGAACTTTCTGAACCGAGGTGCATCCCAGTTCTCCCACTGCAGACCCCTCTTTGTCAGGGCGGGCCACAGGCCCCCTCCAGGCCCCCCTCCACCCTGCCCCACCTGCTCCCTTCCTCCCCACTCCCCATTCCCAGCCCCACTGGCTCCCTCTCCAGAGCTGAGGCCGGCCTGAAGACAGATATTAATGTGCAAATTAGCACAACCCGACTGGGTCCAGATTGCCACTTAGAATTTGCATATTAATAAATGTTTTTGTGACAGCATTTAGCAGCTCAGGAAGGACAGGGAGTCTCCCCTCCCCCCTCCATAAGCGAGATAAACAGACTTGATAAGGCAAACTTGCCCCCTCCCATCCCCCAACCTGCACAACTTCCTCTCATCAATCCTTCTATCATCCGTCTACCTACCTATCTACCTATCTCTCTCACAGGTTGCTCCCCCCCACGCCCACCCCCATCCCACCCTCCCAACCCCCACCCCACCCTCCCGCCCTACGCCCAGCATTGAGCCTCTCAGCCCAGTCTCACAATTAGCTGGAAGAGGCAGGAGACCAGCTCAGAACCCCGGAAGAGCTGTGCAGAGCTGGCGGGGAGCAGTCAGCGTGGCCGGTGTGTCTGGAAGGTCTACCAGAGAAGGGAGAGCCATCTAGGCCCCCAGACAGGACAGGCATGGTGTCCTGAGGGAGAATTCATTTTTTCTGGAGATCCTGAGGATCCTGCCTTCCTGACCAGTAAGGAGAGGGATTCTGGAGGCATCAGGGGCCCTGGCTCTGAGCGGGTCTCAGTCATAACTCACACAAGACCTGGGATCTTTTGGGGCCTCTATTTCCTCTTCTGTAAAATAATAGGTTTCTCCCTGACTCCCCACATCACAGGACTATCATGGGAATCAAACGAGATAACGGATGTAGACATGCTCTGAAAAGAAAGGAGGGGTTTACAGATGCCACATGACATTTGGCATGGGAGGAAGAAATCCTGGGGCTGTATATTACAGACTTCTGTATTATACATGAACCATCTGGAAATTAAGAATTATGTATAATAGAGTTCTCAGCTGGTTGAGGATTGCCACCTTCAAGCATCAAAACTTTTTTTTTTTTTTTTTTTTTGCGGTACGCGGGCCTCTCACTGTTGTGGCCTCTCCCGTTGCGGAGCACAGGCTCTGGACGCGCAGGCTCAGCAGCCATGGCTCACGGGCCTAGCCGCTCCGCGGCATGTGGGATCTTCCCAGACCGGGGCACGAACCCGTGTCCCCTGCATCGGCAGGTGGACTCTCAACCACTGTGCCACCAGGGAAGCCCAAGCATCAAAACTTGTAAACTTTCATTTTAACTACTTGGAGGGTAGTAGTGAAAATGCATTTTAACTCCTTTAATTTAGGAATTAAAACTCATTTTAATTCCTAAAATGCATTCCAGTGCCCTGTTTTTTTATTCAGTATAAAAACATCACCTAAAGTTTTCCTCCTGACTCGAGTTTGTCTTTTGCAGGGTGCTGTTGTCAAAAGTGCCAGAGGGGGTGGGCCGGTCTCTGTGCAGGCAGTGGCCGCCCATGTGTTCTGGTGGTTCTTGCTTCTCCCAGTGGTGGTGGCTCTGCTCGGCCTCTTGGTCCTTCATTAAATCAGTTGCCCGTCAGCTTTAGTGATGGAAACCAGAATCACTAGGCTTCACTCAGTTATCCAGGAGTATGTGTGCCAGGCTCCGTTCTGGCATGGGAAATAGTAGTGACTCGATCAGGGTGCTCACGTTTCTGGGGAGGGGAGTGGGGAGCAGCTTGTCAGCATTGTTTGTAAACTAGCAGTTAATAGCCCTAGAGTAGGTTTTCTATGAGCAAAGCACACAAGAGTTTTAATACATGGACCATAAATATTTTACATTTGTCGAATCAATGAAGGGATTAATAAACCTTAGGGGCCTTTATGACCTACTTCCTGCTTCTCTTGTGTTCTGAAGTGTGGAAAGCTTGCTTGCTAGTTGCACTGCAGATGGAAAAGGCATTATACATGCATGAGTGTGCACATGTGATGTGTGTGTCGTGTGCGCACACGCGTAAATTCACTGGCCTTTGCCCCCTTGGAAGGAATAAACAGGACCTCTGGAAGCAGTGAACCTTCTTCTCCCAAGCCCAAGGTACAAGGCAGAGTGGGAAGAGCCCCAGTCTGCAGTTGCCATGCATGAGATGGAGCCTGGCTGGGTTATGGACCGACTGTGGGGGTGGGGAGACCCTGAACCCCCCGGATCCACGTTTCTCGTTTCCTACAAAGGGCTTCTACCAAGAGAGACAGACGAGAAGAGCGGTTCAGTGTTCGAGAGCCAGAGTGCACCGGCTTGACGGCTGATACCAGCTCTGTGGGCCTGGGCAAGCTGTCTACCCTCTCTGTGTCTTGGCTTTCCCATCTTTGAAATGGGATGGTAACAGTCCTCATCTCATCATTATCAGGCTGTTCTCCGTTAATAGATGCCAAGCACTTTTCAGTGTCGGCACATAACTAGCTCTAAGTAAATATTTCCGGTTTTTTTTTTTCACTTTAACTTCCTTAGCAGGTCATTTTAAGGACCCCACAAGATTTAATGTAAAGAGTGGTCTTTTAGTGCTAGTTATTACCCTTGGGCCGCCTCCCAAGCCTGAGGCTCCTGCTCTCAGGGCTTGGAGCAGGTAGAGGCCTCCTTTATAAGACCCTGGGTTGCCTCTTCCCTCCCCGTCCTTGCCCCCACTGGGCCCATGGATAAATATTCAGTCAGTGTTGATGGGTGATAAAGAGCTCAGGCTGAGACTGGGACAGGGCAGGATCTTGCTATGATTTCTTTAGATGTAAAAAGTGGGTCAGGGGCTTCCCTGGTGGCGCAGCGGTTGAGAGTCCACCTGCCGATGCAGGGGACACAGGTTCGTGCTCCCGTCCAGGAAGATCCCACATGCCGCGGAGCGGCTGGGCCCGTGAGCCATGGCCACTGAGCCTGCGCGTCCGGAGCCTGTGCTCCACAACGGGAGAGGCCACAACAGTGAGAGGCCCACGTACCACACACACAAAAAAATAATAAATAAATAAATAATAAAATAAAATTTAAAAAAATTAAAAAAATAAAAAGTGGGTCAAGCCGGAGGGAGGGTTGGGGGACAAAGAAGAATGTGAGCCTTAATCCAGATGGCAGCTGGGGGTCAGCAAATCAGCCACGAGATATCCTGTGAGCTCAGTTAAGAAAACCTCTAGCATCTGAGTCCTGGCCTGGGAAGTGGGAAGAGATGTGGAGGAATAAATTGTGCCACCCCCTGTCATCGGCGAGATCCTATTCAAATGGCAGAAGCAAGGCTTTCCTTTACCTCCTGTTAAAGGAGCGCTAGCGTGATGGATGAGTCAGTCCCGACCTAGGGCACCTGCAAGGCTCCCACCTAAGGGAGCCTGCTTGCCTTCTGGAGCCCCCATATGGTGTGATAATAGCCTTCAGCATTCCGAGAGCTTGGAACCTGGAGCTTGGGGGCCTGAGTTGAGCCCAGGCAGAGGGTGAGTTGTCCTTTAAAGCTCCCCTTCTCCAGAAGCCTTACCTGGTTTTGTGACATAATCACACAGTAGACTGTCTACAATCTTACTCCAGCGTGGCCTCCTGAAGACCGGGACTGGACCTTATCCCAGCACCAGTGCAGGAGCCAGCATTAAGTACGCCCTCAATACTGGTTGTTGGATGGACGGATGGATGCATGCATGGGTGCATAGATGCATGGATGGATGCATGGATGGATGGATGGATGGATGGATGGTTGGATGGCAGGTGGAGGGGTGCAGGATTGAGTACTTGTAGAATAATGTCAGGAGTAGTAAGGTAGAGAGGAGGATATGGGTGTGGAGTTGGGCAAGGACACTGGGTGATGGCTTGGTGGGAACAGTGGGGAGAGGGAACCTGCATGCAGACCTGAAATCCAAGGCCCAGGAGCAGAGACCTCAGCACCACAAGGGCACTGGGGAAAGCAGAAGTTTCCCCAAAGGGACAGATGCAGTGGGGAGTGGGGAGTGGTGTTTGACAGGATGTGGGAGGGAGGGCAGCTGGTCTGAGAAGGAGATAAGGTCAGAGGAGTTTCTCTCTGCATCTCCAAAATCACAACAGTTTTGGGAGGGGAGCGCCCAGGGCCCACCCTGTCACCGGTGACTCACCGTTGGGTTCAGAACAAATACAGCACTGGGCAGGAAGGTGGGGGCCACAGCCCCAAGCTGAAAGTAATGTCAAGTTCTGGGCCCAGTGGAAAATGTAGACATGAAGTCTGGTCCTGAATCCATGGACATCAGGGACTCATCAACCTTCTGCATGAGTGTCTAGGGGTGAAGGCCCCAGAAAAGAATGCAGTTTAGCCTCCCTCACTGGGGCTCCTTGAGAGCCTGATATTGAGTCCACCCCTGCTTCTCTTCAACATCATGTACCACGCACACAAAATGGGGAGAGGAAGGAGGGAGCAGCAGGGCCATGGGATCTCTCAAGCACTCTCTTGGGAGAAGCCTTTACAACTCTGCTCATCCCAGCCCAGGCAGAAAGTCCTTCCCTGAGTCTCACCTCCATCCCTCTTGGTACACTTGCAAATGAAGAACAAAAGGGAGTCTGTTGGAGGTCCTAAAAGATGGCTCTCAGAATTTCCTAGAATTTGTCTAGGGCGAGGAGACATTGAAGGACTTTTCTGGCCTCAATGGGGCCCCAGATCTTGCTGGCTCATTCAGGAGCAAAGGACTGTACTTTTTTTTTTTTTTTTTTCTCATTGTGATGCCAGACCTGGCCATTATGGAGGTGATTAAATTTAAAGACACTGCAGTAAGCTCCAGCCTACGATAGACAGCCAGCATCATTAACACATAATTGGAAGCTAAGTTTAATGAGGTAAGAGAGGAAAAAATAACCTCCAGTCCGTTTTAGGATGTCCACCGCACCTGCACTTCCGCCGCCTTTCCTCAGCAGCAGAGGCTAACGAAAGTCTGGCCGAGAGGTGTGTCTCCTGGCCAGGACAGGACACCAGGTGATGAAAAGCAGGGTGTCGTGATCGGACACAAGGACAGGAAGACCAAGGAGGCTGAGAATGGAGAGCGGGAGGTTAGTTGGGGGGAAGGACAGTGGAGGACTTTCTGGGGAAGGAGACATGTCAGCCTTGAAGGGTACAAAGGACAAGCTTATGCCATGAAATCGGGCGCCCAGGAGGTACTGGCTGCCTGGGGCCGTCTGGCCTTCCTGGACCCCCATGGTGACGTGGGGCCATGTACCCCCAGCTTCTCCTTCCCTATCAGGCCTGGGCACCCCCCCCCCAACTGTTTCCTTGAAGATCTGCTCTCCCAACATCTGTGGGTTTTCATAAGACTCTAAAAAATAAAAGCAGGGCGTACCCCCGAGTGCTATTTCCCTTTAATTTGGGGTTTATAATATATGTGTGTTTATGTCATGGCAATGAATGCTTCCAAGGGACTTGCTCATTGCAAGCGTTGTCTGATTTATTTCCTCTCCACGTTCCAAGAAGGATGTGGTTGTTAATAACAATAATGCTGCCCGTCTTACAGCACTCTCTGCTTTTCGGAGCATTTTAAAATCCATTATCCTATTTAATAGAATTGTTGACTCTCAGGGAAATTGTAAAGTCTGGGGGGTTTGTCCTTGGCCACCCCTATGGCCTACCAGTGCCCACCTCCCTCCCTGGGCTCCCCCGTCTAGCTGCCCCACCCCCACGGAGCCGCTGTGAGGCCAGACCCAACGTCCTGTGACCCAAGCAAGGGGTGGCCCAGAATGCCTCCCTCTCCTCTGCCCTTCCTCTATCCCCCACCCCTGCCCAGGGGAATGAGTGCTCCTTCCTGGCTGGGCAGCCTGAGTCCCAGACCAGCCAGGCAGCATCTCAGACAGGGGTCCCTCCTCTAACCCCAGAAGCATTTGGCTTGAATGACTCAAACCATTTCCCCCTGAGCACACCTGTCTTTTCCTGACAGCCCAGACCCAAGACTTGGGTTATCATCCCATTTGTGTACATTCATTTCATTTTCTCCATTTCCTCTCATGGCTATTTTCTCGGTGCCTCCCCCTCATTTCTAAAGCCTTCAGAAATGACCCTTCAGCTGGCATCTGCCCCGCCTGACCCTGCATCCTGCGTTAGCATGTGAGAAGCACCCGAGGAGCTGAAAACATCCCAGGCCAGGGTCCCACATATAGATTCCAGTTGAGTTCGTCTGGGATGGGTGTTTTTCTTTTTTCTTTTCTTTTCTTGGAGTTCCTCTGGTAGCTCTCAGTGCAGCTGGGGTGGGGGCCCACGGAGGTAGTCCTTTGAGCTGTGTAGACCTCAGAGCCTTAAACAGGGTGGGCGGCTCCTGGAGCTGCCGGAGCCTGTCCTCAGTCGGTCCACCGAGGGGCCGTTGGAGGACGGGCACCCATGCCCACCTGGGTCACTAGACACCAGACCTTTGCCCTCCTGCCTGGACCCCTCTGCCTTCCTGCCTCTCAGGAAGCCTCTCGTCCATTCTCTGCCCCCCTCTAGCCTGGCCCTCCCTACTACACACCCAGCTGAAAGCCAATACTCTGTATAGAACCCCAGGGGCACCCAAGAGGTAGGGAGGGACCCTCTGCTCTGCTTTCAAATTTCCACATCCACCCCTATGAACTGAACTGCAGGTTAGGACCCTAGTTCTCGCCAGGCCAGAGGGAAGCTGGGTCTGCCCTCCTCCTGCATCCCTGGAGGTGAGCCAGGCCAGCACTACCACCCGCTTTGTGGTGGCTCCAGGGACCTGACCCATTTTCAACCAAGGCAAGGCTAGACCCCAAGGCTCCTGTTCTCCTGCCCAGAGCCCCAAATTCCCGGGGATGGTGCATCATGGCAGGAGAGAAGTGGAGAGGGGCTCTTTTGCAGCCAGGTCTTCTTCGAGGCGTTCCTGGAATTCTTCAGTACCCAGCACTGGACCCTTGGAAGCCTTGAAGGCCAGAGGAGGCCTGCGCTTTGGCCAGAGGGATAAGAGAAGGCAGGAGCACACCCGTGTGGGGCCGAGTTGCAGGAGGCAGCAAGAGGAGGCATGGGTACAGCATTCGCAGAGGTGCCCAGGATGGGCTGCAGAGGGGACGCAGCTGGAAAGAGGATAACCAGGCCGGGAAGGGGCTTGGAGCACAGCACAGAGGAAGGAGGGCTGAGCTGATTCCATGAGGGTCAGGGAGCCATAGAAGCTCCTGAGAGGTAGGTGGTCCCAAGAGGGGACATGATCTGGAGCAGTGGGAGGCTGCCAGGTCAGGACAGGGCTGGACGGGGGTTGTCCTTGCAGGAAGGGGTGAGGGCTGACGGGAAAGGGGGGAGGCGGATGCAGCCATGGGTGCACTGCAGAGCCTGCTGGACGCTTCAGGGGCCCTCCTCATTAAAAACCCAGTCTCTGCTCCGGACTAACCTGCCCCCAAGTCTGGGCTCAGTAAAGGAAATTGATTACTTTCCATTGCAATTAACGTGTGGTCCTGGGTCACATCCTTAGGATAATTTGTTATAGGAAAAGCAAAGGAACTAGCTCCCAGGTAATAAAGTTCTCCTGGACCCAGTGAAAGAGACCTCTAGACCATGGGGATGGGCTGGGCTGGGGCAGGCGGAGCTGGTGACCTGGGAGACTGGGAGCGGGTGAGGAGAGGTCATCAGAAGCAGCTGTCTGGGGGTGAAAAAGTACAGGAGCTTGGCTCTGGCCCCAGCTCCAGCCAGGCCATGGGTGGCAGTCGGTATCGGGTGCTGGTAGGAGCCAGGTCTAGCCTCACGCAGACTAGGGTTTGCGTCCTGCTCCACCGCCCAGGGAAGCCACTTCCCTCTCTGTGCCTCAGTTTCCTCTACCTCGTGGGGATGTGAAGGATTGAATGAGCACTTTGTACAGACAGGGCAGGCGGTCAGTGACAGCTCGTTCTGGTTGGGCAATTTGTGTGTCCACCCCCTGCCACCAGCACAGTTCAGTTTGTGGCGGGCTCCACGGGGTGTGTCCCTCCCTCCTCGCTGAGGGGACCAACCCCGAGGGGACCCAGCTGCCTGCCCCGGAACCGGGGACCGGACCCTGCAGCTTCAGGCTTCATCACCGTAATGCTCCTCCGTTCTCCAACCCCTTCCCTGCCGAGCACCTTCATAAAAACTCCCAAAGTTACGTTTGCAGTTCATTTGTTTGCCAGGCGGGCAGATTTATGGCAGTTATCTGTATAAATATTTATACTCTGCAGCAAGGAGGTTTTGGAGGTCACACACACACACACACACACACACAGGTCCTCGGGTCCCCCCGCCTCCCTCTCTGGCCAGCTGCAGCTAGTGGATGAGTGACGGCCACGCTGTGCACACACTCGACCTGAAAACACGCGTCCAAGGCTGGCCAGGCCCACACCGCAGTCGTGCCCACCTGCGCTGCCTCGTCCCGCCGGACTGGCCCTGTATCACCAGCTCACTCCGTCTCTGTTCCACAAAGGAGGGGCCGCGGCTCGGAGAGACAGGGCTGGACCCAGAGCTCCAGGGCCAGTAAGAAGCAGGGGTGAGGTCTGAGGGCATCGCTGGACAAGGAAAACGTTTCTCTACTCTGTGCCTTCCTCGCATGGGGGGGGTTACCCTCTGTAGGAAAAGAAACCAGGCAGGGAGGGACACAAAGGCCTTCCTGAGGCTTTTCTATCAGGATTAATTCAAAACAATCCCCCTGAGACTTTGGGGGCACCTGTGTACACCTGAGGGCAAGACCAGGGAGACCCCAGTTCTGCACACTAGCCTGAGGTGGTCAGCACTCAGACCTCGGGGCAGGGAGCACCATGGTGGCCAGAGAGGGTGGAGATGAGAGAGGAGGCCTCCTGCAGGGGAGGGCTAAGATGGGTTAAGATGGTCTATTTTACGTTATGTGCTTCACCACAATTTCTTAATTTTAAAAATAAAATAAAATTCTGCCATTGGGGAACTTAAAACAATAACTTTAAAAAAGAAAGAAAGAAAGAAATTTAGTCTTGTTGAGCCTGCAAGAGGCTGGGCTAGGGGCTAGGGGGGAGGGGGTGCAGTGGAGGCCTGCAGGGAACTTCTGGGCCGGGCTGTGGCTGGGAGCTGCTGTCTTGGCAGTGGGAACAGTTGTCTCTCTAGCATGTAAATTGCTGTCGATTTGGGTAAAATGCACACTCCCAGTCCATCACTCACCTCCCACGTTCTCCTCTCGAATTTTTCATTTGACGAGAGCTGATGTATGGTGGCTCATCACTCCCCAGTATTATTGTTCGATTAAAGCAGGCCTTTAACCCGGCAGCTGTAGATCATCCTCCATCACGGAGCCCACGGGCAGCTCGCCTGAGGCTACAGTGCTGGGAGGGACCTGCCTACTTGGGCCTCTCATGTCCATCAGCAGCCGGGCAGGGGCACTCATGCCTGGACACCCCCAGCCCTCCGTTCCCAGCTGGCACGATGCCCCACCTGGATGGCCTGCCCAGCTCCTCTCCGGCTCGCTGGTGCCCACCCATTCTCACATTTGAGCCTCCTCCGACTGACACCCGCATCCCTTGGAGGCAGGGAGGTGTGGGGACACAGTGGGCTCTGGGGCTGGGCGGCCTTGGGCATGCTACTGACCCTCTCTGTGCCTCAGTTTTCTCATCTGTAAAATGATGATTCTAAGTGCTGCTCTCACGGGACTGTGGTGAAAATCAAATGAGTAAATACTCAGATCTGCTGATCATCGGTAACTAATCGTCACTGTTACTGTAACAACAGTCTTTGCTCCAACTAAGTTCCTCCAGGAGCAAGAGGCTCTGCCTCGTGGGTGTTTATCTCCCTCACATGGCTCTTCAGTGTCCGGGCCAGGTCCAGGGCTCTTGCAGTCTCTGGTCAGTGGGTGGGTGGAGCGTATGAGGTACACTTAGGCTCTGCCACCACTTACCAGGTGGGGTCCAATCCGGCCTCAGTCTCTCAGGGCCACCAAGGCATCCCCCCCGCCTGTAAAATGGAGTCATCTTTTCCCCTGTCTTCCTGGCTTGCTGTGAGATGTAAGGAGACAGTGACGCACCTTAGAGGATCCAGTAAAGGGAGACTGAGTCTTGTCTTGTCGATTGAGTCTCCTTGGTTGAAACCTTCTGATACGCAGCGCTCTTGCTTTTGGCCTCAGCACATCCCCCACCCCAGCCCTCAACAGACCGCACCAGTCACTTGCCTAAGCAGGACCCTGCCACAGAGAGAACGCTTCTCTTTCTAAGGCTCTACTGTTGATGCTGCTTTTACCAAGCTCCAACTGCACACTGGAAGAGAAAGAAGTAAAAGAAACACGTGCTTCCAAGGGCCTGAACAGTGTCTGTCCCCAGGCCAGTCCTGTGACCTCTCTGGCCCCAGAGCTTTGTTCTCTCTGAGCCCTTGAATCGGGTAAATGTCTCAGTCACCCTCGATGCCACCCCCAGGGCCTGGCACTGCTTGAGGACTGCCCCAAGCCCTCCCTGGCTCTGTTCTTATTCCTTCCTGGGCCCGTGAGTGGTCACCCTCACTGGGGGTAGCAGAGGGCCTTGATTGCCCCCTCCCAGCTTCCAAGATCCCAGGTCCTGGAAGCAAGACCAGGCCTCTCCTCTCCTGTCCTCTCAATCCAGCAACAAACCAAGAAAACCCGTACTAGGATCCTGGCACTGCTCAAGGAGCTTTTCTGCATGCAGATCATGAGAGGTCTCTAGCTGTTCAGTGTGAGGGCTGCATGGGAGAAGGGATCTTTCTATCAGGACAAGCGTGGCCAGAGACCTCAAGAAAAGGGGATGTTGGATGAGATGTCCACAAAAAGCCCTCCCCAGGAGGGGCCATACGCATTCTCAGAGGCCAGGGTCCCAGGGCTTCTGGGACAGTAATCAGGCCCCAAAGGACCTGCAGAGCACCGCAGGACGTTGGTACAACTAGGGCCTGGTACCATGAACTTTTCGGCTTTACACTGCCTGTTCCTAGCATGGGCAGTAATGTTTGTTGACTGAATTCTTGGTTAATGATCTCTGAGAAATCATGGCAAGTGGGAAAGATGCCGAGGGGGTGGAGCCAGGCGAATGTAAGTCTGATTTCCACCAAAGAGAAGGGTGGTTCCTCAAGCAACAAACCAGTGTGTACATGTCACCCCTCAGAAAGATTCTAGAAGAGGTGGCATCTGATAGCTTAGACAAATATGTGGGGGACCTTGGAGCTACCGAAGACCACCCAAGAAGCCAGGCCAGACAAGTTGTTTCCTTTGCAGACAAGTCAATTTGAGTTGGGGGACCCTCAGCCAGTTTTCTCATGAGGAATCTTGTGGGCAATTGACAAAGTATAGTCTGGAATTGGTTGAAGACCTGTTGCTAGGGCATCATGGCAATTAGGAGGGTAACAACCCAGGGAGAGGTGCCCAAGATCAAGCGGCTGCCTATGGCCTTGGTCTTGCCCTGACCCGCATTGTTATCAATGACTTGGCTGCAGATGTGTCGGTCAGACTGACCAAATTTTCAGGTGGCTTAAAACTGAGAGGAAAGGTATTTCCATTAGATGACAGAATAAGAATGCAAAAATACCTCTGCAGATGAAAGTGATGGGTAGATTCCAACAAAATCAAGTTCAATAGGGAGAAGTTCGGGGCCTTTCACTTGGAGCTGACATTCTAACTGCAGACACACGGAAAGGAGAAGGTATAGCTTCCAGCAGCTTTGGCAGCTCAGTGGGAATCTCCAGTATAACTCGGCTGCCCTGGAACCCGGGTGCACCTCAGACTGTGTTAAGACAAGTGCAGTATCTGGAAGGAGGAAGTCATGGTCCAACTCTGCTCTGTGCTGTTGAGCCGGGTCTGGGGCCCAGTGAGAGGCTGGTAAACACTGGGTGTGCTCAGAGGCATGAGGTAAGACATGGGAGAATTTACACGTGTGACACATGACATTGTTTAAGGAACCAGCACTGTTAGGCCGAGGGAGGACCAACTGGGAAAAATGGTCACGCAAGGGTAGTTCCACAGAAAAGGCTAGTTTCCTGGGGCTCCAAAGGATGAAATTAGGACCACTTATGGAAACCACTGGTAGTCAGATTTTGGGTAAACACTGAAAGCATGCTGACATTCTCTTGGCTATACAAGGGATGCGTGGCCACTGTGGTGGTGAAGTTACTGTACGTAGATGAAGTGGATACTTCAGAGTTGGGGTCATTTAATGAGGACTTATGGTCAGGACACAGAGAGGCCAGATGGCCTCAAAGTTCCCTCAAAATGCATCTGGGTTCCGCAGTTCCTCCTGCATGTGGAGAAATCCCAGGGGCATCTCCACCCTGCCATACACCTTCTAAGTGTAATTGTTCCAATAACGTCCAAGACCAAGGTGGATGGGGCTGGTGGGAAGAGTGGAACCCTCCACCTCTGCTTCAGAGCAGCAGAATGAATCCATTAGCATATAACCCTGGGAAAACAGCCCCACCCTGGACAGAGAGAGGCAACCATCCTCTCCTGCTTCTCCCTGGGCTCAGGAAAGTAGGGTGGCTGGTCCCTCAGAAGGAGGAATGAAAGGGCTGTATGCCCAGAGAAGCTTTCTAGGATGGCACCTATTGGGCAGGGAGCTGGGAACCTTAGTGGGCCCTCAACTTGTAGGCTTTGGGAGTTAGGGTCTGGGGGTCTCTCTTGTCTGCTCACTCTCTCCATCCTTGTCTCTCTTGCTTCAGGAAGTAGGTACTGTCTGCTTTGGAAGAGCACTGACTGGGGATCAGGCGAGGGTCTGAGGAGAGAGAGCAAAGGTTTTGCATATTCTCACCCAGAGGCAGGGATGAGGGGAGCTGAGGCTTCCTGCAGTTTGCACAGCCCAAGGCCCCAGGGCACAGAGGAGCTGAGCAAGGGTCTCGTGCAAGGGACACAGTGCCCTGGTGCCTTCCCTGGGCAGCGTCTCACAGAATATGCTGTGGTCTGTGGTGGTTGGGTCCCCAGAGAGTGTAAGACCATGGCCCGGCCTGGCTGGAGCAGAAGGTATGAACAGGGTTAGAGGAAGCAGTCATTCTGGGAAAGTCACTGGGAGCGGACCACACAAGACCATGAACGCCAGGCTGGAGAATTTAGAGCTAATCCTCTGGCACTGGGGAGCCATAGCACGTCTTTGAGCAGTTGAGTGGTGGAATCAGGCATAGGTGTGGGGCAATAAGGAGCGAAACTAGGGCAGAGGTGGTGAGACTAGAGAGGAAGGGGCAATTCCAGCAAGGAGAGGGAGGGGTCAGGATCCTGCCCTGAGACTTCAGAAAACCCAGGGTAAACACACACTCACACTGTCACAAGGAGGGGTCACCCCTACATCTCTCTCCCTCCCACATGGAGTCCCCAGAGCCAATCATAGATTCTTCCAGAGGCCCAGAGAGCCAGTCCTCCAGGAGATCAGGGTGAGGAAGTATCTGAGGGTAGGCATGGCCCTTGAGCAATGGCTGGACGAGAGTTTGGGTCCCACCAGACCCTGGGACCCAGCCCAGCCTCCTGTTGTCCCTCATACCCCATGGTGTCCTGGAGAGAGTTACATGTTCACAGATTTGGGTGCTGAGGACCCAGTGGTGGGGTCTGCAGGCCAGGGCAGAGGCTCAGCATTGGAAAGGGCCTGGGGGGCAGGAACTTGCTCATCCCTGTGGCAGAGTCTTTAAACGAGCCTCCCCCCAGCCTGCCCCCCTCTCCTTAGCGCTGCTCAAACAAGCACCCGGCCCCCAGGAGGCAGATGCCTCTGAGGTTTGCTTGGGCTCCTGTGTGCAGGCCTGTGTGCTGAAGGGACCAGCGTGCCCGCCCACACAGGGGCACCCAGGGGTTCACCCAGGTCCTCGCAGCCCTGCACCTGCTCGCACACAGATGGTGCTCGCCCACCTGCACCAGGCAAGGGCCCAGCAGACAGGCAGTCCTGAGCTCACACGCTGGGGGGCGGGGCACAGCGGCTTGCTCCCTCCGTGCCAGGGTGGCCCCAGACCCTGGGGTCAGGCTGGAAAAATGACTTTGCTGGCTGAAAGTGATGGAGGCTGGCCACCGACACAGAGAAAGAGGAAGTTTGATGGCAGAAAATTGGATTTGAAATCAAACCAGGCCCCTGGGAAGAGGGCCAGTCCGAGTCCGCAGCAGTCAGGACAAGCAGTGGACGGAGAGGCCAGCCAGGAGCCAGGGTGGGGGAGACAGTGCCCTCCGCTCCCCTCCCCGGGGAGCCAGGCCCTGCTGTCTGCCTGTTGGGGGAAGGGATCAAGACCCCAGGGCCAAACAGGCAGAAAGGGCTGAAAGAGACATTTGTGCACCATGAGTACGAGGGCAAAAGGGCAAGAGGAGGGAAACTGGCAGGGAGGCAGAGGAGAGATGGGGTCGCACGGTGGTGTCACCTGCATTGCACACAGGGGTGTGGGCGCGGGGGAGGGTTGTGTTCTCGCCTAACGGATCGATGAATAATGAATGAAATCTACATCCCGGGACATACTGTATCTAGTGCCACCGCACCCAGGTCACAGATGGAGTCTCTGAGACCCAAATGACCCACGGGCTGTGTTAAGTGGGGGCTGGAACCTGGCTCTGAGAACACCAGGGCCGGCACCCCACCCACATCACCCAGCCTGTGTCCCTGGGTTTTAAGTGCCCACCCCACTGGCCCACCTCCTCACCAAGGCCACCCTCCCCTGACCCTGCTGGAAGGCTGGCTGGGTCTGGGGGTGCTGTTAATGCAGCCAAACAATTAACAGGAATTGCACAAAGGGGCGGGGGAACTCTGGGCGATGCCACAGTTGGCGTAGGGAGAGATGGATGAACTTTCCCAGTTCGTGGGCGCCACGGAGCTGATAGTAAATATCAGAGGTAATGATATTGACTTTAAGGTATTATGGCTCCAAATGTCACTTGTGCTCTCGTTCTCTTTCTCTCTCTTAAGGAAAAAAAAATGTCTCCCCGACTTGATTTACATTTTTCCTTCCTCTGCTTCCCAGTTCCTAGAGCAGGGAGGATGGAAACAGTCCAGCACTTTGCACCTGGTGGGTACCCAACACCAGAGCTCGTTAGGAGAGAGTGGGATGTGGCTCCCGTGTGCCTTTTGTCCCAAGGGTCTCTTACGGGACAAGGAAGACATCCCCAGAGCATCCTTTCCCTCCCTTCCAGCCTCGACCCAGCTCAGGAACCCTTTGCAGCCCCCAAGGCTGGGAGAAGCAAGCTCCAGAGGCTGAAAGGCCCCGCCCCCAACTCTTTGCAGCGGCCTCTCTCCCCTCCCCATGTTTGTCTCCAGTCAGGCCCCATCATTCCCACCCCTTTGAGTACGTAGCTTCCTTCCTGTCCACCTGCCCCATCCTCTCCATCTCTCAGGTCACACCTCCTCCAGGAAGCCCACCACCACCACTACCTGAGTCCCCTCTTCCTCACTTCCTCCTGCAAACACCCTGTGACTGTGCCTCCTCCCGTGACACTGGCCCCACAGCCTCCCGGGTTTCCTCCCCCAGATCTCATCTCTAAGGCAGCTTAAAGCTTCTGAGAGGCCAGGATCCCAGCTCCTCTATTTCTGGATCCAGCAGAGCTTAGCGCTTTCATCTAGTAAATATCTCTTAAATGGGAAACCAGTAAGGAGCCACTCAGAAAAGCTCCACGGGGAACGGGGAGATGAGTGCAAGCAGAAGAAAAGAGGAGGGCAGAGTGAGAGTGGGGCACCAGATCCACCCCAGACGGGGAGGCTCCGGGCGAAGTGGGAAGAGCAGAAGCACGTGAAGTAGGCGGGTCTCGGATTCCAGCCCAGGTGTTCTGGGACCCCAAGGACGCTACTTCCTTCTTCAAGCTCAGCCTCCTGGTCTTCCATTGGAAATATTGATGCCTCCTCTACTGGCTGCATCTCCATGGGAGCCGAGCTTCAGGTCCCTCTGAGCCAGGAGTGGACCAAGCAAGGGCCCCAGACGAGAGCGTAGGGCAGATGGGATGGGGCAGACTGCAGCCACCTCCACACGAGCTGCCCACCTCTGAGCCCCAGTTCATTGTTTGCAAAGAAGGGATAGGGACCTATCCTGCGAGACCTGGGTGGGGTTTTGAGCTAGCAGGTAGAAGTCAGAAGCAGAGGGCCTGGGACACAGCAAAGCTGACATCTGGGCACGACTTGGGCGTCACTGTGGATGTGCTTAAGAACCAGGGTAATATAAAGGCTTGGCTAGGTGGTACTCTGCACTGTAAGAGGTCTTCTGGGTCCACCCACCGCTGTTCCAGCCAAAGCCCTATTCTGATGAGCACCTCGAGGTCTGGTGTGGGGAGAACAGAGACCAACTCCCCCAACTCCCTCGGCAGGGTCTTCACAGGACTAAGAACTAGCGAACACTAGCGGTGATAGTTATTGCCCACCCGAGTCCTCTCCTTCTCAAACATTTCCAGTGACCAAGGGCACATGGCCTTTTCAAGATGTTCTATTCCATGGTCCGACAGGTTTTTGTTTTTGTTTTTGTTTTTTTTGCGGTACGCGGGCCTCTCACTGTTGTGGCCTCTCCTGTTGCGGAGCACAGGCTCCGGACGCGCAGGCTCAGCGGCCATGGCTCACGGGCCCAGCCGCTCCGCGGCATGTGGGATCTTCCCGGACCGGGGCACGAACCCGTGTCCCCTGCATCGGCAGGCGGACTCTCAACCACTGAGCCACCAGGGAAGCCCAGTCAGACAGTTTTAAGGGTTCGAAAATTCTACTTTAGGCTGAGCCAAAGCCTGCCTCTCTCTAAATTCCGACTGAAACCCCCTTGTCATGTTCACACAGATGACTGTCAAGCCCTCGTTCCTGATCACGCAGTTGACCGCCTGGACGCTCAGTGGGATTTTACTAT
Source organism: Mesoplodon densirostris (assembly GCF_025265405.1). Classification (NCBI taxonomy): domain Eukaryota; kingdom Metazoa; phylum Chordata; class Mammalia; order Artiodactyla; family Ziphiidae; genus Mesoplodon; species Mesoplodon densirostris. The sequence goes on along the minus strand of NC_082675.1, from coordinate 52,656,053 downwards.
TGTCCCCGCGAAGTGCCGTTGACTTAGTTTGCAGTGTGTCCTATCCCCCTGCAGGGAAAGTGAAGGAACCCTCTCTCCTCTGCTTGCTCAAGACCCCTCCCCAGTCCTTGGCTCCCAACCTCAGTCAGAGGGTTGGGGACATGCTACCCCTTCTGATGAGGGTTTCTGCCCCCGGTGGGGTGGGAGAGGGGTGGTCAGGAAGGGTTCCACCCACCCTCTGTGAAGAATTTCACAGAACAAAGGAACCTCCACTGGGCAAGGAGGCTGCTCTGTTTATCCCCTTTCTTCAGTCTCCACACCCAGAGGGGCCTAGGTTTTAGAGTGGTGTGTTCCTAGAGACACAGTGACAGATGTGGTCCCCACCCTGACAGTCCTCAGTATAGACAGATGGGGGACAAAGTGGAGAAGAACAGAGAATGGGGAGGGTGCTGGGCATGAGGCTAGGGGACCAGCGAAGTGCCCAGCGGTGGGAGGGGGCTGGGCACCATTCAGGGGATGTTCCCAGAGACAGCTTTAGGGCCCAAAACTCCATTATCTAGAAGCTTCTGTAAGGAACTTGCTTTGAATAACTAAAGATAATCCAGATCACATCCTTCTCCCTATAAGGTGCTTGACAGCTGACAGTTCCCACTTCTACTAGGTTACTCTCGGGTTAACACCTGCAGCCCCTCATAAGTCTTAATTCCAGGCTCTTGTATGCTGAGAGCTCTTGTATGTTAAGTTTCTGCCTAAAGTAAGAGTTATAAAGCTCTAAGAGAAGGCCTGAGAAAATCTACAGTATGAAAAATGTTTGTACTTCTTTTTTCATAACCTGTAACTTATTTTCTTTATGTTGATTTTAGATACCTGGGAAAATGTTTCCCCCTTTCCTATTTCTTGTCTGTGTCCTGGGAGGTGATAAATTTCTGTACATGGAAATACTGCCTGGGTAGGAAGTTCCCTTCCTTTGTCGTGAGGCTCCTCATGGCTTTTTCGAGGCACAAAAGCAACGCTCAGCATCTCGCAGCCTCACCCAGCCTTGCAGCCTCTTCCCTCGAGCTCATGCACACCCCTCCAAATGCAGGTCCAGGGCCCTCCTTGAAGGCCCTGCAGCACCTGTGCCCAGGGGGCATCTCTGCTCCTGTGGCCTCCAGCCAGCGCTGGAGAGGTGGGATTCCACCTTGTGCGGGGTGTGTGCCTAGAGGGACAAAAAGAAAGGACACAGTTTCAGAGAGAATCAGAGGAGAAGATGGAGGAAGAAACCAGGTGGTGTCTAGAGGGGACCTACTGTGTGCCAGGCTCTCCATCTCCTGGGGGGCGGACCGTGCGCAAATATCACCTCCATCGTCCAGACAGGGAGGCTGCCCAGACCGCTCCTGAGCCCTGAGCCAGTGTGTGCACACGCAGAGAGATCTGTCAGGAGGGTCTGGGGAGGCAGGCAAACGGAGAGCCAGGAGGTGATGGACAAGAGATGGAGGGGAAAGGCTGCGGGTGACACAGGATGGGGAGCGAGGGTCAGAGAACTCAGGGAGGGCTGAAGAGGAAAGCAGGGATGTGGGACCCTCCGATAAGTCCAGGGTGCGTTCACTCCGGGCTGTGGCAGCCCCGCGGTCCTCCCTGTGTCCTGGCAGCGGAGTGCCCAGCAGGGCAGGCTGTACCTGCTCCCTGGCCGCACCCCAGCTTGCCCTGCCCCTTCCTGAGAGCCCGGAGTGTGGCCGGCCCCAGGTCCTGGGTGAAGGACCCGTGGAATTGCCAATCCCAGCCCTGGTGGGCAGGGGGGGCTGCCTCTCAGGCTTGGCCTCGACCTTCCGCTGCCACTGCCGTAGGGGAATGGAGCAGCGGCAAGCCTGACTTGATTAACATTTAAATGCCATTTGGTGTGAGGAGGCAGGAGCAGCAGCGGGGCTGGAACAAACAAACCTCGGAGCTGAAATGCAGGGGGTCTTCTGGCCCAAGGAGCCCGCTCCGTGGACTCTGAAGTGAAGACCTTTTCTGGTCCTGGGGCTTAAGGTGGCGAGGAGGGTCAGAAGGGGTGTGGCCAGGCCTCTGTGCCTCCTCGGAGCCTCCTGGCTCGGCGCTGCCTTAAGCTCTTCGCTCCTTTCGCCAGGACTGAGAGACACTGCCCATCAGGCCCACCCGAAACACAGAGTCTTTGCCTTTGCCGTCCTTTGTCAGACCACGAGTCCAGGTGGGAGTCTGACGGCGGGGCTTCTCTGATCCTCTGGCTTCCGCTCCTGCAGCACCATGGCCTGGCCTGGCCTTTGTGCCCCCGGACGTCGGGGTGCTCGCAGTCCACCCTCTGAAGCTCCCCTTGTCCTCCCCTCACCTGTCCTCCCCGGCAGGTGTCTCAGAGGCGAAGGGAAGGAATCCTCCCCACTCTCCCCGGCCCCCTCCCCGGCCCTCCCTGGCAGGGGCTGCCACTAGAGCAGCTCTAATGGGCCAGGTTGCTCCCCGGCTGGGCATCTCCGAGGGGAGCCTTAACGTCAAGACACGAGCAAAGTCTTTAAAAGCCACTTAAAATGTCCTTGATGAGCAGGAGTGATCCCTCAGGAAGAAAAAAGGCCGGAATAGAGCGCAGAGCTGAGGGGAGCCATAGGGCAAGCCCGCCTCCCGCTCGCCTCCCACCTTGCTGCAAAGGGGTCTACCTGCGGGTGGGGCCCAGCCACCGCTCCAGGCCACACCTCCGACTGTAAACTAAGCAGGCTAATTTTGTTAGCCCCCAGGGCTTGATTTGCACATCCAGGAGGAGTGCGGTCCTCGGAAGTCATTAACACAAGAGTCTAAATATCTTCGCTAATGGGCGGCCTGCCTTTCCGGTGTTTGCCAGACCTCAGAGCTCTGCCCGCGTCTCTGGATGAGCCCGAGCCACTGGGGCAGCTGCAATGGGATGAGGGGGTCGAGTTCCCCGAAACCCCATTTAGCCATTTCAGGTCTGGTGCATCCCTTAACCCAATAGCCCAAGGCGAGTTCCTGCCCTTTGGGTAGATGAGTTTGCTGAGCCAACTCCAGGGCAGGAGTGCAACACTTCCAAAGGTCAACGCTCTTGTGGAAACGCAAACGCTCCTGTACAAACGACAGCCATTGTCCTATAAGAACGGCCTTCTCAAGCTGAATTTTTCAAGGCCTGGTCTGTGCCCAGCATTGCTGGGGACGCTGTGAGGGCTGCTAATAATTGCTGGAATTGAGTGAGCCCCTGTGACGCGCCAGCCTGTGTGTGCCCTCACGGAGACTCACCCTGCCATGAGGAAGGCGGTAACATTCTCACCTGCGATGACCCCACGGAGACCCATGGATTGGAGCTGAGAGTCAACTCCAGCCCATCTGGCTGCAAAGCCCAGGCGGTTCCCACACCCTCCTGCTGGTGCTCCCCTAAAACTTACCCACAGATCTGGCCAGAACCCAGACATCAAGCCAGCAGGGAACCTTCCCTCCTCCGGAAGGACATCGTGGTCATTAAGAGCACGGGCTGGAGCTGGGTTGCCGCCTCCAGACAGCCTCCACCCTGACCAGCTGCATATCTTTTGGCAAGTGATTTCACCTGTCTGGGCCTCAGTTTCCTCATCTGTCCAACGGGGATGATATCAGTATTCCCACCCTTGAGTGGGGCTTAGTACACAGTAAGATCTCACTCACAGTGTTATTAACAGGAGACCACTTGGGGGTTTCTCCACTTGAAGGGCTCCACAGAAGGAAGTCTGGACTCTGCTCAGTGCAGGCTGGTTATTGTGTAGCTGGTGGCGCTGGTGCTGGGGTGAGGTCCCCGGCCCAGCAGTGATGACATGGCGCTAGCCTGGAGCCCTCAGGTCTCTGGTATCTCTGAGGCTCCATCCCTGGGTCAGATGGTGAGAGCCCGGGTGGTGGTGGCTGGAGAGTGGAGAGGGGGCACTGGGCAGACCTGAGCGAGTGTAGCAGGCAGCTCCAGCCTCAAAGGCAATGACTGATGGCTGTACTGGGGTCCAGGCAGCCCAGGGCTGCTTAGCTCCAGGCTCAGAAATGGCCACTGACCAGCCCTTCCCCAGGCATCCCTGAGAGCCTCCCACATGGGCCAAGGCTCCAGTGTACCTGACCTTTATCTTTCTCCTTGAGGCTCACCGTCCCTTCACTCACTCACAGGTCTTTACTGAGTTTCTATTATGTGTCAGGCCACAGGGAACAAGTCAGGCACACTGTGTGCATCCTGGAGCCTGCGGTCTACCAGGCAACCAGGAGCTGACTGGGCACAGCCTACAGGCACGTGGGTCAGCCCTGGAGGGAGGGCCTGCGCCTGTGTGGTCCAGCCAAGATTCACAGCCAGATGTAAAGTACACCTGGGCTCAGGAGAGCACAGACAAGGATAGTTTGGGGGGGCCGGTCTCCCTGCCAGGCTCCCCGTGTCCTGCCTCTGCCCTCACCAGTCCTGCTCTAGCCACGCAGCCCACACTTTTACCCTCCTCACCTTTTCACTTGCTGTTCCCTCACCTGGATGCCCTCGGACCTTCAGCTGCCTGCAGGCCCCAAGCTCAGACCTCAGCTCCTCTGGAATCTTCCTCTGACACCTCCACAACCTCGTCTAAGGCTCCCGCTGGGCCTTGCACAAACCTCCATGGGTCCCTTGGGCATTTCAGGCCAAAAAGACGTTGGACCACAAAAGCACACGGGTGACCCAGAGAGCCTGGCACGAGCTGGGCCACCGGCCGGTGGAGAGATCTAGATCAGTGTCAGCAAGACCAAGGTCAGAACGTGGCTTAGCCGGAGGCTTGAGTGAGTTGCCAAAGCTCAAGGCCTCCACGCTTCTCTTCTAGAATGATGCCTTTCAGGACCATGGACAGGATTCGGGTGGAACAGGCGTGAAATGCACAGCCATTCCTGGGCCTCAGGGGCCCTCATTGGTGGGGCCCCTCCAGACACTAGGGTTCCCCCGTGTGCCTAGGTCTGGGCTCTGTCTCCTCCACTCCCTTCTCTCTCTGCACCTCTGTCCTTCCCGTGCCTCCTTCCATGTCCATCTCTCTGTTTGAGCCTCTCTCGGGCCCCTGCTCCACATGCCCCCGCCACCCCTTTCTCTTTGCTGCCTCCCTACCCTTTGGTCACTCTCCTTTCAGTTAGCATAACGCAGAACAGAAGAATATTTTATTATTTGGTGTCTTTATTAAATCAGGTTTTCTGTTCCCTGTTTTTCATTTGTAAAGTGGATGAGTGCCACACTGTATTTTCCTATTAAAAAGCAAAGACCGAACAACAGAGTGGCCAGGATGGCCCCAAGGTGGTTTTGCCCCCAGGTCTGTGCTCCTCGATAGAAAACGAGAAGGTGAGGGTGTTCTCCTGGGCCACGGGGATGCCACCTAATCAGAAAATAAGGAGTCTCAGCACACCCATGGCAACATTTCCAGAGAGGCCCTGGGACCAGGCCCTGCGCTGAGCCGGGCACCTGTAGCTGAAGGACACAGAGTCGGTGGACTGAGGGGAAGGCCTGCGCAGGCCCTCTCCCCCCGGAGCCCCAGGCCTGGGCTTCGGCTCAGCCTGTAAAGCGCCACCATCACAAGCCCCCCGCAGGCCACAGGGTGAGGAGTCAGGGATGCAGAAGCCAAAAGGTTCCTGCCGCCTCCAGTCTGAGAACCTGGCTCAAAACAGCCCAGGCGTTTGCTGAGAGAATAGGTGAATTTTTACCTACTCATGGGCACCAGGATGTTTTCCAGTTTACATTGTGTATAGCCACTCCTGGACCCATGGAAGAAACATCCTCACGGAGGTGTCTCGAAGCTCCCCCAGATGAGGATGGAACTGTCCAAGTCCCCTGCACCCCCTCCAACCTGATGCATCCACCCCTCATCCTGCACCCCATTTCCCCTGTGGTGAACTTGGAGCCAAGCTGCATCTGGCAAGGTTAGATTTGTTCTCCCTTACTTGGAGTGAACTTGGTAGACGACTCACCTAGACTCAGTTTGACTGTCTGTAAAATGGGACAATAGTACCACTTCCTCCTACAGCTGTTGGGAGGGGAAGTGAGCTCCTGATGCCCTGCCTGGAACACAGTAGGTGCTCAGCAAAGTTCAGGTCTTCCCTAAGAGTCTAAGTCTTAAAAGAATAAAATTCCAAACCCACACCCCTGGTTCCAATCACCATCCTAAGGAAAGAGCAGGCTCCACCACCCCATGGGTCCATCTGACATCTGCACCTGGAGTCTTAGCATAGTTAACTGCAAGCTCATCACGTCCCCATCCTCCGCGATCCCCCATCACCCACCCTCCTGACGTCCTTATTACTGTCAAAGGCATCGCTGCTATCAAGCCTTTGAGTCCCCTTGGGTGGCTCCTGGTCCCCCCTGCTGCTGACCCATCCCAGTGGTCCTTCCCCCCACCCCATTGCTGCCAGCCAGCTCCAAGCCCTTTCGGTTCTCCCAGGTCCACACCCCATCACCTCGGACCCTTCCCCAGGAGCCAACCTCACTGCTCCACTGCTGTCCCCTGGGACTGCTCAGTCTGGCCCCCTGGGAGCTTCACTCTGTCTTTAAAACCATATTCCCAATCAAGTTTACCTCTGGCCCCTTAGCCCCTTGAGAAAGGGTCCTTCCTGATGCCTTCTTGTAACCCCCGGCCCTGGCACAGAGTCACACCAACAGCATTGTTCTGCCCAGCCCAACCTCTGTGCTATAGCCTCTGTCTCCCTGCCTTCCCAGCTGCCTGCCCTCGGCTCGCGGAGTCCCGCACCCACTCCCGGGAGTCTTGCCTACCTGAGGCTCCAAGTAGCAGCTTCCATCATCTGAGCCAGTTGCCCACCCTCCCCCACCGCTGATCCAGCTCCCAGATTCTGACCTGAATTTGGCCGCTGAGGAGGGCAACCAAGGGTGCACCAGCTCAGGGGCCAGACTCCCTGGGCTCCACACCGGATACATTTCTGTTCTGTAGAATGGGCAGGAGGTGATGTGGAGGATGGATGGAGTGGTGTGTGTAAGCTCTGAGGATGGTCCTGGAACTACATGAACACTCAGAACTGGCAGCCGTCACGGTCACTCTGTCTGGTGGCTTGCTTTGGTGTTCTTGCCCTGGCCTTGCCTTCATCTGGTTCCTGCACTTCCAGCTACCAGGACCCTGGTGTGGAACCCAGGATCACAGTTCACAGCTTGACATTTGAGCTAGAAGGGAGGGTTGCTGGCAGCACCCCACGGCACACACCCCTGGTTCAAACTGCGCCATTGGCTGAGTACTTAGAACCTTGTTGTATGTCCAGTTTTCACTATCCTGACTTCACCTGCTGGCCACTCCTGTGGCCACCTGGAGCTTCACCTGAGCAGTGAAAAGGTCTTTTTGAAAGAGCTTTTTCTAGACACCTGCTCAATCTCAGGGTGAAACCAGCCCCTTCATATCACAGGCGACCCATTTCAGCAACCAGGCAGTGAGGACACCTTTGGAGACCTGGGCAGGAGGTTTAGGGAAGGTGGAACCACATGGGGATCTACGAGGCTGGTGGCACAGGAAGGTGGAGAGGGGAGAGGTGCCGTTTCTTGGAGAGGAGGCCACATGTCCTAATAATCCTTAGGACTTCCCTGGTGGTGCAGTGGGTAAGAATCCACCTGACAATGCAGGGGACACAGGTTCGAGCCCTGGTCTGGGAAGATCCCACATGCCGCGGAGCAACTAAGCCCATGCGCCACAACTACTGAGCCTGTGCTCTAGAGTCCGCGAGCCACAACTACTGAGCCCATGCTCTAGAGCCCGTGAGCCTCAACTACTGAAGCCTGTGCACCTAGAGCCCGTGCTCCGCAACAAGAGAAGCCACCACAATGAGAAGCCCGTGCATCGCAAGGAAGAGTAGCCTCCGCTTGCTGCAGCTAGAGAAAGCCTGTGTGCAACAATGAAGACCCAATGCAACCAAAAATAAATAAATAAATAAATAAATAAATTTCTTTAAAAAAATCATAGCAGCGATTCAGCTGTCTGCCACTGGTTTGCAAGATAAATTGCATTAATCAACACAATGCCTTCAGAACTTTTGGGGAGCGGTTTCTTATGCTAATTGGGCCACTTAAAGTAGACTTTCACTGCACCAGGATCTCCGGCTGTCAAGACAGTTACTGGCATGTGCAAGCCCCTCCCTCCCAACCCCCTCTCTCCCCCACCATCACCTTTTCTTTTTTAAATATAAAATGAATGAGAAGAGCTATGCTAATTACCTGGCCAAAAATAAGACTTGAAGGAAGAAGGGTGGAAATGGGTAAGGATGTGACGGATAGGAAGACTCAGGTCACCTTGAAGGCCATAGGGAGGAGCCCTCTGGGTGGGGGCTCCCTGGAGGAGGTGGTAAATCAAAGACCAGGCCTGCAGCTTGCCGGGGTAGAATCCTGACCCATCCTCCTACCCCTGGGTGACCTGCAGGACTCAGGTCAGACACAGCATGAACCCTGGGAATGGGGATCCCAGAATCCTAGGGTCTTGGATGAGAAAAGACCACAATCCCAGAACCAGACATTTCAAATCTTCTAGACTCTGAGATATCAAAGAATCCTTGAAAAGCCATCTGATTTCAGCCTGTCTCCCTGAAAAGACCAGCAAAATAACCCACTGATCAAGCAATGCCAAGTCCATTGCCCACCATCTTGGCGGTCTTAGTGCTGTCTGAGAAGGGGGAAGTATTTATAAGGTTGGGGGTCTGGTTGAAGATTAATCCCTACCTGACTGGGATTGGAGAGGGTTGTCAAAATAAAACCAGAGCCAGACAGTGGTTAAAGCAGTAAAAACAGATTTTATTCAAGGACTGTTGCAGTAGGAGACAAGAGACCTCAGTTGAGACCTGAGCTCAGTTCCAAATACAGTAGGGCGGCGGGGGGGTGGGGGTGGTTATAGCCAAGGAGAAGGGTCGGGGGATGGGGGCAGTGGATGGAAGATTCCTAAGGGGAGACATCAGGGTTAAGGGGGATTCCTACTTGACAGGGCTCTTGATGAAGGCAGGCCAGGGCGGTCAGACATCACCTGGAGGGTGGGGGAAGTGAGGAATTTGGTCAGATACTAGGGTGGGGAATTCTTTCTAGACTGACTTGACAGGATTCTTGCTAAAATTGGGTGATGAGGCCTCATAAGGACAGACACCAAGAGTGCCTAGTGGTCTTAGAGGCGCTTGGCTGAAGTTGAGTCAAGGAGCCAGTCCTTGCCGGCCCCATGGTATGACGGCTTGGAATTGCCGCTGGTTTGCAAGATAAATTGCATTAATCAACATGATGCCTTCCGCCAGGGGAGGGTTTTCAACAGGTGAGGATGAGAGAACAGCCACTCACAGGCAGGCAAGCAGGTTTGCGCAGGTGAGTGATGTATTGTCCCAAGAAAGGGAGCTTGAGGTGTTTACTACCTACAAACGTGGATTTTTCAGGAAGTTCCTGGAACAAACCGCAAAGTTACTTGCAACTCTCTCTTCCTGGGTTGAGAAGTTTCTGGAATGGTCACGAATATGTGGACGGCATGGTCCCTGCCCATCCAGCGGTGCAGCTGCAGGCGTTTGTCAGGGTGGGAACACAGTTCTGCCCATCATGTGCCTGGTCCTGGTTGCTAACGGCCCCCGTCCGCCCAGCCGGACGCTGAATTCTCTCAAGTCTTGCTCTAACTCAATCCCCAGCATGCTCCTCTCCTACATCCCACTACCTAGCCCCACCCCTGACTTCAGGACCTCGCTGGGCCCCTCCTCATGGAGGCCGCAGGAGTGGCCCTACAAACCCAGTCAGAGCGACCAAGGCCCCTCCCCTGGCCTTGACACCCAGGGCTGCCCCACCCTGGTCCCTCCTGGCTTCTCCCCACCCACCTCCACCTCCTCTCTTCTCTCTGGGCCGCGCCTCCCCTCCCCCTCCTGGCAGCCCCGCCACGTGTAGTTTTCTGTCTCTGAAGCTTTGCACCTGCCACCCCTCTGCCCAAATGCCCTTCTCAGCCTGTGCTCCTGGCCAACTCCTGTCTGTCCTCAGGAGTCAGCTGCACCGCCCACCCGAGAGCAGGTCCTCCGTCACCTGCTGCCTTGTGGCCTCGTGCATCTCTGCCTGCATGATTCATGCCCATATGTGCTTGCGGAGCGAATGGGTACATCTTTCTATTGCCTTTTGGATAAAAAGAGGAATTCTTCCTGAGGCCCGCTGTAACCCCTCCTGCTCTACTGTGAGCCCCGCGTCCTCTGCCCGTCACCTCCTTCCTCCATAAACCCACCGTGGAAAGGACCCAGCCCCCTCTACAGCCGCATCTGCATGCTGACAGGCCACCCGGGCCTCTGTGCCCGGGATCTGGAGGCATCCTAGTTTCTCCACCACCTCCGTCCTGCTCCTGTTAGACCCACCGGGGGAGGGGTGTGTGGGGCAGCGCGGCCAGCACTGTCGGGGGGGCAGGGGCTGGGGTTGGGGGTTCTTCCGACTGCAGCTTCTCCCCGCCCAGCCCCGCTCCTCTCAGGGATAGTGGCTCTCAGGGCTGTACCACCCGAGAGCCGCCCTGGGTGACTGCCCTCCGGCTTCCTGGAGTGGAGGGTGGGCCTGTGCCTCACATTAGTATGTGGAATAATAAAGCTTCCTTGAAGAAGAGAAGGAAAGGAAGGAGGGGTGAGAAAAGAGTGAAGAATGAGGGAGCTGGGGACCAGCCCTGGGGTCCTGGGGTCCTGGGGTCCTGGATTGTTTTGGATGCTGAGCGAATCCACAAAGGAATTCCGCCCCAGACTTTCAAAGGCCCCGGTCCTATCCCTTGAGCTGCAGATCCAGGCAGAGGGAAAAGGGGAAGGAGATGGCCTTCGTGATGGGGGGCATAGGGGGCTATAGAGTGAGATGGGCCTGTTGCACAGGCACCTGTTGTGCGTGTGGACAGGGCTCCGCATCTGTGGGGAGCAAGTTGGGAGGACACACCCTAGTGGGAGGAATGATGACTCTGGACGATTTGGGGGTCCCGTGTGTGTGTGTGTGTGTGTGTGTGTGTGTGTGTGTGTGTGTGATCTGACTTTCACATCGCCCAGGTGAAGGATGTGTGACGCTGTCTAGCAGAGGAAGAAACTGAGGCTAAGAGGGGTTAAATGGCAGCTGATTCCTGTGCTCTTTCTGCAAAGCTGTTCAAAGGAGAGAAAAGGGGATCAGGAAAGAACAGCCCAAGCAAAAGGTAGAGGTAGATGGAGGCAGAGCGGGGAACTGGGGGTCCAGGGCGCCGGGCAAGCGGGCAGGGATGGGCAGGCCTGGAGGCCAGGCTGGGAGAGAAGCACCCGAGCCGACCTCGGCCACCCCCTCCACACCCATGCCAGGCCCGCAACCTCTCTCCTGGGCACCCCTCAGCCACCTGACTGGCCCCTATTTGAGCGGGAAGAGTTAGAATCAGCCGGAAGAAAGGACAAATGGAGCCCTCAGGGAGGGTGCACTGAGCCCTAATCTGAGGCTCTGGGACCAGCGCTTGCCCTGGCAGGCCAGGCAGCAACAGGTGAGCCCAGGAGGGTCAGACTCTGCTCTCTGCCCTTCTCCTCCTCCAGGAAGCCCTTCCACCTGCTCCCAGGACCCACTGGCTTCTCCACCACCAACCAGCACCCCACCCTGGAGTCAGACCCTGTGCACCCTCGCACCCCAAATCCGCATACTTCCTGTTGAGCCTCCTCTCCCAGTGGGGCCAGGAAGGCCTGGCAGGTGTGGGCAGGTGTGGGGCAGGTGTGGGCAGGTGTAGGCAGGTGTAGGGCTGGCTCTGATGCCCCCAGAGCGGCGCTCAGGTGGGAATGAGGCAGGGGCAGGGCCGGGAGGACCCTCCAGCAGAGCGTGTGCAGCTGCTCAGTCCTGTCTGTGGGTGAGGAGAGCCTGCCCAGGCGGAGGGCAGAGCGATCGTCTCCGGGACACTTTCCAGGATCAAGGCAGATACTCAGGCACAGAGAGGCCGGGGCAGGGCAGGGGAGGCTCCCCAAACTCCTTATTAGTAAATGAAGAATCGGCATCACGGTCCCCTGATGGATGAGCCCCAGCCGTGTGTCAGCATCTCCCACGTGAGGCCACACATAAAGCTTCCCTGCGTGGCCGCTGTCACCAACCCACTTGGCCAGGGAGGTGGAGACTCCCGGTGCACCCCTAGTGCTCTGGGCTCCCGCTTCTCTTCCCAGCGATGCCTCAGAGCCTGCAGGCTTCTGCGCAGGCCCCACCATGGGGCATCCTAGCGAGTGCCCTGAGGTCTCCTCCAAAGGCTCTTGCTGCGGCTGGGAACCGCTTCCTCAGGCGGTAACCCCTCCATCAGCAGGTCCTAGAGGCCCATCTCCAGGTCACCTCTCCCCACCAGCCCACAGCTCAGGTCAGGAGCCCCCCTCCTTCACACGCATCAAGGCTCCCCATCAAGACTCCCCAGGGCTGCTGGGATAAGGACTCACTGGGGTGGCATCCCGGGGCCCTGCTGATTCCCCAGCCCAGCCTTCCTGAAGCCCCTCAGCCCTGCCTCCCTCCGCCCCACCCCACCTCTCGCTGACCTCAGAGCCTTTGCACAAGCAGCTCCTGTGGCCCCAAGAGTTTTTCCCACCTTCCGCCGTCCCCCGCTGTCTCCCTGTGCTCACCCTCAGTGTCACCACGGAGACAGATGCCTTCTCCAACTGCCCTAGCTAAACTGGACCCCCAACACTTTCCTCCATCCTGCCCGGCAGCCCTTTTACAATCCATCATCATTCGTACACAGTTCGCTTGCATTCCGCCTCCTGCCCTGGGCTGAGTGGTCACACAGCAGGTACCCATGGCATGGCGGCCACATGATGATAAAGCAAGTCAACTCCAGGAGGCCGGTTAGGAAACTGACAGCTCTGTCACACCTGCGACCCACTCTGAGTTCATCTCCCACCTCCTCCCTAGGGCCCAGAGCCCTGTCTTCCCTGGGCCTCCCCATGGAGGCGCCTTCCTTCTGACGTACCGTGCTTTGAGCGTGTCTCCTCCCTCGGGGTGTGCGTTCCGAAGAAGACTTGGAGAAGGAGACTTGTGACTCATTCAGTAGGTGATGCTCAGATGGCGTGATGTCAGGCGCCGGGCAGGCCAGGTGGAGAAGGTGGGCGCTGTTCTGCACAGGAGAGGAACCCCTCCTTCCCCTCCCACGCAGAGGAGGTGACTGTGGGACGTCCCTGCCCCACGCCCCAGGGATGGCGTCCACAGAGGGCCAGGAGGACAGGCACGGCATGCCTCTCCTCAGGAAGGCACCATTTGGAGTAATCAGTTTTTTAATTACTAGTAATTAAATGTGTGTAACCTGCCCAGCTGCCATTCCAGGAACTGGGACAGAACTCCTGGGGGGGCAGCGGGTCCAGCACATGCTGGGAGGGGCAGGACCTGTCTTCAGCCCAGGCTCTGAGGAGGGTGGGTGGGTGAGCGGGAATAAGTGCTAACCCCCAGGGGCCAGAGAAGCCCCCGGGGTGGGGGTGGGGGGGCTGGAGGGACCTCAGCCTCAGGGCAGGCTTCCTGTGTCTCTGTCTCAGGGTCCCCAGCCTCCTTGGGGCCTTTTGCCATTTTCCCTTCAGCCTGGAGCAGCAGGATGCCTGCCCGAGCCCCGCCCAAAAGGCAGGTGTTCGCAGGGGGTCCCACCCTACAGTTTCCTCCCTTCCAGCTTCCCAGGAGCCCAGCCACTCCCCAAGGAGTCCTCCGAGTGCTTCCCCAGGCACCACTCCACAGAGCAAAAAGCCCACCCTATCCTCTAACCAAAGCACTTGCTTAATTTAAACATCTGTGAAGCATCCTCCGTCTACCCTGTGCGGGCTGCTGCAGCCTTCCCTCAGGGGGTCCTCACCGCTCCCACCAGGTTCAGATTGAGGCTGGCGGTGGCCGGGCCTTCCAGGCCACACCTTCCTCTCAGGCTCCACTCTTTGCTCTGCCCTCGGCCCCCTGGCATCTCTGCCTCGCTCTCCCGCTCACTTTCTCAGTCCTAGCTCTCTCTCTCTCTCTCTCTCTCTCTCTCTCTGTGTCCCTCTCTCTCTCTCTCCTTCATCTCTCTCCTTCTCTGCTCCCCGACTTTATCTCCCATTTAGAGTCTTTTGCAGAACAATTAAGAGAAAGTCAACCAATTTGCTTTCTTACTTTCATTCCCCTTTGCCGGGGGGGCAGCCCCTGCTGGGATGCAGACCTGGACCAGATCCTTATAGGTGCCCCACGTGCCCGCAGTCCTAGGACTCCAGCCCCATTGGAGATGAGCTACCCCTGCCTTCTGAGGGGCTCACACTCCACAGCCCCTCTCCACCTCCTTGCTTCAATTCTCCCCTCCTCACCCCAGGTCCTACATCCTCCACACCTGGCCTTATGCAGACTCTGGACAAACAGGAAGAGGTTCCAGTGGGTGGAGTGGAATCTGAGGCTACAGGCACCGACAGGATCGGGAAGGGCACCTCCCCTCTCAGAGCCTTCAAAATGGGGGAAGGACCCCTGCATGCACCCCTCGGGGATGAAATCCAGGAGGCTGCAAGGCCACTTGCAGGCTGGGCTGCCAGGGCGAGTCCCCCTCTCCAGCCACGTGCCCCTCATCTGTCACACAGGAACAGTGACAGCTCCTGTCTTCAGGTTCACGAGTGGCTGTGTGCCTCTGTAAACCCTTTGCCAAAGTGTGACGCGGGGTCAGCGCATGGAGAGCAGACACATCAGAAACTACAGGAAGCCGTGCAAATGGACATGGCGATGAAGCCCTTGTTAGCTCCAAGGGCAAGAATTTTCATGCCTCACACCAGAGCCTCTCCTTGTCGCAGCAAGGACCAGTTCTTCCAGAGTCTAACTGGAGTTCCTCCTGCTGCAGCCAAGGAATACTGCCATCTTTCCGTACCTGCCTAGAAAGCAGATGGCCCACATGTGGGTCTTAAAAACAGCCCCAGGAGCCACTGTCCTCCACATTACCACTTTTTTCCTATGCCCCTCATCACCCCAGGGCTCAGCCACAGCTTAAGTCACTTGTCCTGTGTCCTGGGGGCTGCTTGCAGGGGGTCCTCCAACAGTCTGTCCTTGGCACCAGCTTCCTGGGGCCCCATGGAGCAGGCAAGTTGGGGAAATGTGCCCCTTGATGATCTGGCTTTTACCTGGCACTTCCTCTGGGCGCCTGGCCCCGGGCTGGGCACCACCTGCCCTTGCAGGTCTCAACCTCTCTGGGGAGATTCAGGAATGAACTGTCTCAAGCAGGCAGTTGCTAAACAGTGTGGGCCCAACAGACAGTTCTGAGCCGTGGCTGGTTAGAGAAAGAGCAAAATGGGTGGCAGGGCCAAGGGGTTGATCTGGGGAGATCTAATGAGCTTCCCGGAGAAGGGCCTCTTAGGTAGAAGTCTTTGAAGGATGGGTAGGAGCTGAGGTGGAGGGAGACCACTCTCGGCAAGGGGAACATTCTCAGTGTGGGTAAAGGAGGGAGGGACAAACCATGGTGAGGGGCAGCCTGGCAGGAGTGAAAGGTGAGGCTCTGGGGAGCGGGAGGCTGGATGGGATCTGCTTAACACACATGCAGCCACCAGCTTGTCACACATATTCCAGGGGAGCCAGAGTTTGCAGGGCATGGAGTGTGGGCTGTGCCCAGGGGGTCATGGCAGGAGGAGGATGCCGTGTGCAGGATAGCCACCCTGTGTACACGCGCAGGTGCAGCCCTGCAGCCAGGCGGTCCCTTCCTGCCCACCCCCCACACACACCCCACAGGCGCGCGCACGCGTGCGCGCTCCCCACCCCCATGGGAGGGGGGCAGGCGCGGAGGTTGAACACAAAGCCCAGCCTGGCCCAAGCCCACAGCGCTGAACCTTAGGCTGCACCTGGGCGCCATCTGGTGGTTGTGTGGAATTCTGCACCCTCTGAGGTTTCCGGCTTCTTGGAGCCTTTGGAACGTCACACAGAGAAGTGACATCCCTGGTCCTCACACACAGAATTATCAATGGCCGCTCATGACACAATGGCCCCACCCAGATGCACACAGGGCCTCACAATAAAACTCCAGCAGATACATATGGACGCAGATACAGTCATTCCCATTCACACTTCTTTTTACTCTTGTCACCAAATAAAATTTTTAGGAAGTAAGGAGAGAAAACACTATTCATAGCCCAGCACAAACATAACCACAGCGAACATCTTCTGTGTGTTTCCACTCTGCCTTGGTCTGTTTTCAGCACATTGTTCATTCTCTCCTGTGGCCATACTGCACACGGTTTCAGGCTCGCACATCTAGCTGTGTCCACATGGTTCCAGGACCTCCTCCTTTGATGTGAGCCCTGGGATGCTTCCGCAGGCAGCCCCTGCTGGCATGCGTGCTCACACAGACACACATACACCCTGGGGGCCACATGGGGGACAGGACACTCGGTGCCCATCACGTAATCTATCACATGCTACAACCCAAAGGGCTTCCTCTCACTAATAAGAATGGTAAAGTGAAACACACTCTCTTGCCTTGGTTTTGATTTTTTTTTTTTGGAAAAAACACTTTTATTTTTTTTAAACATCTTTATTAGAGTATAATTGTCTTACAATGGTGTGTTAGTTTCTGCTGTATAACAAAGTGAATCAGCTGTACATATTCATATATCCCCATATCTCCTTCTTGCGTCTCCCTCCCACCCTCCCTATCCCACCCCTCTAGGTGGTCACAGAGCACCGAGCTGATCTCCCTGTGCTATGCGGCTGCTTCCCACTAGCTATCTATTTTACATTTGGTTGTGTATATATGTCCATGCCACTCTCTCACTTCGTCCCAGCTTACCCTTCCCAATCCCACTGTCCTCAAGTCCATTTTCTATGTCAGCATCTTTATTCCTGTCCTGCCCCTGGGTTCTTCAGAACCATTTCTTTTTTTTTTTTTTTTTAGATTCCATATATGTGTGTTAGCATATGGTATTTGTTCTTCTCTTTCTGACTTACTTTACTCTGTATGACTGACTCTATTTTGTTTCTTTTTGTGGCTGAGTAATATTCCGAATGTGCCACATCTTCTTTATCCATTCATCTGTCGATGGACACTTAGGTTGCTTCCATGTCCTGGCTATTGTAAATAGTGCTTCTTGCGTTGGTTTTGTCCCATGAGACTCACCATGCAACTTTACATATACACTAGCTCAAACACTAGTTATTACATTCCCCCCATTATTTCCCAGATGAAGACACTGAGATTCAGAGAGATGAACTCGCCCACGGTTGCAAGATCAGGAGCTGGCTGCGGGGACCCCAGCCTCCCTTCCCTGGACTCTGGCCTGTGCTCCCTGGGGAGGGAGGGGCTGCCGGGAGGGCGGAGGCCGAGGGACATTTCCAGTGCAAGCAGGGTGGGCAGAGTGCGGCTGCAGAGCGCAGGGGGTGTGGAGGCCAGCTCCTCACTCCTGCTCTGTGCTCCCTTCTGGAGGCCTCCCCACCCTGTGAGGCAGGGACCCTTCCCCACCAAGGCCGCCACAACAGAAAATAGAAGTGGCCACAGTTATTCTGCTAGAGGTGAAGGCTGCCCCTGGAACCAGCAGGGCCCAACCTTGCACTCCTAGCTGAAGCTGCTCAGAGAAGGTTGCTGTCCCTGAGGGCCCCCAGGGACTGCTGGCAGGGAGCAGGAGGACTCGGGAGGAGGTAGAGAGCCTGCCACGTGCTTCTGTGTGTGTATGTGTGAGTGTGCACGCACATGCACACACATACTACTATTTTCCCCCGGTCTAGATTCCTGTATGGATGTAAAATGGCCACAACCCTCTCAGGACAGAATAACCAGGGATGGCTCTAGGCGGCTGGGTAGACGGGGATGAAGGAGGAAAGAAGCTGGGGGTGGCACCTAGGATGAGCTGCAATGCTCCTCCATCCTCAGAGACTGGGACACACACACACACACACACACACCAAGCCCCACAGACAATGCAGCCTGCAGATACCCATTTATGGGTAGACCACAAATAAGAAGAGTGTGTGAATCTTAGCAGGGAGACCCAAATCAGTCAGAGAAGGGTGGGATTAATCAAGGCAGACTTCCTGGAGGAGGAGCATCTTGAGCCTAGTGGCCCCAGGAATCCATTAGAGAGATAAGTACCTGCTATGAGGCAAGCATCGTTAGCAGCTTGGTGTGAATACCTTATTTAATACTCATAGCAATCTTTACGTAGGAATTATCATTTCCCTTTTTATGGATGAGGAAACTGAGGCTCAGCAGAGTCAAGTAAGATATTTAAGGTCACACAGCCAGTAAGTGACGGAGCCGCGATGGAAACCTTAGCCACTCTGGCTCCTGGGAGCAACTTTCTTTCATCATCATATAATCGTAGTGTCAGAAGGAACCGAAGTGGCGGTTGGGCCCAACTGAACATGTGTGCAGATGCAGCCCAGGATCCGCTGGAGCCCTCTCATGGGACAGGTAGCAGTCCCCCAGCTGCAAGGTGGCCCAGCCCCTTGTTGGATCTGGAGAGGCTCCAGCCACAACCTGACACCCTCCACCCACCACTTTCCAGCCCTTTGGAGACAGTGTGATGCCCCCACCCCTGCCCCTCCCACCCTCATGTAAGGTGCTTCCAGACAATGTAGGCCCAAATGGATGTTCTTGTCCCCTGTCTGAGCACCCCGTATATTTCCACCTGAATGTCTGCATCCCACAGCACAGACTTCCCTTCCTGTCGGCAGTAGTTAGAACCCTGAGCTGGTGCCGTGAGGGGATGCTACCGCTTCTGCTCCTCTGGGACCACCAGGACTACTGATTTCCCAGGGACAGCCCAGCCTGCAGAACACACAGCCACACCACAGAGCTGGCCATTCACACGCGGATGGATCAGTTTCCTGCCTGTTACAGTAAGGTCTGCTGACACCTAGCTTCCTAGCCCACCACATCCCACTGAGACCCCGCCCCAGGGTGTCCCAAAGGCTGGTGCTGTTCCCTAGCCACCAAGGTGGTTCTCACCACCATCTCTACTTTGACCAATTATCCTCAAGAAGAGAAATTAGGCATTTCTTGTATGAAGGCAAGAGATACAAAGGAGTAGAAGCTTCCAGTTGCTCAAGCCTCAGCTTGACATCCATGAAAGCGCGTCTAGTAGAGACAGCAGACTCACGGGTGGAGTGAGGGTGCCATCATGGGAGGCATCCAAGCTGGGGCTGCATGAGCACTGGAGGGTGCCATGCCGTGAGATTGCTGTCAGTGTCTCGAGGCTGGTGGGATTAGACACCTGTCATCTTCTGAGCCTATGATTCACTGTCACCATCATCTCCATCAGCAGGGGCACTTTCTTCAAGAGCCAGACATGTTTAGCATGACTGTCTGAGAAAACTCACCAGACCCCGACCCAGGGATCTCAGACCAGTAGGCCATGGTGTAGACAGTGGAGAGGGCACTGAGGTCCACCCTTAGGCCTGTGGGGCTGGTGGACAGGAAAGGGCACTCGGCTCAAGAACACTTGTTGACTGGATGAGCAAGTGAATGAATGAACGGGCAGCCGCAAGACCACATCCCTGCTGAATCCTCTTTCAGCTCTGAGGCAGGCCCCCAAATCAGAGAACCAGTAGGCTCCCCTGGGACTCCCTACCCTATGGTGCACAGCCCAAAGCCTCGTGAGAAATGCTACAATGCTGCATCCAGGACCCAGTATCTTTGTCACCCTCTTAAGGGACCCCCAGCTCAGTCAGAGCTGAGCCCAGCCTAGCTGGCAGAGGCATAAGCCCCAAAACTCAGAGAGCCATAAACCAACTTCGCCCTCCAAACAGATGTGGCATTTCTGAGGTCAGAAAGGATGCCCCAGCCTGAGAGTTGACTGGATTTCGTGATCCAGGGCTTTGTAGAAAAATGCTGCTGACACCCACCTTGCAAGCCCGTATGTCAACATGAGGGTTAACGTGAGATGCCTTGTACGGGGAAAACAACGGGACCCACAGAATCCCAAGTCACTGGGAATCCCAAGGCTGGGACAGCTGCCCCTTGGGAAGCTCAGCGCAGACCTCCCCACAGCCTTCCCTCCCCGCTCCCTCCTGCCAAGTGTGACTGGCCAGAGCATCACCACATGCCCACACAAAATACATCGAGGAAGAAAACTTCCAAGCCTGTGACTCGACTCACGGACACTTTTGTGTCCGCATGTCCAGGTTCAAGGATCCTCACAGCCAAGCTCAGGTGAGCTCCCTCCCAAAACCCAGCAGAAGTCCCCGCGTTCCAATAAAGGGATCCATCTGGGGGACAAACGCCCCCCTCCTCCACACAGAGAGAGTGGCTTGGCTGCAGGGTAAAATTTATCATCATTCTCCTAATATCTCCAAGATCGGCAGTGGCAGCAGCTAAAGAAAATATGAAGGCTTAACTTGGGGCACACGGGACAGCGAGGCAGAAGATAGGAAATATGATTTATGATGGAAATCAATGCAATCATAATACTCTGTGCTTGTGAAATTGGGCTGTGCCTTCCGTGCCCACAGGCCCACTTCAGTCCTGCCTCTCAGAGGGTGTTGGGGACCCTGGGGACTGGAGCAAGGTGGGTGGAGGGGCCCCAATGATTGGGACACTGTCCAGCTCCTTCCCCTGCCTTCTGTGGGGGGAGTAGGGGTGCAGGGCCTTGTCTAAAGAGGAAGATGGAAGGAAGCAAATTAACCTATATCAAGCCGGGTTTGGGGCACACACTTTTGCCCATAGGACTTGTTCTGCTCACAACATATCCTGTGACGGTAGAGGATTCTATCCTGCATTTTCAAGTCCACGAAACTGGAGCACAGAGAGGTGAAGTGTCTAAGTCAAGGTCACACAGCTAGCCACGGCAGAGCCCGTTGTGCTGTTCCCATAACATCACACAAACAGAAAGGCTGTAGGGGGCTGCCCATGCCATGTGGTGTGAGGGGCCCCAAGAAGGCTCCACCTCACCCAACATGTCCCCTGCCTGTCCCAGCATTCAGAATTCCACCATTAGCAATATCCCTTTGAATTAAGCCATATCCTATTCATATTTATAAAATGCAGTGGTTGTGATGGTGGTGATGGTGACAATAATAGAGGTGGTGACACACCGTTGATGGTGACAGTGATGGCTTTCAGACATGTTTGTCACTGACAAGGGCAGGGGGTCAGGGTAAGATACAGTCAGGGGGTGAACATTTCTACTTCACAACATTTCTAGCAGAACCGAACCAGGAATTCTGCACTGTGGCCTGGGAGACCCAGAAATGTGTGGGGCAGTCTTTCTTCCTGGCAGGTCTGGACATGAGCATTCTTCTGTCACTGAGTGAAAAGCCCCTTCACTTTGTGACAAGCCATTTGTGCTAAAGACGTGGCAGCGAGGGGCGGGGGAGGGGGGGTGATGGAAAAACGACGTCCAAGGATCCCACACCTGAGTTCCAGCCGTCTTGAGGAGTTGGCCTGGGGAGCAGCAGTAACTGAGAGAGTGTCCTAAAAGGGGCACTTTCTCCCTAGGTCCTCCGAGAACAAGGCAGGTTTCAAATCACAGGGAGGGATGAGGGAATGAGTGAAGGAATGAATGAATGCTGTCGGGAGCAGCTTCTTTCTGGCTGCACTTGTTGAACTCAGAGGCAGAGAATGAAACTGGACCCTGATGAAGAGCAGCCTCAGGGGAGCCAGGTCTCTGGGGGAACAGGCTGCTGGAGAGGGGCTTTGTGAGGGCACAGAGAGTCCAGCCCCGGGGAAGCTCTGAGGCCAGGACATCTCAGGAAGGAGCCTTTCTTAAATCAGGCTCTAATGGTGGGGTGGATCCCGAAGAGGGGGTGTGGGATTCAAGATGCGGGATGGTGGGGGTCCCCATCTCTCTACCACGCCCTCCTCTCTGGACACCGGGGCCCCGGCCAGCTCTGCATGCACCGTCAGCTTCCTGTCCACCAGACCAAGGGCCACTGCATTCCCCTTCCGAATCAGCACTCTGAGCCCCTGAGACCGAGGCGATGCTGGCGGGTGAGTGCGAAGGGACGCAGGGAGAAGGAAGATATCCGACGGGCGGACAGACACCGCCAGGCCAGAGAGCCAGGGGGAGCAGTGATGCAGCCAGGGCCAGGGAGACACCATAAGATGGAGAGAAATGAAGCGGGACTCCGCCCGAAGCCTGGGGCTGCGGGGCCGGTCCAGAGGGTCAGCCGTGGGGGTCAAAGGGTGACAGCTCTGGCATTTCGAAGGGCACCCGGGGGCAGCGCCTGCCTTGATGCGTCCTCGGGAGCTCGATATAGACTTTCCAAACCTAATTAGTGTTTAATGGTCTGGAGAGACGCCGCATCCGCCGTCACCAGCCACACCACGCCGTCCGGCTTCAGATTCTTAATTAACCTTTAAGGAGATGATCCACTGTGGCCGCCTCGAGAGGCCATGTCCATCCCCATTCGTGCGCGCCAGGGCCCACGGCTCTCTTGGGCAGAGTGAAGTGCCCCACGCGCGAGTCTGAGGGTGACTCCAGCCCCCCAGTTTGAATCAGGTTTTCGAAACTGCTCTGGAGCGCTCATCCCACAGAGGCTACCAACTCAGAACCACCGCAAGTCTAGGGGAGGTAGCGCTGTGCACACTTAGGGTAAAGGAAAGAAGAGCCGCAGATATCTGCCGCGGCCGATAGGGGGCGCGCAACCCGGCAGGGAGCCTCCCACCCCCACCCCAGTGAGGCATGTGACGTCGAGGCAGCCGGAGGGGTGGGGCGCCGTCAGACTAACAGGGACCTGTCCCCTTGTGAGGAGGTGGGCTTTAGCCTCTGGGCAGGGAGAGTCCCTGAGGTGTCTCCAGCGGCTCGTGGTTCAGAATCATCCTGCTTCCTGCAAGGAATGTGGGACGAGGCAAAAGGAGGGGACAATCCAGTTAGAGGTCCTCCAGTTAGAGGACAATCTAACTGTTAGAGGCGGTGCCTGGAATAGGGCTGGATTCCAACCTGCGGGTGCAGAAGGTATTGGAGGGTGTGAGCCTGGCCTCTGGGCGGCGGCAGTGATGTCCCTAAAGCCAGACAACCCAGGGAGGGAGTCAGGCTTTGGGCTGGAGGTCACGCGTACCTCTGGGACAGCCAAGGGCCAAAGACCAAGAGAATCCAGAATGCAAAGCGAAAGAGGGTGGGGATGGCGAGGGGGATTTGGGGATCGCCTCCATGGGGCGCAAGTTGAAGAGAAGGGGATGGGCAAAATCTCTGAGGGGAGAGCAGGGGAGGGGTAAGTGCCCAGCGGCACCTGGGAGAACCCCACCCCCGCAGTTCAGGGGACAGGGATCAACAAGCAGAGGAGGGCACAGTGCAGGCAAGGAGGGGACAGCAGCGTGGAGAGTGAACCCGTGCACTCCAGCACCCCACCCGCACACACCTCACCGCCCACACGGCGCACACACACACACACACACACACACACTGACAACCACACACCCACCACACAGGCACCACACCCTCCCAGTCACCCGCTCCCTCCGCACCCCTGCCTCCTCGCACACGCACTCACGTGTCCACCCCCGCCAAGCCCTTCAGCCCCCACGCACACGCGATCACACTCACGCCTAAGCCTGACACACTCGTGGGCAGTGCCCGTGACCCAGAGACCCTGGCGTGTTCCAGGAGGAGGGCCATGATCGATGCTTATTAATGAAGCTGCCCCGGAGATGGCTAATTGATGGCGGTGCACGGCTGTTGTCTGGAATTTAACCTGATTCATCATTTAGCCTGTTGGAGGCTGGAGAGCTGTGTTAATTAATGCCAGGAAAACAGACTTGGATGAGCTGGCGGTGCAGCCTCATATTAGAAAACCGAGAGCAAGGGGCAAAGGGAGGCGGTGGGGGGAGGGGGGAGAGAGAGAAGGAATGATTAAATCTAAAGCCCAGAGACAAATTCCAAAAAGCCAATGTCGGTGCTGTTTCTAGGATGACTCAGGCTTGCGCTTGGCTGGCATCGTCAGGCTATGGTGTGGGACTGAGAGCAATTTCCTCTAGATTTGTCATTTACGTGGTGTGGGCTTTGTTTTTTCCTTTATCTTGTGTGGGGACTGTCCCTCCAGGCCCGAGACTGAGCCCTAAGAGACAGGGAGGAGGGGCCCCGGGTTGGGGGAGGGCAGTGGGAAAGGCCCCCTTCTGCTCATGGAGGGGGCTGAGCCTGGCAACAGGGTCCAGGGTCCAGGGCAGCCTGGTGGGGCAGGTGGTGGAGGAGGACTCAGCTCATCTGACTCAGGGAAAGGCTGAAGGGAGATGGGGAGAAGCAGAAGGGAAGGTGGGCTGTGGGACACATAGACGAGGGTCTCCATCCAGCCCCCCGGAGCCAGGGTGCCCACTCCCCTTCTCAGCTTGTTAGGAGGGTCAGAGTCTAAATGAAGAAGGCAGTGGTTCCACTGTGGCCTGGGAAAGGTCACACCCAGCTGGAGAGCACCGCGGCCACCCCCAGGCGCAGAGCCCCACAGCCAAGGGCCCTAGGGAGGCGTGAGCTCTCATGGTGGGATGGAAGAAACAGGTCCACGTAGCTGAGGGTAGCCTTGGAAGGTGGGCTTGCCTTACCCTGTGGAGCTCTGGTACCAGGGCTGGTGAGAGGAAAGGGGAGGGGTTTTCGGGCTGGAAACACATCCTCTCTCGTCACTAGAGCTGGCCAGAGTGGAACTGGGACACCCATGCAAGAGGAACTCCCACTGTGGTGTGGGAGCAGGTACGGAAGAGCCAGCGCCCGAGACGAGGAAGGGACTTCCAGGTGGTGGGTGGCTAGGCCCTGCCAAGTGCAGGGCTGTGGGGCTGGGCGTTTGGGGGATCGCTTCTGCTGCTGTGCTGAGAGCAGAAGGCACCCCGCGTGGCTGGGGTCCAGGAAGGGTGGGCTTGAACGCCTTTCAGCCAGGCCCTTCTGCAGACTGGATGGTGCGCTCCCCCCAGGGAAGGTTTGCTGTGCCATCCTCGTGCCAGGGAACAGGGCACAGCGAGGGCAGAGCCGGGGCAGGTGGAGGAGAGGCTTTGGGGGGATGAGGAGCAGGGAGCGGAAGGGAGGGGAAAGGCCGGAGAGCATAGCTGTTGTTTGTTTCTTGAGCACTTACTAGGCGCCGGGCGCCGAGCTATCACTCCCGCGGGGCTCCCCACACCTCCTCTGGGATGTGACCCTAAGAGGTCAGGTAACTGCCCCAGCTCACATGCACAAGGAGGGGGCAGGGCTAGGACTGAAGTCCAGGCCTCCCAACTAAACCGGGACTCGTTTCATCCAGAATTATCTATCCACTGCTGTTTTTAAAAAAATCCCACACCCCCACCCTGAAGAGGGTTAGCGACCCAGCCTGGCCGTGCAGGCTAATGAGCTTCGTTTCCACGGCAGCAGATCTTAATTAGGACCACAAGGGTCCGCCCACCCTTGCCAGGGCAGCTCTGGTGGGAGCGTTGAGAAGGTGGTTGGTGGGAGCGGATGAGAAGGACATGGGGCTTGGAGACAAAGAGACAGGCTGCCCTTGGCCACGTGGATCTGGGAAGCCCTGACTGCCAGGTAGGGGCTGAGCCCAGCGGCACTATGCCATCTCCAGGATTCCATCTCCTTACCTGCCACAGCCCAGAGAAGCTTCCACCCACGCAGATGGGGCCCAATCCCAGCCCCATGGCAATGGGGGGACGAGGAAAACTAAGAGGCTGACTGGGGATCACCCTCCCTTCTGGAAACAAGCAGAAGAGACCTCTGACCGGCCCAGGGAAGGGGGCACCTCCTTTGTTTGTACCCAGTGGGTGAGGGGAAAGCATTCTGTAAACTTAGATGCCAGAGAGCAGAGAGGGTGGAGGTTGGGAGAGGGATGGGAGAGAGAGAGGAGACAGAGAGAAGGGGAGGGGGCCACCCCAGGCAGTCCCACCAATAGGCTCCGTCAGCGCCGCCGCCGTTGGCTGGACACTGCAGAGCAGAGCATCCTGTTGCATAGCAACTGCCTGGGGCCTTGTTTGTGGGGCTGGACCACGGGCGATGTACGGGCTGCAGAGGCCCCCGTGCCCTGCTCCCCTCCCCGCACCGCGGGCATCTAGCTCCCCACCCCACCTGCCTACAGGTGGGGAGGGGACCAGATGCCAAGGTAGTACTGGCCGTTCCTGATCTAAACGTTCACCCCCGACCAGGCTCCACTGCCCCAAGCCCTCTTGCTCTTTCTGAATGTGGCCCTAGTGGAATGCTGTTCCTGCCAAAAGCTGACAGGGGACACCACTGCCCACTGCACAGGCTCAGACCCTCCAGGGGCCACACCAGGCCCCCCGCCTCCACCCGACCTGCCTGCACGTCACACTCTGAGACTTTCCTCACACTCTGTGACACGGTGCTGGCTCTTCCCTCCACTCACCTACGTCGTCCGCGGTTATGCCTGCCAGCCAAGCCCCTCCACATCCTCCCCACCCCGTGAGTTTGCTCACCGGGCTCATCTGGTGTCAGAGAAGATGGAAGGACATAGCCAAGACGCTCAGTCAGTGCAAGGTCTGGAGTTGCGAAGGACTCGATAACTGTCACCTGTCACGGTCACTCATGCCTCCCCGTCCTCCATCCAGGCACACGGCAGAGGTCATGCAGGTCCACCCACTCTCCTGTCTTGATGGTCATTAAGGCAGTCAGGCCTCTGTGCTGCTTCTCAGCCGCCTTCCTTCATCCCCTTGAGGGCCACTTTTGACAGCAGCTGACTGAAGGGATCTAGAGGCCATGACTGGCAGAGTGACAGGTGTGACTGGGGGGGACCCATCCCAAAGCCTCGCTGGAGGGGGGCACAAGGGCTTAGGACTCTGCCCTTCAGACCAATGAGAGGAGGTGAGGATGAAGGGGAAGAAGGGGACGGATCCAGAGGTGACCTCAAGTGTTTTACCAAGGGACCAACAGAGGGCCTTGCCTGGCAGGCACCCCCCCACCACCACCACTTCAGGGGCAGCTCCGAGCTGGGCCATCTAAATGAGGAGAGGGGTGAAGAGCTGACAGGGACTACATGCCTGACCCAACAAGCATCAGATGGCCTCCTGGATGCGGGGAATGGGAGCAGAACCAGATTTATTAAAAATCTTATCTGGAGGGTTTGCATTTCAATGGGCTGTGGATTTGCATATTTTAACAATAACCTCCAGGTTCTTCTGTCTGGTCTGCGCTCACTGGCTGCCTCTCTAAACCATGATCACTGGTTCAGTAAACCCTTCCTAATCCGGAGGTACAACATCGCCACTTTGCTGGAGGATGGGAGGGTTAAAGGGCCTTTCTCTCTGGATCAGAAATAGGGCTGTTCAGCAGGTGACCACTTCTGGCCTCTGGACACTCCTGTCGCCAGACCGTGGCTGAGGCAGGAGGGAACGGTGCCAGTGACAGGCACAATAGAGGATTCAGTCGTCCATTTGGTCAGTGAGCATTTATTGAACACCTATGGTGTACTGGGTGCCACGCCCGACTCTGGGTGTGCAGTGGGAACAGAAAAAGTGTGGACCTTCCCTTGTAAAGAGGAGACAAATATTAAACAAACAAATCCACAGCTTGAGAACCATAATGGCTTATCACTGTCCCAGATTGTGGCAAGGCAATGAAGGAAAGAAAGGGGAGCTTGAAGGGACCCCTAATTTATTGCAAGGCCAGGGGGATGCTGAGACCTGAGGGAGGCATGGGTGGTGGCTGAGCCGAGAAGGGAACAAGCACGCTGCACCCACAGCAGGCTCGGGACCTGCCCTCAGGCCCTGGGAGCAGCACCACCAACTGGCCTGGCCAGGGTCACCTCGGAGTCTGGCCCGTGGTGGGGGAGTGCCTCCAGCAAAGGCACATGTCACTCTGCAGTCATTGCTGGGGTGTCCTTAAGTCAAAACTTTATGACGACAGCAAACGGGATTCCTTGAATCTCTAACCCCACCCTGTGGAGTGAACCTTACACAATTTATTAAGGAGGTAATTAAAACAATACATTTACAACAAGCTACAAATAATGTGCGCTGCTTCTGCCATTCCCCTTCGATCCCTTCTCTCTGGGGGACTGGGGGGCCCCTGCAGCAAGGGTTCATCCTTTCCTTCCAAGGTTACTGAGGGCCCGCTGTGCACAGCCAGGGGAATCCAGCGGGGCCCAGGATTCAGAATCTGCCCTCCTGGGGCTTTAAACAAACAATTTCTCTATTAATTAATTTGTTCATTATGAATGCTAAGTGCCATGAAGACAAAATCCTGGTGGAGGGCAGGGTCACTGTAGAGCCGCCCACCTGTGGTCCCCATGCTCTCATTAGTGAGTTCTCTTCTCTAGCTGTATCAGATGGTTGCATCCTCACCACCAGCCTTTTACACCAAAGTCTGGAAATTCCCAGTCTATCCTCCCAAACTTGCCCAAAGTTCACCTATAAAAGATAAATCTTGGGACTTCCCTGGTGGCGCAATGGTTAAGAATCCTCCTGCCAATGCAGGGGACACGGGTTCCATCCCTGGTATGGGAAGATCCCACATGCCGCGGAGCAACTAAGCCGGTGCGCCACAACTACTGAGCCCCCGTGCTGCAACTACTGAAGCCCGAGCGCCTAGAGCCCGTGCTCTGCAACAAGACACGCCACCACAACGAGAAGTCTGTGCACCGCAACGAAGAGTAGGCCCCGCTCTCCGCAACTAGAGAAAGCCCGCGCGCAGCAACGAAGACCCAACGTGGCCAAAAATAAATAAATAAATTTATTAAAAAAAAATTTTTTTTTTTAAAGATAAATCTTTGAGTACCATTCTCTGTTTCAGGAGCTTGTGCACAGCTCCACCTGAAAACACCTGATGGTCAAGGATATGTCTGATGCCTGGAGCTGGCGGATAGAGATAAGCTTGCAGGATGATGGGGACCCAGAAGGGCATCACGCTCAGGGCAAGTTCATGGGCAGGCCCCCTGTGCTGTCACACAGGGCCCCACGCTCAGAAGGGTCTCATGCTTAGGGTTTAGCGCTCTGCAGTTGCCACCTTGAAATTCTTAAAATTTTATCTTTGAACTTGTGCTTCATAAGTGAAGTCTGTGGCATGAAGGAGCCCGTGTAGGGGGCTTGGGGCCTCTGCTTATGATCGGTTTTGCCTCCCACCGCCTGCCTGATCCATTTACATCCTGGTCCCCACATGAAATCACTCTGCCTTCTAGGCCAGCCAGCAACGGCCTGGGTGGGGTATAGGGAGGAGCGGGTGGGGCCCACTTTCCCTGTGGTACCCCAGGCTGGCAGCGCTGTGGCATGTCTGTCTGGTCAACAGAGGCATTGTCTTAGCAGGGGTGAGCATCTTGCCCAGCTGACTAATGCATCCCTGGCACAGCATTTACAATCCCCTTGAGGATCACCTGCCCACTGTGGGTTAGGTCAGGGGGTACCATGGGCACAAGTGAAGTCTGGCTTTACTTCCCAGGGCACACCCTTGGCTGGATTGTACCAGGTCAGTCTGTAGTCAGTGGAAGAGAGAATCCAGCAGTCCTTAGGCCCAGCCTGCCCCCCATGTTGCCGGGCGGGGCTCTGGGTACCTGTGAGGGTCTCCATGCCTGAGGAGACCCTCTCTTTCTTCTTAACCTTCCTGAGTCTGGCTTGCATTTCTCTCCTCTGGCCAGCTCAAGGCACCCTCCAGGCATGAGTCACAAAAACGAATTGTATAATTTTGGTGATTCTGCATAGGCGTTAAATGTTCTGATGTTTGCACTTAAAACTGGCATCACACAAAATAAAGATGAATGGTAGAATCCATGCTAATAATTTAAAATTTATATTTTTCTTTACTTAAAACGACATCAAATAGCAGGTAAAAAAAAATACCATGACAAGTCAAGAAAGAGAGAGACCATGAAAGAAAGGGAAAGCTTTATATTTTAGTGCTTTAATGATGCTTTTTTCCTTGCTTTTTGAACAGGGGGCCCTGCAAATTATGTCTCTCTTCCCAGAGCAGCAGTGCCACTGAAGATGGGGCACAGAAGCCCCAAGAGTTCCAGAATGCAGGGTCTGCTGCTTCACCATTTCCATGACCGTCGTGTGTGCTGGGGTGGGGGGCAGACAGCATAAAAGCTGGGTTCTCTGGGGGGATGAGAACAAACAGCAGGACAGATGAAGAGCAGGGGCCAGGCTCTGAGGAATGTGTGGGCGCACAGAGCTAAGAGCTGCTTCCAGTGCAGACTGCAGGTTTGAACAGAAGAAGGATCAGCATTACCAGATTACTGCATGGTTTGGGGAGATGCGAGCCCTCCTGGTGAGCAGAAAACGGGGTATCACCAGACACCCACACATCCCAAAAGGAGACAGAAAGGACCCTCAGCTTTGAGGTTTGGACACCCACCCTGGAAGTACATCTGGGGGCTCAGCTGCCGGCTGGAGAGCATGCTGGCCATCTCCATAGGCCACGCCAGTAACCCTGCCACCCCAACTGTCCTCCCCCTCCCCAGCCCTGTGCAGGGCATTGGTCCAGCCCTTCCTGCGGCATTTCTGGGTCACAGACTGGCAAACAACATGGAAGCTGAGGTTTGTTGGGAGCACTGCACTAGTCTCCTCCCTCGTCTCGGTTAATCCCAACACCCAAGCTGAATGAATTGTTTCATGATGTCTGTGATGTCACACAAGTACTACTCAAGCGTGAGCATGGGTGCATGTGTGCATACACACACACACACACATACTCCAGGGGAGCTCAGTCCTGAGTTAGGGTCGGGGGGTCTGTGAGTAGGAAACCACTGCCCTGCTCTTGCTTGAGAAACAAGTGTCTCTCTGTCGCAGTCACACGTGCGCACACACACACGCACACACACACACACACACGCACACTGAGAGAGAGAGAGAGTGGTATAGGGCCATGTGTGGCTGGGGGGCTGAGAGATAACCAAGGAAGTCTTATTGGAAGGGCAGGAAGTCTTTTGAGGAAGAGGAGGGTTTGGATGGCCTTTGAGGAGTGACAGGGAACTTCCCAGGCTCTTTCTGAGACGGCTCTGGGTCAGCTCACTGGGGCCCGGTGTGAAGCAGGGGGCTAAGGGTCCTGAGAAAACAGGTGGAGGGGGACCCAGCTCCAGGGGGAAGGGCCCCAAGTGATCCTGCGGGCAGCAAGGGCTGTCCCCAGTGAAGCAGGGGCGAGCTCCGGACGTCCCCAGGGCTCACCCTGGCACTGGCTTAGGCAGGTGCCAGGCAGTGAGGGACAGAGGGGGCTCAGCCACCCCCCAAAACCTCCACGCCAGCCCTCAGGAAGGTGATTGCAGCAGAAGGGAAGCCGAGTGAAGACAGTCTGGTCTGGTGGCAGAACACATGTGGGCGCTTAGGGACCAGGGGCCCCCTCTGCAGGCTGGGCCTGCTCTGGTGGGGTTTCATTCCAGCCTCAGGGAGCCCCTCTCAGGGCCGGGGTGAAGAGGCGCACAGACAAGAGAATGGCTGTCAAACAGGCACAAGCCCAGGGGCACAGCCCAGGTTGTACCAGGAGGACAAGGAAAGCGGCAACTGGAACCACAAGGGTTAATCAGGGCCAGCTTCCCAGATGCGGAGGGACGGCCCCGCACCCTGGCCCACAGGGGGCAGCAGAGACCCTCAGACCCCTGTGGGAGGGAGATGTGGCCCCCGGAGCAGAGATGGGAGGGGGTGTTGGGAGGGGGAGAGGGAGTCAAGAAAGAGCCAGCTGGCCTGTCCATCAGTCTGTCTGTCTGCCCACTGGCCACAGGCCTCTCCTTACGCGGGAAGCCACGCTGGACGGACAGGTGAAGACTTTGGACCAGATCAATCATTGTATTTATTCTAATTGTATCGTAATCGTCCCCAAGGAACCCAGTTCAAATGAGCTTGACATTATTAAAATTTTAATGCCCAGTTTTCATAGCTGAATGAATATTTAAAGGGTATGTCCCAGCTTAAGTTATGATGATGAAGAAATTAATGGAATGTCTTGTTTAATGCATGGGTATGTGTTGATGCAAAAAGTGGCAGAGACGGGGAGGAGGAGGGGAGGCGGGGCCAGGACAGAGAGGCCTGGGAGGGAAGGAGGCCCCGCCACCCACCACTGGCTGCAGCAGGGAGCAGAGAGGGCCCCAGACCTAGGCCAGGACCACTCGCTCCCCCTGAGGGGCCCCTGGGGCTGGAAGCAGGAACACAGTGGATGACAAAGGAAGTTAGTGATGTCCCCAGAGGGCTGACCCCAGAAGCCTGAGGGTGGCTTCAGGGAGCTGTTCCTGACCCAGGGAAGGCGGCCCAGCTCAGGCACCTGGAGGCACAACCGGGGCCGAAGGCCACATGGGAACATGGGGATGCTGATGACCCAGCCCCCAGGCCCAGGCCCAGGCCCAGTCCCTCCCAGAAGGATAATACAGTGGCTGAGAGGGACAGGATGGCTGCACAGAGGAGCAAGGGATGGGTTAAAGGAAAGGCACCAAGAAATGGGCCCCAGCATCCTCGACATTCACCTGCAGGGGATGCCCTGGGGCTCATGTGGCCAAGAGGTC
The DNA here is from genome assembly GCF_025265405.1 of Mesoplodon densirostris. Classification (NCBI taxonomy): domain Eukaryota; kingdom Metazoa; phylum Chordata; class Mammalia; order Artiodactyla; family Ziphiidae; genus Mesoplodon; species Mesoplodon densirostris. The sequence goes on along the minus strand of NC_082675.1, from coordinate 52,623,913 downwards.
CTGAGGCCACAGTCAAAGTTAGAAGACAGGCAAGGAGATGGCAAATGCCCCTCCCGCCTTCCTACCAGTATCCTCTCTCCCCTTCTTCACCGTTCTTGCCTCACTGCCCATCTCTGTGGCATGGTCTGCCCTCTGCCCCCAGGATGTAAGCAGGCCCGGCCGAGGCTAGATGGGGCTGGAGTCTGGAACAGGGAAGAGAAACACAGGCCGAAGGAGGGAGATCTCCCTTCAGGCCCGAGGCATCTGTACAGAGTCTGCTCTACCTAAGAAATCTTCCCAGCTGAGCCTGACACTTTATTTCTGCTGAGAATTAAGAAAGCACGGGATTTCTTTCTCTCTCCATCTATCCTGGCACCACCCTGACAGCCCTGCAAAGGCTGTATGGACTCTGACCATCCCTAGATAATAATAGGACATGAAATATGACCCCAGGAGCCACAGGTCCATGGGAACCAGGGCAATTCTGCTCCATTGTGCGTGCCCAGACCATGGCTGAGGACAGGTAGGAGGCTAGATGAGCCCCTGGGTCCCCACTGCCAGGAGCCCAGTGATGGAGGAGGTCTGGGAGCACCGTCCAGGGCTGGCCTGGTCAGGGAGGGCTTGCTGAGGGGTGGGGGTGGGGTGGAACTGAGGGGAATCAGGCCTAAGTCCGTGAGCCCGGGGCAGAGTATTCACGAGTGCCCAGGTGTCAAGGACAGCGGCCCGTGGCTGGCTGCCTGAGGGTGACATGCCCAGGGTGGAAGGCTCCATGCACAGGCAGATTCCATTTGCCTTGTTTAATTTACCATGGAAAATGGGCCCCATTATAACAGAAACAGTTGTACCCCAGCCCTTGTCCATCCATAGGACTCCCCACCCTCTGCTCTCCATAGAGACTTGCCATGGGACTCAGAAACAAGGTGCCAGGGGAGGCGTCCTCCCAGGGTCCCTGCCTTTCCTCCCAGCATTGCCTCTAAGCATTCGGGTCGGCCTGGGCCTGCTCTGGCCCCAGGGATGGAGCCTCCTCTGCGGCCTCCTCCTTCCCTCGTCTCCACAGCAGCAGAGCCCAGCTGAGCCTGGTTCACACTCATCTGCCTGCCCCTCCTCACGCCCCACTCCTTACTGGGGAAGCCTGAACCAGCCCACCACTCACCCCCTTCCCCACACTCTGGTTTGAACTTTCTCGGACCTTTCCTAAGCCTGTCACGTCTGGTTCCCAGAATCTCCCGAACATGTAGGCTGGTGTTAAGAGTCCTGGGTTCATCTTGATCACCGTGTACCACCTGTGTGACCTCAAGCTAGTTTCTTAACCTCTCTGAAACTCCATTTCCTTGGTTAAGGATCATCTATTTGCACACATCCTAGGGGAAGTGATGATAATCCAACACTATAATTTTGTAGCAGCTGTTCGTGTTCACTGTAGGTGTAGCAGTGCGGTGTCCCCCTTGCAACTCCATTCCCAACTTGACTGTACATTCTATATGGAAAAGGGAGAATTCCTGCTGGACCCTTTCCCCTGGAAGGCCCCCTGGAAGTACCAGGAAGGCTTCAGGGTCAAGGGCCAGAGGCTGGTGGGGTATGGGAAAAGAGCTCACAGGCCGAAGGAACAGATCGGGGAGGAAAGTGCCCAGTCGTGAGGAATGGAATGATGCAAGAGGCGGTGGGGGCCAGATTTGGGGGACCAGGCTGAGGAGGTCGTACTCGATTTGGTGGCCCTTGCCAGATGGACATCTTCCCTTGACCCCCTCCTTTCAGAGCAGCTTTGGGGTCAAATGAGGTGAAGTATAGGAAGTCCAATACACCTTATCATGGTAGCACCGTGCCTACCCACCCTGGCTGCAGCCTGGATCTGCCACTCCTCCGAGCTTGGCTTTTCATTGGCAGGAGAGAGATAATAATCCCTCTGTGGAGCATTATAATAATTACATAAGCAAGAAAGCCATAGAAATATACCCAGGAGAATACAATGTCGAGAACTGGGTCCAGGTCAGCCGTGGGGCCTTTCTGGAGTAAGAGACTATTGCAGCTTTGGGGGAGACTAGGAGGAAGGGGTGTTCCAGAAGGGAGGGACAGCCTAGGGAAGGGCTGGATGTGGAGTCTCCGAAGACACAGAACGGGCACCCGAGAGTATAGCCCTTCTCCCACAGCCAGATGCAAGCTCAGCCTTCTGGACCCTTCACTCAAGGACTGGAAAGGAGGTGGTCTATGGGGGAGCCAGGACCCCCGAAATGAAGCTGGGAATTTCCTATGTCCCTCTTCCTTCTCCCTGCTAATTGGAGGTTCCCGTAAACCCACACCTTCCTCCGCAGGCAGAGCGTACATACCAAGTACCTTCATTTCCCTCCACTCCATAAGGGGTGCCGAGTGGGGACCTCCTGGCAAACAATGGCACCCGGACCCCCTCTTAGTGGACTGGCCCCGCAGAATCCTATCTTACCCCCCGGGCCACCCGTGCTTCCTTTTCCTCGGTTCTGTGCCCTGCCTCCCGCCTCTGTCCTTCCTTGCGTAGCTCTGACCTTCCCCTGGCCTCATCTTCACCTTGCTGAGTCACGGGCACCCACACTCCCCCACCCAGCGTCTTGACGCAACCAAAACTCACTTCGAATCCTAGACCAGAAGGAAGCTTGTGACTGGCTAGTCCAGCCTCCATACACAAGGGGAATTGGCAACGGAAAGTCACCTGGTGCAGGACAAAAGCCCAAAAATAGCCCTGGTGGACCCAGGTTCCCAGGCACATCTTGCCACAAGGTGGCCCCGCCTCAGCTTCTCCATCTACAAAATGGGGGCATTTAGTACCTGCGCTGCCTGCCTCTCAGGGTTGGTTTGTGAGAGAAATGCAAATAGAGTAAGGGATAAGAGAGGTACAGGACAAGCAAAAGCACTGGCAAAGACATAAAATACAATTCCATTTGCGTGATTCCTACCATTTTTATTGTTTGAAATATCGTCAGGGCCTGAGAGCCCACCTTATGCCTCCGGCATCCGGATGATGAAAAACAGGCTGCGGAGCCCCAGATCCTTGGAGTTCAGAGCCCCCTAGTGGCCTGAATGAGGCATTGAAACGGATCCTCCAGAGAGGCCGGCGGCTAAAAGGCTGGGGGCGTCAGGCCGTGCCTGGTGTCGTCCTGGCACCCAGACACCACGTGAGACAAGTAGCTGTGCCCACTCCACATACACCCCGAGGGGACAGCCTGGCCGCAGGCAGGAGCCCCGGCCCTGAGCTCTGCTCCGACAAGGAGCTGGGTGGTCCAGAGCCTCAGGCACCCCTGGGACCCACAGCCAGCGTCTGCGGGATACTGCAGGGATGGGGTGCAACTCACTGCCCCAACCTGGGCAGGAGTTAGTCTTTGGCCAGAGACCAGCTAGTTTCAGCAAAGCGATCTGTCTCCAGGGTGGGCCAGAGAGGGGACACCTCAGATTCTAGTATCACAGCAAGAGCTGCTCAAAGCTGGGAGAGAGACCACTGGCGGTCCCTCTCAGGATTGGAGGTCTCCAATCCTGAGAAACCCTCCTGAAATCAGGGGACCCTGGGGACCACACTGGGGAGGGGAGATGGGTGGGGCTTTAGTGAAGACCCGCTCGTTTGCAGCTGCGCGGGTGCGCGGGTGTATGTGTAGGTGGTGTGGTCCGTGTGCTATGTCCCCATGAACACCTGCGTACCTTCGGGTGCAGGTGTGTCTGCTCTAACACTGCCCCCCTGTGCTCTGTTGCAGATGAACCGGCCGATCCAGGTGAAGCCAGCGGACAGCGAGAGCCGAGGAGGTAGTAGCTGCCTGCGCCAGCCCCCTTCACGTGAGGGCCCACTTGTCTCTGCCCCTCCCCCTCCCTCCTTTCCTTCCGTCCCCCCTTCCCTCCCCCTGATGCAGCGTTGCAGCAACTCCCTGCCGCCTCCCCCTGCCCCCTGGGGACCTCATGGCCCAGGGTTGGGACAGGGCTTTGGAGCTCTGGGTGACGGATGTGGGGACAGAGTGGGGGAGCATTGGGGTCTGCCGTATGCTGGGGTTCCCTCCTTCCCATGAGTAAACAAGTAGGATGTCCTGGGCACTCCACTGCCCCCTTTAAGACACCCGAAAGGGTAGGCCCACCTCTGTGTCACCAAGGAAAACCCCACTGGGATGGGACTGGACTAGTTGAAAGGGTGCCAGGCTGGGAGGGAGGAAATGTGTTTCAGTCCTGCCCTGGGAAGGCTCAGGCCAGAGTGGGTGAATCTGGAGGGGGGCTGCCCACTGCGGGGTGGGGTGCCGAAGTCAAGATCCTGGACCTACATACAGGTGGACAGGCAGATGTCTGGAAGGGGACAGAGCCTCACCCCCAGACTCAGGCCTCTGTGCCCCAAGGGGAGGCTCTGTTCCGTCCACAGCGGGGGCCTTCCCCCCGCCCCCCCCCCCAACACTGCACACAGAGGCTCGACCAGGCCAGGCTCTGGCTCCTCTGCCGAGTGCCCACCCTCCAGGCTTCTGGTCCGGGTGTCCGTGCCCACACCATGCCCAAGCCAGTGCCCTCTGCCCCTGGGCTCTCCCTGGCTAGGCCTGGACACTCACTCTCAGCTCAGCTCAACCGGGCGCTGAGGAACTTCTCTCTCCTTCCCCCTCTCTCCCCCACCAATTTTCCAGGAAATTAAAAGCAAAAAATAGGCAAAAGCTATTTGCAAATTCAGAGTCAAGGCTCTTGTCCTGAGGAAACTGTAGTGTGGCCACGGGCGGCCTGCCCACCCCTGGGACCTGTGGTCCCTCCAGCACAGGCCTCTGCCCTCTGGGCCCCAACAGGGCCTCCACCTTGGCACAAGGCCTCTATGGCTCTGGGGCCCTCCTGACCCAGGCCTCGAATCCCACCCAACAAGCCCAGCTGCCCGAAGGGGCCCCGTGCCCAGGGCACAGGCGAGCTCCCCATCCCGAGGACCCCGATCATGAGGGCAGGTTGGTTGAAGAGTAAAAATGGTTCGGGTGTGAAGGGCTCGTGCTGCAGACACCTGGGTCACGCTGCTTGCTCCTGCCCCTCTCCTGGCAGTCCATTACTTGGTTTTCTCTGCACAAAGAGGCTCTTTAAACACCCAGGGCCAGGCGCCCTGCCCCAGCGGAGAGAGGCGTGCGGTCTGGCCTCACGCAGGTGCCCTCGGTGACACGGGGCAGGGGCAGGGCCTCTCCCAGAGACTGTCTCCGGGAGAAAGGACCAGCAGGACCTGGCCCCCAGGTCACCTGTCAGGCAGTGACTCACCTGCAACGCCCTGTCCGTGTAGCAGGGCCAGGAAGCAGCAGAGACCCCTGGCTTTGGTGGGGAGGGAGCTTGGACGGTAAGTGGTACCTGCGGTCCCAGAGGAGGGGTCCCCGAGGTGGGGGCAGCCAGAGACCTCGGAGGACGTGGCACCTGAGCTGCCTTGAAGGAGCGGATATTCCACACCTGGAGAAGTCGGGGTGGCATGAAGAAGGCCTAGTTTAATCCAGGACGGGGGCAGGGTGTCGGGAAGCCTGCTGCCAGCGAGGCCGCGCTGCGCTCTCCCCTCACCGGCCTTGGAGGCACTAACTCTCCGACTTCAAGCTGCTAACCTCATCTCCTTTCCCCCATATATCTCCTGCGCTGACACTTGCCCCAAACCAGATTAATCAGCTTTTTTATTCTTCCTGCAGTAGAAAGGGGGGAAAAGAGAGCCAAACCTAAACATCTATCTATTAATTGCATATTCGGTATTAAACAGGGAGATGATCCTGAGTCAGCATCATCACCAAGCTATTTGAAAACAAAAAGAAAGTTTAAAATAATTTAATATCCATTAAATACTTCTTCAGTGGGGGGAGGGGATGGGGGAGAGGTGAACATTAAAAAGATGAAAGAAGTGGGAACAGGAGAAGGGTATGGAAGGCAGGGGTGGGAGTGGAAGGGGCGGGGGAGGAACACGATGGGAAAGGAAGAGCCCAGAAAGGTGAAGGGAAGGGGGCAGGGGGAGGAGGGAGGCCTGGGAGAAAGTGGGGAGAGGGGAAGGCGGCAGGGAGCTGGGAAGACCTGGGGGCACAGCTGGGAGGAGGAAGGAGGGGCCGGAAGAGGAAGTAGCCCCAGAGGGAGAGGTGGGTCTGCCCCACCCGGGCTCTCCTCATCCCGGATTACACAGGCTAGGTGCTTGGCTGGAGCTCCCCAGGAAGAGTACAGGACGGCAGCTCTTGTTCTGGTCCTGGGTTCTAGTCCCATCTTTGTCCAGAATGAGCTCTGGCCCGGACACTGCTTCTCTGGGCCTCCACCCCCCCACCCAGGGGTGGGAGATCTCACTATCCAGGAAAGCTGCTGTTTACGGAGCACCCACTGAGGGCTGGGATTTGATTGGATTTGATTTGATTTGATTTGGTCACATCACGCAACCTGTGGGACCTTAGTTCCCCAACCAGGGATTGAACCCAGGCCCTCAGCAGTGAGAGCGCAGAGTCTTAACCACTGGACCGCCGAGGGCTGGGACTTTAAACAAATACGTTGAATCCATACAAAAACTTTGGGAGGTGGAAGTTATTGGCCCCACTTAAAGGTACAAACCAAGGCACAGAGAGGCTAAGTAACTTGTTTCAGGTCACACAGCTAGGTGGTGGCAGAGCCAGAATTCAAAGCCCTGCCTGTCAGTAACCAGCACCCAGGTACTCTGCATTCCTCTGACTCCTAGGATAGTCTTTCGGACTCAGGGGACAGTGGGAAGATGCTGCAGGCGTTTGTCATACCTCTAGGGCTATCCTCAAGGTAAATGAGGGGAGAGGAACAGGGTCCCAGGTGAGGGAGGCAGGGCCAGGCTGGACGAGAAGCTCCCGGACCTACCCATAAGACATGAGAGACCAGGGCTGCAGGGGTCAGAGAAGAGAGAACCCACTGTGGCCTGGAGCAAGCAGGGAGGGCTTCCTGGAGGAGGTGAAAACTGGACCAAGAGGTGTAGACTTGGCAGGAGACAGTGAGGGCCCAAAGTGAAAATGGGACCCTGAACACAAGGCCAAGGGGTTGCACTTGTCTCCATCAGAAGCAGGAGCCACTGACCCCGTGGAGGACCAGGCAAAGAGAGGGCATCACAGCTGTAACATCCCTGGGCAGGAAGACAGGAGACAGCCCCTGATACCACCACCAAGAGCCAGGGCTCCAGCTAGGTGGGGAAAGAAAACCAAAGGAGAAAGAGCTTCCCCAGGACCCATCCTGCTGCAAGGAGGATCCTGTTAACCCCACAGAACTTGCCAGAGCAAGTCGTATATCAACTCAGATTCACCCCCAAATAAGCAAGCCAGTTCATTCACCAGGGGAGTGAGGCAGGCTGGGGATAGAGAGGAACCAGGTAGAGGGCACCCTCCCACCTGCCCTGGCCATCTCAGAGGCAAGGACGCTTTCTTTGGCGTGCACTGTTGTGTCCTTTGCCTCCTAGCAGGCAGACGTACCCGCCCCAAGAGCTGGTTCTCGGTCCCCGTCTGAACTGGGTCTCCACAGCTGCAGGGGCCCTTCAGCCTCTCCGTTTCACTCTCAGCCTCTGGGTGGGTGCCCGCAGTGTGCTGCCCTGTAGCCCTGACCCCCTCCTCATCCTCCCTGGTCTCAGTCCAAATGAGTGCTACGGCTTAAGACAGGATAAGCTCCCCCCACCAGGCAAGGCTCCTGCAGCCAGAATGTAGGGGGTCCTTTCAGGAAGTCAGGCTCTGAGCAGCCTGGCCTCAGGCAGGAAACCTGCTTGGGGGCTCCCTGGGCTGAACCAGAGGAGGCTGGGGCTGGGGTCCACCCCTCCCTCAAGGGGCTCAAGAGGGTCAGCAAACAAGTAGGAGCCCTTGAGGAGGGAAGGAGTGGCTGAGACCTGGGCCAGTACAGCAGACGTCGGCCTGGTCCCACCCCACCTCCGCCAGTCCCAGCCACATAGCAGCAGATGTGAGCTGTGCCCTGGGAAGCCACCCCCCTCTGGCCCCATCACCAGAAACCACCCCCACCTCTTCCCAGTAGCCAGCTTCAGGTCAGAAGTTTCAGCTAATGCAGGCCTCATCCAGGCCCCAGATGAGAGAGGCACTCACACCTTTCCCACCAACACGCTATCCGCTCAGCGCTGACAAAGGCACCCACAGACACACACCCAATTCCACACTCGCGCCTGGTGAAGTGAAACGGAACGTCCCCACCAGGGATCCAGTGACTGGGGGCGGGGCACAGACTGGGGCCACCCGTTTGTATCTCAACTGCATGAAATGACAGAACAAAGCAGCAAGATGTCAGGCTGAGGCGCTGGAGAAGTTAGAAACCAAGACGGCTTGGGAGGGAGTCCTGAGAAAGAGGGGAATCAGGGTCCAAGGGGCCGCCCCCTCAGAGGGAGCAGGGAGGCACCAGGGAGCCCTTCCGAGGGAACAGGAGCAAGAGTGAAAGCAGCCCTCCCACGTGGCCACCACACTCTCACCCTTCCAGGGACCCAGACTGGAAACCACATGAGCACAGACACGCTCCAGCCTCCAGCAACGTGTGAGACGTGAGCCCGAGCTAGGGAAGCGGTCATGCCCACTGTGGGGACCGATGAGGGGTTCCCACGGTCCCTCTCTGGCCCATCAGGCGTGTTTTCCTGAGGGGGTCTTGGTCAGGCCCAGGCTAGGGAGGCAAAGGGTCAGCTGAGACTGAACCCGATAGGGGAGCCTGGACGGAGGCCCCATGATGGTGGAAGGAAAGGTGTAGGGTGGACACAGCAGGAGGGCTGAGCTCCCCGTTATAAAGTCCTGTGGTTCCCCCACCCGACCCCGCCCCAGGCGGCAGGGCCTGGAGGAGGCTCGGGCGATGTCAAGGGGAGCGGCCCTGAGCTGCAGCCATGGACTGTCCCCCCCCGCCCACCCCTACACACACACACACACACACACACACACACACGCGGAAGCTTCTAGAGGGTGACGGAACTTCTTTTATGTACCCCTCCAAGTCCTGCAGAACCACCTGGGGCTGAAGTCCCCCACCCCCGAGCTTCCACTGCCTCCCTCTCCTCCCTTTGCGGACCTGGGAGCCCATGTCTGTGTCTCTCCACCAGTTCAGTCTCCCCCTCCTGCCTCGGTCTCTCTCTTGGCCGGAAGGGCAGGGCGAGGAAGGCATGGAGGGTTGGGGGGCGGGTGCGACAGCCCGTGAGTCACTCGTTTCCACCAAGGCAGGTGAGGGCCGATCACTTAGCCAAGCGGCTCCTGCAGCCTCTCGCGGCTCCCTGTCCGTTTAACAGCATCTTCAGGGCGTCCGTCCCCCTCATCACAGCCGGTGCTCACGTGGCAGCGGAGCCCCGCTGGGCCAGCAAATGAGGTTGGACATGATGCATGTGGACGTGGCTCTGAGGCCCTCCCCGAGGCCACATTCCCCACCATAAAACCGGGGCTGACTCCGTCTTCCCAGCCCCTCCACCATCTGTAGCCCCATCAGTTCCTGTGGCTTTTAAAATCCTATTAAGTTCCTCACTTCTCCTCTAAGCATTATTTTATTTCTAAACAGACCCAGAGCATGTGCTGTCGGGAGGCCTTCAAGGGTCTGTTGGGAACCGGCTGAGGGGTGTGGGCCTCACCTTGCGGTCCTGGGGCCCCCGAGACCCATGGCCACACTGGTGACCCCCCGATGCTGGGCTTCTCACGTCCAGACTTTTCTAGCTATTTAGTTCCATGCTCTAGGTAGGCAATTTCGTGAGCAGCAGATGAGATGGCCCCGCTTTAGGAAAATTCAATATACAGAAGTTCCCATTTTCCAATCTTGAGAGGCAATAAATGACTCACTTGACAAAAGCTTCTGGGTGAACAGAAACCCCTCAGGGTTCTGGTAGGAAGCCCCTGTCCCAGGCAGGAGGGGGTACAAGAAACGTAAGGCTAAAGGGTGCGGGGGGGCACAGTACACTGAAGATTCATCTGAAATGATACTGTGACAGTAAGAAACAAGGTTTTAAAAAACGGTGTTACTCTAGATGACCCCTGGCCCGAGGTACAGTTCAGGGGGACGGGAGGGGGAAGGTGTGAGGAAAGCCTTGGAGGACAGGTGTGAACCCCTGCAGAAGATCCTGGGGGCGGGGTGGACAGAGGCTCTGGCCCCAAGAACAGCCCCATTTCTGCCACAGCCAAGCCACCGTCTGGAAGTCAAGTCCCACAGCAAGAGCCCCCACTACCTCTGTCCCAGTCTCCCCACTTTGGGGCCTCAGGAGCATCCCCCCCGGGTCCAGCACATCCTGACCTCTACTTTGGGGCTCCTGGTTTGTACCCTGCTGGAGAGACCTCAGAATGAGTGGAGGAAACCCCACCCCAACTAGAGGGTGCGACCCTGGGCTGAGAAGGGGTCCAGTGACTGAGGCCCCAAGCAGCCACCTAAAGGAGAGGGGTCTGCAGCTCGGAGCAGAAAACGCCCCGCCCTCCCCACCCCACCCCCCGATCTTTCTGTGTCCCCACAGAAGCGCCTGGAAGCAGGCAGTGTGTGGACCCCTGGAAGTGTGTGTGATGGGGATGTGTTTCCTTCCTACACGCCCCCCTCCCAGACCCTGCAGACCCCCGTATCCTCAGATCCTCCGTCCTCCCGGTTCAGCATCGTGCTCCCTCCCTTCCCGCAGCTGTGTCTGCGCCCAGGGGCCTGGAGCGAGACGTCAAGGTGAACCTTTGGCTGGAGGAGAGCTAAGTGCCCTGTTGGCCAGGACACAGCACCCCGTGGCCTGGAGGGGCCCAAGGAGCCACTGTGTCCGCCTTCCCTGTGGGTCGGCCTCTCACCCAGCTCCCCCCGCTTTCAAAAACCACCAAGAAGAAGAGCAACCCCAGGGCCTCTCAGCCTCCATCAGAGCTCAGAAACCCTGTTTTGTCAGCCTGCCTTGCCCTATTCCCACTGGAATTTCTCAAGCTGTAGACTGTAATGTTTTCCCTTGAACACCAGCCCCAAAGCCAGTGTCCCGGCAGATCTTCCCAGTACTTGCATCCCTGATGTATTTTGGACTGATGTTTACGAAAAAGCAGTACAGTGTTCAGCTTGGGAAATTCATGTCAGACCTAAGACAGAACTTCCCCACTTCCCAGACAGTGGTGGTGCTCAGCCTCGGGCAGGGGCCGTCTGCTTTTTGGAAGGACTGAGGATTAGACACTCCATCACCAGGCCAAGTGGCCCACCAGGGCTTGGCTTCTTTGATGGGCAGGAAGTTCTACCACATATCTGACCGTAATCTCTCCTACTGTTGTTTAAGCACTTCCAAGTTAGGCTCCCTAGATCATGGTGCAAGGTTCCCCTGCCCTGGGTTTTATTCTCCATAACCCCTGTTCCTTCTGTCTTAAAAGGATCTTTGCCTCCTTTCTTTCCCAAGCTCCTTTTAAAAAGAAATTTTAAAACTCCCGAAAGGTCCTCTGGTTGACACAACTGAACCCAAATAGCAGCTGCATGAAGACAGGTCTTTGTGGTTGGGGAAGGAGGTGGCTGGTGGGAACGGCCCCTAGAGAGGGCCCCGTGGGGCAGACACACATTATAAATACCTTGGTAACTCCTGTCGTAAGTGTGAAATTATAATTAACGGCAAACCTGCCAAGCTTAAATGGACTTTAGGTTTTCAGCTGGGGGAAAGGGTGTTGATTGATCTGCATTTTGTTTTTAAGGTTCTTTTAATCCGTTCGGCAAGTTAAGTTGAGACTCATGGCTCCTCACCGAAATCCCTCTGGTCCCGGCTAATTTAGCAAAGGACTGTTTCAGGGGAAATGGGATATTAATTATTGCAAATGGGCTCCTGGATGATATTTAAAAGCTGCCCAGGGTGAAGGGGCTGATGACAGGAATAGGAATGACAGAGAGAGGGAACCACGGGGCCCTGTCTCCCACTCCGTGCCGCTCCCACGGAGTCCTGCTGCGGGCACTGTGTGGGCAATGCAGGAGGAAGATGCCTGCTTCCTCAGGAGACGGGCAGGATGAGCAAGAGGATGTCACAGGCAGTCCTTCCTGGACCAGGCGTTCCTCAGCGAGGTAGCCCTGACGTGGGCAAGATGTATCCAGTGCCCTCCTGGCCCCCGACACACCCCACTTGGAACAGCCTGAGAGCAGCATGGGAGCAGCGAGGCTGTGCAGTGGGAGGATGGGATGGGAGGCAGGGAGAGACAGCACGGACCAGAGAGATCAGAAAGGGAAACACCTGTGACTCCCCTGGTGGCGCAGGGGTTAAGAATCCGCCTGCCAATTCAGGGGACACGGGTTCGAGCCCTGGTCCGGGAAGATCCCTCATGCCGCGGAGCAACTAAGCCCGTGCGCTACAACTACTGAGCCTGCACTCTAGAGCCCGCGGGCCACGACTACTGAGCCCGCGTGCCGCAACTACAGAAGCCTGCGCTTAGAGCCCGTGCTCCACAACAAGACAAACCACCACAGTAGGAAGCCCGCGCACCGCAACGAAGAGTAGCCCACGCTAGCCGCAACTAGAGAAAGCCCTCACCCAGCAACGAAAACCCACGGCAGCCAAAAATAATAAATAAATAAATTTATTTAAAAAAAAAAAAAAGAAAGGATAACACCTGATTGACCTTCAGAGGGGAGAGGATTTGAGCGAGGAAAGGCAGAGTTTCCCAGGTGGGAAAATAACCCGAGTCAAGGAAAGCTTGGAGGATCCCAAGAGGCCAGAATCAGGGGTCTCCTGTCGGGGGAGGGCAAGATATGGGAACAGGGATTTCCAGAAGGTGCTGTAATTTGATGCCTTTAGGCAAAGGGAAGCCGTATAAGGCTTTGGGGCAGATATAAGCCGCGCTTTGGAAACAGTAGCTTAGGGAGACTCAGCCAGATGGGGGAAGGGAGCCGGAGCAGGGGAAAGAGCAGGACCAATGCTGGCATCGCACCCACATGTCCTGCCCTTCCCACAGTGATGTCTCGCCCCTCCTGTTACAGAGGGGATGGTGACAACCCCTTGGAGCTGCCATAGGTGGAATACAGTTGGTGAGCTGTGGGATCTTCCTTGATGACAGCTGCTACAGTTATTTTATTCTTAGAGTCCAGTCCATGGGAAATGAGAGGTGACGGGGGTGAGGACCTCTGACAAGGTGTGACCAACAAAGTGCAAAGAGAAAGCATACTGCCCAGGGCCAGAGCTCTACTGTGCGTATGAATTTACCAGAATGGGGTGGGACAAGGAAGGCTTCCTGGAGGAGGTGATTATTGGAATGACAGGTTTACCAAGAGGTAGGATCTGGGCTGTGTCACAGGCAAAAACATGAAAACAGGGACAAGCAAGGCAAGTATGTGGCATCTTAGACTTTTTAAAAAATAATTTAGAAGAATTGGTTTGGCTAAAGAAGAGAGAGTCCACTCCCTGCAGTCAGAAGACCAGATGTGATGCATCGTGGGTCTCACTGCTGCTCGCATTCCAGGGTGTGGACACCTACACCCATGCACGCACAGTGTCTGAATCTGGGAGGGGGGGGCCTGTATCTTCTCACCCTTCAGTCCAAGTTCACGAGGCCCAGTCTTCCTGATCTGATGTGCCTGTCCACTCTCCTTCCCCGCCCAGCCCAGGATGACGCACAGGGGAACCAGGCAAAGCCTGCAGCAACTGCTGCTAAAGCCAAGCCAGGGCTCTGGAAGGAAGATGGATAGAGCCAGCAGGGCCTTGGCTCTCTCATTAGGTCCTCCAGAGCCTCCAGGAAGAGCACCTCAAGCCCTGCACCAGCCCCGCAAGGTGGATCAAGCAGCACCCCCATTCTCCTCAGAGAGGAGAGGTGACTCGCCCAAGATCACACAGCCAGTAATCAGCCTTCACACCTCAACCCTTCTGGGCAGGACCCATGCCTTGCTGCCTTCTCTCAGGTCTGGCTGGGGTGCTGAGACGCAGAGGAAGTTCTCCCAGCATCAATGCCACCCATCAGAGGCACAAAGGGTGAGGCTGGACCACAGCCTTAAGGATGAGCCCTCCAGCTCCTCACTCCCCTCCCCCATGTCCTTTGGGAATGGGGGTGGGTGTAGGAGGAATCGGGGAGGGTCTGAAGCTGAACTATCCAAGGTGCAAACCCAGTCAGCAGCAGGAGGGGCCTGTCTGTGGCCCTTCTCAGTGTGGAGGCCCTTCTCAGGGAGGAGCAGGTGGAGAAACTCCACGTCTGCCCAGCAGAGGAGGGCCAGCCTGGGCACTCAGGGCGTTGTCTGTCCGGGCCTGACGAGGAGGAAGGCTTTGCAGAGGCTGGAGGTCAGCAGGGACCAGCCAGCACAGATTTTCTTTTTGATCATATCAGAGACAAACCCATGATCCTGACATCACGGATGCCACATCCCAACAGAGTAACAGGCCCTGGTGACTTAGGAGGTTTAAGGCTTGGACATGAACGGCCAACGGCAAGTGACTCAAAAGCGCAGACAGATGACCCCTGCCCCTGGAGGGCTGACCATGAAAGTCAGATGCACGGTCAGGAAGGTGTCTTCAAGTCTTTGCCGAGCTTTGGACCCTAGGGAAGCTCACAGTCTGGTGAGGAGATCAGTTTACGGCCTCAAGAGCACCAGATGAGCAGTGGAGACAGCAGGAGCCACGGCTGGCAGAGGAGAGAGCTGTGCAGGCGGAAGCAGTCAGGGAAGGCTTTCTGGAGGAGGCTCCCTACTGGAGGGGATTCAGGCTGAGAAGACGGTGAGACAAGAATGCAGGGTAAGATGAGGAAACCAGCTGGCCCAAGGAGAGGGTTCCAAGGAAGGCCCCGCTAAAGAGTTGGAGGTTTTCTGGAAGATGAGGGGAAGTGGTGATTGGTGGAAGCTGGATGTGGGAAGACTGGCCACCTGCAGTGGGGGGACTGGACAGGGTGTCAAGGAGACCAGGGAGAGACTCTTCCAGCCTCCAGCTGTGAGGGGAGGGGCAGGGGCCATGGGAATTAAACCCTAAGTTCAAGAGCCCTTTTGTCACCATGAAATACAAGCCCCAAAGCCACCTGTGTCCTGACCACTACCTGCTGCCTTGAGACCTCCAGGTACATGCCCACTTTCAGGCACATGACCACCCTCGGACAGCCCTCTCTGACCCTTCCCAGCCGCCCAGCTCTACGTGGTCAGAGCCCTCGTCAGGGTCCACCCTGCTGGAATGCTTTCTCCAGCTGTTCCTCGCTGGTCTTTCCAGCTCAGAACCCCTTTCCTGTCCTCTGTCTGAGCCGTGAAGTCAAGCAGTGGTTGTTAGTTTCCCGTCTCTCCGTAGAGACTGTGCCCTCGGTGCAGGCAGGCGTGTCCAGCCCTGCACCAGAGGCCAGTCTCCCACTCATCTCGCTAAACAGCAACTTTCTCTACTATCCCAGCTCTCTGCTGGCCTAAAAGCTGCCCCCTCTTGCATCTCCCCACCCCCAGCCCCTCCAAAGCCAGGCCCACAAGCAGGGGGCAGATGTGGGCAGCGGGGTGGGTGCCGCTGACATTGGCATTCTCCTTGCAGTGCGTCTTAATAATTTAATGGCTATTAGCAGAGCCGCAGTGATGGGGGGCAGGGGGCGCAAGGGGAAGATTTATAGAGAGAATTCACTCCAGATTGGGGTTTTGTCTTCCTCTGTTTTCCTGGCATTTATCATGCATGTTTTAATTTGGATTGGAGAGTTGCTACCATCTGGCCATTATCGCAAAGAAATATTCATTTTCACTGAGTGACACAGGCTCCATTCATCACAGAGCGTGCTGATGGCCCCGTGAGTGTGGGGCTGCGCTTTCTCCTTCATTTGAAATGAACCTTGAGCTATGAGCAGGTCCAGTTCGAGGGGAGCAAAGGCACAGGGCCGGTGACCTCCCAGCCAGGTGGGCAGAGAGCACTTTGGGGGAGGGCCAGGGTGGGAGTGGGGGGAGCCCTCCCTGCCATCACAGTCCTCCCACCTCCCCTCGCCTCCCCTGGGTGTGTGCAGGGTGGGGGGACGCTATTGGCGGCCTCCACAGTTTCCCCCAGGCGTCTGACAATCCCCCACTCACCCTCATATACAGGGAAGCCCTCAGGCCAGACCAGAGAGATAGCAAAGGTGGCCCCCTGCTCTGGCATCAGCATCTGCTAAAGGCACTGATGCTGTCCTGCCAAGGGCAAAACGTGCTTAAGCACTCTCTCCCTAACAGGACATCGCTCTACTGGTGTCATCTCGGGTCAGGGCTGTGTGAGGAACAGAAGGGCCTCCTGGTTCTCCTCTCATCACGTTATGGTGGCACCATCGGGGCTGGGCCTGTGGGGAGAGACGTGTCTGCCTCCAATTGGGACATTTCTGGAGTGTCACCCTCGTACCCACGCGCCGCTCACTGCGCAAGCCGTCAGGGGCCAGGAGGCCTCCTGTCAGCAATGGGAACCCAAGCACAACGCTGGACACCCAAGCCGGGGGTGGGGGGCGACAGAGCGACCCTTGATTGAGCTGAGTCCCACTCTAAGCCCACTCAATAAACAGGCATCCAGATCTGCAAAACGGAGAAAATCATTTTTCATCCATTTTAAATAGTGAGTTTTCAGGGCACCCAGAATTTGCTGGACCCCTTCTGTATTCCCTGCCTGGTGGGAATCAGACTCCCCACCTCACCCTCCCACCCACAGCGTTTAACACTCCCAGAGGGGAGCCAACGAGAGTCTGAAACAGCTTCATAGGGGAGATGTGTGCTTTGCCAGAAAGGCAAAATCGGGCAGGAGGGCTTTCAACTACAGAAGTTCCGTATCCCAGGGGCCTGCTGACTTTCCTGGTCTCTGTCCCAGAAGCTGTGGCCAGACTCTGAGCCTGAGGCCCTGACATCCACCCTCCCACCCGCCGCCACTAGGACCCATGTCTGACCAAGACCCAGGGGACGGTGCTGAAAGAACGGGAGCCCAAGGGGAGGACTGTGTGAGCTTTGCTGCCTCTTTCCCCATCAGAGAAGAAAGGCACAGACGTCTTACCCCCCGGTAGCCCCCCTTCACCTGGACTCTGTTCTGTAAGCGCTGAGTGATTGAACCTTCGTTGTGTGCACGCCACACCCGTCCAGAGGAGCCCAGCCAACATGATTCTTGGCCATAAGCAGTTTATAGTCTAGCTGGGTCTGGGGTAAAAACAATGAGCCTACTAGGAAACCAGAAAAGACCTCTAATACACGAAGGGGCCATTGGGTACGGTAAAGAAACCAACAGACCTTATCCCACCCCCTCTGCCTTGGGCCAGGTCCTTTCTGTGGGTGACTGTTTCCCCATCTTCCAGTTCTGTGACTTCCGTAATATCATCTAATAACATTGCTCCATTGTATAGATGAGGCAACTGAGGCCCACAGGTTTCCTAGCTGGTGCATCTGGAAAGGAACCCAGGTCCCTCTGATTCCCAGCACCACGCGGTGGGTGTGGAAAAACCTAAAACAACTTTGAGTAGGAGGTGGCATTTCAGCTGGATAGGATAGGAGCAGCAACATTATAGGCAGGGACCTGCCTGCCTGTCCTCAACCCCTGGTTTTCTATCCTGGCACTTGTTGAGCTAAATTAGCTGTCCTCCGCGGGATCCCGCCTCCCCGCTTCCGGCAGCCTGGGGTGAGGTCCCCACCCCCTAGGAAGGCGGGGACTGTCGCTAATCTGTGAGAAGGGCCCCTCCCCGCGCCCCCCTCCCCAGGAACGCGGCACCGCCCCCTCCTCCCTTGGAACTCATTCCGTGACACCAGCAGCTCTGAAACATCTGCTCCTCTATCCGGGACCCGCAGTTTGAATAAATTACCCCGACTTGGCGGCAGCCTGTTATTAATGGCCTGAGTTTTATAAGATGCTTTAGTTTAATAACACTGTAGCCCAGCGCTGCACTTCTCCCGGATATTTTTATATTTCGCCTCCTCCTGCCTCCCTCCACCCTCCGCCGCCTCCAGAGCTCCGGTCCCAGAGCCACGACCCCATCATCCCCTCCCCGCGCCCCGCTGGCTCCTCTCCGGGAACCCGGGACCCCCCAGCCCTCACCTCCGTGCCACTGTCTCAAGCCTCGGAAGAGGGGACCACCACCTGGCTGGTTGCTCCTCCCCCAAGGGAAGCCCACGGGGACAGAGAGGCTGAAGGCAGGGCGATGGGCAGAGAAGATGGCCGAGGCACGTTCTGCACCCCTCACCCCATAGCCAGGGCTCTGCTGCCTTTGGGGACCTGCAGAAATCTGGTGAGCGAAGCTGCCTCTCCCCATTTGGGCTGGCAGTGTCTGCAGCTTGCCAGGGGCCGAGGCCACAACTTTTATCTTTATTCACTGTCCTTGGCTCTTCATTATTTTGTTGGCTTGTCCATGTGCTCATGCCCCACACACCTCCTACAGGAAGCCCTCCCAGGTTACCGCCCATGGCCCTTTCTGCTCTTCCTACAAGCCCAGACACACCCCTTCTCCACTGCCTTCTCTCTGTCCCCGTCTCTTCTCTCCACAGCCTACCGGCCAGTCTTCTTCAGGAACCCTCTGGGGCCTGGCCAACCCTTCTAGAATTAACAATAGGCACTCAAACGCGCGTGTTGCTTCAACAAGCTTGTGCATCTGTGTGGGTGAGGCTTCCTGCAAAGAATGGGTGCAATCGCTGAGAGGGGGAAAAGTGGGCCAAGGGGTGGGTGGGTTTGTTCGCTGGGGATATAGGATAGAAAGCGTTGAGGCTTAAATAAGTAGCCAGTGTAGTTACGTCCTCAATCTGTTCCCAAAAATGTAGACCACAGTCACGGTCTAGAAGTGCAGAGGTGCGGGCTCCCTGCAGCCCCATCCCCCCAGCTCAGGAAGCCACGGATACACCTCACCATGAGGCTGCAAGGAGTTGGCCCTGGGATAGGTTTGGGAGCCTGCCACCAGGAGGCCCCCTGAGTGAGTGCTTGGAAGTAGAAGGAGAGGCTGTTCCTGGTTGGGAAGGGTGGGATGGGACAGGCAGGACAAAAGGAGGGCCAGATCCACCAGTCTCTGTCACCATGAGGGTTCTGTGAGCCCCAGAAGCCCAGACGCCGCACTCCAGGGAGGTCTTGGAGGACCCTTCCGTGCCAGGGCCAAATTTAACTGTGTAGTCCCCTGTTCCTGGGGAGCCGGTGGTGACCCAGCCAGCCCTAAAAGGGAGGGTATTGCACCCCCTTCTATCCCCCCACCCCAGCCTGTGCCCAGTTCCAAGGGCTCCAGTGGAACGGCTGTTGCTGCTTCCCATTTGGTCTCATACTCCTTTGGGACTCTGCATTTGCTAAGAGCCCCACCATTATAACATAATTACTGCTGAAAATGACCTTTAAAATATATTTTAAATTCAAAATGTCTTTAAACCCTTCACTGAGCACCATTTTTCAGTTTCAACGACTATCTTCCTTTTTGGGGGGGAAGTGAGGGGTGGGGGGTGAAGGAAGGAGTCCTCCTCAAGGATTTCGAGTGTTAGTCTCTCCTACAGAGAAGACTGAGCGGGCTCGGCACTGCCCGGCAGGGGCTCAGCGTGGGCAGGAGGAGAGGACGGGCCAGACCCAGACCAGAGCGCTCTGCCCTCAGCCTCCAGCCTAACAGGCTCTCACTCACCCTGGAGCATGTGAATAAGAGCCGGGGAAGTGCCCTCCTCCTCCAGCTTTCTTCCTCATCTGTTCTCCTCCCAGAGGCCATCCACATGGGATGTTCAGTTCCCTGCCTTCTCGGCACCCTCCAGGGGCCCCCAGGTCCTGCAGGATGGCGCCCCTTCCCCACTCTGCAGCCGCACAGCTCCATTTCATGCCCCCTTTGCCCTGACCTGGCTGGTAGCCCTGTCCTCATGCAGCCTGTGCTCCTGGCTGCTTCTGGCCACTCCAGGACAGCACCACGTGGAAGGAGAATGGAGAGGAAGCAAAGCTGGGAGAGGAGGGCCGTTTGCAAGCCCCCGCCCCTGCTCTCCCGAAGGCTCACACAGGCGGTTCTGGGAGAAGGGTCTCACCGGCTGGACCCACCGCACTCCCCCATACTGCTTCTACACGCTGTCTTCCGCCCCCACAGCCCCCAGGAAACTCTGCTGT
Organism: Mesoplodon densirostris; assembly: GCF_025265405.1. Lineage (NCBI taxonomy): Eukaryota > Metazoa > Chordata > Mammalia > Artiodactyla > Ziphiidae > Mesoplodon > Mesoplodon densirostris. The sequence continues at coordinate 52,604,106 of NC_082675.1, read as the reverse complement.
GCCCCCGCCCCCAGAACGTCCCCTTGCTTCTGTCCTCGCTAGTCCTGGCCCTTCCTCCCCTGCGCCACCTCCAGGAAACCTGGGCTGGGAGTCCTGTGCTACCCGGTGTCTTCTCAGCACCTTCCGATGTGGTCCCCGACTTGCATCCTCCCTCCTAGGTGACCACAGGGCAGTCTGCCTGCTGTTCAGCCTGTCTCCACATCAGAAGGGGGCTCCCACAGGCCATGAGGGCTGCTGGTATGAGTGCTAATGGAGGGCTGTCTGGCATGGTGACAGGAGATAGAGGCATTGTGAGGCCTCTGACCCCTACATGGAGGGGGTACTTTGGGGGCTCAAGTCCCGCAGATACTGACAGAGCTCCACTCTCCCCATCCACTTCCAGCGGCAGGAGAGGGTAGAAGCAGCAGTGAGGGAGGGGGCTCTGCTGTGGTGGGAGTGTTATTTGGGTAACTCCACAGATCTTTACCAGGAAGGCGTGGCCAATGGGCATCAGACAGTGTATTCTTAGGACTTTTTCTAAAATGGCCATATTCCCTTAGCATCCAACATGCTCAGCATGAAAGTCGACATATGTTCCAAAGTCCAAACAAAACGATGTGCGTACTATCCAACTCTTTGGATCACCTGAGTTTTTAGATCATCCTTAATTTTGAATGACCTCTGCCTTTGAGGGGGAAACTAGAGCTGCGAAGTTGAGAAGTCATTTCAGCAGCTGCCCCTCCTAGATTGAGCTTTGGGGGTGGGTGGCAGCTCCTTGACCTCCCACAAAGGAGCTCAGTGGATGAGGGAGAGAAGAGAGGTGAGATGGACTCTTGGAGGTGCGAAGAGGGGCTTGTGGGGTGGGTGACATGGGATGGCATCTATGACCCGACTTTGAGCCCAAGTCCAGTTCTTGGAATCCTTGCTCTGACCGAGAGGGTCTTGAGAAAGGTGGATGGGGGGGCAGGCGGGCATGAGACCAGTCCAAAATGATGAGGCTGCTACAGAGAGTAAGATGCCAGAGGGATGGAGCAAAAAGCAGTGCTGGGGGTGGGACGCCAGCAACCATCCTGGCCAGGCATCTTGGCCTCCAACTCCTCCTACGATGACACCCTACGTACCTCCACCAGATCGGCATTCCTCAAACTAACCTGATACTCTATTCCCAAATGCAAGAATCTACAATGTTTCCCTATTTCCTATTCCCTTTGACTGACCTTCAAGAGTAACCCTCAGTCTGGCCCGTTGTTCATCCCCTCCAATGGGAGTACAGGGTGGGCATGGAGTTACTTAGGAGTAGCCAGCATGAAGAGTTCTATTGCGATTCACCTTGCAGTATGGCCATCCTAAGGGAAGTATGGTGTCCAGGATAGAGGAGGTGATGGTTCTACTTTAATAACAAGATCACAGGTCCATCTTACAAATGAGGCATTTGTGATTCGTAAGGACTAAATTACTTGCCCAGAGCCACACAAATATTAAATGGTAATGATTGGATTGGAATCCAGATGTGCGTGACTCCAAGGTCTTGGCTCTCAGCCCCTTGTCTCTTCATTCTTTCTCCAAATCCTACCCAGGCACAAAGTCCAGTTCGAAGCCTCCTCACTCCAGAAAACCTTCCCTGCTTGCATCAGCTCTCCCTGACCTCTCCTAGTCTCTGTACAACCTTGATCACGCTGTGTGTGTGTGTGTGTGTGTGTGTGTGTTCATCAATAAGGTCATAAGTTCCTGAAGGTCAGAGAGTAGCCCCAGCCCACACACCCCTCTGCATGTCCTCCCCAAACCCGGGCCCAGGTGAAGGAAGGTGGAGGAAGGCCCACCCACCTTCCCGCACCAACAGCCCGCCTTTTCCTTTGCCCGCCCAGGCCCAGAGCAGGCAGGAGGTCTGCACAGTGGTGGTGAGGACAGCAGAGCAGGGAGAAGGCCGATGGTGGAAGGTTTGCATGTTAGAGAGACATCCGTGCTCTGTGATGTACAGTGACAAGAGAATGCATTGTTTCCCAGTATCACATTTATAACATCAATTCAATGCCTGCGACTTAAATCATTTTTAATAGAGATATGGCCACTCAATGAACCATTGGCAGAGTTAGCACTTTCTTGATCTCAGCAGGGTCCGACACAGAGCAATGGTTCAGCCAGGGCTCAGGCTCCCAGTACCTCCCCAGAGGGGCTCCTGGGGCTCATGGAACGGGAGGAGGGGCAGCACGGAGCAGGCGAGTCTGCTCTCCTGGGAGGCGCAGGCAGGCAAGGCTGAGCTGGGAGAAACCGTTTGGTCCAAACCCCTGCCTTGCCTGAAGCAGCCACGGGCGCAATGAGATGGAGGAAGAACGCCTGTCCTCAGGGCTTTCCTGGAGCCCTCAGCCCATAAGCTTCACCGCTGGGCCAAGCGAGCACTGCTTTCGGGGCTGTGCGGGAGCGGATGGATGGCTTTGGCCTCTGACAGTGCTGTGCTGGATGCAGCGCTGGGGTACAGGAGCCAGTGCAACAAGCAACCAGTGAACGGCTGCGATGGCAGGGGCACGGTGCCCCTGCCTCTGCCCCCTTGCCGCGTCAGGTCTGGTGGAGGACAGGGACGAGGAATCAGGCAGGGACAAGAGTATATGAGGACATGCAGGCTGTGCAACCCTGGGGTGGCCCGTCACTCTAGCCGAGGCACCTCTCCTTCACCCCCTGCCCGCTCGAGCCTCCCTTCCTTTCCGTCTCCCTGCCTCCACCTCGGCCTCCACAGCCCATTCTCCACACAGTGATCCCAGCAGAGCCTGTGTCTCTGCTGTTAACTCTCCAGAGGCTTCTGTTCGTCTCACTCAGGTGGGAGTCCAAGGTCCTTACCTCCCCTGGCCCTGCAGCCCTGCAGCCTCCATGACTCCGCCCCCAGCCTCCCTCACTCCCTGGCTCCAGCTCCCTGGCCTCCTGGCTCCTCAAACATCCCTGCTCCGGCCTTTGCAGCACCTCTTCCTTCTCCCCCACGATCGCTTTTCACCGCGTCTCAGCGTACGCCTCCCTCTCACCCAGGCCTGCCTGACTGGCCAACTGACGTAGCCTCAGCTGCCCCAGCTGCTGCCTTGTTTTACTTTATTCATGGCACAGGCCACCATCCTGATCTCTTCTCACCCATCGTCCTCCTCTCCCCACTCAAGGGTGAGCTCTGTGCAGGCAGGGACTCTCTTTGTTCCTCTCTGTATCTTGGCACCTTGCCCTGTGCCTGGCCCAGAGCAGGGGCCCGGGAATGGTTGTGTGGATGCACAGGATAAGAACCAGGCAGGCGGTGCTGTGAAAGTGCTGGGGTGTGGGACTCCACCTGGGGCAGTTAGTGACAGTCTACAATGCAGGGGTTACATTTACCAGGCCCTGGGCCAGGTGCCAGGGGTCAGAAGTGAAGGGGGAAGGCCCTCCTTCAAGGAACCTAAAGGAGCTCAGAGGGTGCCCCCAGGCTCAGGTCTCCCCAGGTGGTGGAAGGGAGCAGGCTCCAAGCTCAGGTCCTGAGACAGCCTGACAGCAGCTGGGAGAAGATGTGCCCCAAGTAGGTCTATTTAGGAGTAAGAAGTGGAGGCAAACCACACAGGAATCTTGAGGCGGAGGGTCAAAGGCACAGAAGCCCAGGGCTGGAAATGCAACTCACTGGCCTGGCCAGCTTCCAGAAAACTCTGTGCAATCAACCAGAGAAACATATTTGAGAAAACAGAATTGTGAGAGTAACTTTGAAGCCTTGGTTGCCATGGGAACATATCTGTAAATAACTGCAAACATTAAGTGACACTTGGGAGGGAGGGAGGGACCTGGAGGCTGCAGCGATTAGCCGTGGGAGCCAGCCAAGTCCAAGGGTGTCTCAGTCCTCAGCCAGGCTGCCACGCCTCTCCTTCCTCCCAGGGTCTCCGTCCTGGATTCTCTTCCCTCCACCCTCTCACTCGCTCCTCCTGTCCCCATGCACCGGACACTCCACGAGGGACGCTTCCAAGTGGTCCCCGAGACTCCCTTTCTGTCCCAGGTCTTCTGCCTGGTCCCTGGTCCCCACACCAGATCCCAGGACCCTTGCTCTCAGGAGCTTCCCAGCCTGGAGATGCCCGCGCCCCTGACCATTCCCTTCCCACCGCCTTCATCCATCTCAATTCTAAGGGGTGGCGCAGGAAAACAGTGTAAATCAAGGAAGTCTTTGCAACAAGTGCATTTAAGAGACCCGGATGTTTTGCCTTCAGGTACTCTTGGCCTCGCTTGCTGATGAGGAGCCCCCCACTCTTCCTCTTCACTGTGCCTCCTCTGTCTGCCTGGTTGGGCCTCTCCCACCAACCTCTTTGCCCCATGGGGGAGCCCTCTGTCCTTGACCTGGCGCTGACCTGGCTGCTGTGCTCCTGCCTAGCGGTTCTTAACCTTTCTGGGTCCCAGACTCCTTTGGGAAACCGAGAGAAGATGTTCATTCATGCATTCAATTGTGTGCGAAGTGCTGGGCTGCCCTCCCGGGACTCACAGTTAGGGGAGGGGGCAGACAGTAACAAGAGCCCCAGTCAAACACAGGGCTCCTGCGTGTGTCAGCCAGCGCTCAAGGTCAGGACAGGGCCTGGCGTGGCTGGAGAGGGACAAGTGAGGACACAGAAGGAATGGGTAGAGAGCACGGGGAGAGAGACTCTGTAGGATCTAGCAGACCGTTTAAGAGGCTTTGGATGTTATTCAGAGTGAAACAGGGAGCACCGGGCAGCTTTGAGCAGAGGAGAAACGTGCTCTGCTTGCTCTGGCTGCTGCGTGGAGACACTATAGAGGACGAGGTGGAAGCAGGGGACGGTTAGGAGGTCCCTGCAGTGACAAAGGAGAGATGGGCATGGCTCGAACCTGGCTGGTGGGTGTCACGGTGAGAAAAACTACAGTCCTTCTCCCTGGAAGAGGGGCCGTTTGTGCATCCTTGGGCTATTTTATGCACACTCTCAACATGCTGCAGGACCCCAGTTCTCAGCCATAGTCCCCCTAAGGTCTTGTGGCCCTGGGTTCAGAGCCCACCCGCCCTGGGCCTCTCACCCTAACTGCACTGGAAATCTCTAATCCTTTGGCCATCTGTGGAGCGAAGGTGAGCCCGGTGTGAGCCAGGCTCCGCTCCCATCTCCAGCAAGAGCCGTTCACCATTGGTGACAGCGCCCCTGCCCAATACCCAGCAGGCTCCACGGAGCACCTGGAGAGGGCAGGGGGTGCCTGGACGGGCCAGACAACATTGATGAATCTCCCAGACTGAGGGAAAGGAGCCAGACACGCATCAGTACATTATGAATAAAGTTCTAGAACAGGCGAAGCCCAACTGTGGTGAAAAAACTCAGAATACTGGGTGTCTTTGAGGAGGTCGGGATGCTGCCCGGAAACGGTCATGAGGGAACGTTCTGGGGAGATAGAAATGTTTTAGATCTTGATAGGAGTGTGGGGTACATCAGTGTTTGTATAGGTCAAAACATATTAAATTATACACTTAAGATGTATACATTTCACTACTGGTAAATTTTATCTTTAAAAAAAAAAAGGAGACCTAAGAAGGATGGTGTGTCCCAGACAGAACCAGGATGGGTCAGCTGCCTAAAAGGATGCCCCTCTCTGGGAAAAATGCCCCCTGCCCCCTGCCCCCCCACCTCCTGTCAAGTGCTCTGAGGCAGCTGCCAGCAGGAGGAACAGGGGGATCTGATAAAGGAATCTGTGTTGAAGTGTTAGAGGTTGACTACAGGGATAGCGCGATTTTGCATTTGAAAAGGGAAGCCTGAAGACAGCCATGCTTACCCCAAAGAGATGAGCCTAATGGTGGGATTCAAGACCCCTTGGCAGGCAGTGAGTAGGGGGTCTCCCAGTGCCCTCAGCCACATGTCACACCTCGCAGATGATCTGCCCTGTGAACACGATGGGCAAAAAGGAGAGAGACAGAGAGACAGAGACAGCGCTTTATAAGCATTCCTCTCCTTCCAGCTGACTTTCCATCGGCCTCCGGGCCCTGTCTGTCTAGCCTTTGATTTCCCCTGCTCTCCTCTTATCTCCCAGTTGCTGTCGCTATCGTCCTAATTGATTTCTGGTCCAGGTCAGAGCTCTTGCAGTTTGGTTTCAGCCTGTTGTGTTTCTCACCCTGCTCAGATGAGGCCTGTGGGTCCGTGGGAAAAGCCTGGAGGGGAGATTTTGCTCCTTGATTTAGCCCTTGGTTGGCAGCGGGGGCGGGGGGGGCCTCTCCAGCTCACCGCGGACTTAGCCCCAGAGCTCGCACACTGCCCAGGCTGAAAGGAGAAAGACTCTTTAAGAAAATGATGCTGGGGACTTCCCTGGTGGTCCAGTGGGTAAGACTCCACGCTCCCAATGCAGGGGGCCCGGGGTTCGATCCCTGGTCCAGGAACTAGACCCTGCACGATTGCCGCAACTGAGTCCACATGTCGCAACTGAAGAGTACGCATGCCGCAAAAAAGACCCGGCACAGCCAAAAATAAATTAATTATTTTTTTTAAAAAACGAAAAAGAAAATGATGTTGGACTGTGGGTGGGACCAGAGCCAGGGGCTGTCCCTTGGGTGGGGCATTGGTGTGGGCTGGAGAAGTCAGGGAGGGATTCCAGGGAGGGGTGTTACACAGGCTTTCAAGATGGGGGAGGACCAAAATCAGCAGGAAGAGGGAGACAGCATGATACTAGGGTTCCCATGAGTCCCTGTGAACCAGGACAGGTCCGGAGTTGCCATTGTCCAGGACTAATTACGAATAGTGTCCCCTTTCAACCTAACAAGAGTCCCAGTTTGAGCAATAAATTATATAGTCATCCAATACATTAAAAACAAACTGATAACAGAATGACAAAGCTGAGAGGCAGGTATGCCCGTAGGTGTGCCAAATAGCTGGAATGAGGGGTCCTGTAGGAGGAGAGGAAAAAGGAGGGAGCAAGCAGGGAGGACAGAGATGGGGCTGGAGGCCTCAGAGCACCGTGCAGGGCCGCTCCCCAAGCCAGTGGGTCTTGGCAATCCTACACGCCTCTTTCCAAGGGAAGACAAAGGCCCAGAGACGTGACTGCATTGAGCATGGACCACACAGCTCCAGCCTTTTGGTGATGACCTAGGGTGGAACCCGGGTTCCTCTCCCACACTCCAACACTAACAGAGATCTACCTGGGAAAAGAGTGACAGCTGGGTGTCCCACTTCTGCTGCTGGGGGTGGAGGACTCCCCAGGCCCAACCTGGGATTTCCAGCCGGGGTGTGAGTACAGATCATAAAATTCTACCCCTTACTAACTGTGGGTGAGCCTCTTAATCCCTTTTTGTGCCTCTGTTTCTTTATCTGTAGAGTAACCGTAACCATAAAAATGTCATTTCTGATGGCTGGCGCATTGTAGGATCTTCAAAAATAGACAATGTCCTTTCCCGGAGCCCCCAGGAGAGCATCCCTGCCCCCAGCTCTGCATGGAGCATTCTCTTACCCATGCCAATATGTGTAGCTTCATCACAACCCTCTGTGGGGTCACTGGCATTGAGTTCATGGAGTGCCCCTCATTTACCCCCAAAGTATAGTCCTCTCAGCTTATTAGCCACTCCACCCCAAACTGCATTCAAGCTCCTTGAAAAGTTGCAAGTCTGGGCTTAGGCATCATACATGCCTTAGACACCAGTGACCACTGGATGATGTCCTTGAGGAAAACAGGAGGAGGAGACTGGACCTTCACAGCCCTCCTCAATCACCGCCTCTAGGACAGAGATTGGAATGGCCCGAGCCAACATCCAGGGCAGACAGCTGCTTCCACCTGCTCCTGGGGGAAGAGGAGGCACAGTGTGAGGAAACGCCTCCCCCCACCCCCGATGTCAAACCAGAGCCCCAGAGATGGCAAGAGAATTGCCCTTCACCCACATGGCTCAGAAAGATGGACACTGACGGGGCTGGTACGATGCCTTTGGGGGTGCCTTCCTGCCTGAGACTCGCCAATTATATCTGCTTGGAGAACAAACTCTAAACTGTCTAAGAGAAAACAGAGTTTAACTTCTGCATCTCTCCTATCTTCTTCAGCAAAGAGATTGGACTCAGGATGAGAAATGTGGATAAACACCGTAAAAAGAGAACTAACATCCCAACAAGGCAAGGAGATCAAACCTAGCCCTGTAAATTAGATCGAATCTCCAGGCCAGAGCAAACTGTGAGCCGTGGCCCTGGGAAAAGAGATGAAACAGGCAGACGGGATCTTGGAGCGGCTGGGGGTCGTCTTTGAGGCATCAGTAGAGCCTGGAAATAAACAACATTCAAGTTTTCAAAAGGTGAAGAGGCTGGATTCCAAAAACTGGCAGCTTATCAATCTTGAAGACAATCTTTGGCAACGTTCTAGAATGAATCTGTCAAACTGGGGGAAAGTGATGGTGAGTTAGGAACCACTATGGTTCACCCAGAATGGGTTGGGTTGGGGGCTGGGCGCCTGTCTTAAGTGGGCACTGCTGGGCCTAAAACCTGGCATCGTGTCACCTAATGGGGGCAAATGACAAAGTTGCCCAGGGTCGCTCAGAGCTGGGTGAACGGGGAGGGAGGTCCCTGGAGACAACCGTGGCCTCTGTCTTTGTGTCCTTCTGTTGAACATTTTTATCTAGGATGTGGGGAGCGGGGGAGGGGAAGTCATACAAGCTGAATTTGAAATTACTCATGACTCACAGCTGGTCTGGAGGATGAGATGCTAGATCATACATTCAAAACCCAAAGACATCTCCCCAGTGAAGGTCTCATTCCAGATGCAGTGTTGTGTGAGCCGCTGTGCCTCCCCACTGCCTTTGCCACAATAATAGTACTGAGGTTCCAACTGCTTGCTTTCTGAGTTCTGAGAAGCTACACCCCTGTTGAGATGAAGAGTACTGGAAGATTCTGGAAACTGTGTAAAATTGTGTATTTGCGAGTTCTTTGTCGGTTGGCTGGCTGGTTGGTTGATTAGTTTCTATGATCCCTCCCTCCCTGACCCCTACATACTTCACAAAATAATGAGACAAGAATCCTTTGGGGTCCTTTGAGCATCTGATGGAAGCTATGAACTCTTTCTCCAGGAGAAATACGCATAGATATGAAATGGTGCTGACCACTTTAGGGGATCCACAGGCCCCCTTTAGCCTGTCAGAGAGCCTCCTAGGAAACCACGGATTTCCAATAACTGGCCCCCACCTCATCTGGCAGGTTCAGCCCCTCAGCCTGACTCAGTCTATTCCTTCCTTCCTGGGAGAGGAGGGGCAATGGTCATACAATCCCTTGGTGACTGTTGTGAGTTAAATAGTGTCCCTCCAAAATTCACGTCCACCTGGAACCTCAGAATGTGACCTTATCTGGAAATAGGGTCTTTGCGGATGTAATCAAGTGCAGATGAGGTCACACTGGATTAGGGTGGGCCCTAGATCCAGTAGGACTGGTGCCCCTAGAAGAAGGAGGAAATTCAAGCACAGAGGCACAGAACATACAGAGAGAACACCATGTGATGATGGAGGCAGAGACTGGAGTGATGCCACTGCAAGCTAAGGAAAGCCGAGGATTGCCGGCAAACACCAGAAGCTAGGAAGAGGCAAGGGAGGATTCTCCCCTAGAGCCTGTAGAGAAATCCCAGCCCTGCCGGCTTCTAGAATCCAGAGCTGTGAAAGAATAGATTTCTGTTGCTTTAGGACACCCAGTTTGTGTACTCTGTTTTGGCCACCCTAGTGTAACTGAAAGTGGGGGCCGGCTGCTGGCCGCTCCAAAGCCATTAAAGAGGCAAGGCTGGTGGAAAGGAATGTTTGCTTTATTTTAGATGCTGGCAAACAGCAGGGGTTGGGGGGTGGCGGTGAGGGCCGATTCCTGTCCAAAGGCCGACTCCCCACCCCTGACTATCAGTGGGCAAGGGCTTTTATAGGCAGAGGGATGGGGCTACATGCAGAAACAGCACAGTCAGCTCTGACAGTCACCTTGAAACTGGTCATGCGGTGGCCTGACCAGCGTCATCTTGATTGTTTTAAGTACAGTTTAATCTTCAGTTCCAGGGCCGATTTGTTCCCATTTCCTTGAGGCCAATTCTCGGAATTGTGGCAGCTTATGTCATGGCCACAATCTGGCCATTATGTAGTTAACTGCTTTCACCTGGTGTGAGTTTCAATATCTACAAGACAGCTCACAGGATATGGCTCAGGATATTTATCTACAGCCCATGAAGAGGAACTAAAGGTCCTTGACTATGTTTAATGACTATTATTATTTGGTGTCCTTTGACTGTTTTCCTTTGTTTCTGCATTTTCTCACTTCTCTGATTAAACTTATCCTTTGGCTAAATTTTTTCCAGAGACAAAAGGCAGGCGAAGGACAGTGTTCGGGGCAGGGGTGTGGGGTTGGGGGGTCGGTCCTGCTCTGTTTCACTAGGAAACTAGTACAGTGCCCGAAGGAAGCTGGGGCTGCCCTCACCCACCACACTGCATGGGTTTCTGTTGGTCCAGACTGTCCACCTGAGCCACTGCCACCAGGTAGACCCCGGGTTTCCCAAAGAGAGGGTTACAGGCCACTTGAAGAGACGTTAGCAATCCCAGCACAACCATCTTAATAAGTTTTATTGTAGCCTGCCAGTTTAGACTAATGACTCATTTACTGTATAACATACCAGCAGTATATTTGTAAATTTTTTTCAATTAATTGTCTCAAACAAAGGTGAAATTTATAAAAGTGTTCAGAAACGGTGCACATTATAAAACTGCCTTGCAGCAGGAGATGAAATTATTACTAATATGGGATCAAATTATGACTGTATTGACTTAGCTACTTTATGACTTTGTAATGGATTTCTTCATTATCTTCTCGGGATTGTGGCATCCATGATTGCATTAAAGTCTGTTAATCTATGCAAATGTCATTAGGCACCACTAATAACCAGGCAACTTTCCTCCATTTCAGGGACTGTGCTAAGTACTTGGCCTGCGTGGGTCACTTTCGGGTGGCAGGGAGCAGGCGAGACAGGCAGCAGGCAGCTCTCCGGGAAACCCTCTCCAAGCACAGCCCCACCCAAGGCAGAATGGGTGGGTGCTTCCAAAGGGCAGTTTGAGGGTCTTAGGAAGGTCTCCTTGCCCAAGCCATCACACATCTTCCCCCTGCAGTCAGAGGGCCTGACTTGTCACCATAAACCTCCATTCCTTTGGATTAAGGCTTTCGAGGGCCTTGTTAAAATGCTCCTGTCTTAGAAAGAAAACCTCATCCTCTCAATGTCCACCATTATTGCTCTGGAAGTGACAAGGCCTTCAAGGGGAGCACAGGGCCTTACTGTTTTGGGACAAGAGACTGGACAGTTTTTTATGAAGGTAAAAAAGGGGGTTGGATCTAATCATGAGTGCTACCTGAATAGAGTTGGCCAAAAAAGGATGTTCCTGGCGACACCTGTGGACCTAGAGACCTGGGAGGGATGTCCCCAGTGTGGTGGCGTAGGGGTGGGCAGGGCAGATGAGTAGAGGTAAACACCCTGTGAGCAGTCCTTTATTCAGAGAGATTCTATTTTTTTTTAATTTTTTCTTAGAGTATAGTTGATTTACAACGTTGTGTTCGTTTCTGCTCTACAGCAAGACACATATATTTTCCCATATAGGTCATTACAGAGTATTGAGTAAAGTTCCCTGTGCTATACACTAGAGCCTTATTAGTTGCCTATTTTATATATAATAGTGTGTATATGTTAATCCCAATCTCCCAGTTGACCCCTCCCCCCAATCATAAGTTTGTTTTCTACATCTGTGACTCTAGTTCTGTTTTGTAAATAAGTTCATTTGTATCATTTTTTTAGATCAAAGGGATTCTAAATCCCGGTGGCCTCAGGTCTCCCCACAGCTGCAGGCCTAGTTATCCCATCACCCAGGAGAGGTGGTGAGACCAGAATGACTCCCCCAACCCCAATCACAGAGCTGATCCCAGCGGGTGAGAACCAAATCCAGGCCCCAGCCACTAAACCCAATGTGGGTTCCCATTTTACCTTTGCTGAAGGTAGACCCTGGTCACGCTGGGTGTGGGATAGAAAGAGATGCGTCTGTGGGCCCAGGCTCCCTTCCTAACCTTTAGTGCTCTCAGACTAAATCTCCCCATGAATACGTGGGTTACTGTTATTCACTCCAAGACCATTTATCAAGCGAGCCTGTGCCACGTGAGGCCCTAAGCTAGGCACTCCCAGCAGCGAAAGACAGCAAGCTCCTTTCCTGGCATCGACAGCATTGAACACCATCCACTCACGGTTTTATCTGAAAGCTGCTGTGGGACTCAATCCTTCCAGCTCTTCTGGCTGCATCCAAGGATGAGCTTGAGTTTGAGGCTCAGAGAAGGGCAGACACCCGACCCAGCTGGCAGCTTTGGGGGACTCAGGGCTAGAAGCGAGTTTCCTAACTGCAGGTCTGGGGTGCTGCCCGCGTCCACCACGTTCCCCTTCCTGGGCAACAGCCCTGCAGTCTTGCAGGTGAGATGGCGTCAGGCCTAGGATTCACTCACCGCACGTGCTGTTTCTTGAGCTCCAGCTGCCCTCCTTGGAGCAGCATGCCCAGACTTTTCAAGGTTAAGAGCCATGTTTAACATCAACAATTTCATCAGCATCCCACCACCACCCCCCACAGATATTTTACTTTGAGTATCCATTGTTTGAGAGAATGCAAAATGGCAATAAGCTACCTGGAAGTCAGCAGTGCTTTTACATGAATTGCTACTTCTTCAATCACAACAGCATCTATATGCATTTGAAAAATAGGCACATGTACCCAGGAGTGAAGTATTTCTGATGCAGTCAACAGACAAAGCTTGAGTGCCTGGGACCCCAAGGTCAGGTGGTACCACTGCCCTAGGCCATCTGGCTGCTGTGTGCTGGGAGGAGAGGAAGGAGGGCAGGGGCACGGGGCTGGCAGGGATCACTCCCACAGCCAGTAAGGGGGCACCTAGGCTGAGAGTCCTTGTCATCCCTTTCTTCTCCTTCTCCTGTTCCTCTCTCATCAGCCTCTTCAGCCTCCTCTTTCTCACCCTAAGCCCAGGGTTGGGGGGTGGGGGGCCCCTAGCTGGGGCTGCTGTAGCAAATGGGACACTTCCCACTGCCCATACACACCCGTCCCCTACCCCACTGCGTGTCCTGTTACATGACAGAGCCCCTCCCCTCCCCTCTCGCCCCGCCCACCCTCTGTGGCCACTCCTCCCACTCCCCCCCCCTCAGCACCATCATCGCCCTCCTCCCAGCCACCAGCCACCCCCTCCCCCGACCCCTCTGATCCTTTCCCAGCCCTGTCCCTTCATGCTGCCTTCCCTGCATCGAATTTTCCACTCTCAGGCCTAAATGCTTATCTGGTCCCTTTGATCATAGGGGACATTTTCTAGCAAAATCAGTCCTGTTGAGGTGACCTAAGCCACCACATTTCAAAGACCTCCCAGAAGAGGGCAATGCTGAGTCCAAAGGCATAGAGCCCAAAAGACAGAGTTCCAGGCCCTGGGGCAGACACGTGGGAGTCATTTTCTATCGTGTGCACCAGAGCTGGCAGAGACACCTGGCTCTGGTCCCACCTATGTCACATACTGCCCCAGTGAGCTTGAGCCTGTTCCTCAGCTTCTCTGAGCCTCAGCTGACTGATCTGTCAGGTGGGGTTACGATCATGTTATTGCAGAATGGCAGGGAGAAGTGGACAGAACGCTGGAAGTGCCCAGCCAGCGCCAGCCCTTGCGGAAGAGTCTGAGGAGGACTGGGGGCGGGGCGGGGGGAGGTGCCCCAGCCAACGAGCCGGGGTCTTCAGCCTCCTCCACTTCCGGACGTGCCTGCTGCAGGCATAGTGGGCCCACAGCACTGTCACTTCCGGCCACACACCTTCCAGACCTGTTGGTGGGAGGGTAGTGTGGCTTTTCCAAACACAATTCTCCAGCAAACAGGCACTGGAGTTGAGTAAAAGTCTTTGCATTCTCTCCTCTGTGCTCCCATCCCGGGTTTCCTTCCTTATCCCCACCCCTTCCTGCCCATCTCTTCCCAGAAAAGGGAGGCAGACAGCCTGTCCTCAGCGCTCGTGGTCTCAATGGTCATGATGGTCCACCCCGGCAAAGTCTTCGTGCTCTGCAGCGTAACTCCCCCCCGCCCATCAGCCCCATCCTGCTCTGCCTTCCATAGCTAGGCCATTCCAGCCCCGATTTGGAAACACTTTTGCCCAAGGCTCAGATCTACTCCTTACATCTCCCAGTACTATATACCTTGCACACAGTTTGCTGACTGACTGCGTGACTGACTCAAGGATAATGGAAGGGGTCCGGGGCTGCCCCACAGCTGGCTTTCTGCCTTCCTGCAAACTGAACTTCATGGTTACCAAATACTGCCAACCTGAAGGCCTTGGGGGGCCGCTCTGAGTGACAAGAGCAGGGTCCTCTGTAGTTAGCAGTGCCAGCCACGCACCAATAGTTAATATGCTGCCACCCTTCAAAATAATTTGTTCTCTAGAGGAAACTGACACTCCCCTCACAATCTCATTAGTCATTAGAAATAATGACATCTTGCAAATCGTGCAGCTCTTTCCAGTTCCCAGAGCCACATGCTCTCCTGAGCTCACCAGAGCCTCGCAGCCATCTGGTTGGGGGAGGGGGACCTTCTGCGTGGTGGATGAAAGCTCGGGAGCCAGACCACCTGGGTTCAAATCTGAGCCCTGCAGTTTTTAGCTCTGGGACGTCCAGAAAGTTGCCAAACCTCTCTGTGCCTCAGTTTCCTCATCTGTAAAGTGGGGGTGACAGTGGTACCCACCTCATAAAATTAAAGTGCTCGGAGCAGTGCCTGGCTCGTGGCGAGTGCTTCAGATGAGTCAGCCCTCCTTGTCCTCTCTGAGGGCATGGGTCCCAACGGAGGGAGTGAATGGATGAATCTCTGCATGTACCATATGGGCTGACACCTGCCATCTTAATGCAGGGGCCAGTCCAGCCTACCCGACTCCAAAAACCAACCTGCTCTGTGGGGTTGGAGGGCATGGCCTTGGGCTTTGAGGAGCATGCATCTAGAGGGGAGACAGACAGGAAGGGAGGTCCTCCTTAGGTATCGCAGGGACTCAGGAGGCAAAACGTCAAAGAGAAGCTTCGGGTGTCCCCAGGAAACCAGCCCTGCTGCAACCTAAGTTAACCTCAAACCCATCAGACAAGTGTATGTTCAGGGATCTGAGCTGAAAGAGAAGTTGCTTTAAGACAGGTCTTGAGCAGAACAGAGTTCCTTGTTCCTGGGAGCAGATACCCCAACAGGTGTGGGTGGCCGTGACTAGTTTTCTCACCTTTTACATTTCGAGCCCGTTATCTGAAGTCCTCAGAAACATCTTGGCCATCCATCCATCCATCTATCCATATTTACCTGTCACTATTTATGTACCACCGATCATAAATCTATCTGCTTTCTGCAATCATTTTTCTCTCACCTGTGTATCTATCATCCAACATTTAATCTGGATATATAGCATCTATTAATAATGTCTGCCATCCGTCCATCTCTGTGTCTATCTGTAGTCCATTATCAGTCATGAGTTAATACAGTGAGTATGAGTGTACTTAAACCTGGACCATCTAGTTCCAAGGGGACGGGGGTGGGGTCAGGGGTGACTCCAGGAGGGCTAGGGTGGCTGGAACAAAGATGGACGGGAAGGAAACTGGAGGGCTGATGAAAGAAGGGCCTGGGACCCTCCTCTCACAGCTGGCCTGGCCTGATGGACGGAGGGGAGAGGGGCAGGAGAGAGGAGAGAAGAAGAAGAGGGGGAGGCCTGCTAAGCCATTAGAGGGGTGGGCCTCATGCTAACCTAGATAATCCCCCCTCAGTCTACCCCCCAGATTAGTACAGTGTCTTTCCAAGGATAACCCCGTGAGGGATGGGGGGATGCCCAGGCTCAGGTGTCAGGGCAGAGAAGGTGGTGCTACCCTCCACCAGCACCAACACACACAGAATCCTGCAGTCTCAAGGGCTGAGCTTCTGCAGACAGGCCAAGGGCAGAGATGGGGTGCCCAAGGAGAGATGGCCAGGAGCAGCCTGGAAAAGACCCATCTCAGCCCTTCCCAGCCCTGGCTGTGTGCTGGTGTCACCTGAGTAGCTTTTGAAACAAACGAAAACCAAAAACATAGAGGCCTGGACCAATCCATATCTCAGGGGTTAGCTGGGCACACCTGTGTTTTGAAAGCCCCCAGGTGAACATCATAGCATCCAGGGGTGAGAACCACCATCTTACAAGATCCAAGACTCCTGCTGTTATTCTCAGAAGTGTGTCTTGAGGAGGAAGGAGCAGACTTTGGTGCTCTAGGGGCAGGACTTGGGCTCTGGGCAGGGTTGAGCTCTCCAGGGTGCAAAAGAAGGAATATTCTTCTGGGCTGCCTCCATGGGGGCCAGGGAGACTTCTGCCAGGGTGTCCAGAAAGCATCATCCTCACCTTGGGTCATACTGCAGGAGGCTGGCCAGGTGACCTCTGAAGACTCCATCCCCACCCAGGGCCACCAGAAGTCCTTGTCACAGTTGTAGCCTCTGGTTCGGGTGTGACTCCTGCTGTGTTAGACTAGTCAGTTTGACCCTGAGCTGCGTGCATCTCCCCAGGGGGACAGCGTGCAGGCCCTTAGAAGCTGGGGTGTCCCTCTCCTCCCTCGTCCCACAAGAAGCTGAGCCCCACCCTCAGTGTTAAAAATGAGCCATGGCTCAGAGGGGCAGGAGGTTTGCTGGGCACTGCATTCTGTCTCTGGCTGTGGCAGGGGGTGGGGAGGAAGGGGGTGGACCCATGAACACCACTCTCCTTGTGAGGCTGTGGGAAGATCTGCGGCCAAGGTAAGGGTCAGCCTGTGGCTAGGGTTAGAAGTTGGTCTATGGCCGGGTCATGTGCAGGCGGCGGGCAACTGTGCAGCTCTACGACTCGGCTAACAAGAGCCCCCTCCACGGTTAATAGCGACAAGCACTCCAAGTGGGTACTGTTACTTCTTCCTCGGTATCTGTGGCCGCCTCAACTAGATTCTCACCCCGTCAATGAGATGTTCTTAAGGCGTTCCTTGGTCTCTCCTCCTGTTGCCCCTGCTGCCTTGTGGACCACCCTGCCCTTACCCACCCCCTGCAAAAACCTCCTCCCTTTGCTGGAATAAAGCCCAGCTTTGTCTGTCTCCTTGAGAGCGGAGGACAAACTGGCCATAATTTATGCTCCTGCATGATATAAAGGAAAAAATGCCCCATTATGCTATAAATTATCCTGTGATGGGTGAAATGCTGGAGACTGCGCCAGACGCCAGCGGAAACCCCATTATACAACAGTGTTGGGCTGCAGAAGTCCCCATAGAACGCAGGGCCGTCTGTCGTGCGCCACGCGCCTGCGAAGGATAAGGTAGCAGATCTAATGTATAATCAGTTACCTGGAGAGCCGGCCACATGCCGCAGCCCCACTGAAAGGTGACTTCTACTTAGTGCCACCACGTGCCCTGAGCTCCTTCTGGGAGGCCTGGCGCAGACTTACAGGCATGAGGGTCACGGGCTGAAGGCCAGAGAAGGAGGTAGTGAGGGATGTGGGTATGGCCTCCGGGCCCCTCACCCATGCTGCCCCTCCAGGGCTTAGCTCTTGCCTAACTCAGGGCTCCCACGCCTGTCCATCAACTCGAAAAGCACAAGAGAAGAGGGTGCAGGGGCCATTCGTGGCGCCCCGGGGTGGTGACAATCTTCTGATTGGGCCTCCCTGGTCATGCTGCAAGCCCCCGAGGGCACAGAGCATACCTCTGCCCTGGGCAGGTACCAGGGGCTGGAGGGGTGTGGACTGCGAGTCGAGGGGATTCTGCCAGCAGGTCCGATTCTCTGTGTGGTGAGGGGAGAGGACCTTGCAGCCTAGATCCCAGGCAGAGGAAGGCCTGGGGACTCATCAGGACAGAGCTTAACATCTTTGGTCACCCGGGAGACTTCAAGACAGCCGTGCGCTGGGCAGAGGGGCGAGTGAAACTGAGGAGGGGCTGTGAGGCATGTCTGCGGGTCATCGGGCACTCAGGAACCACCGGAGCCTGCTCCATCTGAGCTAAGCAGGGCCCCACCAGGCCCCTCTTCCGGGCTCTGGACAGAAGCCCTGGCCCATGCAGAGCAATGGGGTTATTAGGCCTTTGCCAGCTGTCTGTGCAGACATGGAGGGGTGGAGAGTGAAGAGAGAGAGAGATCTCCAGGTAGCACTGTCTTCTACCAGGATGGAGGGTGACCCGAGAGCTCAGCTCCATTCAGACCCCCTGGGTCTGAGTCCTGGCTTCCGCAGTGACCGGCTATGTATTCTTGGGAAAGATATTTAACTTCTCTGAGCCTCAGTTTCCTCATCTGTACGGTGGAAAGAATAAAATATCCATTATACTCGCAAAGGGCTTATTTCAGTGTGGGCGTCATGGTAAATATTTGATAAATGAGAACCATTCTGATTATTAGTATTGTGGCTGTTATAACCACCTCGTGGAGGAGTGGGTGTGGTCAGAGCTGTGGTCTCCCTCGGGCAGGGGCACCACAGAGCCCTGGGGAGGGAGCCAGTCTGACCAGTGCTCTCTGGGGGCAGCAGAGGCTCTGTGACGTGGGAGCTCGGTCCACTGGCTCTTGTCATGAAGAAGACACCGGGGTGACATTGAGGGGGTTGGGCCTGGGAGTCCAGTTGGACCACAGGAGAATCCCTGGGTGCTATGACTTAGGAGCCAGTCTGAGCCAAGAGAGGACATGGTGGGCAGTGAGTATGGACACAGGCAAGGAGGAGCCTGCACGCAGGGTCTGAGTCCCAGGCTAGGCTTCTAGTGGTCAGCGGTGAGGGTGCAGGCTTGGACCCTGAGGGAATTGTTGAGAATATGGTGGATGGGGAAGAGGAAGGAGGGAGGGGTGTGTGTGTCCCTGTGACTCCTCGTCCCACGTGCCTGTCACACTCCCTGTCTTTGCACATGCCGCGCTCCCTGACCTGGGATGCCTGCCCCGTGCCTTTTCCACCTGGCAAACCCTGCATGTGCAGCCCCTAGGGCCTGGCTCAAGACTCCTAGACACCCCACACCCCCAGGGCTCATCACGGAAGGCTCTGTGCCTGCAGCGTGGCCGCTGCCCAGTCATCTCCAGGAGACACTCACTTCCCAGTTTCTTAGGAATCCTGGAGTTCAGTGTCCTGCAGATGCCGAGGACATGATCTTGGAGACAAGAGGAGGACCTGCAGTGCACACGCAGTGCCCTGCCCTGGGGCAGGCCGTGCCTGGAGTATTCCCGAGACTTCGCAAGACCTACGTTTCTGAGCAGAGGGATGGCGGGATCGGGGGAGTCAGAGTGTGGGGTGCCTGCGCAGCCCCTCACAAGGCTTGTGCTCAGTGAGATGGGAGCACCTGCGGGGTCTGAGCAGGAGATAGACAGGATCTGCCTTGGGTTGTAGCTGACTCCTGTGGCTGCCCTGTGGAGAGTGGCCAGCAGGGGCCTGGGTAGGATGGCGGGAGACAGTGAGGAAGGGACTCTCACGGCCTGGGCCCTACCCCGAAGCATTTGGAAGGCAGAGCTGGCTGAAAGAATGCGAGTGGGGGAGACTGGGTGTGCTCTGAATCCTCCCACCCCGACATCAAACAGAGACCGTCTGGAGGGAGCTGGCCAGATCAAGGCCTGGCACCGCCTGCCCTGGGGGCTGGAGCGGCTGAGGGTCCTCATTTTCATCCCCAGTGGAGCAGGAGCCCCATCTCGGCCCTTCTCACCGCCCCATCTCCAGTAGCCTTTCATCTGGTTTGATGTCTCCTTCAGCCTTCTTCCCAGGCAGGAAGGCTTTTATCCTTGGGAGGCTGCTCCCGCCCAGCTGCACCCCTGGCCCTGGCTCTGGCACAGTGTGAGTTGTGGGGACAAAGGGGGGCATCGCTCGGCTCCTTACTGGCGCATTTCACGTGGAGAGCTCTCCCAGGCCTGGCCCGTCTCAGGAGGGCAGTGACATGGTCACACGGCTGCAGAGGGACCCCAGTTCAGGCCCTTAACCTTGTTTTGGATGGTGAGGCTGGAAACTCCCGCACCAGCAGGAGAGCAGGCAGTTGTGGGTCCCCAGGCAGGAGAAGAGGGGGTGCAGACCCCCAGCCCTACCCACTGCTCCCCTGTTTGAAAGGCAGGCGTGGGGCTGCGTGCTGCCCACCTCAGGGCTGGCCAGGAGGGGGAAGAGGAGGCCTCTGGACTCAGGGTGGGGGGTCAGCGACCTTGAAAATGGCACAGATTTCAGTTCAGACAACCAGTTTGACACCTACTTGTCCCTTAGGAGCCAGGGTGCTTGACAGGTCAGGACACAGAGAATTCATGGAAAGGGCACAGAGGGGTCTCGGTGTAACTTTGGGGGAAATGTCTCTTGTTGTGGATTAATCCAGGCAGACCACGTGGAGGATGCTGGGGAGCATCTCAGAGGGCCCCCAAATGCTGCCATTTGGTCAGGGGAGGCAAAGGAAAGCCCGGCTTCTCAGGCTGACCCCTGGCAGATGACTGTTCAGTGTCCCTGGGGTCCTCTCCACACCCCAGGGGTGGTGTGGGCATCCCCATCCCAGCAGCTGCCACTGCTGCGGATGAGCAGTAGTCCTGGCTGTAACTGGCACAGAGCTGCATTTATTGAGCATTTTACCCTGTGCCAGGCTCTGGGCTAAAATCCTCAGGTACCTTAACAAATTTCATCTCCCAGCAGCCCTATGAGGTGGGTGTGATTATTCTCCCCTTTTACAGATGAGGAACTGGAGGCCCAGGGATGGTATGTGACTTGCCTAAGGGGGCCCAGTCAGCCGGGATTTGACAAAGAGCCTCAGTTACTCTCTGCAAGACGCCCCGGCCCCGCCCCTCCTGTCAAGTCTGTGTGCCTTAGATTCAAGGTCCTTCCTCATCTATGGGTGAAGTTAGGGAGAAGGAACAGGTTTTTCCCCCTAAGACTCACTGCCTGTGGCCCTTCAGGCATGAAATCACTCCCCAGGGAGAGCAGATGGTCCTGGGATCCAGAAGGCGGTCCGGCAATTCCCCTGGTCCCACAGTAAAGAGGCTAAGAGATGCTGAGGGTCTGGCATGGCCTCTGCCAGCAGCTGAGGGGCAGGTGCATGGGTACCCGGGGCTCTGGGTTCTGGCCCTGCCCTGCCCACCCCCAGGGCCAAAGGCTCAAGAGCAGGAGAGAGTCCTCTGGCTCAGTCACTGGGAGTGTCTGGAAGTTTCTTCTCACTCCCCAAACTGCTGCCCTTGAGCCTCCAGGGCCCTTTAAGAGTGTCTCCTACAGGTCTGGCCCTACGTCCACCACCCCCAGCCAGGCCCTCCTGGTCTCCTAGTAACCCCTCTGGCTGCCCCACCAGCCACAGAACTCAAAACCATTTATTCCCCACCCCTGCCCCTGGCCCCCCGGTTCTCCCCAGCTCAGGTGCCCCCACAAACCCTCCCTCGGCAGCTGGAGGGAAGAGAACAGTAAAAGTCTATTGCGTCCATAAAGGCATTAGCCCTCGGAACACTCGTCCACGGCGCCCCAGCAGCCATCTATCCTTAAGCAGAAAATATCGTTTAATGCCTATGGTAATGAGCGAATCACATTTTGAAAACTAAACCGGAATCTGAGCACTAGCGCCAGGGGGCTGGCACTTGGCAAGCCAAGTGGCGCTGCTGCCATCCACCTCCTCCCCCCTCGGGGCCCCACTCATCCTGCACAGCCAGCAGGATGCTCCCCGCAGAGACGTCTGGGGGCCCCGAGGTGCCACCCTGATATACCCCGAGAGGGGCCTGTCCTCAACTTGCTGTCAGTGTCTTGCTTCTCTGTTTTCCGGGCTCTCCTTTGAAAATGCAAATCCTTCCAGCCAGAGCCCCGTTCTGCCCAGACATTCTTTTTTTTTTTTTTTACTTAGTTTCTGCTTTATAACAAAGTGAATCAGTCATACATATACATCTGTTCCCACATCCCTTCCCTCTTGCGTCTCCCTCCCTCCCACCCTCCCTATCCCACCCCTCCAGGCGGTCACAAAGCACCGAGCTGATCTCCCTGTGCTATGCCCAGACGTTCTAAGTGAACAAGAGAGAGGCGTCTGTCTCCCAACTGGAGGGGCTGGAGGAAGCATGAGATTCTGGCAACTAGACTCCTCTGCCTTTTCATCTGCACTTAAATCTTCCCGGAGGTGTCCTCCAATGCTAATAGGTTGGGAAAATGAAACTCAGAATTAGATTGAGGTTCTGGGAAAATGAAGAATACTCCCGAGGTCAGAGGACTGGGAGATGTGTGTGTGTTGGCGGGGGGTACGGCAGGCCAGAGGGAGTTGGGAAAGCAAAGTCCAGCTCCCCCTGAACCCCCAGGCAGGGGCCACTTGGGAGCAAGTGAAAAGAACAGCCAAAAAGGGCCCTCCCATCTCTCAGCCTTTGCTCAAATCCTGTTGTGGGTCTGGAGCCCCTGACCCTGACGCCAGGCCACCTCCTCCTGGAAGCCTTCAGAGTATTGCCACTGCCCCCTGCCCCAACTGGCCCCTACAGACCTGCGGTCCAGAGCTATTACCTGGCTGTCCTCTCTCATGGGGGGCTCCGTGGCAGAGGCTCTGGGGCCAAAGACTGGATTCTCCAGGGATCTGAGAGCCAAGCATCCCCCCCCCCCAACACACACTTACCCAAAGAGGAAAACCAGAAGGGCCCCCAAGGCTCATCTCAGACTCTCTGATCAGCCGAGTCCCAGGCACACAGCAAGTGCTCAGTCAATGCTTGCTGAAGGAGTGACCGGAGGCGGGATGCCAGGGGCTCTGGTCCATTCCCTTCTCAGGTGGTTGGAAACACGTGCACCTGACAGAACATGGTACTTTTCCCACCCGTTATTTTATTGGCTTCCCCCACCCACAGCTCCTGGGGAGGGGGAGGAAGATAACCTGTGCCCACTCCCCCCGCAGTGAGAGCAGGACATCTGGGCACAGAGAGCTGAGTCGCCCGCTCTGGTTCAGGAAGGGCCGGGACTAGTGCCAACCTTCTGGGGTGTCACACCCCTGCCTCCTGGAACCCCAGGTGCTCCCTCACCCCTGCAGACACAGGCACTCATAGCTTAAAAGAGCAGGAAGGCAGCAGCAAGGGGGTCAGGATAAGGAATTCAAGAGACTCCAAGAACCCGGGCTTAGTCCCGGCCCCAGCTGCCCCGACCTCCTCATCTAAAAAAGGTGGGAGCCTTGGTGTTTTCCAGGGTCCAGCCCAGCTCTGCCATTCTGCGGCCTTGTTACCGCTGGGGAGGGCACACCAGCTCTGGGGGCCACTCTGTTGCAGCCCTGCTGGCCTTTGTCTTGTTCTGGAACTTGTTTCTTGTGGACGGCCTCTGTCCCCATCCGGAAGTCAGCTCCAGTGAGCTGACTCACCTCTCTTGTTTCCTGCTGTAGAAGCAGGGCATGGAACAGTGTCTGGCACAGAGAAGTTGCTCAGCAAACAGTTGTTGAATCACTGCGGGAGCATGAGCCCCTGATCAGCCCCTGGGCCAGGAGGAGCCCATGTGAAAACCCAAGGGCAGGGGAGAGTTGGGGTATTTGCCCATCACCCAGCAGGTCACTGGCAGAGCCCGTGACGGCCAAAGCTTTCCTGTGCCAGCCACTGGGCTCAGCCGAGGAAGTCAGAAGTTGAGCTTAATGGAGCCGCCTGCCTGCCCTAAGCTGGGCTCTGTCAAGAGGCAGATACTGGGCTGCAGACCAGCCTCCTGCATCTCTGAGGGAGACTGCTCCCATGAGGCCTCAGCGACCTCCCACTCAGGGATGTCTTCAACCCATTTTCCCCCTGACCCTGAGGTCTGTCCTGGCTTCACCTCCCATCAAGGTGGCCTGCGTGGCCCAGTCCCAGCAATACCTGCCTGAACATCTCCTCAGAGGAGCAGTGACAGCCCCACAGCCCTAAAACGGGCTCAGGCTGAGGGTTCACGGTGGGGGGAGTGAGAGCATCATAGCCCCACCATCAGCCAGGGACCCTGCATCACTCAGGCAGGAGGGCTGGGGGCACGGACTGCTCAGCCTGTCCCAGGAAATCAGGGTCTGTGTCCACGATGGAGTGGGTGGGAAGTAGCTGGGGAAATGGAGTCATTCTCTGCCACTCTCGCTAGGTTGGCATAAGATCCAAGACGCCAGCCAAATGGTGTCACTGGTCGTCTGACACAGCTTGGGGACAGAGCCTTGGGAAAGTGGCCGGGGGGAGGAGGGCATGGGGGGTGGGGACACAAGGAGAGGTTGTCCATCTCAGCTGAGCAGCCACAGCCTGAGTCCAGTCCCACTTGTCACTTCAAGCACTCCTCCCCCAGATGTGGATCCTCTGGCCTCTCCGTCTCTGTCCCCTCCAGTCAGGGCAGGGAGCTCCATTTCCTCTTCCTCCTGGATAGAGAACCCCAGGTCATGGTCATCGCTGTTGTTGTTACTGCTGGCCAGGCTCTGTCCTGCAGCATCTCCTGGGAGCCTATTGTCCACCACATGAGGAGGGCTGAGTTATTCCCATTTTAGAGACCGAAATACCTGAGGGGGCGAACAGGTATGCAGCTGGAAGGCAGCAGAGCTGGGATGTGAGCCAGTGGTCGTGGGCCAAAGGAGGAGATCCACCCTCAGGCTGAGTCCTTCCCCTCCCTGGTCTGAAAGACAAGCCTTAGAATCTCTCACCCAGTACCAAAGCCAACTGGAAATAAAGAGCATCCTAGAAACAAATAAACCTTTGTGTTGGGTGGGGTCAATCCAGATCACCTAGAAGAAGTGAGTCTGGAGCCAGGTTTATTTGGTTTCTGGCAGCCTTCCAGAAAGGTAAGGCTAGTTGTAGTTTCCCTGGGGAAGTCCAGACAGGCAGGAAGAGGGGGAGCCTGGCCCCCTCCACATTGGGAAAGTCCTCAGACAGGAAGGGTTCAGGCCTAGAACGGAGAACGGAGAATTGGCAGTAAGGGGTGATTTCAGGGAGTGGAAGAAGGAATTAGAACAAACAAACAAACAAACAAACAAACAAAACCCTGGCAAAAGGGAAGTGGCTGGATAGAAAGGCACGTGGGGATGAATTTTAATGTAATCAGAAAGCTGTCATAATGAAACGAGAGGTATCTATTCCGACATCAGGAGAGAAGCAGGAGATGCTGTTCCAGCATCTAAATCAGGCTCGGTGCAGGACCGGCCTTCTCTTCCTTTCCTAGTTCCTTCCTGGGAAGGGATGTTTGAGCAGGAGGCAGGTTTGAGCAGGGGGCAGGTTTTCACTTCTTGGTCTTCCTGGAAATCCCATTTAATTGGAGCCTTTTTTTTTTTTTTTTACTATTTTATTTATTTATTTATTATTTTTGGCTGCGTTGGGTCTTCGTTGGGTGGGCTTTACTCTAGTGGACGCGAGGCATGTGGGATCTTCCCGGACCAGGGCTCAAACGCATGTCCCCTGCATTGACAGGCGGATTCTTAACCACTGCGCCACCAGGGAAGCCCTAATTGGAGCCTTTAAAAGGGGCTGGGGGAGGGGAGCACCTGGCCGACCTGGGGAGCAGAACTTCAAGGCTCTCCGGAAGGCTTCAAAACTCCATTCACTTCATGTTCATGCTGCTGTGCTTCTGGGAGTTAAACATAAGCCCTCGGCCCCCTCGCCTCTGTCTCTGCCCTCTCCTCCTGCCTGGCTCTTCTCTCTGCTCTTTGTTTCTAGTTCTTTTTCCTCTGTCTCCGCCATTTCTCCTCCTTTTCTGATCCGGTCCCTCATCAGGAGGAAGTTTCACCCCTTCCACTCCCTCTGTCTTCCTTCCTCTTGGTCTCCCAGTCTCTGCTTCCCCCAGCCCAGAGCTTGGAGTTGGGGATGCCTGGAGATGGGGTGGTGGCGTGCCCAGCCCTGCCAGTGCCTGAGCCGCCAGGCGGAGCGCCCAGGCTAGGGCAGGCTCCGGGCCCAGAGCTTTGGCTGAAGCCCACCCATGTTGGAGGTCCAGGCTGGCATGCCCTGACGCAGCATTGGTCACAGGAACTGACAATGATACCCCGTGGGCATGGAAGGGGCACCTCATCGCTGAGAGCTTGCCCAGTGCTGAGTGCTCCAGGCTGGGGGTACCAGCAGCATGGTGGTCAGGCCTTCCTGAGGAGGAGGACTCTGCAGTGGCTTGTGAAGCAGGGCAGGGCCTGGAAGTTTCCTCTGCTTTGCTCCAGACCCCAGGTCAGCCCCTCATCTCTATGTGAACTCTCCTGGCCGTGTGAGTGACGGGGGTTCTCTGGTGCAGGAGGTACCAACCACCCTGAATCCAGAAGGCCATGGTCCTGGAGTGCCCTTGCATTCTGTGGAAACCATGAACACATGGCCATTTGCAATTTTGCGGTGAGCATTTCTGCAGTTTTGGCTGTGTGTGTCAGTTATTGAATAGTCAACAAGCATCTAGAGGGTGTCTGCCACCACGGGGACCCTGTTCCAGCAACTATGGCTGCCTAACAACTTAGCCCCAAACGGAGTGGTATAAAACAAACATTTATTATGTTCATGGATTCTGTGGGTCAGGAATTCAGACAGGGCACAGCTTGGAGGGACTGTCTCTGCTCCAGGATGTCTGGGCCTCAGCTGTAAGACTCACAGGCTGGGGCCTGGAATCATCTCAGGACTCATTCACTCCATGTCTGGTGGCTGATGCTGGCTGCCAGCTGGAGGCCTTGGTTCCTTTCTGTGTGGACTCCTGGTATGAGCTAGTTGGGGGTTCTTCACAGCATGGTGGCTGGCTTCCACAGAGCAACCATCCCCAAAAGAGAGAGCTGAGAGTGGAAGCTGATCCTTTTTATGACCGAGCCTTTGAAGGCAGCTCGTGTCACTTCTGCCATTCTTTATTGGTTGGAGCAGTCACAGCCCCGCCCAGATTCAAGGGGAGGGAACTTAGACCCCACCTCCCTGGGAGGAGTGAAAGTCACACTGCAGTAAGAGCTTGTGGAATGGGAAATCTTTTTGCAGTCACAAGCTACTACAAACCCACACAGCCTAACGTGATCCCTGTCACCCTAAGCACACATCTGTGTGCTGTCAACGAACCATTTGGTACTTAACACAAGCGTGGGGGGAGGCTGCTGAGGGAGCCCAGTCTTCAGAAACAGGCCCTCCAAAGTGCCCAGGGCTGAAATTTCACAGCATGAATAGGAAAGGGCAAGAGGAGGGAGCACCAGATGGAGGTAAGAACATGTGAGGCAGAAAGGAGGTGTGCTCCTGGGACTGGCATAGGGCACTCATTCATTCATTCCACAGCTCAGTCCTGCAGGCCTACTATGTGCCTGCTACCACTGCTCCAGCAGAGGCCTGGCCTCTTGCCTCAGGGAGCATAGACTGAGGGGTGGGGAGCTAGACAGAAACCCACTACTCAGGCAAAGCAGTAAATACTTGTCCTTTGAATTTTGGACCATGGGAAGGGCTGAGACAGAGAATAAAGAAGTGGAAGGAGGGGCTTTGATGAGAAAGCAATATTTAAACTGAGACCTAGCATTAGAGGATTCAACTTGGTGATGTGGAGGACACTCCAGGCAGAGAGAACAGCATATGCAAAGGCCCTGTGGCAGACTTGCCAGTCGGAAATTAATTTTGGCATCTGGGGGTGAAAGTGGCTGAGGAAGATAGTTTGTGTCTAAGAGGAGGGAGGAAGAGAACGTAGGGCTGCCCATAGGACCTGTGTGCCGGTGCCTGCCAGTGGCCCTGCCCCTCAGTGTGAGGTCTGCTCTCTAGGCAGGAAGGGGCAGAGTCGCTGCAATCCTGCCCCCGCTTAGACCCAACCCCTCCTGCCTCCCCTCCCCCTCTGGCCTTGCCCTCCTCTCCCCCTAACCCCCTCACCCCGCGTCCTTCCTCCCCTTCTAGCGGTGCCCCACCCGCCTCCCTCTCTTTGTTTTCCCTCCCCCTCCTGCTGTGCGCCCCCTTCCCGCCCCCTACCCAGCTCCTACCCTTCCCCTCCGTAACCCTTCCACCTCCGGCCGTGCCCTCCCCCCGGGCCCGACCCCGCGCAGCCGGGCCCGCGGCCCCGGTAAGCATCTCCTAATTTTGTTCCAGAAGATAGAAAACTCTTTGTGGGCATGCTCAACAAGCAGCAGTCTGAGGACGATGTGCGCCGCCTCTTTGAGGCCTTCGGGAACATCGAGGAGTGTACCATCCTGCGCGGGCCAGACGGCAACAGCAAGGGTGCGTGGGGGCGGGGCGGGGAGTGGGTGGGGCGAGTGGGTGGGCGGGGCGAGGCCGCGTGTCTTCTGCCAGCCTGATGGCAGAGTCCCGAGCCGTCTGGGGCTGGCCCCGTCGGGCAAGCGGGGTAAGGCTACTTGGAAGGGCCGAGGCGCTTGGGCCTGCGGGGATGGAAAGGCCGCGATCCAAGTCGCGGGGGACGGGCCCACTTAAGGGTCCTTGGAGGACTCTGGCCGGTCCCGGTCTTTCTCTGCCTCCTTGTGTGGCTCTGAGTTCGTCGGCTCTCTCTCACTCTTTCTGTGTCTCACTCTGCTTTCTTCTGGGAGGCGCCCTCTCCCCTCGGCCCCTCCCGTGCCCCGCCTTTCAGTCCTCCGCTTCTCTGACCTTCCTCTGGGCCCTGGCGCCGTGGCTCAGCCTCTCCCGTCCCCTCAGGGTGCGCCTTTGTGAAGTACTCCTCCCACGCCGAGGCGCAAGCCGCCATCAACGCTCTGCACGGCAGCCAGACCATGCCGGTGAGTGCGGCCGCCCCTGGGTAGTTGGGAGGGGGGGAGGGAACGGGGCAATGAGGGACAGAGACATCCCGGCCACCCCACGCATCCGCAGGGCCCCGCCAGCCCTCGCGCGCTTGGCCACAGGATGCTAAACGCTTGGGGTGCCCACAGCCTCCCCATGAGACCGGAAGGCACTGCCCATATCCGCACTTCTAAGACAAGGATATTGAGACCCAGAGATGTTAAGGAAGTGGCCCAAGGTCACCCAGATAGAAAAAGCCTGAGGTGCGGGGGCGGGGGTTAAGACTCCAGACCCCTGGACGGAGGGTTGGTGCTTGTCACCATGCCACCTACCCCGCCCCCATAGCACCCCGTGGAGTGGACTGGGTGGGCCCAGGCCAGGGAGCAGAGGCGGTTAGGGCTGGTGGGTCTCACGCACAGTCCTGGCTGCAGGGAGCCTCATCCAGTCTGGTGGTCAAGTTCGCCGACACGGACAAGGAGCGCACAATGCGGCGAATGCAGCAGATGGCTGGCCAAATGGGCATGTTCAACCCCATGGCCATCCCGTTCGGGGCCTATGGCGCCTACGCACAGGCAGTAAGTGAGGGCACAGCAGGGTGGGGCGGGGGGCGGCAGTTCTTCGCAAATCCTAGGAAGCACTGACTGGAACAGGGAGAGAGGTTCAGTGTCCTGCTGACACCACACCACCCCCACCACCGCTCATGGAAGGGTGTCCTCAGGCCTTCTGGTTACTCCTGGCAGGGGTCCTTTGAGGTGCCCCCAAGCCCTCATCCCCTACACCTCCTCTGTAGTCCTCTCAGGCCCCAGCTCAGGGCCCCGCCCATCAACTTCTTTCTTCCACACTGGGGCGGGCTCTGCCAGCATCTCCCCTCAGCTGCCTCTCAGACCTGTAGCCCCACATGGGTGACACTAAGGTAGGCCAGGGTTCTGCTTCTAAAAATGCAAGCTCCCCTCACTTGTTCAGCAGGGTCCAAACTTGGCCACTTTCAGCAACCTCCCCAGTCCCCACTCAGCTCTGTGAGAACCTTGGGGTGCCTGAGGTTTTATTTGTGATTCTCCTGTAGCTTCTACCCTACAGACTCCAAGTTAGGACCATTTTGAACAGACATCCATTCCAACTTAGTTCTACAGAGGCTCATCCAACATGATTCTAGAGCTTTGGATGTCACATCTCCATGAGGCCCATGAAGCCAGTCCCCTTCCCCACCTTCTACAACTTTAGAGTGCCAAGGACCTTACTATTACTTTTGAACACAGTTTTCTCTTGGGGGGTGGGAGGGGGGTGGCCTCTAACAGCCACTGAAAGCTAGGGCAGGTATGGGGAAGGCATCAGGGCTCTCTGGGGGTGGGGGTCGGGAGATGTGTCTGAGCTCCCTGGGGTTCAGGGCCTAGGAGGCTGGTCTCTGGCAGCTGAACCCTTTGGTGAGGAGGGTCGCTCCCCCTGGAAGCGCATGATATTTTTTGCACTCCCTCTGCCCCAGCTGATGCAGCAGCAAGCAGCACTAATGGCGTCAGTCGCACAGGGTGGTTACCTGAACCCCATGGCTGCCTTCGCCGCCGCCCAGATGCAGCAGATGGCGGCCCTCAACATGAATGGCCTGGCGGCCGCACCCATGACCCCAACCTCAGGTAAGTGGGCAGGTCCCAACACAGGGCCTGGCCTGGCAGGAAAGCAGCTGGACCCACATCGGTACCTTTTGTTCGGCCAATTTTGGCTACCAATGGACCATCCTGTGTCAAGAGCACATGGTGTCTGGGCCCAATGCAGGCCTTATCCTTGGGCAATGTGTCTCAAAAATGTTCTAATTCCTGAGGACCCATGGGAAGATGGGATGTGGACCCCTGATGTCTGTGATATGATTTCAGAGTGGTGAGAATTTCACTCAGATTGTTTAGCCATATCAGGAAGCAATTCATGTTGATCTCTGGTATAGATATCTGGAAAGAAATAGACATGAACACATCTCCCTTTGAGGTTTGAGAGGGGACCAGCCCTGCCCATCCTGTGACCCCTGGCCCAAGCACAGAAGGAACCCCATTTTTTCATTTCCCTTTAACCCAACATAGATTCACTGACTTTTTCCAAGACAGCTTCACAACAAGCAAGAGAGAACTGTAAGAGTTACTAAAGGTCAGAGGGGTTGGAAACAGCTCCACTTACAAAGCATGTTTTTAATTGGATCCTGGCTATAATCCAGTTCAATGATTCTCAACCAGGGCAATTTTGCCCCTCCCTCCTAAATATCTGGCAATGTCCTGGACATTTTTGGTTGTCACAACTGAAGGGGGGCGGTGCCGCTGTAATCTGGTAGGTAGAGACCAGGGATGCTGCTAAACCTCCTACGATGCACAGGACAGTTCCCTACAAGGAAATGTGCGGCTACAGATGCCAGTAGTTTCAAAGTTAAGAATCCCTGTCTAGCCCCAAGGGCTGAGTTCTCATTCACCAAGTTTCCTTCGCTATCTGCACTCAGGCCATAGCAGCAGCCTTCCTGACATCCAGGAGCTATTCCTTTCCCAGCTAAAAGCTATAAAAGACTGTGCCATCTCTAGCCCCAACTTGAACACCACCCCAAAGCTCTGATCCCCAATCTAGGGACACTCCTGATGGCCTCAGGTCCTTATCCACAGAGAGACCCTGCTTCCTACATGAAGAGGAAGGCCTTTCCAGCCTCTGGGGCCTCAGTACGATCACCATGCCATCCACACCTTGGTTTCCATCCACCTCATGTAGGGAGGGCACAGCATATTGTCATCTGACCCCAACTTTACCCCTGCCACAATGAGCATTACCACGGTCCTAAGAGGAGGAGGCCAGGGTGTCTACTTTTTGGGTGAATAGGGCCGAGTGTGGACTCTGCAAAGGCCTTTCTCCCTCGATGCAAGGGAACACCACAGTTAAGACCTCCTCCACCTGAGTATCAAGACTCCCTCATAGGGAGGCAAATCAGCCCCTCAGTGATCCAATTAAGATAGCAGAGAACAGAGCCATAGCTTCGAAACCCCTTGGTGGCTAGACAAAGACCAGTCCATCCTGACTTAACTGGGGTGAGCACGAATCATTGAAAAAGACTAAAGGAAGACCAACTGTGGTCAAAGTCAAGGGCACTTAGAGGTCTATGTGCTGCAGGTCCAAGGTCAAGCAGTCAGTGGTAAGAGAAGTCTTTGTGGGGTAGGTGAGATTTGGACTCTGCTTTGAAGTATAGATACAGTTGGGATAAGTAGAGTCATTACATATAGGGAGATGATAACCCAAGGCCTGATTCACAGATAGGATTGAGTTGACGTGTGAGATCCAAGTCTATCCCCGGGTCCTTGGAGCCAGCAGGGTGGAGCTCCATGGGTTGGCCTTCATCACCTTTGTTCTGTTTGCCTCCCCTTCTCCACCCATCTTCACTTCTGGAACCAGGTGGCAGCACTCCTCCGGGCATCACTGCACCAGCCGTGCCTAGCATCCCGTCCCCCATTGGGGTGAACGGCTTCACTGGCCTCCCCCCACAGGCCAATGGGCAACCTGCTGCAGAAGCTGTGTTTGCCAATGGCATTCACCCCTACCCAGGTAAGAACATCTGGTAGCCCTTCCGCATGCAACACACTCCTCATCCATTCTCTGCATGCCCTAGCTGTTATAACAGGGAATGTGTGGCTCCCTGCCCTCTGTTCCTTGGTGGAACCCCAAATGTGATCAGGGAAAGCCAGCCTCCTGCCTTCCTTCAGGAAGCTCCTGATGGAAGAGAAGACAGATCCCTGGGGGTTTGTCAGTCTGATGGGTGAGAAAAAACCCCATTCCTGGGGCTCCCTCAGGGGAAAGGAGAATAGATGAGTTGTCCAGCTCATCTAGAGAGAGGCTAATAACTGCAAATTACTTGAGGGTGAATTTGACCCAAAAGAAGTGAGGGGATAGAAGCTAAAAGAATAATCATATTTAGTATTAAATAGGAAAAGCCTCTTTTGGGAAGGAAGTGGAGGTATATAGATTGGCAATCTGGCCAGTACATACCAGTTCGGTCCCTTGTTGCATACGGAACCGCGGTCAGAACTTTGGACAGAGGACCAGAACTTTGGACAGTTCCTGGGTCCTACCTTCATGAATTCTGGCACCCAAGAAGATCCAGGAGGGCTGTTCCTGATTAACTTTGTTCCTCTAAAATTTAGCAGTTCTCCTGTGGTAAGAGTGTCCAGTTGACTTTAAGCAGCTCATCTCCCTGGTCTTGAGGACTGGAGCTGGGAAGCTGGGCCCAAAGCCCGAGAGTAGACTGGCAAGAGGCAGCATAATAGCAATGAGGAGAATGCTGTCCTTCTTCCTGGAGGGCAGGGGATGAGGCCACAGAGTCCCCATAAGTACTAGTAAGTGCCCAGTCTATGACAGATGAAAGGGGGGTGGCCCAGAAGGAGGGCAGGACATGGGCCTATCTCCTGGGAGGTCAAAATCCAGTCAGGAACATAATATGCATCAACAGAATAATGAGGCAATAAGGCAGAGTAGACTTTGGTCAAGAGTGAGTGTTCTCTGATTTGAGATGCTTAAGGATTCCAACGAAGGGAGAGTTCTTTCATTCTGTAGGCTGAGGAAGCCCAACAGAGCTTCCTGAGGAGGCGCTCAGATCAAACATTAAGTACAGATGAGCAAGGAGCACACCGCTATGGAGGGGCTGTCCTGGCAGGGGCAGGGTGGGTAAGGAGGTTGGCCCAACTAGGGCAGAGGAGGTTCAGCCTTGGGGGGCAAAGTAGTGCTTCCCACTCCGGTTGCCCATCAGAATCTACTGTGTGGCTTTGTAAAACCACAGAAGCCCAGAGATTCTGATTTCACTGTCTGGAGTGAGGCCCAGACATCCATAGAATATAAAAGTTGTACCAGCAGCAGAGTACAAGTTGAGTGTGCCAGAGAGAAATAGAGGAGAATTTCCTGACTTTGAACTTGGAGTTGTTCATGATCCCATCTCAGTGCTTTTCCCACAACTCACCCCTCAGTGCATAGCGAAGAGACCAGAGAAGCCTAGAGAATGAAGTGACAGGGCCTGGAGGGGGATCTGGAGTGTTGTTTAATGGTGAAGGCTCCAGGCTGGGAGGGGCTTGGCAAGCTGGAGGTGGGAGAGAGCCCACCTATCTCAGGTTCTTGGGCTCCTCCTCACTCAGGCTCATGGGCTGGGAGATACAGTCCCCAGCACATCTGGGTGGTTTCACCACCCCCTCCCTCGCCTGCCCACAAGCCCATCTGGGTCTCTGGATTTTGACAAACCTGTTCCTTCCCCACCCCTACCAGCATCTGTGAGCTATTTCCCTCGTGGAATTTGGAAACGTTTCTCTCCCCCATTTGTAACAATCTGTCACATCCCATAAACAATCCCCTGCCAGAGCAGGAGGGAGGGATGGAGGGAAGGGAAGGAAAAAAGTAGTACATTAAAAAAATTAATTTACCATCTTTAAATGCAGAGTTTGGAGCTGCTGTAATGAGCGAGATCCTTCAAAGTGCTCATTCTTTGGCAGTTACTAATGAGGTCATTAAGCAGAGAAGCAGAGAGGGGTCTCAGAAATGCTTTTCTCCACTTCCTAGCCCCAGGGAGCATCTCTGCTCTCCCCTTTACTCATCGGGATCATGCTGGAAGCACACAGTGTGGCTTTTACTGCCACAAAACACCCCTGAAGGGGTGGCTCTCGCAAATGATAGGGACTGGTTATTTCTTGCCTGTGTCACGGTATTTGCTGAGCACTTGCTATGATCCTGGCACTGTGCTGGGGGAGCTGCCATAGAAGTTGTGCAGGTTATCTTTTGCACAGGGCACCAAAACTCTGCCCAGAGAAGAGACATCTTTTTTCTAATTGGCATAAAGGCATTCTGTGGCTGAGCAGCTGGGTAGCCCAAGAGGACAAGCAAGCTGTGGCTCTCCCTCCAGGGAGCTCAGGCTGGTGGAAGAGTCCGGCAGAGGGAGCAGGAGGCCACCTGCCAAACACCACCACTACTGCTACGTCACCACTGGGAGCTCCAGTGTCCACCGTGGGGGAACTAGAGGGATAGGGTTTTGTCCTGGACAACCCCAGGCGGGAAGGAGCCTGCATCCTTACCCATCTTCAGCTCCCCACTCTGGGCAGTGCCCTCCTGGGCCCAGCTCACATGCTACCATCGACATGATCTCTAAGGACCTCTGCCCCAGGACTTTCCCTTGCCCCCCAGAGACCCAGGAGCTATTGTTCTAGTGTAATGTTACTGAGAGGCTCAGGGAAGAGAGCTTAGAAGGGAAATTTGGGAATTCTTCCTGGTCTGCAGGCCCCAAAGCCTGGCACTGCCATTTAGCTGGCCTGGGTCACCAGGCCGATAAGCCTGGATGGTTTCCTTTCTGCCTCCCTGTGTTCTCCAGCTTGCCTCAAATATACTGAGGCTGGATCTGTCCCCACCCATCTCCCTGGGCCCCCAAGGCCAGCCCACTCCCACTTCAGTCATCACTGCCCTTGATCACCAAAGGCAGTGCCCACCATCGGTCCATGCTGCAGCCAGGCTTTTGCCCACCACATCTGCAGGCACAACAAAGGCAACAGAAGTGAACCAAGAAGTCCAGCGTCTCTGGGTTGCTTGCCAAATTATCAGCCTAAGGGCCCCTGCGCACTGGACAGTAGATGTCCCAGTCATGAGCTCAGGTGTCAGAAGGTCCTTGGTCTTCTTGTTCTTTGGTGTCTGTGGGCACCGTGGGGCAGATCTATTTGTGTGGTCAGTTCTGCTAAGGGCATGCCCAGGAATGAAAGACCTCTGTGCCTCGTGCAAACTCCCTAAGAATTTGGGAGGGGGTCCCTCTATTTGAGTAGGCATGGGTGGCCCAGGAAGAATGGCAGGATGAGGCCTCCATGCCCTTTCTTTTGCCTAGCTGGGCTCTGCCCCTGAGTCCTGCTAGGGATAAGTGAGGAGGAAACCACCCTCCTGATAGCCTCTAGCACGCTTGCCCGCTTTCCCACAGCCCTTCTCCAGGGCCAGGTCCCTCAGGTGTCTCCCCACCAAGCCCCTCATGGTCAAGCCCTTCTTGGTGTCTCCTTCCCTGCCCTTCCCAGCCTTCTGCATGAACCACACCTCTCACCCCCGACCCAAGCCAGCGGCAGCCTGCATCCCCCAGCCAGGGGAAACAGCTTTCCACCCTACCAAGGGCCCCAGGCTGAGGAAAGAGGAACCCGCATTCAGGGTTCCTGCCTCAGATGCCCTGCCCCAGGACAGAGACCACAGTGGCTGGGAAGGCGGTGCGGCTACAGCCTCATCTCCAGGGGTGTGGTGGGAGAGGAGCTGGTTTGGGTAGGCATCGCTGACCTCTGCCCCCTTGGCTCCCCTGCAGCGCAGAGCCCCACCGCCGCGGACCCCCTGCAGCAGGCCTACGCCGGAGTGCAGCAGTATGCAGGTCGTTAGTATCCACGCGTCCCCACGGTGGTCCCCCGGCTGTATGCACCTCCCCATGCCTGGGCACCGGTGCCCCCTACCCAGCCAGGCCTGGGCCTAGCACTGTGAGGGAGGGGGGTGCAGGGCAGGACGGGCCAGGAGCTGTGGTGGAAGGAGGGAGGGTTATGCTGACAGAGATCCTCCACCCCCGCCGGGCTCCCTCCCTCTCTGCAGGTGCCCCTGGGCCTTCAGGCAGAGCTTACCTAACCCTAACCCAACACGGCGGTGGTGGGTGGTCCGAACATGCGATGAGTTGGTGAGCCAGGCTAAGCTTTAACCTTGCTGTGAAGTGACTCATCTTTGAGGCCAGATTTCCCTCCCCCGTGGTGCTGCCAGGGCTGGCTTGTCCAGGAGCACCAAGCCTCCCAGCAGCACTGGGGTGAGGCCGGAGCTAGGTGTCACTGGCTCAGAAAGCACAGATGCCTGGGTTTGAGGGAAGGCAAGCAGTTTCCATCCCCCCGTCGTAGCCATACACAGGCAACAGGAGTGGGGCCCGAGCAAGGAGGACAGGGAACAAGGGAGGATAGGCGGCCCGAGGTAGAAAACAGGAGAGGCGAGCAGATGGCCTTGGGTCACTGAATGGGAAGGTGCTGAGCTACCGTAGGAAGCCCAAGGCCCGCTGTCAGCCACTCCCCTGAGCTCGGACACACACACACACACACACACACACACACACACAGCCAGTGTCCGGCCTGGTTCGGACACACACACACACACACACACACACACACAGCCAGTGTCCGGCCTGGTCAGGGTCCCTCCTTGCTGAGTTTAGGAGCCACCAGTGTTTCCCCTGAGGGTGATGGACCTTCCTGGCACCATGGGGACCTGGATAAAGCGGGCTTCTCACATCTGGAGTCCAGGGGAAGCTCTCTCCTTCATCTGCTGAGCCCCCCTGAGCCCCTTTGGGAGCCAGGCCAGGCTGAGGAGGGGGCTAGCCACTCCTGTCCCACCTCTGACCCTTTCCAGTTGAGTATAGAAAGCATCAGATTTGTTCAACTCAGCCCTCCGCCCCTGGGGAACCACCCATTGGCAGGATCCCAGAGGCCAAGCTCACACCTGGGGGGGTCCCGTCTCCCACACAGGCGCCAGCTGAGCGAGATTGAGGGTATGTGGCCGGAGTCAGTCGGGGCTCAGAGAAGGGGGAAACCTTGTGGGTTCCAGGTGGTGTGGGGCGATCCTCTCCAGGGCATTCTGATGTTTTTGATTATTCGTTATTGTGGATTATCCACACGTGGGTTGTCCACTGCAGATTAAACTCGCCTCCCCCATGCACACACCAGCGTGCGCGTGCACACACACACACACACCAGCGCACATACACAACTAGTCTTCCCTTTGCCGCTTCTCCTTCATTACTGCTGAAAACTGGCTTTGTCTTAAAAATGCATTTTTCCGCTGGTCTGCTTTTACTGCTCAACACTGAAATTTCTCTCTTTCTTCCTGCCTCTCACCCTGTCTCTCTCTGTGTCACTGTCACCGTCTCTTGCCTCTTCTCTTTGGCCCTCCAGCAGCTGCCTACCCTGCTGCCTATGGTCAGATAAGCCAGGCCTTTCCTCAGCCACCTCCAATGATCCCCCAGCAACAGAGAGAAGGTGAGTCTGCCAGCGGGGCTCCTACGCCTCTTCCCCCCTTCTCTCCCCAAAGAGGCTGCGCGCCTGGGCCTTTGGCAGGGGTGTTCCGTTGGCAAGGGGACCACATCTGCATTGTGTTGAGGGTGAGAGGAGCTGCGGGACGGTGAGAGGCAGTGCCCTCCAATCCAGGCGCGGAGGTGCACTGTCACGGGCAGCTCTGTAAACCCAGGTGGAGGGAGGTCAGGAAGGTGAGGTCCCGGAGGAGGCAGCGTCCAAGAATATCCCCTCCCTCGATGGGCAGCATTTGTCCAGTGGCAAGGAAGGGGAGAAATATGAATGGTCACGGCTGGGGTGGTGGGTGGGAGTGGGGATACCAGTTCATCAGGGACAGAGGTTGTGCTTTCTAGGTGAGAAGGAGAGTCAGCTGGAGCTCCCAGGGCAGGACTCCATGGGCAGGTGAGGGGATGGGGTGCCCCAGTGTAGGCCTAGTGAAAGAAGGGGATCCTGGAAAGTCACATCTGGAGGCCCTGGTGTGAACAGGGCAGCAAGGCCAGTGGGCCTCGGGAGGCTGGAACCTCGTAAAGAATCTGAGTCCTCCCATTCCAGAGTCCGGAGCCCCACAGGAGCTGGATAACAGATCCACGCTCAGGGGTGCAGGGATGCTCACAGAGCTCAGTTTGATGGGGTCCTGTCTCTCCACCCCGTGAAGAGGGTCAGCCTGCCAGTGAGGCCACCACACCTGCCCATGTAGCCCACGTGGCCAGAGGGTTCCAGTGGTTTCCTTATCGCTGGCTCGTAGCCCCTGTGGCAGACTCTCCCAGAGCTGTGGGATGTGGGCTAGTCCTGAAAAGGACCCCGGGGTCTGCTGGTCCAAAGCCCTGTGGTCAGACAGGCCCCGAACAGGCCCCAGAGCCTGGATGGTTGAAAGGCTGGTCTTTGAAGCAAACCCTTCTGGGTCTGACTCCCAGCTCAGCCCCTCCTCTCTCAGCCTTGGTGTCCTCACCTGTAAAATGAGGACAGTGATGATCATTCCCTAGAGGGGTATGAGGATCAGACTAGCTCAAGTCTGCCTTCCAAACTCCAGCAATCGCCTGCGGATTTCTCACCATGCACACAGCCCTCCCCTCACCAGTTTGTCACCCTCTCCAAAGTTGTGCGTGAGGCATTATCTTAGTTCACGTGCACCGGGCAGCTCCTGAGACCTGTGTCATCACTTCCCTGGGCCCATGAGGATGAAGCTGCAGGAACCCAGAGGGTGCATGGTGAGGCCCCCTGCTCACTCCTGCAGCCATGCTGCAGCCCCGAGTCACGCCTGGGCCCATTGGTGAAGTGGGGGTGGACGATGGCCCATCAGCCTGCCTCTGCCTGATGGTCCCCTCACTGGGCTGTGGCCCTGGAGCCTGCCCTGCCCCCGCCCTCCTCCCTCCATTGATGCCTTCCAGCACCACATCAGTCGGGTCAGGGCCACAAGCAGTGGGTCCAAGAGTCCAGCATTGCCTGTCCCAGGCCCAGAGCAGAGAGCTGTGCCCAATGGCCCTTACTGCTTTTGTCACCCCACTGGCTTCAGGCTGACCTGCCCTCACCTTGTAGTCAGTGCCCCCCCCCACACACACACGCACACACACCTCTGCAGGTCAGTGCTGCTCTGACCAACACATATGACAGCCCTTACCACTGTCCTTAAACACAGTCCCCCCATCTGCTCCCTGCCCCACCCCCTACCTCATACTTTGTACCAACCCATGAGTCTAGCTCTGAACTCTTTCACATACCTCTCTCCATCTCCGAGCAGCTTCAGCTACCCCCACCCCCATGCCCTGCTCTCTAGAGCAGACCCTGTGTGGCCAGTCCCCACTCCAGCCTCCCATCGGGCAGGAGGATCTCCCACTGTTGTCCCCATCCTCCCTGACGTCGGTGTGCTGCGCGAGCAGGCCACAGGGAGCAGTGAGATGTGAGCCTAGATCCCTATAGAAACACGCTGCATATGAGGGCGAGCTCATGGTGCCGGAAGTGGGGTCTTCGGGGAAATCTGTGGGGTCCTGAAGGATGAGGACTCCCCTCCAGCACATAGAGGTGGGGAGACGGGCATTTGAGGCTGGGAGAACAGCAGGAGCAAAGGCATGGGTGCTGCAAAGCCTGAGGTGAGCCTGGAAATGGGGTGGAGACAGGCTGAGAGTGGGTTGGAGCCAGACCAAAGCCGTGTCCAGTATTGCGGGAGGTATGAACAAGAAGGCTGTGCTCCTCCAGCCACGCCCGTAGTTAGCCTCTTTCCACCGTGGTCACCTCCCCTTGTGTCATGCCACTGAAACACCAGGACACACTGGTTGCTGGGCAGGACCCTCCTTCCAGCTCCCTTGTCTTTGAGCTGAGCGTGAAAACAGATGCCTGAAGGCCCTGAGGCTGTCTGCCCACAGACCAGCCCAGGTTACTGTGCCAGGGGCTGCAGTGTGGTCCAGGGCAGTCACTTTCTGTCTCTGGAGCTCCGTTTCACCCTTTGTCAGAAGGCTGGTTTGGACCAGATTGATCTCCAAAGTCCTGTGGTTATGCCACCTGGATGCTCTATAATCTGGGAATTAGGGTTCCGGGGTAGCCCCAGTAAGACAGTGTGTAGGCTCACTGTTGGGGGGTGAGGGGCAGGGGGCTGGAAGAGCCGTCCCTGTGGGGCTCAGCCACACACCATGCTGATGGGACTGAGCCCCAAAGCTCTACCCTCGAAGGCTCCTTGTCTCTTTAAGGAGAACAGAAAAAACATCCACACAAAGCAGCTTGCAGAACTTGAACTTGTAGGGAGGGCCCCAAGTTCAAGGCGGGTGTCAGCGTAGGTTGGAGGGGTGGGGGAAGTCTGGAAGAGTTGGGATGGGAGAGGAAGGGAGGCACGTGCTGGGGGAGCGGAGTAGGAGGAGGGGGGGAAGGCAAATGCCCCTGCCCCTAGAGAGCACCCCCTTCTGGCTGGAGAGAAAGCTTCCCAGACCTACCCGAGAAAGAGCCTCAGACTGCAGAATATGGGCTATGGACTCAGGGAGCCCCAGGAAGGGAGAGGGTGTGGGGAGGATCTGGGTGGGACCCTGGAGGAGGTGTGGATTAGGTGAGGCCTTCAAGCGGGTTCCTGCTGCAAGGGGACTCACATCTAGCTGGGGACCATCAAGGGACACATTCACAAGAGTGTGACCCAGTGAGAACCTGCCATGGTTGGAGGGGAGGGGGCAGGGCCACCAGAGCTTGGGGAATCCGGCCCTGGGACCCCTGGCAGTGGGTGAAGGAGCTCGCTTGCGCCGGTTCTGAAAGCGCCGTCAGCTGGCAGAGCCAGCAGTCCAGGGAGGGGAAGCCGGAGGCCGGGGGTGGGCAGGCGGTGCAGGGCAGGGACCAGGGCCGAGGAGGTCGTTGGTTCAGAGGGAGGCTTTGGTGGTCAGAGGACTCTTAGCTATCAGCTGTGAACCTCAAGGGGGTGCGGATAGGTGGAGGAAGGAAGTTAGGAGAGTGGGAGGGGAGAGGAGAGGAAGAAAAGGGCGGAGAGATTTCAGAGCTGATGATTTGCTCCTGAGCCAGGTTATCTGGCAGCCTCACGCGTCCCAGAGAACCAGGGTGCTGGCTGTGAAAGCCACACAGCAGCCCACGTCGGTGCCTTACGGTCTTCACTTTTAAGCTCCTGCCTAGTTTCTACCAGCCTCTGATCAGAACCTTGTTCTTATCCAACTCTTAGCAAGTGCAGCTGTTTCCTCTGCATGTCCTCCATAGGCTGGAAACAAACATTGAAATGTCCACACTTTAAAAGGTTAAGTTATCTGTGGCATACTCTATTTTAGATGGCAGGAAAAAAATGAAGGAGCTTGGAGAGATTTCCCATTCAAAGAGTTAAAATTGAGCATTTTGGTCATTTAAAAAGAAACATGTGAATCTTTAGCTATCTGCAAATTTCAGAAATCCAAAGACCTCAGCGGGGTTCAGGGTTTCTGGGGCACTGAGATGAATGATAGGTAGGTAGAGAGAGAGGAGGGCACAGACTATGGAGGCAGACAGCCTGGGTCTGGGTTCATATCCTGGCTCCATTGCCTACTAGCTATGTGACTTGGCAGGTGACTTAACTTCTCTGGCCTCAGTTTTCTCTTCTGTGAAGTGGGAATGACAACAGCCTCAGGGCTGCTGTAAGGATTAAGTGAATTAACATTCACGTAAAGTGTGTAGAGCAGCCTGGCATGTAATTCATGCTACAGAAGTGGCAGGGCTGTTACTGCTGTAATGAAACGGGAAGACTTACACCATAAGGCTCGTGGTACCCTGGCTTGTGGGTATCCCATCACGGAGCCTTGCAGTGAAGCCCCTTCTGCTCACCTAGCTTGCTGGAGGCGGTGGGATCAATCTTGGTTTCCACCTCCAAGATCAGGACTGACTTTAAGGTTCGGGGCAGCAGAGGGTAGGGCCGTTGGGAGACCAGATGGGAAGCAGGGGCTGCTGGCCACGAGGAGGATGGGGATTCCAGGCCCCAGAGTCCTGCCTCTGGGGGCTGACGTGAGGCTTCCAGAGGCCCCAGCACCACAGGCACGGCTGCCCTAGGGCAGTTCCCTCCGACGTCCCCTGAGCAGGGGCCCGGCAGGTCTCCCTACCCCTGCCTCTTCTCAGCATCTCCCCTCCATGACTGATCAGGCCTTGGCACATTCACCCCATTCACTGGTTGACTCCACCCCTGGAGCCCTAGAGTTGCAAGGCACCCTGTTATGGACCCATTTTACAGAAAAGGTCACTGAGGCGCAGAGAGGTTCAGTGACTTGCCCAAGGGCAGAGTGGAGACCAGAGTTCAGACCCGGGGCTCAGCAGCCCCCCCTTTTCCGTGGCCACTTTTGGATCTTGAATGAGACTCCCCCTCCTAACCTCGCCCCCACCCCTCCCTGCTGCCGCTGCCTAACTCGCTCACCTCTCCTCTGTCTCTCTCTTCCCCCACCCCGCCATCCCTCCTCCCCCGCCCTCCCCCTCACCGCAGGGCCCGAGGGCTGTAACCTGTTCATCTACCATCTGCCCCAGGAGTTTGGGGACGCTGAGCTGATGCAGATGTTCCTCCCTTTCGGTAATGTCATCTCCTCGAAAGTGTTTGTGGATCGGGCGACTAACCAAAGTAAATGCTTTGGTGGGTAAAGATAACAAACCAACTTCACCTAGGACAGGGTGGTGCTCGCACCAATTTACCGGTGTCCAACTGCTTTTAACCTGCTCCTTCACATCGGCCCCCACCCCCAAGTGCTCCCTGTGCCCAGCCTCCAGCCTCCACCTCTCACCCCTCTTCTCTCTTCTGTTCTTTTGGCTTCTTGGCTTTCTCTGCCCACCCCCCCCCCGCCCCATCCAGCCCCCCTACCCCCTGTCCCAGTCCAAGAGATAGTCTCTCCTCCCAGGCAAAAAGTTCCATTCCCACCGACTGAGAAGGGGAAGGGACCCACCTTGGGCAGGGGTGGGAGGGCAGGGAGCGGAGCCTGGCGACACCCATTCTCCCAGCGCCCTTCTCCTCTCAGGGTCACAGTGGCCCCAGGGTAAAAGCCAAGCATGATCCTTGGGGTGGGAGATCCGCCCAGCCGAGGCCCCTACCCCGCCGGCCCCGTGGCCTCCTCTGTCCATCTCTCTGTCCTGCCCCTGCCCCCGTTCTCTGTCTACCCTGCTCTTTGCTCCCCTCCTGCCATCCAATGAACCCTCCTCCCCCTACCCACCCCCTCAGGCCACCAGAGCCAAACTGTTGAGGAATCAGGAAGAGGAAACTGGTTCCTGCCCTCAGGTAGCCTCAGGTCTGAGCTTAGGTGAAAATCACATCTATTCAACAGCACCAAGTAATGGAGGAAGGAGAAAGGCAGGTGGATGCAAATAGACAAAAAGGAAGGGGAGGAAATTCCAGGCAGGGGGAATAGAATGGATGAGGGCATGGGGGCTGTGATGAGAAGAGTCAAAGGTCAGTGAATGAGGAAGCAGGAGGCTTTGGGGAGAAAGGAGGGTTCAGGGGAGACCAGCTGTGAGGGCGGGCCTGTGCTGGGGAGGGTTTCAGCCATTCAGGTGAAGATGCTTCATGTGGTGTGGTAGGTAGTGGAAGATGGTGGGAGTAACAGGATGAAGATACTTCTGGTAAATTCTCCTGGGCAGGGTGTTAGATAGGAGACGAAGGTTTGGGAGGATCTAGGAGTATGGTTGTCATATAAAACACAGGATGCCCGGTTAAATCAGAATTTTGGATAAACAATGGATACATTTTTAGCATACGTATATCCCAAATATTATGTGTAATATGTCCCATGC
This sequence comes from Mesoplodon densirostris, assembly GCF_025265405.1. Taxonomy (NCBI): domain Eukaryota; kingdom Metazoa; phylum Chordata; class Mammalia; order Artiodactyla; family Ziphiidae; genus Mesoplodon; species Mesoplodon densirostris. The sequence goes on along the minus strand of NC_082675.1, from coordinate 52,560,376 downwards.
AATATTGGGGATATACTTATACTAAAAAAGTAATTCATTGTTTACCTGAAATTCCAATTCAACGGGGCATCCTGAGTTTCAATTTGCTTCCAACCTCCTGGAAACGCACCTCATCCCCACACCTCTCCTCTCCACTCCTCCTTAGCCCCTCTCCCACCTCTTCTGCCTCCATGGGAGCTTCTTTCTGGGGCCAGACCCACTCATGATTCCCCAAGGATTGAGGAGTCCAGTCCCCAGAGCTGAGTCAGCCAGAAGCTCAGAATCTCCAGGTTGACCCCCAGATTCTGGGGCTGTGAGGACAGAATAGGATCTTGCTTTGGCCAGGGAACCTGGGTCCCCCCTTGGGAGTGGGGAAGGGGAGAAGGTACAAAAATGCAGAAGCACCAGGAAGCACATGTTAAGGAGATTCCAGTTTGGAGACCAGCTTTCCAGGACCAGGAAGGGCTTCAGGGTGGAAAGCATGTTCCCCAAGGCAGTCAAGGTCTTTGCACATTGTCCTTTCCCCTCTGGCAGCTGCCACTGACAATCTGTGGCATTTCAGTGGCACAGAGTTGCCCCAGCAGCTCATTTCTCTGGGAGATGGGAAAACAAGGCAAAAGGAAAAGACCAGGTTGCACCCCTCCACTGTTTGGTGTTTCTTCTGACGAATTACATTATGTATGTAAAAACGACAAACTGGGGATCAGCTGCCTTTGCTCTCTAAGTAAGCCTCAGATGTTCCATAAATCAGAAGAAAACTGTGAAGAGCCCAGAACATGCTGGGCCCCCGGGCTGGAGTGCGTTTGACTCCCTGGAGTCAGCCCCGGACTACCCTTGCCATTAGCTCATTCAAGTTTTCCAGCAAAGGCTTTCGCCCTGCTGCTTCTGGGAGTCCATCCCCACCTACCTCTACTGTGGCTCTTTCCTCTCTTCCTGAACAAACATCTAGCGCTGAACATCCACTGGCCTTGAGAAAGGACAGGCTCCCGCCAAGCTGGCTGGCCCAATGGCTCCTCCTTCAGCCTCTTGGGTTCCCTCCCTTGCTCTGGCGACCGAGCCTGTGCAGCTCTCCCCAGCACACACTCATGGGCAAGTTTACTCTCTGGGCCTCGGTGTCCTTATTTGTGGAATGGGGATTTCAGCAGTCAGCTCTCAGCAGTGTTGTGAAGGTCATACGAGATGGTCCATGTGAGGGACCTGGCCAGAGCGGACCCTCAGGAGGTGCTAGGGTCCCCTTTATTCCCCAAAGGAAGGGCCATTTTTCTGCACACGTGGTCCTCTGTTAAAGTGAACTCCTTAAAGGCCCCGCTTGCTCTTTATAAGCATAAACAGAATCTTTCAGAGGCCGTCGTGAACATATGTGCAGCACAGATGGTTTCTGCATTGGAAGACGGGCTGGAGGGCCACCAGGAGGGCATCCTACCTGCACATACTCCCACGGTCTGGAAGGCAGGAATCTTCTCGGGAGTGGGAGGAATGGGGCAGGGGTCTCTGGGAGAAGGGACACAGCCCTGGAAACTGTGAACGTGGGAGATGGTGCCTAGAGCCTTGCCGAGGGGGGGCCAGCAGGGGAGATGCTCCTTGCCCTGACTGCTAGCCAGTTAACAAAACTAGTTCAGGAAGAAAAGTTTCTTGAGCCCGGAATCCTTCCCAACCCCCAGGCTTCCAGAAACTCAACCCAAAGGCTGGGCTTCTTCCTTCCTCCAGGACCCTCTCTCTCCCTTTACACCTCCACCCTAGACAGCATCTCCAGCCGTTTTAATCTTTCTCCCATCTCTTCCCCACTTTGCTCGTATTTGTTCTTTTGTGGGGGGAACTGTCACCCACAGTTCGGCTATCTTGTCCCAGGAGGAAGAGAGGCGTTTAGTTTGCCCACCCTCTTTAATCTGGGCGAGAGCAGTATAACAGATGCACCATTCACACATTTGAAAACTGCTCTGCTGACAGCTTGATTTAGTCATCAGTCAGAGAAGTTGGTGGGGAAGGGATGGGCCAGGAGGGCATGAGAGGGGCAGGTGGAAAGATGACTCACATTGATTTCCAGCTACGGATAATCAGAAATCTTTCCTCTGTGTTTTCGCCCATAGATTAACACATAATACATAGATGTTGGTTATGTTGCCCTGGGCCCATCTCTGACCAATCTCATTCGAGCTCACATGCTGCCACTCTTGAGTACACTCACGTGCGTGTACACACACCCCTCCCCCATCTTTGATGACGCATGGCCTCAAGAGAAAATGCACACAAATGCAGGAAGGAGAAAGAAAAGAGGCCGGTGGAGGCATTGTCTGGGGCGGAGGTAAAAGGGCCACCACACAGGGAGAGTAAGGGAGGGGTCACAGGCAGGCCCAAGGTACCACAGACAATTAACCAAGAAAGCAGCTTTCTACTTCAACGGAGTCTGTACACCTATCCCTTATATATCTAATGGCCATTTGGAGACAAGCACCCCAAATGAAGTGCATTTGCAGGATGGCCTGGGAACTTCGCCAAGCTTAGTTTCATATATTTTGCAGGATCTAAGTCCATTTTACAGGAGAAAAGGCTTCTAAAGTCAAATAAGTTCCAGGAAATACTAGGTTAAACAAAGCCATAAAGAAGAGAGAAGTTGGGGTGGTATAGGGATGTTTTTATTTGTGAATGTGCCATGAACTGTCCCAGAGGGGCCTGGCTGTAAATTTGCTTGACCACCAAAGGCCCTTTCTCAGGGAGCACCTTTTAGGGCCATTTTTGGGAAATGCTGATGTAGTCTATAAGGAGATGCATTCGAAGTTCCAAAAGGTGACTTCTAAATCAGCTTTGGGAACCTAATCCGTTCCCACCTGGGAACTGCTTGTTTCAGAAGGTGACTGGGAGCCACGGATGGTTCTATATCCTGTCCTGGGATATTGGGAGGAGTGAACACGTGAAAAGAACTTCTGCAGTCTGTAGTACACGGAGAAGGCGCTCAGCTAACTTTCGCTAATAGGGTCAATTTGTACTATTATTGCTATACCATTATTAGTGTTAGAGGGATTCACATCAATGGGCGCGTGCTTAGTCCGGGGCAAGAGCCCCTGCTCCCAGGGTGGAGTTTTACTAAATAAAAGGATGGTGCAGACGGCCCCTGGGAGCGAGATGGCGGGTTAATGTGAGCCGGTGTGGACTGGCCCCGGTGGCCACCCGGAGCCTGGCTGGGGGCAGCCTCGGCAGGGACGGAGCGGGAGGAGGGGCGGCGGGGACCCTGCCTCTGCCCTGCCCCGCGGCCGGGCGGCGCTCGAGAGGGGGGCGGCCGGAATCGGCGGCGGCGAAGTTCGCTCCGTGGCGCCTCCCCTCCCTCCCCTCGCACTCCTCTCTCTCCCCAGGCCGGCACCCCGTGCCCTCCCGCTGCCAGGCCCCCTCCTGTCAGGGAGGACAGTGTCCAATAAACTCCTCCACCCGCAGGTGTGTCCGCCCTCTCCCACCGCAGGCGGGGGCTGAGGTGCCGGGGCCGGCGCGGGTGGGGGGCGGGCGCCTCTCCGAGCCCCGCCGCGCCGCGGGCGCCCCGCCTGGGGGAGAGGGCACGCGGGACAGCGGCGCCGCCCAGAGCCGAGGTGGAGCCGGGGCGGCCCGACCCGGGGCCGCCTGGGTCGGGGAGCCGGGAACCTCGGCAGCGCCCGCCCCGGGAGGGGCCGCAAGCACGCGGGCTGTGGGGGGCACTAGGCCGGGACGGGGGCGGGGCCCCCAAGGGGAGGAGCCTTGAGCCCCGTCCCCGCCCGGAGGCGCGGCGGGAGCGGGGAGACACCGCCGCCCGCCCCGCCCTCGGCCCCCATGGACCTTCTCCGCCCCCGCCCCCTCCCGGCCGGGGCGGCCCCGTGGAAACCCAGGCCCTCGTCCCTCGTGTCTCGCCAGGCTTCGTGAGCTTCGACAACCCGGCCAGCGCGCAGACCGCCATCCAGGCCATGAACGGCTTCCAGATCGGCATGAAGAGGCTCAAGGTGCAGCTGAAGCGGCCCAAAGACGCCAATCGCCCGTACTGAGTGCAGGCGGGAGCGTCCCCCGGGGGAGACCAGGACTCGCACAGGTAATCGGGGTCGGCCGGGGCGCGGGGACGGGGGGCTGGGGAGGTTGATACCGGACGGACCCGCCGCCTCCCCTGACCTCTGTGGGCCGGATGGAGCCTCGCTGTGCCTTGGACCCGCTGCGCCCGGCTCGACCTGCTCCTCGCCCGGTGCCTAGGGGGCAGGCGCAGAGCTGTGGTCACCCCGTCAGAAATGGGTATGACCATCCCCCTGCCGCAGAGCCAAGAGGAGCAGGAGTGAGGGAACCGGTGTGAGAAGGTCTACACCGGCAATTTTGTTTGCCAGAAAACCCTGGGGTGAGCAGATGGCAAGCTCAGGGCTGGGAGAGTTTGGGGGAGGAGTAGGCCCTGTGGGGAGCTGTAGGCCTGTGCTGGGGCCTTCTCCCAGACTCCCTGGCTCTCCCCTCCCCAGCTCTCTTGCCTGAAGGGCTGGTGGCTTTTAGACACTTGACCCCTTCACCCCTTCAGTTCCCCGCAGCTCAGTCTGGAGAGGAGGGACAGGACTTTTCAAAGGGAACTTTACCAAAAAGCAAAAGAGGATGGGACAGACGCTGAGGAGGGTGATGGTACGGGACTGGGGCCACTTACCCCGCCCTCTTTACAGAGACCATGATGAGTGCGCAGGTGTCACCTTTCCCTTCTCTGTCTGGGTCCTGCCTTACAGCTGAAGGCACAGAGTAGGCCATTCCTCTTCCAGGCCACGTGCTCCCCTGGGTGAAGCAGCTTTCTGGGGAAGGGGGGAGGGAGGAGATGTGCCTGGCCATCAGAAGTCCACCCCCAGCCTGGTTTCTCCCATTGAGGTGCGCTCCACCCGTCCCAGCTCGTTCACAGTCCAGGGCCAGGCTGCCCAGTCCTCCGCTGCTTCAGCAGTACTGTGTGCCAGGTACTGTTAGGTACTCAGCATGAGTAAGACTAATCAGGATCCTTGTCCTTAGCAGGGGAGGCAGACAACAAACAAGGACAGGATCAAAGAGTAAATTGTATAGTGTGTCAAAATTGTTGGTTACAGTTACATCAGGTAGTCAGGGTAGGCCTTGTTGAGGAAGTGACATCTGAGCAAAGATCTGAAGAAGGGGAGGCAGGGAGCCACGCCAGGGTTTGGCTGTTCCCTCCGTCCTCGCGCCGAGGGAACAGCCAGTGCACAGGCTCCAAGGTGTGGGCAATGCGGTGTGTTCAAGGACCAGCAGGAGGCCAAGGTGACTGGAGGAGAGCGAGCACGGTGGGGTGTAGTGGCAAAGGAGAGCCCAGAGGTGAGGAGGGCCACCTCGTGTAGGACCTACAAGCTGTTGCATGGACTTTGGCCTCTCCTCAGAGATGGGGGGCTGCGGGGGAGCCATTGGAGAGCTCTGCACAGAAGAGTGATGTGATTAACTTGTATTTCAGGAGGCTCGCTGGCTGCCATGTTGATAGATCGTAGGGCCCAAAGCAGAGGTCTAGCGCTGGGACCGCTCAGTCCAGGGCGACAGCAGTGGGTGTGGTGTGAGGGAGTTGGTGCTGTTTGTAAGGAATTAGAGGGGATGTGAGAGAAAGAGACATCAAGGATGCCGCTTGGCTTTTGGCCCGATTAACTGGAAGAGCAGAGTTGTCGTGGGCTGAGATGGAGAGGGTCTGGGAGAAAGGTGAGGCACGTGACAGTTACACATCCGAGTGGAGGGTCGGAGTCTGGAGTTTGGGAGGGAGGTCTTCAGCTTCCCAGTCTCCTCTCAAGTCCCACCGCTGCCAGCAGGACCCCCTTCATCCACGCAGGAGCAGCCACACTCACCTTCTCTCAAAGAGGGTGCTTGAGCCTCTACTCGCCGCAAAGCTAGAATAGCAGAGTCCACCTCTCGTGCTTCCTCAGTTCCTGCCCCTGTCCGCCTTTGGTCTGTGTGAAATGCACACGCACGTGTTCATTCAGAGCGTGGGCACTTTCCTGTGCCAGATGCTGGCTCAGTGCCGGGATGCCGAGATGCATGGTCACCGTGCTGCCCGCGTGGAGCTTCCAGCTCTGTGCTCACGCCGACAGGGTGGCAGCCAGCCAATGGGTACATTTCCATAGGAGAAGAGGGACGGTGCAGTGAAAGCCGCCCTTTTGTGACGTGGAGCACTTTTTCTTAAACAGGCTTAGCTCTGCCACGAAGGCATGACCTGGGTCACGGTGCTTTCCCTCTGGGCTTCCATTTCTTCAGTGATGAAACCCAGGCATTGGAGCCATCAGAGGACTTTTAAGAAGGCGGCATGCTCCAGTGTCAGGCCCTGAGATTCTGAGGGGCCCCTGTAGGTGTGTTTTGTGGCTCCCCCCAAAACAGCTTGTCTTGGCCTCCTAGACCTTGATGCAACTAAAACCCCAAGAAAGGAGAGAACATCTAGGTCAGAGAAATTCCCAGATGAAGGGGGGAGGACGGCAGACTTGTGGTTTGGGGCAGAAGGTAAGAAGTGGCCCTCAGGGTAGAGCCAGTTAGCGGTCATGATTGGGGAGGGGGCTTGAGAGGAGTGGCTAAAAAACAGAGTGGTTCTTCCACCAGGGAGTACAAAGGCCAGAAAGATGAGAACCACCAGGGAGTACAAAGGCCAGAAAGATGAGAACCACAGACTTTCACACTGCGCTTACCATGCAAGAGACTGTTCTTGTAGGTGACAACTCTAAGACATAACTATACTTGTAGCTGCCTATAAGGTAGGTAGTGTCATTATTCCCATTTTATAGATGGAACAGAGACAGATTAAGTCACTTGCTAATCAGCTACCAAGCAGTAGAGTCATGATTTGAAGGGGGAGTGGTTACTTCCAGAGGCTGAGCTCTTAACCCCTTCAAGTAAGGAGATGGATAAACCCCACTCTGCTATCTTCACCTTACCCCTCCTACCCCAGAGTGTCCTGAATATCAGAGGGGACACATCAGGACATCTCATTTCTCTGGGGTCAGCCATCTGACTAGCCCTCCACTAGGCAGTCTTCTAAAAAACTGTGAGCTCGCGTAGCTCCTACAGTAAAGTTGACCTTCCAGCTCCATTCACAGGATTTTAACAAATGGTGCATTCAGGTTCCCAACCCAAGACTGTTAGAGGGTGTAACAGAAGGCAGGTGCCATAAGGCCAGGCTCGGGGAGTGCCGTGGGCAGTGGCTGCTGCCAGTAAGAGAGGGAGGAAGCAGCCCGCAAAGGCAACTTAAAAACTGCATGATTTTACAGGCCAGCAAAGGATGTTTACAGATGCTGGGTCCTAGTTGCTCGGAAGGGCGGGGCTCGCCTAAGCAGGGGCTCGGGGGCCATAGTTAGGTGTGAAGAGGCACCGGGAGGGTGGTCTCATGGCCAGTGGTAAACACAGAAGGCAAATAGGTGGCCAGGTCAGAACTGGAGTGAGGGGGTTCTGGGAAGGAGAGGGCCCCTGGCAGGGCAGCCGTGGGGAGGGGGAGTGTGGCTGGGCTTTGGTTCCATAAAATGAGGCCTGGGTAGGGTGGGGTCTGCGCACCCTGATGGATGGGAGTGTGGGTTCCGGGCTTCATTGCTGCCCCTGCCCCTCATCTTGCGCTAAGATGGGAGTTTCTCCCAGAAATCTTTACGGGGAAACTAAGAGGAAGGAAACAAAGGCAGGGAAAGTGGGCAGAAACACGAACGTGGCCAGGTCCAGGCAGACACCCAAGTCCCTTGTTCCACCTCTGGGCCCAAGCTGAGGGCGGGCGCGCAGGCATCCGGCTCTTTGGAGGGAGAACCCTCTGAGTGGTGTGTCTGACTCCCTGGGGGCCCCGTTTCTTCTGGCCCCTGGGCTTTGGTTCTGAGTGTGCTTTTGCATAGCGTCTGCTCTGAGCTTTGCAGGCACGGGTGCTTCGGGTCAGACCTGCCCAGTGCTGGGCTGTGGCTTTGGGCCTGGGCCTTCTCTGGCTAGAGGCCAGCTGTGTTTAGGACCTGGCATCTGAACTGGCTCAGCTTGACCATAATTTCCTCACCCAGGTCATGAGGTGGGGCTTCCCAGTCCTGATTCAAGCTCCCCTACGCCGGTCGGTGACTCTGTTGCCACCTCTAGGGCTGTGCTCGGAGAGGCTCTTCCAGAGGGTGGCCAGGCAGGGGTCACTGCAGGCGGAGGTGCCACTGCTCCCTAATAAAGAAAGTGGTCAGCAGTGCATAGGTAGAACCCCAGGGAGCCTCCTTAGCGGCTGAGCGAGTTTAAGAGAGTGTTTGTGTGCTGGGGGCCAAGTGTGTGTGAGAGATGAGTGGGTACGAGAAGGTTCCCTAGATGGAGATTTGGGGCGGGGCTGTGTGATATTCAGGCTTGAATCCCCAGCACTGGGCAGTGCCAGGCACTGAAGGGTGGCTGGAGGAAAGCTGGCAGCCAGCAAAGGAGCACAGTGGAGTGGGGAGGAGTGGGCGTCCCAGGACTGGGTGCAGGTGTCCCTGGGTCGCCGTGGCTGACACCCGATGGCCCTGCCCTCCACGCCGTGAGGCTTTCGGGATCTTGGTTGCCCCACCAGGGATTGAACCCGGGCCCTCGGCAGTGAGGGCACAGTCCTAACCACCGGAGCGCCGGGGAATTGCCCCCTCCTCAGTTCTTAGGCCTCTTCTCCCACCCCAAGGGCCCGCCAGTTGTCTCTCCTGGGTGGTGGGTCTAAGGGCTTTCTTTCTGGAGGGGCTGGAGATGCAGACGGGCCTTGGTGGGCCCTGGTCTTGGTGAGGGAGATCTGCTGTGGGAAGAGCAGGACGGGCAGGCAGGGCAGGGCTCTGCAGAGGAAGAGGGGCGGGGGGCTCTTCTGAGAAGGCAGAGCTGGAGGCCGGGGTCAGGCTTAAAATAGTCACCTCTCAGCTATTTTGCATCTTATCCACAGTGACATGTCATGATCTCAGGCTTCCCTTCCACACTCCCTGTAGGAAAACACAAAGCTGAGAGTGGAAGCCGCTGCGTGTAGAAGCCCGGTGCATCGGAAACCCCTGCAGGCTCTGCAAGCCTGGTGCACAGACCCGGGGGCTGCAGGGGAGCAGGGACTGGGAAGTGAGCTCAGGGGTAACCGTGAGGAGGGCGTAGGGCTGGGGGCCCCCGGTGCCCTGGATGGGGGCAAAGGACCCCAAATGATGAAGCGTGCTCCAGACCACTCAAAACGGAATAATTGGATGATGCTTGACAGAGAAGGGAGCTCAGCCTCCACCACTTAGGGCTCCATTAGTGAAGAAGGCAGGTCGGGGCTTGTGAGATGGGTCAGTCTAGAAAGCTGTACGTGGAGGGGTATAGAGTATGAAGGAATGGAGAAGGGGGAGGTGGAGTGGGGGAGGGCAGCAGAGCACAAGTGCCAGCAGCAGAGAGACTGGGGAAACAGGGCCATAGCCCGCCCCTGTCCAGTGGAGTCTCCTGTTCCGTATGACCAGCCCTGCAGGGCACCCTAGTCTTCCACGTGGCCGTTTCCTGGGTCAGAGCTGCAGAGCCGTCTAAAGGCTTCACGTGCCAGGAAGCAGCCTTGCTTTGGCCACGTGGGCCACCTTGAGAGCAAAGCAGAGAGAGTAAGGCGATCATGAAATAAAATCAGTTGTGCCAGGATGTGTCTGTAGAATTCTGAGAACGTTGATGTGATTTACTCTAAATCTCAGAACTACAAGTGTTCATTTTCTGAAGGCTCTGAGGAAAGAGGGTTGAGGCAGAGTGGACGGGGAGAGGCTCACGACCTCATGCGGTGGAGGCTCTTTTGGTGGAGACGCCCTTCTCTGGGGATGGCGGCCACGGCGGGACGGGACAGGGCGGGAGGGCTGAGTTGCTGTCTGCGTGGACTGTACTGGGCAGCAGGGTGTTTCGTGGATGGACCCCACGGATACAGCAGTCGCCTTAATCAGCCTCTGACCCACCCGGCAAATCGGGGCCACCCTGTCAGGCTCCCCCTGCTGGTCCACAGGCTGAAGCCATGGAAGGCTGGGGAGGCGAGGAGAGCTCGGCACCTGGGGGGGAGAGAGAAAGAATCAAGGGTGGTCGGAGGCAGAGAGCCTGCTCCCTGACCTGCTTGCCGGCCAAGGTGGTTTGAGGGGCTGTTTTATTTTTTTCTGGCCCCCTCACCAAACTGCCTACACCCTCCCTCCTCTTCCCAGCGCATGATGGATGCCCTTAGTGGCCCTGTGTGAGGTTCTGCTACTGTTCACGGTGTATCATGTGTCTGCACAAACAACCGTGTGTGCGTGTGCGTGTGCGTGAGTGTGTGTGTGTGTTGACGTGCCCATGTTGTTTGTCTGCCGGCTTCCTCCATCCTTTGAGTTTTTTTCAGTTCTCTTATGATTTGACTGCTGTTCTGTCATTAGAGCTTTTAGATCGATACTGTGGTCTGGTGCTGTATAAATATTTTTCCTTTTAATTTTGTTTTAACTTCTTCCTTGCCCTTCTTCACCCTCAACCCGACTCTCCCTGTCCCACCCCCCACACTCCCCGACCCAACCCCCCCCCTCCCCCCTTGCCCACACTCTCTTGTCCTCTCTCTCTTTCTCTCTCTCTCTACATATATAAATATATATATAAATCTTTTCTTCTTTTGTCATTCAATCAAATTCCAACAACCCAACCAGGGCCAGTCAAATCCACCACAGTCTCGCGCTGAGCTAGGAATAAAGTTCACGTAATCACATGAGAGTGGAGAAAACAGTCCCCCATCCGTAAGTTCAAATCAACTCAAAGTTCACAGTGTGACATGATGGCGTCATGTAACAAGGCTAAGAATCGGTTGCATGACAATTGCCGTCAAGTTTCGTGGAGGTGCTGTGATTGGAGCGTTTTTCTTGGATGTTGTATCAGTTGATGATTGGCCAGTCATGATCACACGTGCATTTTCTTGACTTTTGTGCTGCCACAATCTTTTTTGCTGTGCTCATTTTCGTTTCGTTCTTGGTGCTTGCAGTGGTTTTACTTTCTGTTGTTTGGTTTTTCTTGTTCAGCGTTTTTTATGCTTCTCTAGATGTCACATAGAGAAAAAAAACAAAAGAACAAAAAAATAGTAAAAATAAAGATGAATTCCCGAATTATCAGACATGGGATCATTTAACTGTGCAAACCATTATTTTTTTTTCTTAAAAATGAGGAAAACATCTTAAAAGTATCTATGCGTGGTTGATTTACTTGCACTTGAAAATATTGTGATTTTATTTTTTTCTAGAAATTTGGGGGCCTTTTTCAATTGACACTTTCCTAGGTCTGGTCTTTTTCCAGTTAGGCTATTTTAAATCTCACTTCAAAAGGAAAAACAAAAAGAAAAAAACAAAAACAAAATCTCTACAGTAACAGAATGATAAAAAAAAAAAAAAAATTCTAAACCAAAAAACTAGAGTTCAAAGCCCGGGGCCTCTGAGAGAGAGCCCGGTAGCAATTGTAAGGTTTGTATTGTAGCCACTTCTGCTAAATTAAATGTGGGGAGGGAGGTGGGGGCCTGGGAGTTGGGAGGGCTTTTTGGTCGGTTTGGAAAAAACAGTACTAACAAAAGCAAAATGCACTTTTTTGTTTACAACTGAAAAAGGGTCCTTGACAAGTGTTTTTTAATTTTATTATTATTTTATTTGGTGTTGTAATTGTTTAGATTGCTGTGTACGGTTTGCTGTTTGTTGAATCAACAGTGTGAAAAACCTGCCAGCATGGATTGATATACGCATGACGTTGTCCCCTCAACTGGGGGCTTTGCAGTTCTAACTCTCTTGATGTAACCAGTCACCCCCATGTATAAGTGGAAGCTGCTTGCTAGAATGGAGACGAGTCTCATTTGTTAATTCACAATGATTAAGCATTTTCCTTCTGATTCTAGTCGGATCATGATTTTTTTTCTTTGAAATGCAAAACAAAACACCAAAAAGCCACCATTCAAAACAAAAATCAAGAATTGTCTGAGTTAATTTAACTTTGATGATTAAATCCGTTCTGACTTCTTTTAGGTTCTCCCCATCCACTTCCTCGAAGTGCTGAATTTCCTCTAAATTCCCTGGCATGTATGAGAAAAATATTACGTGTGTGTGTGTGTGTATGTGTGTGTCTATGCATATACATACACACATATCCATGTATATCCACATATGTGCAGGTGAATATATTCTACACATATATCCAGATATACATATATATACATAGCCTCGCAAATAGTGACCTTGGGAAAGAGGTGGTTGGCTTGGAAACTGGGCAAGAATTCTGCAAAATTCATGTCACGGATCTTGGTGGGGAGTGGGCTGGGCTGCTAGATTTTTGCTATCTTGTTTGCTAGGCTTCTGTATACATATTGTATCTGGGCTAGATCCCTTAGAGATCAGTTTAATGATGAATTCATATCCCACAGTCCCAAATTCTTCCCTTAGATCTAGCCGTCCCCCAATCCAGAACTCTAAAGGAACCCAAATCAAAAACCCTCTCCCAACAACCAAACCTCAGCTACAACCATCACCACTAGACCTCCCAGTGGTTTCTTACTCTGAATAGAAGAGTCGATTTCTTTTTTATGTATCATGATCATGACTAATTCTCATACTAGTCTCTCCCGCTATCCCCCAGAGCTCCCGCCCTAACCCCCGAGGCAGGTTCCTTTTGGTGTTTGGATGCATTTTGTGTTTCCTCTCTTGGCTTAATCAGCCCTGATTTTCTTCATTTTAGGGCAGGATGCTGAATGGGCTACATTAAAAAACAAACCTCTCTCTCTATATATTTATAAATGAGAACTGTTGGATGACACCTTTGACATATCAGCCAATATCAATCAAGCTGAAGACTCCAGACACCCTCTGTGACTGTCACATTTCTTCAAGGAAAGTATAGCGTCTATGGAGTTCAGAGGGCACGTGTTTGGGGGAAAAATGTATATGACATAAAGAAGAAGAAGATGAAGAAAAACGAGAAAAAAAGAAAAGGCAACTTTAAAACAAAATAACTTGAGACAAGGTGGGGAGGCTGCAGGGCTGGGAACCGGGAAGGGCCACTGCTTCCCGATCCCTGGGGCTTTTCCAGCCCATGGGCGCCTGAGGCAGGCTGGGGTAAGCGGTGTGTCTGGTGGGGCCTGGTCCCCAGGGGGGCGGCTGGGAGGCCGCCACTGATCATCTCTATCTGTCATTCCTTTAGCTATTTAGGGACCAAAGGACCAAACTTTTTATTGCAGATGTGTAGCTCTAGGTCAAATAGAGGGGGAACGGAGGAGAACCTCCTTCCTGCCTCATGGCTGTTCTTGAAACAGCTTAGAGCGATTCTATGAAAAATGTAATTAAAAAAAAACACAAAAAAAACAAAAAAAAGAAAAATAATGCTTCAATGCTTTTAAAACAGCAAGATAATAGTTCTTTGATACTTTGAGAGGCGCTTTGATTACTGTCATTCAAGTCTATGACACTTTCCTATGGTTTTCTGTATCATATGTCTGGATGGAGCTGTTAAGATGAACAAATTGGTGGATATTCGGGGAAAGTAACAAAATATGAAAACTCGTTAACTGTGAAGTGTGAGAAAAGGAGGGGAAAAAAAGGGACTGACGAGGCAAGATAATTGTTGTGAAAAGTCTGTAAATGCTTCTAACTCTTCCCCCTCTTAAAATCATAATAGTTGTACAGAATTTTAAAAAGGAGAAGTTTAAAATACCTATATAATAGAAGAAAAATTAGAGGAAAGCAAAAAAAAAAAAAAAAACCTATAGAAGTTAGCGTTACTGCTAAAATCCCAGATGTTGTAGGACTGTACTTTTGTAGAGTTTAGACTGAGCATCAATCCCTTCTCCCCGCGAGTGCTGTTGGACGCCGTTGACCCCGAGGGCCAGGCCGGACCCGCCCAGACCTGTGGGCCCCTGGCTGCCCACTTCCGGTGGAGGCCGCGCCTCTGGCAGGAAGGCCCGCCGCCGCCGCCTCCGCCCTCGCCTCGCTTCGCTCCGGGAGCTGCGCGCGCTCGCCTGCTCTCCGCAAGCCCTCGACACCTCCGCTTCACTCGCCTTCCATGCTTGCTCCAGAGACTTTCCGGGCAAGGGAGACCTGGGAACTTTCATCTTAAAACAACTAAGCAACACACACACACACAAAAACCTTAAACAAGAGAGAGAAAAAAAAAAAAACAATCTTTGAAGAATTTCTGAAACTGTTTACAAGGAATTTTGAAAAACAGGGATGTTTAAATGATGCCGGCTCTGTTTTTCTGTAAATAAATTTGCATATTTTGTAGGACTTTTAATTGTAATGATAGAGAAAAAAACAAGGAAAACTATTTAATGAAAGCACGATATTTATCTTTGGTAAATGACTTTAGAGCAGTTAAAAAAGACATTGCTTAAAAAAACTCAGAATCAGAAAAAACACAATTATTTAAGAACACATATATTTTAAAGTATAACATATTTATTATAATTTATTTGCACCATTGGGAGGACTTGCTTTGGCTTTCTGCCTTGACGCCCTCCTCACTGACGTCCTGTTCATCTGGAGGCTGGGGGGCCTTCGGACCTACCATGTTTTTTCCTTTTTTGCTTTAGAAGGACATCTGTCTGGTTCCTCTCAGGCCTTCTGCCTTTCCTTTCTTTCTATTTTGTTGGGTAATTATTTTTAAATTTTTCTTTTTCTTTTTCTTGGCTCCTTTTAGGATGTCCAGATGTTGTAAAAAAAAAAAAAAAACGAAAAAAACAAAACAGCTGCAGTTCAGTACAACTGCTCTTTTCACACTCAACTCCCTAAAACTCCTTGTAACCTTCTGTAACTATTGGATGACGCTTTCTCCAGCTTAGCCCTAAATAAAGCACAGTTTAAAAAAAAAAAAAAAGCCTTATCCGTGGTGGTCTGTGGTTCATGCAGTCTGGCCAGCCGTGCCTCTGGGGCCTAGGGCTGGCCCACTGGAAGCAGCTTTGATCCTTCCCTCCGTGGAATCTGTCTGCTACCTGGACCCTCTAGAAAAATCTCTCTTGACTGGTGTGTGCCTCTGAAAGTCTCCACTGCAAGCCCATCCCTAGGTTCCTGGGCAGGGTTGGCCACAGTGCCCAAACCTAACAGGAAGTCCCCCTTTCCTCCCTGACAGGGGGAAAAGCAAGCCACCAGACTGGGGCTGGGGTGGGGACGAAGTGCTGCGAGGAGCTGGGCAGTAAAGGAAGGTGAGGACACAGCCCCAGACTTGCCACCCAGCACTTTGCCCTGCACTTCCCACTGCATTGACAGTGTGCCTGGGTGGACAGGACCGAGGGTTCTAGATGATCCTCAGAGGCGGGGTTCTGGTGAGAGGAGCTTGGGGTGCCACCATCTCTGTATCGTGACACAGAGACAGAGATAGGGAGATGTCCAAACCCTGAATGCCACAGGAGGTTTGAGAGGTGTCAAGGGGAGGGTTCCAAAGGAGGAAGAATGTGAAACAGGGCTTGGAGGAGGGGAGGTGGAGAGGAGGGAACAGGTCCTCCTGAGGTGAGAACCCAGACACGCACACCAGCCTCAAGCCTTCATCAGACTCTGTCCTAGGACAGCCCTTTCTCTCGATTCCATCTCGTCCCCCCTGCCCCAGCCTCCAGCCTTGCAGCTCGGTCTAGGAATGGGCAGTTTCCACCAAGGGTTTCCAGCTTGGAAAACCCTTGTGGTGGGGCGGGGAGAAGACGAGAGTCCTAGGACACCCGGGTGTTTGTCTGTCTGTCTGTGCCCTCCCGTGAGATAGTGGGGCATGGCTCAGCCCCACCTGTCCTCTCTGCAGGAAGACTGGTGGAGGGCAGCGCGCAGAGCCCCAGCTACAGAGCAGCACCCAGACCCTGCTTCTATCCTCTCCTCCCATCTCGCTTCCCAGGGCCAAGGCCCAATCCCAGGTTTCCCACACTAGCCTGTGGAATTGTTAACCTGGGGAGAAAAGACCTTTATGCATCAGGACCCGGGGCAAGCCTTCAAGCCTTGGCTTCAGACTTGGAGACAGTTCCAAGATGAGACCTTCCCTCATAAGTATGTGAAAATAACCCACACTTAACCTGCCAGTTCTGGGGAGCTTGTGAGGGGCTGGACTTCTTGGAGGAATTCACTGCAAGGGGTGGTTGTCACACTGGGGGTTATGCTACCCTGTGAGGAACAGAAAAGTGTTTTCTAGGGAGTTCTCTAGGTTTTGAGCCTCAGACTATTCAAAACCGTGGTTTCTGTTGGACATTTGCCGCCAAAAGGCACTGAGTCTGCCAGAGGATGACAGCCTCAACCATACCGCGTCCTGTCACTCTCTCAGACCCCAGGGAGCCTCACGGGCCTCCCCAGACCTCCCCTGTGCCTTTGTCCCCACTTCCCCACGGTGCTTCTCTCTGGCACAGCCCTCCTGCCACCTCCACCGCTCCGGCTCAGGGGCACTAGGGGCCCAGGGAGCTGCCCCCAAGGAGCTGGGCTGTGCAGGGGGTTGGCCACCTTTGCTCTGTTCCAGGCACGGTTGACTGAGAGATGAAAACACCAGGCCCAGATGTGAATCCGCCAGTTCTATAAAAGAAACCTCTATTTAAAACCACGCACCAAGTGACTGTTGTATGCACAGCGCATTTAAGAGAGAATGTAATTTATTAGCCTCTGGGGGGAAAACCATAGGTTCCTTGAAAAGTTGCTGAAAACTCTCAGGTCACTTTGCACACGATTACAGGGAGTGCAGGGATCCCGCGGCTCATCCATCATCCCCTGGTTAAGAACCCCTGGTTTGCAGTGTTATTTAAGAAAACCCCAGACACAATTCTCATTAGTTTCTGCTTATATTCTGTGGCTTCTATTTCTCTGCTAGTACAGCCATCCCTTGGAATCTGCAGGGGATTCGTTCCAGGACCCCTGCAGATACCAAAATCTGTAGATGCTCAAAATGGTGCAGTACAGTCGGGCCTCCGTAACCGTGGGTTCTTCATCCGTGGATATGGAGGGCCGGATATGTTCTACCTGCAATGTTTGATTCCTTCATAGCTCCCCTATTTTTATTTATTTATTTTTAATTTTTTTTTTTTTTTTTTTTTTTTTTTGCGGTATGCGGGCCTCTCACTGTTGTGGCCTCCCCCGTTGCGGAGCACAGGCTCCGGACGCGCAGGCTCCAGACGCGCAGGCTCAGCGGCCATGGCTCACGGGCCCAGCCGCTCCGCGGCATATGGGATCCTCCCAGACCGGGGCACGAACCCGTATCCCCTGCATCGGCAGGCGGACTCTCAACCACTTGCGCCACCAGGGAGGCCCTATTTTTAATTTTTTTAAATTAAAAAATTTTTTTTTTTTTTTAATCTGCGTGGCATATGGGATCTTCGTTCCCTGAGCAGGGATCAAATCCATTCCCCCTCATTGGAAGCATAGAGTCTTAACCACTGGACCACCAGGGAAGTCCCTCCCCTATTTTTAAAAGACTTTTAATTTATTATTATAAACCTTTTATTTCAAGCATAATGGAAAGTAGAGATACTTGCAAAACAAACCCCTGTGCACACACCACTTAACTTTAACGTATATCAACTCATGAATTATTTTGAAGTTATCAAGTCATTTCATTGGTAGATACCTCAGTTTCCCCGCAACAGTTTCGATGCTACATTGATGTGTTCAGGCTGGCTCTGGCCTGTCGGGCAGCTGCACCCTTGCTGTGGCAATTGCGGGGCTTTGTGGCCTCTCCCAGCCTCATCCATGGGTGGGCACTGGCGCCTGGTGTGAGGCCAGGCCTCCCTCCAGCCTCTGTTCCGGCAGCACTTTCAAAGGACTTTCAGCTCTTCATCCACCCCTTTGTACTCATATCTTCTCTCTTGCTTTTCTCTTTCTTTCTCTCCTTTCCCCCCTCCGTTCTGTTTGATATTAATGTGAGAAAAGTGTTTCTGAGCTAGATCCCACCCTCTCCTGGACACAGAGCACCAGTCCAGCGACACAGGATGTCCCAGAGCTCTCCCACCCACACGAGTGCCTCCAAGTCCAATATCCACCTTCCAAGTTCTGCCGCCCCTGGGCTGGGCAAATACGCAGCTCCTCCTGGCAGGGGGTCTGCAGGGTCAGTGTTTGAATGACACCTGGTTAAAGCCAAATGGACATTCCTCCCCTGGGTAAGGTGGGTAAGCAACATCTGGGCAGTGAGCTCAGGGGCCCAGCCCCACCCGAGGTAACAGCATCGGGCTTGGTTGTGAGTGCCACTTGTCCCTCTCCCGAAATGGAATCCGCCCCCAAACAAGAATTATTGGCCACCACTGACGTCCCACCTTCAATAGACTCTTCACTCCAGGCAGTCGAGTATTCAGTCCATGTTGATTCACAGCCTGCAGGAATGAATGGGTTAAGGAAGGAAGGAAATAACAAACTGCAGACAACAGAAAGCATGTTCCGAAGAGGTAGGTGTTCGGGAAATGCTTTTAAAGTAATAGCACATGTGGAATAAGCGGATAGCCAACACTCCCTTCCCCTCAGATAACTATTTGCAAGTATACGTTTTTTGCTTTCTGGTTTCCTTTCTCTGCTGCAGATCTCCCCTTCCCCCATCAGTCTCTGGTCTTCAACTCTCCCAGATGCCCTGGGGCCTGGTTCGTGGACAGCCATCACCCCAGGCCCCTCCTTATCACCCCAACTTCTCTTCCCTCATGCTAGCCTAGCTCCTCATCTCTTCAGGGGCCTCTGCATGTCTCCATACCTGCTTGCACCCACTGTGGACATCTAACCAGGATTTGTCCAGACCAGGAGGAGGGTTGGAGATTGTGTATCAGAGTGAAAAAGGCATGGGCTTTGACATCAGGGATGCATATACCTTCTGTGTCACTTTGGAAAATGACCTAACCTCCCTGAGCCTCAATTTTCCTATCTCTAAAAGGGGGATAATAATACACCACACCCCCAAGAGTTGTGAGCAGTAAACAGAGACAGACACAGCCAGACCACATCCTAAGGGTCCTCTGAGTTGTAAACGCCTTAATAGTGCAGATCCTCAGAACGAGTAGGTCAGGCTCTGGTCCCTTCTTCCTTCCCTTTCCTTAGTTCCATTCCCCTGACAATTCCCGTCCCAACCGAAACGAGCTTGAACTTGACACCAGACCACTTTCAGTCGTTTTCTCTTGAGTTCAGTCAGCCCTTGACACTCCCAGAGAATGCCTGCCATGCTGGGGTGCACACACCTCTGTCTCTCACAGCTCACTCTCCTTCCCGGGGACCCCGATCCGCGGATGCTCCTCTGCCCTTTCCCTTTCTTTCCCCACACCACTGTGGCTGTCGTTGTCTGCAGCCATCCTCGCCCGGTTCGTGTGGCCTCAGGCTGCAAATTAGTTTGGTCTTTGCGTTTAAAAAGTACTGTCTATTTTGGGGGGGCTTCCCTGGTGGCGCAGTGGTTAAGAAGCTGCCTACCAATGCAGGGGACATGGGTTCCATCCCTGGTCCGGGAAGATCCCACATGCTGCGGAGCAACCAAGCCCGTGCGCCACAACTACCGAGCCTGCACTCTGCAACAAGAGAAGCCACCGCAGTGAGAAGCCTGCGCACCACAAAGAAGAGTAGCCCCCGCTCGCCGCAACTAGAGAAAGCCCATGCGCAGCAACGAAGACGCAACGCAGCCAAGAACAAATAAATAATTTTTTTAAAAAAGTGTTATCTATTTTTTGGAATAAGTAACATATTGATATATTTGAAAATTCAAAAAAATATGAAAAAGCGTATAATGAAAAGTCTTCTTCACACCCCTGAATCCAGCCACCCATTCCTGTCTCCAGAGGCAGCCAGTGTTACCAGCTGTTCTTATTTAACTTGGTCTTTAGTGTGTAGATGTACGTGCCTTGGTGTAAGGAACTCAGCTATCACCCTCACTTTCGGGGAGGAGCCCCAGAGCCAGGCAGTGCCATGCCCAGGCCCGAAGCTGGCCCGTGGGATTCCCAGGAGATGAGCCCAGGCCTGGGGCTGCTGACGACCCCCTGGCTGAGTAGAGGAACTGGGGCCTTTCCAGTCCACACTAATCAGCTGGGTGCTTCCCTTGGAGGCCCGGTGGAGCTGTCATTGCTGGGGTGCTTGCCCTGAGCTAGACACTAAGAGCTGCTTAATTATAATCTCATCTAATTCTCTGAGGTTGGTGTCATCATCCCTATTTGACAGATGAGGCAACAGGCTCAGAGGGGTTAAGTCCTGGCCAAGATGACCCAGCATCGGGGTTCCAGCCCAGGTCTGTCTGCAGAGCTGTGCTCTTAATGTCAGCATCTTGTCTCCCTCAGATGTAAATTCTCTGCACAGTCGCTCCCCTCCAGCCCTTCTCTTGTGTCTTCCATCTCCTTTCCCTCCTTCTCACTTTTTTCCCTCAATAATATCAATTCTACCTTTAGGGAATGGCATCGCCTCTACGGACTTAGGTACCTGTCCTTTTCTTCCCTCCTCTCCTTGATTATCTGGGCTGGCCGGGAGCTCTTAAAGGTGAGGGAGTGCAGGTTACTGAAGGTGCCCCTCCCCGCCTGTTGGTGGGGACAGAGGGAGCACGGGTGGAGGGAGAGAGAAAAAAGACCCGGTTAAGCTTTTATTATGAACAAGGAGAGGAAATTAAATTGAAATAGATGGAGAATTTGTTAACATTTTATGCAGCTACCCGAAGTTCAAAACCCTTTTGAGCTGTGTCAGCTCGATTTTCCCCAGCACGGTAAACTCTGGAAAAAACTACAAGCACACTGTTAAGATCAGTGCAAACTCGTTCTCCGTCACTAAAGCTCAAGGGGAAATTGTAGCCAATCCTGAACGCCCCACACTCCACTAACTGAGGCATGAAGATTCCTCTCGTCTCCAGAATCTCCACATGAATCGTCTTTGCTGTTGCCCTGCTCTCCCTACCTCCTCCTGGGGCCTGGCTCTGGGAGCTGTGGGCATGCAGGTGGCAGGAAATCCAGCGCAGCCAGGTGCTGTCAACCTGTCTCCCTTCCCCTCCCTGAAGAGGGCCTTCGGAAGCAAGGCTACTAAGGGGCATTTTCACTCTGCACAGGCAGCTCCTGGGAACTAACATGAGGGCCACCAGACAGACCCACACCCCTGCCCCACTGCACTCCAGCCCTGCTCAGGGCCTGGGATCCTATGGTTAGACCCTTTTCTTTGGGTGAGACTTGGGCCGCAATTAGTCCTGCTTTTTTAATGAAAATCACCTTGGGATGGGGGTGTATATGTTTCCACACCTGCTCAACCAAGTGCACATACCAAGTGCCAGCTAGGTGGTGAGGATCGGGGGGTGGGGTGATGACGTACGCACGCAGCTGCCTTCTGGGCACAAGGCCGGGTGTGTTGTGGGTGGGCTCTCTACTCCCGGGAGCCATCCTGCAGGGTGCTGCCAGATGGCCAATCAGAGGCTCGGGGAAGGTAAGTAACTTGCCCCAAGTCACACTGCAAAATCAGCTGCGCTCACCCCTCCCATGGGGTTCCCTGACAGGTAGAAGACAGCTGCAGGACGACGTGGTAAATTGTGCAGGGGCCCCCAGGGTAGCCCCGAGGAGGGAAGCCCAGTAGCCCAGCCTGGGGAGGAGGAGACACTTGGGCCGAGTGTTGGAGGGTGCGCAGGGGTTAAACAGACCCCAAGGGATGGGAACATGGAGGAACAAAGGACCCCAGACTTGAAGAACTGCAAGATGTCTCAGGTAGGTGGGGAATATGCTGGGGAAGACACAGGGCCTTGTCTAAAAAGACTCCATTACTGATTGCCCAGGCAGTGTCCTGACTACTTCACTGACACCATCCCAGTTAACCCTCCCAAGAAGCCTTGACCCAAAACTAAAAATAGAACTACCATAGGACCCAGCAATCCCACTACTGGGCATATACCCTGGGAAAACCATAATTCAAGAAGAGTCATGTACCACAATGTTCATTGCAGCTGTATTTACAATAGCCAAGACATGGAACCAACCTAAGTGTCCATCAACAGATGAATGGATAAAGAAGATGTGGCACATATATACAATGGAATATTACTCAGCCATAAAAAGAAACGAAATTGAGTTATTTATAGTGAGGTGGATGGACCTAGAGTCTGTCATACATAGTGAAGTAAGTCAGAAAGAGAAAAACAAATACCGTATGCTAACACATACACATGGAATCTTAAAAAAAAAAAAAAAAAGTCATGAAGAACCTAGGGGCAGGATGGGAATAAAGACGCAGACCTACTAGCAAACGGACTTGAGGACATGGGGAGGGGGAAGGGTAAGCTGTGACATAGTGAGAGAGTGGCATGGACATATATACACTACCAAACGTAAAATAGATAGCTAGCGGGAAGCAGCTGCATGGCACAGGGAGATCAGCTCGGTGCTTTGTGACCACCTAGAGGGGTGGGATAAGGAGGGTGGGAGGGAGGGAGACGTAAGAGGGAAGAGATATGGGAACATGTGTATATGTGTATAACTGATTCACTTGGTTATAAAGCAGAAACTAACACACCATTGTAAAGTAATTATATTCCGATAAAGATGTTTTAAAAAGAAAAGAGAGAAGAGAAGCGTTGACCCTGTTTTACAGGCGGGCTTAGTGATGTACTGGAAGTCACATGGTTTGGCAGAGCTGGGGTTTGAGCCCTGGTCCCCGAAAGGAGGTTCCACGCTTGTAATCACTGTATTACTTTGGAGGGGGCTACCTTTCCAAGGCACAAGTGTAAGAACTCTTCACTTGGAAGCCTCTTACTGACTGTATTTCCAAGCCTCAAACAAAGACTCACAGCCTAACTACAGGACAGGAGAGTGGAGTCGGGACTGGCCTGGAAAGCCTCAGACCTCTGTGCCTCAGTTTCCTCCTCTGCAAAGTGAGGTGTCCTGAGTCTCAAGGATTCAGCGCAGCTCCCATGTGCCCAGAGCTCTCCGCTAAGTGCCAGGGGGGAGAAGAGGGAGGGCAGAGGAGGGATGCCCCGAATGCCCTCAGTCAAGCTCTCGAGATGAGAGTCACCTGGATGAGGGAACTGAGCTCCTGGATGAGCAGTGCTTTACCCACCACTCTATTCCACTCTCGACTGGGCAGATGACACTTGCTACCTTGTTCCAAGTGCTGGGTGACACGAAGAGGCCTCTGGGCTTGGGACGTCCTCTTTAATCAAGAACTACTTGAGAGCATTTTGTACTTTTAGCACCGAACTCAGTGCCCGGCACAGAGTCGATGCCCGATGATGTTTGCTAAATGAACGAGAAGAGGTGCAGGGTGGGGAGACTGCCTCTTGTGAGCCCCTTCTGAAGCACCCAGCGCCTGCACCCTCTCGGCAAGGCCCCTCTGCCCTACCTTGCCCAAACTCTGACCAGAAATCAGAAGAAAGCCTGGTCCTGTCAGTACCCGGGAGCTCCTGGGATGACATGGGTCCTCCTGGGATGAGGGTCCTATTGGGGCCCTCAAAGATGGCTTAGGACACAGATTCTCCTGTTTTCCCAAGTCTCTGACCATTCAAATTCTCCTGCCCTTTGTTCAGGGTCCATCTGCTCCAGGGGGGCTCCAACTCAAACTGAGCACCTATTTTCTGACTTCCTGTTGCCCTCAGAGTGGGGACCACTTCATTGGGCCCTTGTTCAGACTGTTCTCCATTGCTCTGAGTGTGTAGCTCCCTCCTAGCTGAAGGCCCTGAGGATAAGCATTGTCTCCTTTTCCAACCTATCTCCTAGTGCTGGGATGGTCAAAGAGGGCAGTGGGAACACAGCAGAAGGCTAAGGATTTAAATGGAATGTGCCCAGTCATCCTCAATGCATGCTGAAACTCGTGGGTCAAAGGTAGATGAGACATGGTATTTACATAGTCTCAAGTAACCCCCTCCTGACACACACACAAGATACTAACAAATTACACAGGGAAAGGTAGTGATTTTACAGTGGAGTAACCTGGCAGACATCACTTTAACCTGGTGATCAAAGTTAATATCACCTGGAATGAAGGAAATAGCTATCATGGGCCTCCTGGTATAATTACTGAGAAGGACACAACATTACCTATTCTTGCTGAAAATGCATAGCTGAATTTGGTCATAAGAAAACAAACAAACCCAAATTGGGGAACATCCTACAAAATAAGTAGTTTGTACTCATCTAAAGAGACATGATGACTAAATACAACTTCTTTTTTTTTTTTTTTTTTTTGCGGTATGTGGGCCTCTCACTGCTGTGGCCTCTCCCATTGCGGAGCACAGGCTCCGGACGCACAGGCTCAGCAGCCGTGGCTCACAGGCCCAGCCGCTCCGCGGCATGTGGGATCTTCCCGGACCGGGGCACGAACCCGTGTCCCCTGCATCGGCAGGCGGACTCTCAACCACTGCGCCACCAGGGAAGCCCACAACTTTTTTTCTTAAGTTTTTATTTTAAATTGGAGTATAGTTGATTAACAGTGTGATAGTTTCAGGTGTACAGCAAAGCCACTCAGACATACATATACATGTATCCATTCTCCCCCAGACTCCCCTCCCATCCAAGCTGCCACATAACATTGAGCAGAGTTCCCTGTGCTATACAGTAGGTTCTTGTTGGTTATCCTTTTAAAATATAGCAGTGTGTACATGTCAATCCCAAACTCCCTGTAACTATCCCTTCCTTTCCCCCTTCCCCTTCGGTAACCATAAATTCATTCTCTAAGTCTGTGAGTCCGTTTCTGTTTTGTAAATGCGTTCATTTGTATCATTTCTTTTTAGATTCCGCATATAAGTGATATCATACGATATTTCTTTCTCTTTCTGACTTACTTCACTCAGTATGACAATCTCTAGGTCCATCCATGTTGCTACAAATGGCATTATTTCATCCTTTTTTATGGCTGAGTAATATTCCATTGTATATATGTACCACATCTTCTTTATTCATTTCTCTGTCAACAGACATTTAGGTTGCTTCCAGTCTTGGTTATTGTAAACAGTGCTGCAATGAACATTGGGGTGCATGTATCCCTATGGTTTTCTCTGGATATATGCCCAGGAGTGGGATTACAGGGTCATATGGTAGCTCTACTTTTAGTTCTCCATATTGGCTGTACCAACTTACACTCCCACCAAGAGTGTGGGAGGGTTCGCTTCTCTCCACACCCTTTCCAGCATTTATTGTTTGTGGATTTTTTGACGATAGCCATTTTGACGACTAATGCAATTTATGATCGTAGATTAGATCCTGGCTAGATTTTATTTTTCTTTTGTCGAAAAGGATATTTGAGGGAAGGAAATTAAAAAGTTAAAAAGGAAAGTTGGAAAGTTTTAAATATGGTCTGTAGATTAGATACTAGTGTTCTATTAATGTTCATTTCCTGATTTCAATCATGGTCCTGTGGGTATGCAAGAGGATGTCCTTGTTTTTAGGAAATACGTGCTGAATTATTAGGAAAAAGAAGAGTATTATGTCTGCAATTTACTCTCAAATATTTCAGAAGAAAAGTAATATGTGTGTTCGTTTATATATGTGTGAGAAAGAGTGAATGATAAAGCAAATGAGTTAAAATGTTAACACTGGGGAATACGGGTGAAGGGTGTACAGGAGTTCTTTGTATTATTTCTAAAATTTTCTGTAGGTCTGACTTCAAAATTAAATGTCTGAAAAAGAAAATGTGGCCCGTTTGAGCATTAGCTGGGTCAGCCTGGGGAGAGCTGTCAGCCGTTTGGATTGGGTGCTCCAGGGACCAGCACCCCTCCCACCCCTTCTTCCCCTGGAAACGTCCTGGGGATCTGAAAGGAGAAGCCCTCTGACATGGACATGAGCAGCTGGTGTCATGGGCTGCCTGATGGGGCCACTGTAGCTCCTGCCTGTAGACCACTGAGAAAACACTAGCCAGCCCTGGCTCCTGGGGGTGCCTATTCCCACCCTCATCCCCAGGAGCAGCCTGACTAGCAAAACAAGAAAACAACATCATCATCAGTTCTGAAGGGAGATGGGACAGATTTGAATATACTAGAGGTGGAGAGTGGAGACGGGCGGAGAGGGAAGGGCTGCGAGCCGCTCACAGGCGCCCTTATGGAGGTGGGCGGACCGCAGCCCCAGGGCCCCTGCTCTGGAACAGCTCTTGACTCTGTCTGCTCCAGACAGCCCTCAAGGCTGGGGTCTGGAGAGTCAGGGCTGTGGAAGCAGAGGTGGCCAGGACGCTGCATAGGGTATGAGGTGGTGAGAGCACAGTCCCGACTCCCAGGAAGGCAGCCCAGGCTGAGGGGAGAGACCGAGGTAAACAGTATTCTGCAACAGGCAGGTGTGCAGTGGGCTGCCCTGCTGGAGACCAAGGAGGGGGCGCTGGGAGCATCAGTGAGGTGGGGACCTGCAGCAGGTAAGCGAGACGGTGGGGGGCTGGCCGGCCTAGGTTTGCCTGGCTGCCATGGAACTCGCAGTTCTCCGTGCTCTGGAGGGGCCCGCTGCCCCTTGCCAGCCTTCAGATAAATGACAAAAGCACCTGATATGTAGAAAGTGCTTTGCAGTTGTTCACTCAGCAGATGCTTGAGCATCCTTTCGCCTCATCCCCATGTAGTCTGCGAGCCAGCTGTGCACGAGTGTGCTGCCCTACATTTTGCAGGTAGAGGCACTGAGTTTGCACTGGTGAAGGGACCTGCACATGTCACACAGCTACGGTGGCACAGCAAGGACTTGAACCTCAGCCTCTGACGGAGCACTAGGTAAACTGGAAACTGTTGCTGAGTAACGGAATCTACACAGTTCTCTTTCCACTGGGCCCTGCTCCTCCCCAAGTTTAAACACTAGGCCTAGCAATGAGCTCACTCATCTTGGGGTCCCTGTCTCCATGCCTTTGACACAGTGTTCCTCTCTCTGGGGCACCTTCCTTCCTTCCTTCCTGCCCTGGCCCAGCAACAATGTCTTATCTTCCAGGAAATTCTGATTGAAGTCCCCCTCCTAGGGGCTGCCGTTCAGGCCTCTGGGGCTGCACCGACTTCTGGGCACTTTAATTGCAGCTGGACACAGTTCCTAGGTGCTGCTGGAGGCCAGGAACCACATCACTGGACTTTGTCTTGTACCTAATGGACAGTTCAAAGATGCTTCAGAACTTCCTGAAGACCAGTGATTCTTGAACTCTTTGGATTACAGATTCCTTTGAGAATCTGATGAAAACTATGAATCCTCTGGTCCAGCTAAGCATCCAAGTGAGGAGGGAGGTGAGACAGGTAATGAGAGAGGGCTGTACGCAGGGCAGCTCTCTAGCCAGACTGATGCTTTTGGAAGGGATTTCACATCATGGGGAGAGAGAGCTTTCATTTCTAATAGAGCCCCACTCTAACACCTCCCCCTGGACAGGACAGGACAGGACAGAACAGAAGGCCGCTGGAGTCCCTGGCCACATTTCTCCGTTCAAAGGCTCAGCTGGCAGATTCCGGGGAGGCGCCCCTAGCCAGGCCCTTCTGGGCTGCGGCCGCATGTGCTGCTCCACCTGCCGGGTGAGAAGCAAGCAGAGAGGCGGGGAGAAGGACTGCTTGGGGGTCACGCTCTCAAGTCCCTTCTCAGACTCATTGCTACTCAACTTTCTTTTTTCTCCAACTCAGTAAATCTTCTATTATTCTCCAAGTTGATATAGTAAGCTGTGTCATTTTGAGAAGAAATACACAATGGTTTATTAGAGGAATCATGGATCTCCTCATTCATGCTTAGAAAAAATTTATTACAATGTAAGAAAGTCTGAATAGCACGAATTTATTATAATGATTTAACACTCCTGCACTTGAGTTAAAAATGCCCCTCCATAAATAACTGTCCCTGGAAAACATAGCAAATTTACACAGTTTCCCATTCCTCAGTGTTATATAAATCCAGCAAGCTTAAATCACTTCCAGCCGGGAAGGCGAACACCACCCACTGGGGCTGAAGCTCATCCTGTCTCAACCGGCAGCCACAAGAGGCAGGAGAGCAAACTCGCCTTCCTACAGCCCCTCCTCTCAGCACCAGACAAGTCCACCGCAGAGCTTAAAGTGGCTCAAGTAGGGGGAAGAGAGGGACAAAGAGGGGAAAAACCAGAGTTTATAACTGCTGCACAGGTGAAGGACAGTGTGTCCTGGGCATCCCCACAGCCATCAGGCCGTGGGTCGTGGTCTGCGTGCCGGTGCCATCGCGGTGCCCGCCAAGGCTGCCAGCCGTCGGCTGCGGAGGAGGGGGCGGGAGAGGCCAGTGCCACACGCTGTCCAGACTTCAGCCGGAGCCTGGCCTTCTGGCCAATCACCTCTTCAGCTCCTCACAAACGCAGCCCTGCGCTTCCCTCCTGGGCCTCTGGTTCCTCCTGTTCCAAGGAGCCCCTCTCAGAGCCTCCTCTGGCCCCACTGGTCACCCTGCCTGCCCTACTTTCATGGACACTTTGGCTTCACCATTCTTGCTTTCCTCTGGGCTAGTTTCCAGGGCTAGGTCAGCATGCCAGGCCCCAAACTTGTAAGGTAGGGATATCATCTCCATTTTTGCAAATAATTTTCTAAGTTATTATATCTGAGGCCTAGTGGGTATGAGTAACTTGCTTAAATGTACACAGCTCACAAATGGTAAGGCTGGGTTGATTCCAAGGTCAATATATGCTGTATTTAGACACTTAACATTCTAATAGGGAGGACAGACAGTGCACAAAACAGTACAGCACAGTTTGAGGTGGGCCGTCACAGAAGGCTCTACAGGGTATTGTTGGAGCCCAGAGAAGAGTTGATACTGATGCCTGGGGGGAGGGGGGCGGAGAGGAAAACATGGCCGCGGTGACGCTGGAGCCAGGCTCTGGGAAGATTCCCCCCAGAGGAAGGGTCTGCAAAAGCCACGCAGGCAGGAAAGAGCGGCGCCTTCGGGAGATGCCGAAGGCTGTGAGGTGCAAGGGGAGCAGACGAAGGGAGGGAGGTGAGGAGGACGGGGATGTGGGCCAGGCGCCAGGAGCCTGGGACGCCCCTCTCAGGGGTGTGCTCCTTGCCCGAAAGCACTGCCGAGTCCTTGGATTTTAGGCAGGGAAGTTACAAATCTCAGATTTGTTGCAGAAAGAGAAGCCTAGTCAGTGCGGGGACGCAGTGGAGGCATCCCAAGCCCCACTCTCCCCGAGGCCTCTCAGCACGGTCCTCTCTTCCTATGAGGGAGTGGCAAGCAGCCTGGAATAGTGTCAAGAGTGCTGGACTTTGGAAACACGGCTCTGTTTCATTTCTTCCCTCCCTGGCTCCCTTCCTCCCATGCACCTTACCTATCCATCTGTGTGATACACAATGAATGAGAGCCTGCAATGTGCCAGGAACCATGCTAAGCTCTGGGGAGTTAGTGATAAATGAGACTGACAACTTAGTCTGACTGTATGGTCTAAAGGAGGAATCAGATATATAGGTAACCTAGCACAGTAAACGTTACTGTGTGCAAAGGGATAACGGATGCGCAAAGGGCTAAAAGAGCTCATGAGACAGTCAGGAAACGAACATTACGGTGCCTTCAGGAACTAGGAGAAGCTCATGGTGGTTGGAGGACAGAAGTCAAGAGAAAGAAAGAGCAGGAAAAAGGAGCTGGAGGTCTCCAGACTGCAGTGGAGCCTTGTGCACTGCGCTCAGAAGTCCAAGCTCTCTCTTAAGGGCAATAGGAAACTATCTAACACGTTAAGCTGGGGTGTGACATAACGATGACCCTGGTAGTTTTCTGGAGAATGGTAATAACAGGTAACCCATATTCAGTGCTGATTTATTCTCTGCTGAGCACTCTTCACACATTGGTTCATTTAACCTTCACAGTAACCCTGTGAGGTAGGTTCTGTTATGGTCTCCACTTAAAGCTAAGAGTGAGGCAGCGAGAGGTGAAGTCGCATACTGAAGCATGAATCCAGGGCACCTGACAGGAAGGCCAGTGAAGAGACTGTTGTACTAGAGAAGCGTCAGCAGAGAGAGAGAGAGAGGGAGAGAGAGAGAGAGAGCAGTGGGCAGGCTGAGAAGTAGGAGGACGTGGTGCTACTTGGAGACTGAGGGTAGGAGGGCGGAAGGAGTGAGAAATGACCCTCCCAAACCCCAGTTTCTGAATTCCATCCATTTGGAATGGTCTAGCGGACGACCTTGGTTAAGTCTTGGTTAAGTCTTTCATTATTGGTGCCAAAGGTATCACCCTCAAATTTTAGGTGTGCATCGACGTATGCCTAGCCTCATTCCATAAAGGATTTGAGGTGGTTCACAAGAAAAACCCCATATGATGAAATGATTTTTTTTTAAGTATGAAAAGAGGCCCCATCTCATAAGGATTGAATAAGACACACAGGGCCAGCCCAGGGTCTGGTGCCCAGTTAGTGCTTTGTGAGTTTCTGATGTTTTCCTGGCACCCATCGGCCTCTACTCACATGCCTGACAGGGTCTGGGTTTCCATCCTTCTTTCCTGGCTCTTTCTTTCCCTCCCATACCATCACCCTACAGTGACGTTATTTTTCTTCCCCATCTCTATTTCTTCCTATCCATGGCTTTGTTCTCCCCTTTGTTTGTTGAAAGTAGTCCCTGATTTTTGCATCTCCAAGGAGCCCCTTTGATGATAACCCCATGTACCCCACGTTGGGAAACAATCTGTTTCCTGAAATGCATATATAGATTTATCTGCCCATGTTTATTAAGCACAGATTAACGTGTTGCGCATATAGATATGCCAACAAATCAGAGGTGACCCCCCTGCCCCAATAACTGAGGTCATCACGACTTGATAGAGTGATTTCCAGTTGAACATAAAGAAGTAATGTTACAGTTGGCCTGTGCAGCTCTTCTCCACAGACACGCAAGGTTTCCATCAGTCTTCCTAAAATCATGAGAACTGCTCACGGATTACTGGTAAACCCTGTGGCAACCAGGCTGGGAATCAAGGGGAGGCCCCCACCAAGTTGGGAAAGTGCCCTGTAGCCAGCCCGAACTTTCACGTCCATCAGCTATTCTGGTCTCGCCTTCCTTTCACAGGCTGATTTCTAAGATGAGCGGCCCTGGACTCACTCTCCCCAACACCTTGCAGGATGGCTTCACCCAAGCCCAGTTCGGAGCCATAGTGATCAGGTGTTTGCTCTTGACTTTCCAGCACTCCTTGGCCGGCCAGCAACCAATGCCCATGGACACTTCTTTTGTGATAGCTTTATGAGATCTAATTCACATACCATACAATGTACCAATTTGAAGGGTACTGTTCAGTGGTCTTTAGTATATTCACAGTTACGCAACCATCACCACAATCAAGGAGAAACCCCATACTCTTTAGCACTCACTCTCCATTACCTCTATTTACCCCTGCCCTAGGCAACCATTAATAGACTCTCTGTCCCTGTAGATGTGCCTATCTGGACATTTCATATAAATGAAATCCTACCATGTGTGGTCTTTTGCGAGTGGCTTCTTTCACTTAGCATAATTCATGTTGTAGGACGTATTTCATTCCCTTTTATGGCCAAATATTCCACTATGTCTATATGCCACATTTTGTTTATCCATTAATCAGCTAATAGACATTTGGGTTGTTTCTACCTTTTGGTTATTATGAGTAACGCTGCTATGAATATCCATGCAAAAGTTTTTGTGTGGACATATACTTTTATTTCTCTTGGGTATTCACCTATGAGTGAAATTGCTGGTCATATGGTAACTTTATGTTTAACTTTTTGAGGAAATTACAGACTGTTTTCCAAGGCAGCTGTAGCATTTCACATTCCCACCAGCAGGGTATGAGGGTTCATGGACATTTCTTACTTTCCTTTAAGATCTTCCCCTTTGACACTACTGGGGTTTAGCACCTTATCAACCCTCCTGTCTAGTGCTTCCGTGAAGGGAGCTCCACTGGAGCAATTTCTGACTTCTTTCCGCATCCCCTACTCATCACTCCCTCCTCGATGCTCTATTATTTATCTTTTCAGCCAGTGGCAATCTGACTTTTGGTGCACATTCTCAACTGAAGCAAGGCTGATCTAAGTGCTGCATTCGAGGTCTTTCTTTCCAACTCAGTCCCGGGCATGTGACGTGGATCCTAGGTTGTCTGATCTGCAGCCCCTAACTCTCCTTTGGGTGGGTCGTCATAAGGTCTGCACTTGGGAGGAGGTATTAGCAAGCCTGATGGTAGTGGCATATCAACTCTACACCCTTCTATCCAGTCCTACAGATGGGGGTGGCAATCTCTCAACACCTCACCTGACCTGTGGCACTAGCTTCGTAACAATTGGTGTCTCTGCCTAAAGTGCCACCCGCTTAGGCTAGAGGAAGCCTTGTACAGTAGAAAGAGCACAGCTGTGGAACTAGACAGCTCGTCTCCAGGCCACTTACTAGCTCTGCCATTTAGCAGCTGAGGCCCAACACCTAACCTCTCCAAGATCAATTTCCTTATCTCTTACAGGGGGATACTATCACCTATGTTTTGGGGTTGCTGTGTGGACTAAATGAAATAAGGTATCTATGGACCTTGCTCAACACTTAGTAGGCACACAGTAGATGCTTCCTTCCAACCTTATCCCATCCCCTCTGATAGAGCCTGACACTACTGCAAGGTAGATATTTCTAAACAAGTCATTCCAAGATAGTTTATGGATTTTGTTGCTCGAAGGATGGAACTCCACTGCCTGACATTTAACATTCTTCACAATTTGGGCCCAGCATATTTCTCTCAGTGTAGGTCGATGCCTTCTCTCTGGAACCTCACCTACTAGCTGTGATCTCCTCAGCATTCTTTCAAAACACATCTTGAGCTTTCTTGCCAATGAACACTCAACTTCTGCACCTTCCCACCCCCCAAGTCCCTCCCCACTCTCCATCCATCTTAGATACTCTGGCAAAGCCTAGGTCAAATCTCCCTCCTTTTACTCCTTCTCCCACAAATCCTAAGTAAACTCAGCCCAGCAATTTGCTCTCTGAAACCATAGTGTTTACAGCTTCCTACCAGTTGCTGGAAGACATACTGTGATGGCTTTTGTTTTATTATTGTTAAAAATTTAAAGTACGAAGCTTTGTCTTCTTCTATCTAGTCTGTAAGTTAACTGAGACATAAATGATAATAATGATAGCTACCATTAGTGGAACACTTTGTATGTGCCAGGTACTATTCCTAGGCCCTGCACATACATTATTTCACTGAATTTCACCCTTACAACCATCCTATGATGTATGCGTTATCATCCCAATTTTACAGATTAAGAAATCTAGGTTTAGTGTGGTTAATATATTGCCCAAGATGATTCAGCTAGGAAGCAGTGTAACTGAGATTTGTATAAGGTCTACTGAGTTCCACAGCTTGTGCTGTTAACCTCTTCCTTAGTGGGATCAACAACATCTAACACTGGGCCCAGGGAGCCACTCAGCTGGCCAAGAGCACTGATGAAGACAAGCCTTGGGTTCTGGCAAGTCATGGTCAAAGTGGTCGCCCCACTGGCAACATATGATATAGGTCATTCCTACTGGTTTTACTAGCCACCTCCCATGCCAATTGAAGGTGGGCCTCACCCTCATTGTAGCCACTGTCTTTTCAGAACAAGTCTTAACTAGGGCTGTAACAGCCTTTATTATTTAGAGAAGACAGTGATGTCCATTATGCCACCTGGAGAGATTTATCTTTTTCCCAGGGGTATTTCTTGAGATAGCCTTCCCATGGCCTCTACCTCCACAAACAGAAAGAAGTTCCAGATGGTGGCACTTGAGGGTTACTGACCTAAAACCCCCCTGAGGAATGGACATGCTGCATTTTTGCCCCCTTGGCCCAAGTGGTTTGTGAGAGCTCACTTCTAACAGATGGTGGTAGAATGTTCAGTCCTAGTTGAGATTCTTAAAAATGTTCATCTTGGAATACCAGATCAAGGTAGTGATGTCCTGCAGTGGGGAGAATACCAGCTTGGCAGCCAGACTGGCCACTGTCAGGATGCAAGAGCTCACCTTTCTCTGAACTTTCTTCATCTGTAAAATGAAAGTGATGGATTCTATGGGCTCTAAGGTCCAATCCAGCCACAGAATTCTGTGACTCTGGAAGGTGATGGCGGGGGGGGGGTGGTGGTAAGGAGTGGAGGTAGAAAAGGCCCTGAGCATTTTCTAGGTGCTCACTCAATTCTGAGTGTGCCTGTGGTGGAGGTGGATGGGAGGGAGAATAGCTATGGAGCTGAAGCCTGAGAGGGTAGAAAATCCCAGTTCTAAATGGAACAATGGAGTCCAAGGGGCTCAGGAACAATCCACTTTGAATAGCAACTCTGAGAAACTCTGAGGAACTGTGTAGATGGCTACTCATTTATGAAACTGGCTCTCTAGCTGCCAGGTTATTCTTCCTCTGAGGACCAGGGTGTCACCCTCACCCTACTCATCTCTAGCTTTGTTCCTAGACTCAAGGGTTATCTTATTACAATCGGGGCAACGATTACTTTGCTCATTTTCAGCTTGGGAGCCAGTTGAGTGATGATTTTGTCCTTGCCACCTCTGTCTCTGAGGGGAGCTGCAAAGCCTCCTGGTTCAGGGGAAGGTGTCAGGCTGACTGGGGGAGCAGGGGCAGGATAGAGTCTCTGGCTGTCTTGGTTGAATCCACAGAACTGGCTGTCTTGGTGATCTCTGAACTGGGCATTTCAGGTACCCAAGCCCTTGCCTATGTTCTACCAGCACCGAAAGCCAACTAGGCAGCACTATTTTTCTTGTGTCAAAGTGCCGAGACATTTCTTTGCTAAGCAGTTTTGGGGAAAAGCACAAAGAAGGGACTCAAAGGTGTGCACAGATGGAACCTCCCATTCTAGTGACCACACAACCTAGAGGAGGCCTGGTGTTCATGTGATGGGAGTGAACCGGACTCAGCCAGGAAAACCTGTAGGATGTGGCAAACTACTTCCTTTCTTTCAACTGACCATTCCTGTTTTTTTTTAACAAATACTAAGAGAAATAACATTTTGATAACCTGAGGCTCTTCTCTTGCTTTCAAGCTATACTCCACTTATCCGATGGGGGATGTTCAAGGAACAATTCAATATCAACACCACATGGGGACAATAGCCACTGAGATGTTGGGTATGACGGCAGACTTCGTCCAGCTCTGTTCCTTTAGGCCTGTCCCCTCCCCAGAGTCTGACCAGCAAATACCTCATGTGAACAATAGTACTGAAAAGAGCGCCGAGTGGAAGGAACGGCTCTGGGGGAGGAGAGAGCCCCTCCCTCCCCGTGACATTCGGGGTGCTCTGGACAAGTCCCCCCATGGAGGTCAGGTTTGTAAACACAAATGTGCCTCCTGGAAGGGTGGCTGTCAGAGAAA
Organism: Mesoplodon densirostris; assembly: GCF_025265405.1. Lineage (NCBI taxonomy): Eukaryota > Metazoa > Chordata > Mammalia > Artiodactyla > Ziphiidae > Mesoplodon > Mesoplodon densirostris. The sequence continues at coordinate 52,525,386 of NC_082675.1, read as the reverse complement.
GCTTCTCCTTGACTGACTCTTGTCTTCTAAACCAAGCACTTTGGGCCCTACTTAAGGAGCTTCCATGGGCATTTGTCCTGACCCGTTTTGTAAACACTGGTTGGTCTTTCTCTCCCAGAACAGTGGGGAGCAGGGTAGGCAATGTGGTAACACTACCTGCAGCATCGCCAACACGTGTCCAGTCTTGCTTTGGGGAAATGGCTGGAGGCTGGGCAAGCGCATTACAGCCAGTCACTGTTGGGAGTGCTTAACAGGGAGGAAAGGCAGATTCCTGTGTGCCAGGCCCTCTCCCTTGGTAGATTAGTCTGCAATTAGGTCAAGCCTCTAGGCTTTACAAAAGCCTCGAGGCTCTACAACAACCTTTTCATACATATATATATAGATTTCAAAGTGAGACACAGATTAAAATGTTAACATATATTGTTCAATTCATAATGAAGATGTTAGACTAGACACAAATTCACATCCTATTGCCCTGACGACCAGGAAATGCCTACAGGATAGAGAAAGGCAACTGGTGGGGGCGGGGAATGTGGCATATGAAAAATAGGTTGATTGATGCTCTGCTGAAAATCCATCTTTGCTCTTCCAAATTGCTCATTCAGGAGAGGTAAAGAAGCAATTAAACTCCATTTTGTGGCTTGTGACCCCCCCACCAAAGCCTTTAGTTTAGGTCCTGTTTATGACTGTTCTAAAGGCAAATAAGCTTCTTGAAGAAATCACAATCCTTTTCTTGGTCTTTCTGGCATCCTCTTACTCCAGAGAGCAGTAAGGACACTGGTGTCCAGAATAGGAAAGTGTGGTTATGGATGATCCGAGGGAGCTGGGTGTACTTAAGGTGGTCATGACACGTGGGGCAAGGAAAAGATAGCTCTGGAAACCTAACTTTAACTGAGAAAATGGTCAAGGGCTCTCTGTTTGTTTTCACCCAGTTTTTGGCCACACCAAAGAAAGCTCTACATTCCAAAGGCTTCTGGAATGGGAAGAAACTGATTCAGTTACTTTCTTAGGGGTGAACTTTAAGAGGAAATTGTAATCTGCAATAATTTTCAACCTTTCAACTGAATGACTACAACTGGTTTGTCCCGACCTGATATTTACCTCAGATTAAGAATATGGTATTGGTAGGCTATATTCTTCTCTCCTCCAAAGAACAAAAAGACTCAAGTGAAGGGAGGTTGGGCGGAGGTGACAGGGCCTCGGTCTGAAGAGACAATGAGATTTGGATTTACCCAGACAAGGAAGTTGCTCCAGAAGGCTTTGGTAGCCTGAAATAATCTAGGTTTTTTTTTTTTTTTTTTGCGGTACGCAGGCCTCTCACTGTTGTGGCCTCTCCCGTTGTGGAGCACAGGATCCGGACACACAGGCTCAGCAGCCATGGCTCACGGGCCTAGCTGCTCCACGGCATGTGGGATCTTCCCGGACCAGGGCATGAACCCATGTCCCCTGCATCGGCAGGCGGACTCAACCACTGTGCCACCAGGGAAGCCCTGAAATAATCTAGTTTTGATAAAGACTTCAGGGAAGCCATGCAGTCTCACTAAGTGCAGGCTGCCCTGCATGGTCTGACATTAGCTACCAATAATGACTGACAGGCTTAGTCTCAGTTCAGGCCAGGGGTTGGTGAAAGGGAGAGAGAAAAAAACAACACGCTCCATACCAATTAAAGTCATCAAGTAATGCATATCTTCCCCTGGCTTCCAATGACTGGAGAGTTTTAAACTCACTGGCTCCACCAGGCTCATCATACTGCCCATAAGCTTGGGAGGCCACTAGAGTCCACTGTAAGCTGAGGGACCCATCTCAAGAGCTCTGCCGAACAGGAGAGCAGAGAGAGTACGTCTCGAGTGTACTTCTTCCACAGGCTTTCTCTGTGAGGCCCAGTGGGAGAAAGGGGGAGACTCTGCGTGGGGTGGTGGAACATTATGAGCAGAGCACGTGCAAGGCCTGGTCAGTTGGGGCCTTGACTCCACATGGGGAGAGAGGGGAGGCCAGGGGAAGTCTGTCAGCCTGTAGCAGCTGATGGGAAGTTCACCAGGGTGAATAAAACAGACACTTGGGGCAAGGAAAAATACTGAGAGAGTGCTCTTATTTATCCTGGGAAATGGCCGACCATAGGACAAGCATTTCAGGCCAGTGCCTCCCTTAGGGCAGTACTCGCTTGTGTAATCTAATGCTGGTTTCTAAGGGTTGGGAGGGCCTCCCTCTAGCTCATTAAGCCCTTTTGGTTATAGGGTGGGCAGCAGCCAGGCTGATGACTGCTGAGACTGACTCACAGTTGGCCCTCAGTGTTGCTTATGATGGGAGGGGCACCACCAACTCTAACCTCAGAATTAACTGACTGACTTAGAAAGAGGTAGGTGGTAAGAAAACAGGGTGGAGAGGTAAAAGGGTCTATCTTTCTGAAATTGCTTATGTTACAAAGGGGCTACGTTTAAACTAGAGGGATCTCTCAATGGAAAGGTTTTCCTTATGTACAAAAGAGAGCCAACCTTTTCCAGCAAAATATTGAGAAGGAAACACTCTTGAATGAGGCTGAGTATGCAAAGGCCTCTGCCATGCAGAAAGTGTCCTATGTTAATGTTCTAATCTCTGCTTGGCATAGAAAAGCTACTGTCCTCCATCCCCGATCCGTCCTTAATGTGTTATCTACTGATTGGTCTGATCAGAAACACCCTGGGTGGTTAGAATGATTTCTATATTCGACACGTAACAGGATGCTAGTGAGATAGGTCCCTCCCTGTGAAAGGAGAGACACAATTACGTTGCAGTCAAATAATTTAAAATCCCGGATCAGTATATAAAAACACCCACTCATTTCTGACGGAAATTTTGCAGCATGTGCTTCAGTGTCAAATGAAAAAGATATCTTCCAGAATTTGATCCTCCTCCAGGTCTTCAGGGGTCCTGCCTGCTCTGGTCTTGTTCCAGGTTGACTTTAGAGGACTGAGTAGGCAAGTACTGTGATGCCATGACCCAGCTTCTCTGGAGCGATGGGGCCGCGGTTTGGAAGCAGTCTTGGGACTCAGAGATTGAACCAAATCCAATAGAGATGTCTCATACCTGTTAACACATACAACCCAGACAGAAAATGATCAGATCAGTAAAACATTAAAATCCAAAAAGCCCACAGAGATGGGCTGCCCAGGGCAAGAATCAGATCACAGATCACATCATATGCAGGATGGCCTTCTAGGGGAACTTTAGGGAAGGTAAACACCAGAGGGGCTCTGCTGTCTGTCTGTCTCTAAGCTCTTCTTTTCTGCTGACTACTAACATTCTTTTCTAACCCGTGAAGACAGACCGTGGAGTGGAGTGGGCAAAGTAATCATGAAAACAATAACAATATTAGTAGCAACGTTTATCGCAGGCTTACTAAATCATCAGGCACTGTTCTCAATGCTTTACATGTATCTCACTTTCATTTAACCCTCTACATAATCCTATGAGGTAGGTCCTGTATACTCTGATCCCCATTATATACACGAAGAAAGCAAGGCTCAGAGAAGTAACTCATCTAGCAAGAAGACACTGCATGGCAGGGTCAGGATTTGAACCCAGGTCATTTGCTTCCAGCCCTTGTACACAGGACACTATGCTGCCTCTCAACTTCTTTGCAGCCAGACAGACTTGGCTGAAATCTCTGCTCTACCACGTGCAAGCTCTGTGACTTAGGGAAAGTTATTCAGTCTCTCAGTTCAGTTTGTCATGCGTAAGGGATCAACAGAAATCCTGTTAGGATTAAATTAATGAGTTGGTATAAATTAACATATGATAAGTACTCAAACGAAATGAACCACCATCAACCACAACAAAGACCGGTTTTCACCCAAAGAAGGTGATGTTGTGTATATGGTGGGATTGGAAGGGAGTCCTCTATGATGAGCTCCTTCAGGAAATCCAAACAATTGATTCCAACAAGTACTGCTCCCATTTAGACCGACTGAAAGCAGCACTCGACAAAAAGTGTCCGGAATGAGTCAACAGAAGATGCATAATCTTCCATCAGGATAACGCAAGACTGCATGTTTCTTTGAAGACCAGGCAAAAACTGCTACAGCTTGGCTGGGAAGTTCTGATTCATTCGTCGTAATGGAAAATATTTCAATTCCCTGGAAGACTGTAAGAGGCACCTGGAAGAGTTCTATGCTCAAAAAGATAAAAAGTTTTGGGAAGATGGAATTATGAAGTTGCCTGAAAAATGGCAGAAGGTAATGGAACAAAAGGGTAAATACGTTGTTCAATAAAGTTCTTGGTGAAAATGAAAAATGTGTCTTTTATCTTTACTTAAAAACCCAAAGCACTTTTTGGCCAACCCAATAAAATGTGATGGGACAAGGGAGCATGTGTGTGAACAGAGGAGATATGCCAGGCATGTATATGTGGGTTCTGGCCCATAGCACAGTGTGTATGCCAAACAGTTGGCTGTCTGCTTGGTATGCACATTCATGCCAGAATCAGTCTGGGGTGGTGCAGGGCCCCAGATTAGTGATGGTGATGGTGGCAGAAGCAGCAGTTGGTGGTGGCAGTCGTGGGAGGCTGGCTTGCCTATCTTCCCAGAGCTCATTCCCAAGGCAAAAATATTAGCTCTCTGGCCTGATCACTGGGATAAGAACTGCTAGTGTTTAGGCAATAAACATCAATAAATTATTACAAAATAAAAGCATACGCATGGACATTGTAATATAGCATATCAAAGAGATATCAGAAATCTTCAAAGAGTTTAGAGTCTCTGGTTTTAAAAACTGCTGCAATATTGCAAAGCAAATATCCACAGGCTGAGAAACAGAAATTAAATATAAAGATTGTTGCATTTGATGGAAAAGAACATTGTTTTTATATGCAGCTTCAAATGAACTAATTAATGAGGAATACAGTTTTAAAATTAATTTTTTCTTTGTAATTTAAGATACAGTAATAGAAAGCATAATAGGCGTTTTGAATTACCTACAAACCATTAGGTGACTTTCGGTTTCTCATATGACCTCTACAAGTTACAGAAAATGCCAGAGAAAACATTAAAATGGCATTGTATAAATTTAAATTTATATACATACATGAAACTATGTGTATGAAGAGTTAAATCTTTAAAAAAAATTGTTCCATAAGAACCATCAGTTCTAGATACACTAAAATATACTAATTATATTTGTATAATATACAAAATATACTATTTATATTTGAAATAATTTATCAGAAATCTATCCAAATGTCACAGCTTATAAAATATCCTTAACAGTTCCAGTGTCAGTTGCCTCAGCAGAAAGATCTTTCTCAAAATTAAAAATTACCAAAATTTATGTGTGATGTTTCATTTGCTAAGAGCAACTAATCTGATTTTAAGTATATCACTTAAAATAAAGTTGCTAAAAGTATAAACTTTGATAATCTAATAAATGAATTTGAAAAAACATAAACCAGAAAAATCTTATGATCAACCAAGTTATCACATTAATAAAGTATTATTATTTATTATATTATATAAAATTATAACATCAAAAATATTTTTTTGCTATCTGCGGGTTTATATTACTCATGTATCACCTGTTATTTTATAAATTTCTTCTTAAAGGAAAATGCTTTGTAGTTTAGTCCCTTTAACTGCATTTTTCATCCTACCTTTTGAAGAAGGGATTTTCATATTGCACTGGTCTTGTAAGTTATGTAGCTGACCCTGCCCTTAAGTCCCAGGCAAGACCTTGAAATGAAACAATTTCAAGGTCCAGTGCGTAAGCTGCACTGGATGAAAAGCTAAACATGATGCAGGAGCTTTCCCTTCCCACTCTCTTTTTTCACCTTTGGTGATTTCAGTAGACCTCTCCCGATTACCCTCCTCTTCTCTTACCTTTTAAATGATGGAATGTCCCAGGGCTTAATCTTTAGTTCTCACGTTTTAGGTAATTCCATTTATTCTCATGGCTTTTAATAACAGCAATATGTTAATGACTCCTAAATGTATAGCTCTAACATCAACCTCGCTCTCGAGGTCCAGACTCATACACCCAACTGTTGCCTGATATCTCCACTTGGATGTGTGATAGGCATCTCAAACTATCTAAAACAGAACTTTTTTTTTTTTTTTCTCTAAATCCCACTCCTCTCCATCAACGCAGCTGTTCAGGGTTGCCAAAACCCTGCCGGTATGCTTGATTCCTACCTCTGGGCCTGTGTGTGTGTTGAATCCTCTGCTTAGGATGCTCTTCTCTCAGATCTTATTTGCTTTTCTCTTTCAACAGTTACAAGAGTAGGGTCATTATTTTGTTTATGTTATTATCTCCAGTGCCAAGAATGGTACCTGACCCAAGGTAGGAGCTAAATATTTGTTGAAAAAATGAATGGTTTTACGGTTCAATTTTTAGCACCTTCCTCCATAGGCAGCTTTTTAGATCTTTGGACAGCTAGTCTTTTAAAAAATTACAATATATTTCAAACAATATGAAAGTATTACTCATCCAATTATTCTTCTTGTTCTCCTTTTATAAAAAAATGATAATATACATATGGATTGTGTAAACTACTTTTTCACTTAATATATTGGGAATATTTCTTCCATATCAACTTTTTATAACATTATTTTTAATGATTTCAGATTACTTTGTCTCCTGGAAGCACTCTTAATTTAGTTAACCAATCTGCTATTGAAGAGCACTTAGGTTAGGTCTAAGGTCTTTTGAGACTAAATCAGCTATGTCTCTCATTCCTTTTTTCAATCAGTCAATGCCCAAAGCGTATTCTCTACCCCAATTTAGCGAAGTACTGCTATCCCTATTACGTTCTATAGTTTTACTCTCTTTTTTCCCCAACCCGTCCCATCTCCTATTTTAACTGAAACTTGGCTCTTTCCTGAGGTCAATGTTTCCCTTACATCCTTCTCAGTGAGAATTGTTAATACTCAATATACCCTATATATTTCAGGGCCAAGAGGTCGTATTTGGATGATCACTGCTTCCATTTTTGCTTTTTGATCATTATTCTCCCTGTCTCTCATTAAACTCCCAGTGCTCTGAGGATTCTGTCACCTGCTCTACCACCTTCAACCTCTCTTCACCTGTAACATCTATTTACCCATTCACTCTCAATCACTGATGATAACACTTGATTCAGTCTTCTCCTTCAACTGTTACCACCATCCCTGCTAATGTCAACATTACATGAATGACACTCAACCAACACTCGACTTAGTTCTTTGACCTCTCAGGTCAAATACTTTCTCAGTAAGGCTTTCTTTTTTTTTTTTTGCGGTATGCGGGCCTCTCACTGTTGTGGCCTCTCCCGTTGCGGAGCACAGGCTCCGGATGCGCAGGCCCAGCGGCCATGGCTCACGGGCCCAGCCGCTCCGCGGCATATGGGATCCTCCCAGACCAGGGCACGAACCCGTATCCCCTGCATCGGCAGGCGGACTCTCAACCACTGCGCCACCAGGGAGGCCCAAGGCTTTCTTTTTATATCCAGGAACTTGTGACCAATTAAACAGCATCTCTTCTGAATTCAGTAATTCAAACATCCTACTACTTCCTGATGCCCACATCTTACCCTCAAGCTTGTTTTTTCAACTATTCCCACTATCTCTGCCCATTGTTCTCAACGAACCATTAATTCAAACAATCATTGCTCTAAGAACTGGGAGTGAAGTGGTGAACAAGATAGCTCAAATCTCTGTCCTGTGGGACCATTAATAGCTTACCTTCTTCCCAACCCTTTACTTCTTATTGAACTTGAATTTCATGGTCCAGCATTCCAAACACTCATTTAACAAAGCTCTTAAAAACATGTCCCCTGTATATTTGTCCCCTCCCCTAAATCTGGCAAAATCATAATACTGCATGAATCCAAATGTCTGCCTTTTCTGTGAATTATAGTTGGGAAACTTAGTGTAAATAAAACAAAATCAAAGAAACAAGAAAGAAACAAAGAGCAGATCCAAAATAGATTCCTAGTCACTAAACTTAAATGGGTGCTAAACATTTTCTGACAGAGCTACTGTATTTCTCTAATCAGCTGTTCTGCTCTGTTCATTTCCCCTTCTCGCAACTTATGCTAAACAGATGGCCTTGCTTCCCACATCAGAGAAAGGAGGTCATTAACGAGAAATTGTCGTCACTTTGTCACAAGTCTTTCAGCACCTATCATTTCCTCCTTTTACACTGAAGGAAGTGATCCTTCTCTTAGACAAGGCTAATCACTCCATCTGTGCTTCTTAGGAACATTTTAGTATTGACTATCCACTCTAGAACCTTCAATCTTTTCCTGTTTACTAGATAACTAAGAGCACGTAAGACATTCTTTCATTTCCATAACCACACCATTTCTCAATTTTTTCCAACTTGGCTTTCATATTCTATACTAAAATTGAACTCACCAAATTTCACCAGTGACTTCCATGCTGCTAAATCCAATGGACATTTTGTAGTCCTTGTTTTACATAATGTCTCGCCAGCATTCAATGTGGCTGATTGCTTCTTTATAAACTTTAAACTATTGTATTGAGGTAAAACATGCATACAGAAAAGTATTTAAAGCATTCAGCTAGCTCAGTGGTTTTTAGTTTAACAGAGTTGTGCAACTATCATAATTTAATTTGAGAACATTTCATTCCCCGCTCCCCCCCTCCCCCCCCGAGAAACTACCCATTAGCAGTCACTCCCTATTACATTCCTTTTTTTGCCAAATAATATGCCACAGTATGAATATACCACATTTTATTTATCTTTCATCTCATGATAGACACTGGATTGTTTCTATCTTTTGGCTATTGTGAACAGTGCTGCTATGAACAGTCATGTATGTGTTTTTAGTAAACATATGTTTTCATTTCTCTTGGGTCGATACCTAAGGGTGGGATTGCAAATTCTATGTTTAACCTTTTAAGGAACTGCCAGACTGTTCTCTAAAGTGGATGTGTCACTTCATGTCAGTATTTGGAGGTCTTTTGCCTGGGACTATTAAGCTTCTTCAAGAAGAATCTTTCAGTATTCTGGGAGGGAGATGTGATCTACTTCTGGGACAGGGAAGGAGGTCGACTTTTTCCATTTGTATACTTTGAATTCATCCCATTTTCAGCACTCATCTAATCTTCCAAAGTACATGACATTCCTGTGTCTTCTCTTCTCTGTTGAATTTCTCCAGTCTTTTGTCTGGGACTAATATTCCATATATGGCACTGTGGCAGGAATACTGGGTTTTTTGATTCTTGCTTCAAATGTCCACCTCATTTTTAGTTCTACCTCATATCACCACTCTTTATTGTTCATGTTGCTTCCAATTCCCAAACTTTTACAAAGTTCTGTGACATCAATCTCTTTTCGTTTGAATATCCTTCTCAGTGCTTTCTATGTGGTAGCTTCCTCTGTCCTGTTTAGTAAGTTACTAACCCTCCATTCATTTTCCAAAAATGTATATAAATCTCAGGTATATTGATGACTCTTCTCCCATTTATTCTTGTGGATTTACATCTTTAAAAACATTAATTTACTCTCATCTTACTGGTGTCTCAGGAAATAGAAGAGATAAATACAAATTCTCAACTAATCATCTTAGCTAGGAAATACATTTGCAGAAAGGTTCCATAAATTTCTAGGTTTATTATTAGAAATTTCTGAGTTTTTTCATTGCTATTACAAATGAGTTTTCCCCTCCCCACTTTATCTTTCAAATAGCTAATGTTGGTATCAAGATTTATAGCAATTGAGTTTTTTGGGTTTTTTTTTTTTTTGGCCACACCACATGGCATGTGGGATTTTAGGTCCCACATCCTCTGCACTTTAAAAGTGGAGTCTTAACCACTGGACCGCCAAGGAAGTCCCTATAGTGACTGAGTTTTGTACATTATTGAATTCTCAATTCTTTATTTTTTCAATTGATTTTATGGGTTTTATGGGTGAACAATTACAAACCTTATAATCATAAGGTTTATGTGTTCTCCTGTATTTATATTATTTTTTCTTAGATTATTGTATTGGCTAGAACTTCCAGGGCAATACAAGTTTTACAGCCACCTTTGTATAATTCTGATCTAAACAGAAATTATTCTATTTTATCACTATTAAGTATTTCTCATCTAGATATTCTTTATTATATTAAGAAATATTTTCTCTTTGGCTTACTAAAAGCAGGAATGAAAAATTAATTTTACCAAGTAACTTTTAAGTATATACTGAGACGATAATACACTTTTTCTTCTTTGGCATATTGTTAAGAAACATTCTATTTTTGGTTTCCGAAATAGTAGCCATATTTTAATTATTAGAATACATTCTTCCTGGTTATATAGTATTATTCTTTATATTTACTCAGATTTTTATGATTATTTTAGGGTTTAAAAATCTATATTTATAGGAAATATTTGTTCATAATCCTCCTTATGGTTCTTTATATCCCTATATATTAGTCTTACCTCAGTGGGAGAAAAGGAATAGTACCAATTTAAGACAGAATGAATTTATAAAGAAGGTAGAAGGATAACCAATTACCACACTGGACTAGGAGACCTAAAATAGGTCTTCTCAGGAATCTTAAAACAGTTCCCCTCAAAAGTTTCCTACTTTTTAATTGCTAAAGCAAACCTAGGCTGGCATTCAGGTTTCTGAAAAATAGAAGATATTGCATATTTTATAAGTGCTTCCCAATCATCTGTCAAACATCAGCAAAAAGCTTAGTTAAGAAAAAAGGGTGGTCTTGAACCTGCCTATGAGGCTGCAGACCTCATAGAAGAACTACTCACATAGATGGAGAGAAAGTCAGATATGTGCAGACACAGAATTGAGGGTGATACTCAGAAACTTACCTTTCTATCTCTTGTTCTCCATTCAACAGAGGCGCTGTCACAAAAGGACTCTGCTAATCCTAATTTAATATATTTCTTCTTGGAGTGCATATAAGCCACAGAGTGAATACTATGCAAAGTCAGTGCACTTTGGAGGGAGGCTAAAGAATTTACCAGAAAGTCGATGGGTATACAGGAGATCCTCTAATCAAGAACAATTTTAATATAACATATTAAAAGGCACAAATAACAGAGTAAAATCTTTTAGTCATGTTATTACATTTATATTTTCATATAATATTTACATTTTATCTAAGACTCTGTTTCTTACAGGGAAGAAGAAGGAACTAAAGTAGGCACAATAATTTTGAAGAAAAAAACAAAGCCAGAGGGCTCATACAACATGATTTTAAGACTTACTGTAAAGCTACACTAATCGAGACAATGTGGTATTAGTGAAGAATGCATAGACAGATCAATAGAAAAACAGACAGAGTCCAGAAATATACCAACACAAATATGATCAACTGAGGTGTTTACAGATGTATAAAGTAAATTCAGTGGAGAAAGGATAACCTTTTCAACAAATAGTGTTAGTGTCTAGTTTCAACAACTAGACATCATATGCAAAAACAAACTATAGCATAAACCTCATAACTTATACAAAAATTAACTGTACAGTCACCAAGATAGAACACATTCTGGGCAATAAAACACACCTTAACAAACTGAAAAAAATAGAAATCATATAAATCATACAATGTCTGCTATTAGACCACAATGGAATTAAATTAGAAATCAATAACAGAAAGATAACTGGAAAATCCAAAAATATATGGAGAATAAACAGCACACTTCTAAATAACAAATGGGTCAAAGAAGAAATCTTAAAATAAACTTAAATATACTTTGAATTAAATAGAAATGAAAACATAACTTATCACAGTCTATGGGATGCAGTGAAAGCAGTACTTAGAGGGAAATTTATAGCATTGAATGCATACATTAGAAAAAAAGAAAATTAAAATCAATCATCTAAGTGTCCACTTTAGGAAACCAGAAAAAGAAGAGCAAATTAAATCCAAAAAGAGGGGATGTATGTATATGTACATCTGATTCACTTTGCTGTACAGCAGAAACTAACACAACATTGTAAAGCATCTATACTCCAATAAAAATTAACAAAAAAACCTAAAGTAAGCAGAAGAGAAGAAATAATAGGAAGTAGAGCAGAAATCAGTGGAACTGAAAACAGGAAATCAACAGAGAAAAATCAATGAAACCAAAAGCTAGTTTTTTGAAAAGATCAATAAAATCGATAAGTCTTTAGCCAGGCTAATTAAAAGCAAAACAAAGCAAAACAGATGGCACAAATAACTAACATTAGAAATGAAAGTATATCACTACAGATCCTATGGACATTAAAAGGATAATCAAAGAATACTATGAATACTAAGAATACTATGCTCATAAATGTAATAACCTAGATGAAAAGGAACAATTCCTTAAGACACAATTTGCCAAATCTCACACAAGAAGAAATAGACAATCTGAATAGGCCTTTATCTATTAAATAAATTGAATCAATAATTAATAACCTTCCAAAATAGAAAGCACAAGGCCCACATTGGTTCACTGGTGAACTCTAGCAAACATTTAAGGAAGAAATTATAAGAATTCTCTACAACATTTTTCAGAGGACAGAAGAGAGGGAATTCTTCCTAACACATTCTATGAGGCCAGATTACTGTAATACCAAAGCCAGACAAAGAGATTACAAGAAAAGAAAACTACAGACCAATATCTTTTATGAGCACAGATGGAAAAATTCTCAACCAAGTGGGATTTATCTCAGTAATGCAAGGCTGATTCAACATTTAAAAAAATCCATTAATGTAATCCATCACATCAACAGGTTAAAAAAAACCCACATTATCATATCAATAAATGTAGAAAAAGTATTTGACAAATCCAACACCCATTCATGGTAAAAACTCTCGGTAAACTAGGAATACAGGGAACTTCCTCAACTTGATATGAACATCTACAAAAAACCTACAGGTAACATCATACTTAATGTTGAGAAACTTGTAGCTTTCCCACTAAGTTCAGATACAAGGCAAGAATGTCCTTTCACCACTCCTTTCCAACATCATACTGGAAATGCTAGTTAATGATTAAGATCAGAAAAGGAAATAAAAGGTATACAGATTGGAAAGGAAGAAATAAAACTGTCTTTGTTTACAGATGACATGACTTTCTATGTAGAGATCCAAAAGAATCAACAAAACCCTGCTGGAACTAATAAGTAATTATAACCAATGTTGTAGTATACAAGGTTGACAAACAAAAGTCAACTGCTTTCCTATATAGTAGAAATTAACAGATAGAATTTGAAATAAAATTAGCACCCCCCAATGAAATGCTTAGGTATAAATCTAACAAAATATGTATAAGATTTATATGAGGAAAACTACAAAACTCTGATGAACAAAACCAAAGAAGAACTAAATAATTGAAGAGGTATTCCACATTCATGGATAGGAAGACAATATTGTTAAGAAATCAGTTCTTCACAAGTTGACCTACAGATTCAACATAATCAATCCCAATCAAAATCCCAGCATGTTATTTTGTGGATATTGACAAGCTGATTCTAAAGTTAATGTGGAGAGGCAAAAGATCCAGAATAGACAACACAAAAATGAAGGAGGAGAAAAAAGTTGAGGAGTGACTTTACCTGACTTCAAAACTTAATATAAAGCTACAGTAATCAAGACAGTGTGTTACTGGCAAAAAAAAAAAAAAAAAAAAAAAATAGACAAATAGATCAATGAAACAGAATAGAGAGCCCACATAAGTATTGATATAATCAATTGATCTCTGAAAAAGGAGCAAAAGCAATGGAGCAAAGATAACCTTTTCAACAAATGCTCAAAGATGGCCTGGAACAACTAGATATCCATATGCAAAAAGATGAATCTGGACACAGACCCTACACCTTCCACAACAATTAACTCAAAATGTAAAATGCAAGACTATAAAACTCCTAGAAGATAAATAGGAGGAAACCTAGAAGACCTTGGATATAATGATTACTCCATAAATACCACACCAAAGGCACTACCCATGAAAGAAATACTTGATAAAATGGACTTCATTAAAATTAAAAACTTCTGCTCGGCAAAAGACAATCTCAAGAGAATGAGAAGACAAGCCATGGACAGGGAGAAAATATTTGCAAAACCCACAGCTGATAAAATACTATTAACCAAAACATACAAAGAACACTTACAACTCAACAATAAGAAAACAAATGACCTGATTAAAAAATGGACCAAAGATCTTAACAGACACCTTTCCGAAGAAGATACACAGATGGCAAATAAGCATATGAAAAGATGCCCACATCTATGTCATCAGGGAAATGCAAATTAAAATAACAATGAGATACTACTACACACCTTTTTCTGTAAAGGACCAAATAGTAAATATTTTAGGCTTTGTTGCCAAGAAGCAAAATCCATGAGAAGGTTTTCTTATATAACAAGGGAGAAAACAAATTCCACAAAGTTTATATTGGCAAAATTAAAAACAGAATAATTGAGTATACTTAAAAATTTTTTCATTCAGGTCCACTAGTGAGACGACTAGAATTCTTATTTTTTGCAGGGGGAGGGGAAATAATTTCACTTAATTAGGGTTCAAAGTTAATGTTCCCTATCATCCAAATTGAAAATGTTCAATAGTTAATGCTGATCTGTAATGAGATTTTTAACATTTTAATATACATATAAATATATATTACATATATTTAATATATGTAATATATTTTATTACATATGTTATATAATACATATATAAAACATTAAATATAATATTATTATATTTAATTATATAAGTATAATATAATTATAACATAATTATACTCTAGTTATATATAATTATAATATATAATACATATAAAATGCATAATATAAAAATATACATATAATATATAATATTATAATATATAATAATTATTATAATTATATATAATTATAACAAAATTTATAATTATAATAAAATTTATTAAATTATATATAGTTATAATTTATAATTGTATATGAAGTATAATATATAAAACATATAAAATATAATATATAAAAATAATACATAACATAATAATATGATATATAATAATATATAACATTATTATATATTATATATTATACATTATATATATTATAATACATTATAACATTTAAAATTACATATATTATATATTATATATTATATACTACAATACATATATTATTAATATGATGCATATAATATATTATATACATTATATTTACTATATTATAATATATAATATATATTATGTTATATATACATTATATAATACATTATATATATTATAATATATATTAATATAATGTGTATAATACATAGCATTAATATTAATATGTTATATAGTATTATAAATATTTATATGAAATAACATAATTATTATATATTTATAATATTTATAGTAATATATTTATATATAATTATATATAAAATATATTTATAATATTAATGTTTTTATGATATATATTATTATATTATATTAATATATATTAAATGTATAATATATATTAGTATATTAATATTATATATTATGTGTTATATTATATAATATATAAACTTGAAAATATATCATTTATTATTATTAATAATATATAATACAATACACCATATATTAATTATATAATTACAATTATTACATTATTAATTATATAATAATTAATAATTATCAGCAATATATTAATATATTATACAATTTAAATACTAATATTAAATGTAATATATAAAATTATATTTATATATGTTATATTTAATATATAATATATATTTAAAATATATGAAATATATTTTAAATATATTTCATATGTGAAAATGCAGACAGGTATTGTCAAATAGTGATATTAATCCACAAGCATATGATTTTAATATTAATATATAAGAATTCTATTAGATTCTTCTCTTAATATTTGCCTTTTAGCATGTCATTACATTGAAGACTAATCACTCCAATTGATGTTTAGGCAGAATGGCACAGTTAAACGAATTTTGCAATGTAGAAATATCCTTTCTCTGCCTTTGCATCCAAGTCAGAAAAACATTCCTAGAAGTGTAGGTTGAGCTCAGAAATCATATCCATGACAGATTTTTATGAGAACGAAGGTCTCACTTCTTTTAGGTTTTGACAGCATGAGAAGCCATAATTCAAAAAGAGTCATGTACCACAATGTTCATTGCAGCTCTGTTTACAATAGCCAGGACATGGAAGCAACCTAAGTGTCCATCAACAGATAAATGGATAAAGAAGATGTGGCACATATATACAATGGTATATTACTCAGCCATAAAAAAAACCAAAATTGAGTTATCTGTAGTGAGGTGAATGGACCTAGAGTCTGTCATACAGATTGAAGTAAGTCAGAAAGAGAAAAACAAATACCATATGCTAACACATATTTATGGAATCTAAAAAAAAAAAAAAGGTTCTGAAGAACCTAGGTGAAGGACAGGAACAAAGACGCAGATGTAGAGAATCAACTTGAGGACACTGGGAGCGGGGAGGGAAAGCTGGGATGAAGTGAGAGAGTGGCATGGACATATATACACTACCAAATGTAAAATAGATAGCTAGTGGGAAGCAGCCACATGGCACAGGGAGATCAGCTCGGGGCTTTGTGACCACCTAGAGGGGTGGGATAGGGAGGGTGGGAGGGAGATGCAAGAGGGAGGGGATATGGGGGGTATATGTATAAGTATAGCTGATTCACTTTGTTATACAGCAGAAACTAACACAACATTGTAAAGAAATTATACTCCAATAAAGATGTTAAAAAAAACTGTGTAAAAACAACAACAAAAACAACAACTTGATATTACTTGTGATTCACACAAGGTTAGTTCACTGAAATGACTATCACAGTACAAATTTGTATATAAGCATCTGTTTTGCCTTTTAAGTTTAGGTTGAATTCATTAAGAAACATTGTCAAACCTGCAGCAAAAGCTAATTTTCAAAGTGAATCTCAATAATAGAAGTCAAAGGGGATTTTTCTCATTCAGAAAAATTTCAATTTCAGTCCTCAAAAAAATCACAAAACTAAAAAAAATCACAAAAATCTTTACCACTTCCAAGCCACTGAACTATTGTGTGGCAAGTCAGGATATTCATCCTTTGTATCAAAAACTCATGGAAGTGGGGCTTCCCTGGTGGCGCAGTGGTTGAGAGTCCGCCTGCTGATGCAGGGGACACAGGTTCGTGCCCTGGTCCGGGAAGATCCCACATGCCATGGAGCGGCTGGGCCTGTGAGCCATGGCCACTGAGCCTGCGCATCCGGAGCCTGTGCTCCACAACGGGAGAGGCCACAACAGTGAGAGGCCTGCGTACCGCAAAAAAAACAAAAAACAAAAAACAAAAAAACTCATGGAACTGATGATGGTTAAGACCATGAGGACAAATGAAGTTTGCCATTGACACTACTGATTCAATAACTTGTAATAAATTAAAATATGTTCCTCAAAGTAGCTGCTGATGAATAAAGTGATGAATAACAATAAGTTTTAAATACCTTACATTTTTCACAAGCTTTATAAATTGGGTTAATTAAACCTTTGTCTGCTCCATACATAATTTTGCCACCATCAGTTGTAATACTAGAGGATTCCACTTAAGGTTGTACTGAAAATATACTTTCTCAACTTCATTGAAAATATTCTTGCCTGTAATTTTTCCACATAGACTATTCACAGAAGGTAATTCTTCAGTCACTGGTACAAACTTGGCACTTGGCACTGACTCCAACAGAACCCAATCTGTAATATGAGTCAACTCATTAAGAGTCAAGGAAAACCACCTGAAATCATTTGCCTTGTTTTTAAATTGACTATTGATGCTCCTCCTAATGTTAGCTCTTTAATCAATTTTAGACACTACAGATATCTAGAGCTCTCTCTTTTTGTAGCTCTCTCCTGTTCACTCCTCTGCCCTGCAAACACTAGCCAGCTTGGTATCCTCAGACTCCCAGCTCTGCCTCCTCAAGTCAGTGAACTTGCTGGGCTCCATGGAGGTTCCTGATTTGTGTTCTAGAAATGTGATTGTACAGCTAACCTCATTTATTTCTCCTCTTTCATGGATAACTGTCCTTGACGTACAATATTTGAAAACAGTTGTTTCATGTATTTTGTCTGTTTGTTTTCTTGTTCAGCTGGGGGAATAAATCCAATCCTTGTTACTCTATCTTGGCTGGAAAAGGAAGCACCTTGATAGGACCTAGACTTGAATTTTAAGAGCAAGCTTTAAGAATATGCTCTAAGTCACATCATAGACAAAAGTAAACTCAAAATGGATTAAAGACTTAATGTTAACACCTGAAACCATAAGACTCCTAGAAGAAAACATAAGCAATACACTTTTTGACATCATGCTTAGAAATTTTTATTTTAGATATGTCTCCTCAGGCAAGGGAAATAAAAACAGTTAAACATTTTTTTGATTTTTTGATTGATTAATATAAATCAATGAATTAAAATTGCTTGTATATTAATTTAAAAAATAAAATCACTTGCAAGATTAAAAAAAGAAAATATAAACAAATGGGACTACATCAAAATAAGAAGCTTTTGTGCAACAAAGGAAACCACCAACAAAAGGAAAAGGCAGCCTCCTTAGTGGGAGAAGATATTGCAAACAATATATCCAATAAGGATTTAATATCCAAAATACACAAAGAACTCATGTAACTCACCTAATTTATGACAAAGGAGGCAAGAACATACAGCGGAGAAAAGACAGCCTCTTCAATAAGTGGTGCTGGGAAAACTGGACAGCTACATGTAAAAGAATGGAATCAGAATACTCCCTAACACCACACACAAAAATAAACTCAAAATGGATTACAGACCTAAATGTAAGACCAGACACTATAAAACTCTTACAGGAAAACATAGGAAAAACACCCTTTGACATAAACCACAGCAGGATCTTTTTTGACCCACCTCCTAGAGTAATGAAAATAAAAACAAAAATAAACAAATGGGACCTAATTAAACTTAAAAGCTTTGGCACAGCAAAGGAAACCATAAACAAGACGAAAAGACAACCCTCAGAATAGGAGAAAATATTTGCAATGAAGCAACTGACAAAGGATTAATCTCCAAAATATACAAGCAGCTCATGCAGCTCAATATTAAAAAAACAAACAACACAATCCAAAAATGGGCAGAAGATCTAAATAGACACTTCTCCAAAGAAGATATACAGATTGCCAACAAACACATGAAAGGATGCTCAACATCACTAATCATTAGAGAAATGCAAATCAAAACTACAATGAGGTATCACCTCATGCCAGTCAGAATGGCCATCGTCAAAAAATCTACAAACAATAAATGCTGGAGAGGGTGTGGATAAAAGGGAACCCTCTTGCACTGTTGGTGGGAATGTAAATTGATACTGTCACTATGGAGAACAGTATGGAGGTTCCTTAAAAAACTAAAAATAGAACTACCATATGACCCAGCAATCCTACTACTGGGCATACACCCAGAGAAAACCATAATTCAAAAGGACCCCAATGTACCCCAATGTTCACTGCAGCACTATTTACAATAGCCAGGACATGGAAACAACCTACATGTCCAACAACAGATGAATGGATAAAGACAATGTGGTACATATATACAATGGAATATTACTCAGCCATAAAAAGAAACGAAATTGAGTCATTTGTAGTGAGGTGGATGGACCTAGAGTCTGTCATACAGAGTGAAGTAAGTGAGAAAAAGAAAAACAAATATCATATATTAACACATATATGTGGAATCTAGAAAAATGGTACAGATGAACTGGTTTGCAGGACAGGAATAGAGACACAGGCATAGAGAATGGACATGTGGACACAGCAGGGAAGGAGAGGGTGGGACGAATTGGGAGATTAGGATTGACACATATACACTACCGTGTGTAAAATAGACAGCTAGCAAGCACATGCTATACAGCACAGGAAGCTCAGCTCAGTGCTGTGATGACCTAGATGGGTGGGATGGGGGTGGGTGGGAGGGAGGTCCAAGAGGGAGGGGATATAGGTATACATATAGCTGATTCACTTCATTGTACAGCAGAAACTAACACAGCATTGTAAAGCAATTATACTCCAATAAAAAAAAAAAGGAAAAGGCAGCCTCCTTAATGGGAGAAGATATCTGCAAAAAATATATGCAGTAAGGATTTAATATCCAAAATGTACAAAGAACTCATATAACTCAACATTAAAAAAACCAAACAACCCAATTAAAAATGGGCAGAGGATATGAATAGACATTTTTCCCAAGAAGATAAGTGGATGGTCAACAGAGAGGTGAAAACATGCTCAACATCACTAATCATCAGAGAAATGCAAATCAAAACCTCAATGAGATACCACCTCACACCTGTCAGAACGACTATTACCAAAAAGACACAAATAATAACTGTTGGCAAGGATGTGTAGAATGCTGTTGATGGGATTGTAAATTGGTGCAGTCACTATGGAAAACAGTATGAAGGCCCCTCAAATCATATGATCCAACAATTCCACTCCTGGGTATTTACCCAAAGAAAACAAAAATACTAATTTGAAAAGACATATGCACCCTAGTGTTCACTGCAGCATTATTTACAATAGCCAAGATGTGGAAGTGACCTAAGTGTCCACTGATAGATAAATGCATAAAGAAGATGTGGTATACATATACAATGGAATATTACTTAGCCATTAAAAAATAATAAATTTGCCTCTAGCGACAACATGGATGATTCTAGAGGGTATCATGCTAAGTGAAATAAGTCAGACAGAGAAAGACAAATACTGTATGATCTCACTTACATTTGGAAACCAAAAACAAAACAAAATGAAAACAGACTCAGAGATACAGAGCACAAATGGGTGGGTGCCTGATGGGAGGAAGGTGGGAGGATGGATGAAATAGGTAAAGGGGATTAAGACGTACAAACCTTCAGTTATAAAATAAGCCAAGGGGATGTAACATACAGCATAAGGGATATGGTCAATAATATTGTAATAACTTTGTATGGGGACAAATGGTTATTAGACTCACCATGGTGATCATTTCATAATGCCAAATCACTATGTCCTACACCTGAAACTAACATGATATTATACATCAACTATATTTCAATTAAAAAAATAATATGCTTTAAGAGGGTATCCTGATTCCTTATGGTATTTAGGTTTTGCCGCTGAAGGTATTTAACCTTGCCTGCAAATGTTAATTATTTTGCTTAAAATAATTACTATTTTACTATTTACTATAATTTTACTATTTCCAAAAGTAACACTTTTGGAAATATACTTAGCATTTGCATTCTACAGGTGCCAGAACATAATGCATTTATTTCCCAAAATACCAAGATTAAAATTACAAGAAAAAAGCTGCATGAATTCATGTAATGGCAATCCACACTTCCAGTTTCTCAGGGACCAAAAGGACAAGTAAGACATTCACAGGGTGAAACAGATCTCAGAGGCAAACAATCAGGTTTCAAAAATGTATATCAATGTGATCCAAATTAACATCAAGAATTAACTAACAAGAAGAATCAGGTTAAGATCTCAGGAAGGAATAGAGAAAACACAGACAGAATAGTATATTGGAACAAATTCTTGATTTCTTCTTCCATCAAAGAGATTAGACAGCTTTCAGGAATCCCTTTGAAAGATAAGATTTCTAAGAAAAAGTAATTTTAGTTTGAGGGCTCCAATAAAGCCATTGGCATTACAGAAATTTTCACAGTTTTTTTTTAAAGTTGTCACTAAACATAAAAGAAAAATTAAAACTTTTGCTCTCCTACTTCCTTCCCCCAATTTCTCCACCTCCTAGTCAATGACTTTGCTGTGTACTTCATTGAAAAAATATAACCACAGGGAACTAAGGAAACTAAATTACTCTTCTGATCACCCAATTACCAACTTCCTTGCATCTGCATCTGTCTTGTTTCTTCCCTCTCTTACAATGGAAGAAGTGGACCATCTCCTAACAAAAGCTGACCCTTCCTTATCTGCTCTGAATCCCATCCCCTGTCACCTTCTTGGGGCTCATCATCATTTGATCTTCTCTTCTCTCTTCTTTAGTATCAGTTTTTCTCTCTGTACAAAATCACTGCCATCAGCATTACCTGGTACCTTCCAAAATTAAAAAAAAACATCCTTAAAGTCCTTCTTGTTTTAGAAAAATCGTAGCTTATAAATGAAGAGGGAATAACAATAGAAAAATTGTCATTTTGCAGCCCCTAATCTATTTAGCAGTCATCAATGGCTGCTAAATTCCTAAGTGAAAGGTCAATAGTGACCTTTATAATAGATGGATCAGGATGACATCATCTAAGCACACTGATACATCTTAAAATCATGAAAATAGGACAACCAGTAATTATTTTCTTCCTAATGTATTACAACAGGAAGTACACATCATCACCTATGAAGTATTCTTACTATAGAACAATTAGACTTTAAACTAATCAAACCTCTCGATCTACTTTGTCAATTTGCATGAAATGCAAAGTACAGAGGAAGAGGCTAAATGTTATAAGGATATAATTATCTAAGTCCCAGAATATGTGAAATTCTATAAAACAAATGACTCAGCTACTTCAACAAATAAATGTCATTACAAAAGAAGGGAAACCTGTTATAGGTCAAAAGAGATTTAAGAGATCCATCAGCCAAAAGCAGTATGTGGACTTTAATCGAATAGTGATTAAAAAAATCAATGATAGATATGTAGGTTTGAAACAAATGAGGAAAAACTGAATATGGACAGAGTACTAGATGATATTAAAGAACTTTTATTTTGTTGGGGGCGTGTTAGTGGTATTGTGGTTATGTTTTAAAAAATCATTATCTGTTAGAAATACATATTGAAGTATTTATTGGTAAAATGATATGATGCCTCGGATTAAGAGGGAATAGTGAACACTGAAGGTTGCTGAAACTCAGTAAAGTATATGGGTCCATTATATTCTCTCTATTTTTGTGTGCATTTGAAAACTTCCATAGTACAAAATTAAAAAGAAATCCTCCCTTAACTCATATTCCCTTCTGCTTCTTTCTATAACAAGCCTTTTGAAACAGTAGCACGCACTGTCACTTCTTCCTCACCTCTCATTTGGTCAGCAATCACTTCAACTTGGCTTTCTCCTGAACACTTTCTTGAAACCATTCTTCCCAACGTCACCGAAAAACCTCCATTTTGGCAAATCCAGTGGACATTTCGATTATAATATTTTGACCTCTTAGACTCATTCTACAGAATTGACCATATCCTCCTCCTTGAAATACTTCTCTCTGTTCTTGGTTTCCATGACATTACAAACTCCTGAATTTCTTCTGGCTTTTTGGGCCACTTCTCAAAATAATTCTAGCTCTTTTTCTTCCATCCAACTTAAAAATACTGACATTCCTCAGGGCTTAGGTCAGAGGTCTCTTTTCTGCTTTTCTCCTTTTACTCTTCCTTTTGAGCCGACCTCAGTATTATATAACATCTCCAGGCCAATTCTCGAATTTATTATCTTTAGTCCAAGATCCCAAATCCAATCATTTACATGGTTTCTCCACTGCACATCTAGAAGCATCTCAAACTTAACTTTCCCTAAACCAAAGTCTTCATCTTTGCCTCATACCTACCTTCTCCTCATGGCTAAATTTGCTTCCTCCTCTCCCAGTTTTCTCATTTCAACAAAAGCTCTTTCATCCGCTCCACTACTAAAGCCAAAACCTAAGAATCATCTTCGACACCTCCCTCTCTTTACTGCCCTCTCCCCTGTAAGGTCCTGTTTGTTCTGCTTCCTAAATATATTATGGCTTGATTGTTCTTATTCCATTTCAACCTTTGGGTCCCTGTTCCTATCATCTCTCATCTGTATTACTGCAACAGCCTCAATGGTTTCCCATTTTACTCCTGTTCTCTTCCATAGAGCAACCAGAGTTAACTTTTACAAAGTCAAAATGGATCTTGTCAATCCCGTTCAGGGACAGCCCCTTGCACTTAAGTATAAAACAGCTAACAAGGGCAGTGTGATGGGTAAGTTATGTGTCAAGTTGGCTAGGATGTGGTACTCAGTTGTTTGGTCAAACAGCAGTCCAGAAAATATTTTTTAGATATAATTAACATTTACCAGTTGACTTTAAAGCAAATTATCTTCTATAATGTGTGTGTGTTCTTAAGGGTGGCCTTAAGATCAAGGATTGAGGTTTCCTAATGGAGAAGGAATTCTGTTTTCAGACTGCAGCATAGATATTCTGCAGGAGAAGGAATTGTCTTAAGACTGCAACATAGACTGCTGACCTGCCTTATGGATTTCAGTGTCAAGACTGCAAACATCAACTCTTACTGAATTTCCTCACAACTCATGAATTCCTTACAATAACACTCTCTATATCTCTCTCTCCTAATTGGTTCCATTTCTTGGGAACAAGACCCCAAATGTCCTGTCTTCTGCCTGCTTCTCCTTTCTCATTTCACATATGACTTTCTGCTTCACTCATTACAATCCAGCTACAATGGCCTTCTTTCTATTTCTGGAATGGAAAAGTTATTTCCTGCTTTAAGACCTGCATATTTGCTCTTTCATCTGTTAGGAATGTTTTCCCTCTCTCATTCTCTTTCCTTTCTCTCCTTTTTTTGCTTTTTAATATAGAAGAGTGCATATAGTATTTTATGTATAGTTAAGAATAATAACAAGATAAACACTTGAATATCAACTATCTACCTATTTTTCTCCTGTAAAACTGTAATTCACCCTATTAGATATCAACTGAAATATCACTGCTTCAGAAAAGCCTTCCTTAACTCCACTATCTAAATTAGATTGCCTTAGTTATTTTTTTTCTCATAATAATCTGTTTTTTTCTTCCTAATATTTATCACAATTTGTAATTATTTATTTGTATGGGTTTATTTGTTTAATGTCTGTCTCCCTCATTACACCGGAAACGAGGGCAAGAAACATTGTATTCTTAATGTAAAGTATGCAATAAATAACAAATGAAACTACCTTGTCACAATTGTTTTCTTAATTATAATTGCTCAAGTAATATGAGTATGTTTTCATTATAAAAATTCAAATATATATAATTATACAGAGAAAAATAAATTTCCCTTCAACATGTTACCTCCTACCAAAATACAAACCCCATTCTGTTTCCCAGAAATCACTGTAAATAGTTTAGTATATATCCTTCCAAATCTTTTTTATACAATTACATGCTTATACGTGCATACACAAATAAACATACATTGACACACATGTATTGATATTTAAAAACTTAAATTGAGTCATGCTTATGTGTTATGATCTATGATCTGCTTTTGCACTTAACAGAATGTTTTGGAGATCATTCCACAATAATGCATATAGATCTACCTAATTCTTGTAAACTACAGCAGTATTATATTTTATGGAGATGCCATTGCTCAATTTTATTAAAGAATCCCCATAGCTTTTATTATCTTACTCTAGCTATATTTTGTATTTATTCTGTTATCTTAAGGGGAAAAAATCAGTATTTGGTCATTAGTGTTGATTTAAGGATAGTTTGCTTGAAAATATTTCCTTTAAAGTATGCTTTTCTTAAACTTCCTTTCTACTACCTTCATACAAGATAATGTCAACATAACTTGCTTTAATGAGCAGAAATAAGATGGCAAGACACAGTGAAGGGTTCAGGAAATCTCAGATAAAATAGCTCAAATTAGGTTTGTTTTACCATGCCATAATCTAGCCAGGTTCATAAAGATCTAGCATCTATCTTCCTTTCTGAGATAGTGAATTCAGATAGGTATCAGTGATCGCATGAGATAAGTACTTTTTTCTCACATTCATGCCAACCAGTCCCCACAGTCTATAAGCAAGGTGTGTGGAGCCCAGGCATCATTCTGGTACAGGCACTGGAGAAATTAAGAGTTCCTATGGGTTCTCTTCTGCCTTCTTAATGCTATTAGTTCTATAGTATCAGTTAAACTGAAATTATGTTGGCTGAAAAGTTTAACTCCTATTTCTATACCAATTTCATGATCTCAACCTCTAGATCTACTAAGTCAATATTATCTGTTGTGTTAGGGCTTTTAAAAGTGAATCCAGTTGATGAAACTGTTATTCTGATAGTCATTACAAATTAAATAAAGTTGTAGCTAGAGACTTTCAGCAAAGTAGAAAAATTCAATGGGCTAAATTCATGAGTATATATACTTCTAATAGATGACAATTCTATTTTATCTATTTTAAATGGCATGGCTTTTCAGACACCAGTGGGAAACAGGCAATAGCAAAGAGAATAAATATGGAAGAATTTGGAAATCTTCATGCCCAAGACTTTTCTATTCAAGGAGAATAATATCTTAGTCATCCTTATAGGGCTGATCATAACTCTAATATAGCATTTCTGGTAATAGCTCCAAATTTATATTCTTTATTAAAACACTTCATTCAAGGTAGTAGTAAGAGCTCAGGCTCCAAAGTAAAGATGCTATATTTGAATCCTGGTTCTACCAATTTCTAACTAAGTGACTTGGGGCAAGTTGCTTAGTTTTTCCAAGCTTCAGTTGCCTCACCTTTAAATTGGGGATAAAGACAATGTCTATCTTTGGAATTATGATAATGTATGTAAAGTGTTTAGCTCTATGCCTGGCATATAATAAGTGCTCAATAAATGAAATCTATTACTATTATTTTTTTTTTGAAGTATTGTTAGGAAGCAGGATATAGGCAGAGAAGGGGAGACTAGCTACCATAGAACCCAAGTTAAAAGATGAAAGAGAAGCTGGGAAAAATGTTTGTAACATATTACAAAAAGGACTACTTTTTTCACATATAAAGAAAATGACTAACATATTAGTGGAAAAATAGATAAAAATAGAACAATAGTTTGTAGAAAATACAAATGACTGAAATATAAAACTTCACTCATAACAAGAAAAATGTAAATTATAACTAAAAGATACCATTTTCACCTCTCAGATTGGCAAAGAACTAAACTTTTTGATTATACTCTTTAAAGTATAATAAAACAGGCACTTACAAATATTGCAAGTGGGAACATAAGTTGTACAACCTCTATTAAAGCAATTTAGCAATATCTATCAAAATTTATAATGAATTTATCTCTGACTCACAGTTACATTTCTAGGAATTTATCTTACAGATATCCTCACACATTTATAAATGACATGTATAGGAATATTCATTGCAGCATTATAGTCTGCAATCATGAAAGACTGAAAATAACTCAAATATTCATTCACTAGTGGGCTGGCTAAATGCACTGTGGTACATTCATACAATGGGACATCGTATGGATTTTAAAAAACGGGGTACTTTTACAGTGCACAGATTCATATACATAGTCAAGATTGTATATGTATAACTATCCCTGAAAAGACACATAGGAAACTGAGAGAGGTTACATTCAAGGAGGGTGCTTGGCTGGCTGGGAAACTGGGGTGTGAGAAAGCCTATTTTCACTAAATATTCCTATGAATTTTTATTTACTGAATATGACAATAATTATAAAAGCAATTTAGTTCAGTTCTCTGTCTCTGAAAGTGAATATTTAACCCAACTGGATTTGAAATTCCTTAATGGGTTCCTCCTGAAATCTGTATAGCCTTTATCTAGGAGAACAATATGAAGATATAATTTAGAGAAAAGCAGAGACAATGCCTTTTATGGAGATTCCTGAAGTAGGAATAAATAAAATAAAATGGTGATGTGGGCCCAGAATCCTTATCTGTAATTGTGAAATCTTTTAATTTTTTAAATTTATTTGGCTGCACCCAGTCTTAGTAGTGGCATGTGGGATCTTCACTGTGGCATGCGGGATCTTCATTGTGGCATGTGGGATCTTTAGTTGCAGCATTCAGGATCTTTAGTTGCAGCATGCTGGATCCTTAGTTGTGGCATGCAGGCTCTTAGTTACAGCACGTGGGATCTAGGATCTAGTTCTCTGAGCAGGCATTGAACACGGGCCCCCTGCATTGGGAGCACGGAGTCTTAACCATAGGGAAGTCCCGTGAAATATTAAGAGTAATGAAAAGTGAAAGTTTTTTCATAACCTTTTTGGTAGCAATATCTGACCTAACCCAAATCCATTTGGTTGTAAAATCTGACCTGAACCGATATGAGGCTATTTATACTTATTGTTTATTACATTTAATGTGAATAATCATACATCATAGTGTATCCCATATGGTATGTAAACCATGTTACCTTAAAATTTTGTTAATTCTGAAATACGTTTGGCTCTAGGAATTTTGGATGAAAGACTGTGGACCTGTACGATTTTCTCTCCTGGCTGTCAGTCCTGAGTTAAGTCTTCACACAAAATATTATCATTACCAGAAAGAGCCTTCTAACAGTTAGTTATCCAATCCTCTTCTTTAACAATACCCACCACTCAAGGTTTATGAGTTGCCTACTTTTGGCTTTTTGTTCTTACTCTTTGGGAGTTTTGGTTAAAGACTATCACTATGCAAGCAATGTACCTGATCTCAGAGATTCTGATATGGAAAGAAAATTTGGGCAAATCTGATAATTTATGCAACTATAAAAATGAAATTCTTTAAGAAGAATTTATATTCTTTTCTGTCATTGTAGCAAGAGCTACACACAGGTTAAAAAAAATTACCACCCCACTCCCCATGCCTGTATTTTTCAGTATTGGGAAACTTAAGATATCTTAATTATTTTCTAGTGTCTTAATCATTTTGTGAAATCATGAAGTTGGATAATGGTCATTTAATATAAAATGTTCTCTTTTCTATGGAATTGTAGCTTCTTACTAATTATGAATTAAAGCCTAATTTAGTATGGCTGGAAGCCAGAATGACAAGTGAAATTTAGAGACCTCAACCTTGGTTATCTTGAGAGAAAAGCACTGTTAGATAGTTTGGAGTCAAAGAATGTGACCTGCTAGGCTCCAGGTGCAAAAACAGTAAGCTGACTTCCAGAGAACACAATGCAGAAACCAAAACCGAGAGGAGAAATACCTGCTTGTGAACTCTACCAGGCCGAAGTGATGCCAGGTTACCCTGTTTACTAGCCTGCACTTTAGAAAGTTCAGGGCACGTATGGATATGCATTTATTCCATTGTATGCTACACATTATTGAAAACACATTCTACAATATAACATAATTCATCCATGCATTGTTTGAAATTTAAGATTACAAAACGAAATGGTAGTGTTTTGTTTTATGACTGCCTGTACTTTCAAAAAGAAAGACAATATGGGTAGATTGACTTTATAACTTTTATATGCACCTATTAGGGAGAACAACACAACAGAAAAGAAACAACCCCCACCTCCTACACACACAGAGTTTCCTTATGTGTGTGCCACAGGCTGTCACCTTTAGTTTAGGTAAAACCACGTGCTCAGGGCTGTGTTAGTGGGGAGAGCATGAGCTGGAGGTTAAGGTGTTCTGCTTGCTCTCTGTGCCACAGCTGAAGCTGGGAGACTTGAACTGATTGGAAGCAAGCTGGAATGGAAGTTCTTTGGAAGGAAGGGACCTCAGATTCTTCCAGTTTAATATAG
The DNA here is from genome assembly GCF_025265405.1 of Mesoplodon densirostris. Lineage (NCBI taxonomy): Eukaryota > Metazoa > Chordata > Mammalia > Artiodactyla > Ziphiidae > Mesoplodon > Mesoplodon densirostris. Next base: position 52,495,996 of record NC_082675.1, on the reverse strand, counting down.
CAGATTATACCCTTCCATCCTCTGGTCACAAAGAAGGTGATACAGGTTGGCAGAGGGCAAAGTCATGAAACAACAGAAACTGGAGGACATAGTTAAAGAGCTCAACCACTTTGTTGATAAGTATAGGTAGCTCCCAGAAGAGTCACTACTTAAATGGTTTTTCAGGATTGTGGACTCAGACTGTTTCCCTAATTCTGGACACAGCTGCATAAAGAGGCATGTATTGGTTAACATATGACCCCCAAATAGTCACAGTCTGTGACGGCTTGGATGAAAATTAGAGATGGGGGAACATCCAGCATTTTGGGGTGACTAAGGGCAACAACAGTACACAGTATGCATCCTGAAAAAGGCAATTGCCCAACTCCCCTACTAAATGGAACACCACGGGTATAGCAGCTGATATGCTGTGAATGCAAGTCGTGTTGGACTGGCATTACTGTAACCAGGATATTCGCCTAATGAAGATGCCTGTGACCCAACCCAGACCACCATAAGAGATGTGATTAGAGTACACCTAATGTTCTTCCCATATTGCTTTGTTACTGGGGGTGGGGGTGGGGAGGCAGGTATGGATAAGAAATAATGCAAGAAACTATGTCTGATTTACTGTCCTAACTTCTTTCAATGGGCTTTACTGATGCTAGGAAAATTAGAATGATTCAGTAGAAAGAGAGGAAAGGAAGGGGAGTCAACAGAGGAGAAAACAAAATAGGGAGAAAATATTTCAGTTGCTGTAAACACATGGAATGGAAAAAGCAGAAATTGATGGGGAAGAAGCCAGAGTTTTGACAGAGCATTACCAAGACTGGGGAAGCCACTGGCACCGGCAGTAACAAGACCCAGACAGATCAACTATGTATCCCAGTTTGGAAGAATTTAGAAAATTAGATGACAAGGAAAAGCACAATAAATTTGATATTGAAATACAGGAGGTGTCAGTAAGAAAGATTGAAACTGATGAAGACTGATGGGAAGGCCAGGATCTCCTGGCTCATTAGAGCTGGAATGGAGCCATAGTAACTGAACCTGACGTCCGTTGTTTGGGTCAAAGTTAATGATAAAATGGAAGGAAGGAAGTAAAAGAATAAATAAATGGGGTATGCTAAGGTGAAATCCAACCTTACTTTGGTGTCTTAAGAGAGGCTCAGAGCAAGACAATAATATTCTTTCTTAGCTCAAACTCTAGATGCCTGGAAGGTAAAGCAATATGGCTTGGCAAAGCTGCCTCTGCTTCTGAAAATTGGCAAAACAGAATGGCGACTGGCAAATAGGAATGGTATCCTCCAGCAAACACCTTTGTCTCGCATTACTCCTAACCAGGAAGATTACATTTAATCACTTTTTTTTCCTCTACAAAGAAATTCATTCTAATTGTGTGATTTAACTTTAATACATATTTTTCTCGTCTAAAAGGTAGACGTGGGAGTCACGTTTAGAATATACCATACCTTTTTTTTTTTTTTTTTTAAAGAAGATGTTGGGGGTAGGAGTTTTTATTAATTAATTAATTTATTTTTGCTGTGTTGCGTCTTCGTTTCTGTGCGAGGGCTTTCTCTAGTTGTGGCAAGCGGGGGCCACTCTTCATTGCGGTGCGCGGGCCTCTCACTATCGCGGCCTCTTGTTGCGGAGCACAGGCTCCAGACGCGCAGGCTCAGTAGTCGTGGCTCACGGGCCTAGTTGCTCCGCGGCACGTGGGATCCTCCCAGACCAGGGCTCGAACCCGTGTCCCCTGCATTAGCAGGCAGATTCTCTACCACTGCGCCACCAGGGAAGCCCCTACCATACGTTTTATAGCAGTGACTTATACTTCTGATTAAATGTGTGTATAGATCCAATAAAGAAGGAAAAAGGAGGGAAGTTTTATTGGAAACACAGTTACATTGTAGCATCCCTAAGGTAACTTAGGAGAGAAACATGTACATTCTCATTCCAACAATCAACCTTTCTAACAGGTCTATCTACGCACTTTTTTTTTAGCACTGCTAATTCTCGCCTACCTCTTTCTTATTTATTCATGGAATAGTTAACACAAAGAAGAGTTTTTGCTTTTCAAACTTCCAGATATTTCACAATTTAGAAAGAGTTAATCTAAAAAAAAGAGAAGTATATAGGAAGTGAAAGAAAAAAAAAAGAGAAGTATATAGGAAGTGAAAGAAAAAAAAAAGGATTAGAAGGAAATATACTAAACTATTAACAGTGGGTAGAAGGACTATAGGTGGTTTAAAATATCACTTTTAAAGATATATATTCCACCACAATTGTCCCAAGTAAGCACAGGTGCTTAACCAATTATTGCCAATTCACTGGTGTCAGTTTCTTTAAAAACAAATTAGCAGAGAGCAACAGCCAGCACTACCCACCACCAGTCCTTCCCATCAGGAAACTTGCAGAAGCCTCTTAGATAGCCTCAACCACCAGAGGGCAGACAGCAGAAGCAAGAACTACAATCCTGCAGCCTGTGGGAAAAAAACACATTTACGAAAGATAGATAAGATGAAAAAGCAGAGGGCTACGTACCAGATGAAGGAACAAGATAAAACCCCAGAAAAACAATTCAGAATAATGATAGTGAAGCTGATCCAGGACCTAGGAAAAAGAATGGAGGCAAAGATAGAGAAGATGCAAGAAATGTTTAACAAAGACCTAGCAGATTTAAAGAACAAACAAGCAGAGATGAACAATACAATAACTGAAATGAAAACTACACTAGAAGGAATCAAAAGCAGAATAACTGAGGCAGGGGAACGGATAAGTGACCTGGAAGACAGAATGGTGGAATTCACTGCTGTGGAACAAAATAAAAAAGAATGAAAAGAAACGAAGACAGCCAAAGAGACCTCTGGGACAACATTAAACACAACAACATTCGCATTATAGGGGTCCCAGAAGGAGAAGAGAGAGAAAGGACCCAAGAAAATATTTGAAGATATTATAGTCAAAAACTTCCTCAACATGGGAAAGGAAATAGCCACCCAAGTCCAGGAAATGCAGAGAGTCCCATACAGGATAAACCTAAGGAGAAACATGCCGAGACACATAGTAGTCAAATAGGCAAAAGTTAAAGACAAAGAAAAATTACTGAAAGCAGCAAGGGAAAAATGATAAAAAACATACAAGGGAACTCCCACGAGGTTAACAGCTGATTTCTCAGCAGAAACTCTACAAGCCAGAAGGGAGTGGCATGATATACTTAAAGTGATGAAAGGGAAGAACCTACAACCAAGATTACTCTACCCAGAAAGGATCTCATTCAGATTCGATGGAGAAATCAAAAGCTTTACAGACAAGCAAAAGCAAAGAGAATTCAGCACCACCAAACCAGCTCTACAACAAATGCTAAAGGAACTTCTCTAAGTGGGAAACACAAGAGAAGAAAAGGACCTAAAAAAACAAACCCAAAACCATTAAGAAAATGGTCATAGGAACATACATATTGATAATTACCTTAAATGTGAATGGATTAAATGCTCCAACCGAAAGACACAGGCTGCCTGAATGGATACAAAAACAAGACCCATATATATGCTGTCTACAAGAGGCCCACTTCAGACCTAGGGACACATACAGACTGAAAGTGAGGGGATGGAAAAAGATATTCCATGCAAAAGGAAATCAAAAGAAAGCTGGAGTAGCAATACTCATATCAGATAAAATAGACTTTAAAGTAAGGAATGTTACAAGAGACAAGGAAGGACACTACATAATGATCAAGGGATCAAACCAAGGAGAAGATATAACAATTATAAATATAAATGCACCCAACATAGGAGCACCTCAATACATAAGGCAACTTCTAACAGCTAGAAAAGAGGAAATCGACAGTAACACAATAATAATAGGGAACGTTAACACCTCACCCAATGGACAGATCATCCAGACAGAAAATTAATAAGGAAACACAAGCTTTAAATGACACAAAAGACCAGAGAGATTTAATTGATATTTATAGGACATTCCATCCAAAACAGCAGATTACACTTTCTTCTCAAGTGTGCACAAAACGTCCTTCAGGATAGATCACATCTTGGGTCATAGATCAAGCCTCAGTAAATTTAAGAAAATTAAAATCATATCAAGCATCTTTTCTGACCGTAACGCTATGAGATTAGAAACCAATTACAGGGAAAAAAACGTAAAAAACACAAACACATGGAAACTAAACAATACATTACTAAATAACCAAGAGATCACTGAAGAAATCAAAGAAGAAAACAAAAAATACCTAGAGACAAATGACAATGAAAACATGACAATCCAAAACCTATGGGATGCAGCAAAAGCAGTTCTAAGAGGGAAGTTTATAGCAGTACAAGCCTACCTCAAGAAACAAGAAAATCTCAAATAAACAACCTAACCTTACACCTAAAGGAACTAGAGAAAGAAGAACAAACAAAACCCAAAGTTAGCAGAAGGAAAGAAATCATAAAGATCAGAGCAGAAATAAATGAAACCGAAACATAGAAAAAGAAATATCAATAAAACTAAAAGCTGGTTCTTTGAGAAGATAAACAAAATTGATAAACCATTAGCCAGACTCATCAAGAAAAAGAGGGAGAGGACTCAAATCAATAAAATTAGAAATGAAAAAGGAGAAGCTACAACAGACACTGTAGAAATACAAAGCATCGTAAGAGACTACTACAAGCAACTCTATGCCAATAAAATGGACAACCTGGAAGAAATGGACAAATTCTTAGAAAGGTATAACCTTCCAAGGCTGAACCAGGAAGAAATAGAAAATATGAACAGACCAATCACAAGTAATGAAATTGAAACTGTGATTAAAAATCTTCCAAACAAACAAAAGTCCAGGACCAGATGGCTTCACAGGTGAATTCTATCAAACATTTAGAGAAGAGATAACACCTGTCCTTCTCAAACTCTTCCAAAAAATTGCAGAGGAAGGAACATTCCCAAACTCATTCTATGAGGCCACCATCAACCTGATACCAAAACCAGACAAATATACTACAAAAAAAGAAAATTACAGAGCAATATCACTGATGAATATAGATGCAAAAATCCTCAACAAAATACTAGCAAACAGAATCCAACAACACATTAAAAGTGGGATTTATCCCAGGGATGCAAGGATTCATCAGTATATGCAAATCAATCAATGTGATACACCATTTAAGAATAAAAACCATATGATCATCTCAATAGATGCAGAAAAAGCTTTTGACAAAATTCAACACCCATTTATGACAAAAACTCTCCAGAAAGTGGGCAGAGAGGGAACCTACCTCAGCATAATAAAGGCCATATATGACAAACCCACAGCAAACATCATTCTCAATGGTGAAATACTGAAATAATTTCCTCTAAGATCAGGAAAAAGATAAGAATGTCCACTCTTGCCACTATTATTCAAGATAGTTTTGGAAGTCTTAGTCACAGAAATCAGAGAAGAAAAAGAAATAGAAGGAATACAAATTGGAAATGGAGAAGTAAAACTGTCACTGTTGGCACATGACATGATACTATACATAGAGAATCCTAAAGATGCCACCAGAAAACTACTGAAGCTAATCAATGAATTTGGTAAAGCTGCAGGATACAAAATTAATGCACAGCAATCTCTTGCATTCCTATACACTAATGATGAAAAAACCTGAAAGAGAAATTAAGGAAACACTCCCATTTACCACTGCAACAAAAAGAATAAAATATCTAGGAATAAACCTACTTAGGGAGACAAAAGACCTGTATGCAGAAAACTATAAGACACTGATGAAAGAAATTAAAGATGATATCAACAGATGGAGAGATATACCATGTTCTTGGATTGGAAGAATCAATACTGTGAAAATGACTATAGTACCCAAAGCAATCTACAGATTCAATGCAATCCCTATCAAATTAGCAATGGCATTTTTTATGGAACTAGAACAAAAAATCTTAAAATTGGTATGGAGACACAAAAGACCCTGAATAGCCAAAGCAGTCTTGAGGGAGAAAAATGGAGCAGGAGGAATCAGACTCCCTGACTTCAGACTATAATACAAAGCTACAGTAATCAATACAATGTGGTACTGGCACAAAAACAGAAACATAGATCAATGGAACAAGATAGAAAGCCCAGAGATAAACCAACACACCTATGGTCAACTAATCTATGACAAAGGAGGCAAGGGTATATAATGGAGAAAAGACAGTCTCTTCAATAAGTGGTGCTGGGAAAACTGGACAGCTACATGTAAAAGTATGAAATTAGAACACTCCCTAACACCATACACAAAAGTAAACTCAAAATGGATTAGAGACCTAAATGCAAGACTGGACACTATAAAACTCTTAGAGGAAGAACACTCCTTGACATAAATCACAGAAAGATCTTTTTTGATCCACCTTGTAATGGAAATAAAAACAAAAATTAACAAATGGGACCTAATGAAACTTCAAAGTTTTTGCACAGCAAAGGAAACCATAAACAAGACGAAAATACAACCCTCAGAATGGGAGAAAATATTTGTAAACGAATCAACGGACAAAGGATTAATCTCCAAAATATATAAACAGCTCATGTAGCTCAATATTAAAATAACAAACAACCCAATCCAAAAATGGGCAGAAGACTGAAATAGACATTTCTCCAAAGAAGACATACAGATAGCCAAGAAGCACATGAAAAGCTGCTCAACATCTCTACTTATTAGAGAAATGCAAATCAAAACTACAATGAGGTATCACCTCACACAACTTAGAATGGACATCATCAGAAAATCTACAAACAACAAGTGCTGGAGAGGGTGTGGAGAAAAGGGAACCCTCTTGCACTGTTGATGGGAATGTAAATTGATATATCCACTATGGAGGTTTCTTAAAAAACTAAAAATAGAATTACCATATGATTCAGCAATCCCACTCTTGGGCATATACCCAGAGAAAACCATTATTCAAAAAGACACATGGGGCTTCCCTGGTGGCGCAGTGGTTGAGAGTCCGCCTGCCGATGCAGGGGACACGGGTTCATGCCCCGATCCCGGAAAATCCCACATGCCGCGGAGCGGCTGGGCCCGCGAGCCATGGCCGCGGAGCCTGTGTGTCCGGAGCCTGTGCTCCGCAACGGGAGAGGCCACAGCAGTGAGAGGCCCGCGTACAGCAAAAAAAAAAAAAAAAAAAAAAGACACATGTACCCCAATGTTCACTGCAGCACTATTTACAATAGCCAGGTCATGGAAGCAAACTAAATGTCCATCGACATACTAATGGATAAAGATGTGGTACATATATATGATGGAATATTACTCAGCCATAAAAAGGAAAGAAACTGGGTCATTTGTTGAGACATGGATGGATCTAGAGACTGTCATACAGAGTGAAGGAAGCCAGAAAGAGAAAAACAAATATCTTATTTTAACGCATATATGTGGAACCTAGAAAAATGGTACAGATGAACTGGTTTGCAGGGCAGAAACTGAGACACGGATGTAGAGAACAAACATATGGACACCAAGGGGGGAAGCAGGGGGTTGTGTTGGTGGTGGGATGAATTGGGTGATTGGGATTGACATGTATACACTGATGTGGATAAAATTGATGACTAATAACAACCTGCTGTATAAAAAAAAATAAAATTAAAAAAAACCATTCTGGAGTCAATTTTATCATCTGTGAATTTATCATGATAAATTTTATCATGATTAAAAAATACATTCTGGAGTAAATTTTATCATCTGTGAATTACATATCAATAAAACTGCTATTAAAAAACAAAACAAGGGCTTCCCTGGTGGCGCAGTGGTTAAGAATCCGCCTGCCAATGCAGGGGATACAGGTTTGAGCCCTGGTCCGGGAAGATCCCACATACCGCAGAGCAACTAAGCCTGTGCACCACAACTGCTGAGCCCATGAACCACGACTACTGAGCCCGTGTGCCTAGAGCCCGTGCTCTGCAACAAGAGAAGCCACTGCAATGAGAAGCCTGTTGCACTGCTCCCGCTTGCCACAACTAGAGAAAGCCCACATGCAGCAGGAAAGACCCAATGCAGCCAAAAGTAAATAAATTAAATAAATAAAATTTTTAAAAAATTTAAAAACTGAAACAAAAGAAAAAAAACAAATTAGCAAACATATCCTTGAATGGCTCTCCCCTCGCCCATACCCAACAGCCCTCTAAAAGGTTACCAAAAAAATAACATAAATAAATAGATAAATAAATAAATAGATAGATAGATAAATAAATAAATTAATTTAAAAAAAGGATTAGAGTTGGCATGAGGAGGGAGTGAGAGCTGGGTGCCTGTGTCATAACCAATTGATCTCATTCAGTAGTTAAACCTGACTGGACTATAGGCTGCAGGTGGTGGCAAGAAAGTAAATTTGAAACAGTTCATTGTAGGCCACACAGTATTTCATAATTTTGTAAAGGCTAAATGAATATATCTCTGAGAAGTTAATGTTAAAGCTACAATTCTAATTCTGTGATATCTTTGATCTTAAACCTCTGATATGGAAAACATCCAGAGGTAAGCTTTTTATTTCAACTAAAAAATTCGTTTTAATCAAATATCCAATTTAAATAATAAGTTCCGATTTGTTTCCACCTGGTTTGCTATTAACTTATTCCAGACATTTCCTTATACTGATAGCTTCCTCTACTACAATGTTTCCTTTTCTCTTTCAAATAAATAGTTGTGTGAAGGAGAAATTTTGATTTCTTTGCCAGCAATGACTAGCTAAAAAAACATCTTGGGGGCTTCCCTGGTGGCACAGTGGTTGGGAGTCCGCCTGCCGATTCAGGGGACACGGGTTCGTGCCCCGATCCGGGAAGATCCCACATGCCGCAGAGCGGCTGGGCCCGTGAGCCATGGCCGCTGAGCCTGTGCGTCTGGAGCCTGTGCTCCGCAACGGGAGAGGCCACAACAGTGAGAGGCCCGCATACTGCAAAAAAAAAAAAAAAAAAAAAAAAAAAAAAGATCTTGGCCCCAGTCTGATTATTTTTGATACCCAAACACTTGAGGGTACCTTGTGTTTCAGTCAGTACATTCACGATAATCTGTACTAATGAAATAGTACCAGTGGCCAACGTTAACTGAGAGATTTTTTCCTCTTTCGTGCCTTCAGGCCATATTCATCCACATGGAAAGCCATATTAGCAGAACATAATTCATTTTTTTTTGTCTTAGTAAAAGCTTTTTGCCAACAGATTTTTATCTGTCTTTGTTTGGAGATCTCAAATGGATCAACTTTACCTTTTTTCAACCTAAGATGAATGTGACACAGGGGTTTACCCTTTATGCAACAACAGGGTCAGAGAGAGAACGAAAGACTATGAAGTCTGCAGGGCGTGAAATTAAAATTCTCACACTGATACCAAAGCCTCCACTGAGGTAATGACACAATGCTACAGTCCTAGCATGAAACCTTCCGGTTTGAATAAAAGTCAGTGCCATGTGACCTACAGCTGTATATCAGTAGAAACATTTTGCTGTTCACAAAAATATTTATATCCAAAGGGAGAAGATAAAAAATTGGGGCAAGCTTCGGTGAAGCATCAACTTACTGAAGGGGACAGTTCTGGAAAAGTTACTGAGCTCCAGCAGCACCTGGCTGAGTGAAGGGAAACTGCAACCCTGGTGGAGGGTGGCTCATCTACAGCATCACAGCAATGCCACTGACTCCTACCTCACCTCTTGTCCAGAGTGTCATGGTTCCCAGTGGTTCCAGGGCCAGTTCCAGTTTTAGTTCTGCCACTAATTAGCTTGTTTCTTTGTAAACCAATGGCTTGACTTACAATTATGATCTGCCCTTGAGATGAAGCAACATCTCAGCTTTTACCAGAAGCTGGCTCTTCCACCACCAGTCTATTTCTTTCCAAAGCCCAGAAGACAGGGTTTGGCTGTAAGGTGTATCAACTGGTTCAAAGAGAAGTTTTATTTTAGGAGCAACACATTTCTCAGTCATGAGCTGAGATTGTGAGGACAGCAGACATGGGGCTGGATGGGATGAAGAGACACTGACTGAAAAGTCTCCTTCAAGCTAGCTGGAGCCATACTGCCAACTACCCATGCAGGAAGGCACCACTTCATTAATGAAGAACATTTAGAAGCATCCTAATTAAAATCCACATTGAATGCCATTTGTGGTGAATAGTCCAGTCTGCACCTGGTAGGACACGTGTCCCAAGGCAAGATACCAAGTGTCAAGTGCATGGCTGTGCTGACTTCTGTTGTACAGACTTCTTTCAGGGTGAGGAGAAGAGACAGCCCTCAACAAGAAATAAACAACATCCTTTTCTTCATTGTGAACTGGCATGGTGCCCCATCTCTGGCTTTCATCCTGGCTCTTAAAAATGCTTCAGTGGGGTTACTCAGAGCCCCAGAAAGAAGAAAATCCCTAGGGTACAACTTCTAGCATCCTTTTATTTATTTACTGAATAACATTTAACGAACAATCCCACTGAAAAACAATCCCATGGGTAAGTGTACCTTTTATCTTATCTTCCTTATATATTGTTATTATTATTATTTAATATGAACATTAATCCAGGTGATTTTTAAACTGTCAAAATGTAGAAAGGATGAATTCTCCATGTATGCTAAGAAAAACAACTGCACGCAAGGCTTTTATAAGACATGCAGTTGTATACAAGGTTGGTCTGCTTTCTAAATAACTTGCCATCCTGGTATTAGGCTGGAGCCTTCTCGGCTCTAACGATTGGCTCTGGTTTTCAAGTAGCCCATGTCCTGGGACAGGGAAAGCCTGAAGCAGCGTCCCTATTCTAATACAAGTCACAATCCACCTCAGAATTTTCCAGCTTTCCCAAAGGAAGAAACAGCCTCTCATGTATAATAGTAATCACTCTCCCCTTGCTGGCCAAGAGGCTTACATTCCAGACAAGTTGATCATTTTGTAAGCATTTAAGGGCAAGTACAAAGCAACGAGATGATGCGCTTTCAATCTCAGTAATAGTCTTACTTTAGTATGCACCCACGACAGAAAGAAAATCAATGAATGCTTGGTAAGTAAACAGGTAATGCATTGGCCAATTACTCTTGGGCTTCAAGACCAACTTGGACTCTTTCTTTCATGGGTAATGTTACGATTTGTACAGCAAGTGGTTCATTCTTATTCCCTATAAAGGTATAGAAGACAGGGCCTCCCTGGTGGCGCAGTGGTTAAGAGTCCGCCTGCCGATGCAGGGGATACGGGTTCCTGCCCCGGTCTGGGAGGATCCCATATGCCGCAGAGCGGCTGGGCCCGTGAGCCATGGCCGCTGGGCCTGCGCATCCGGAGCCTGTGCTCCGCAACGGGAGAGGCCACAACAGTGAGAGGCCCACATACCACAAAAAAGAAAAAAATAAATAAATAAATAAATAAAGGTATAGAAGACATATTCCAGAAGTCTTAAGGCTAATGAAAATAACAATATTTATGTGTTTCCCTTTATTATTTACAAAGAACTTTCATATGTACCTGTCTCTTAAGTTTTGTGGTTAAACTCACAAAAGTTTACAGGTAATACAAAATGTTAAAATGCATTTCTCCACAAGAAGTAAAGAGAAGGTAGGTTGGAAGAAAATAAAGGACTGTCATATCTTTTGGGGGGGGGAGCTTATTAATATCAAAAGCAAATAATTTATAGGGAAAATATGAAAAGTGTTAAATATGTTAAAAGTGGTATATATACACATATCGATACATATATTTGAATATATAAACAGTGTACAAAAGTGTCCAGCTGAGCTGAAAATGCATTAGTCAATGACCATTAATTACTACATTATTCTGTTCTCTTCATTGTAAGTATTCTCATTGATAACGTCTTTGATATACTCAGGGGCATACTTGGCACTATCATGCACAATCCTGACCATTCTTTTCCTAAGACAAAGCATGTAGCCTACACTAATATACACTAACCTTTTTCAATATGACTAATGACCTCAATTTGGCCTTCAAGGGGAAAAACTTCTTTTTCTCTTAGTGTCCTTCCTAAAGTAAAATCTGATGTTTTCCAGACACAGTTTCGTTTAAACCTAAAAATGAAAAAACCTTCAGTAAACACATGTTCACAGAGCATAATCTCAGGAAACATAAATTATACCTGGCCCCCTGTCAACTGGGAAGGCCAAAGATATCCGAGGAATGGCTCTTCCCTGTGCTGTGAATGACGTGGTGCCAAGTTTGCTTATCTAGTTAGCATTTCTAAACTACCGGCCAGCAGAAAACCCAAAGATTTTGAAGAGAAATTTAAACTGTGTTATTCTGAAATCAATTACTTAATTTTTAAAAATTAATTAATTAATTAATTATTTTGGGGGGCTGTGTTGGGTCTTTGTTGCTGCGCATGGGCTTCCTATATTTGCAGCGAGTGGGGGCTACTCTTTGTTGCAGTGTGTGGGCTTCTTATTGCAGTGGCTTCTCTTGTTGTGGAGCATGGGCTCTAACCCGTGTCCCCTGCACTGACAGGTGACTCTTAACCACTGTGCCACTAGGGAAGTCCATATTTAATTATTTATTTCTTTTTCTTTTTCTTTTTTTTTTTTTTTTTTCCGGTACGCGGGCTTCTCACTGTTGTGGCCTCTCCCGTTGTGGAGCACAGGCTCCGGACGTGCAGGCTCAGTGGCCATGACTCACGGGCCTAGCCGCTCCACAGCATGTGGGATCTTCCCAGACCGGGACACGAACCCGTGTCCCCTGCATCAGCAGGCGGACTCTCAACCACTGCGCCACCAGGGAAGCCCTATTTAATTATTTTTGAAAATACTCATCTCTTTATTATTTTCTCCTCAAAATGTGTAAATTACTCTGAAATCGAGAGATAGATGTACACGTTTTCATTTTGATTTCATCTCTAAACAAAGGGTACGGTTCAGACATAGGATGGACAGCTGGAAAACTGAGGTTCCATGTGGTCAAGGGACTTTGTCAAGGCTTTGCTACTGCTAAGCTGTGAGGCAGGATGAATACAGGTCTTTGGACTTTAATTCTCAAGGCCTTTCCTGTAAGCCATGCTGCCTGTCTACATGCAAGGATTTTTAATTTGAGAAAACCAAAACAAAGAACTGGTCATAGGCCTAAGTAGAAGAAGCTCTATGATATGGCTGAACACAAGATAATGGAGTGGTATATATTCTATACTAAGTGAAAACAATTGTGAGACATTATCTAAGCAATCAAATCCCAATGCAGGGACTTCCCTGGTGGCACAGTGGTTGAGAATCCGCCTGGTTCAATTAATCTTGTTCAATGAATCCAGGTGAGGCCTAGAAACAGGTACTTTGTCAAAGGTTCCTAAGTGATTTCAATATGCAGATAGATTTTAGAACCACTGCTCTGAAGGGAATTAAGCCCTTTCAGAATTTTTACAAAGAGCTAATTATGAGAAGAAATCCATTATCAATAACTTTGAATGCAGGGTTATTCAGTTTGCTTCTAAGCCACATTTCTGCACAACACTGTCACTCAGTGCATTTGGCAAGGGGGAGCCTGTGTCATTCACATGTACTGTGCTCCAGGTGCCCCCCAAAATCTTGTTGCCCAGAGCATAGAGAAAGAAGCTAACACTGAGGGCACACTGTGGCCCAGAACCAAGTTAAGGCTTTGCACACCTAGTCACGTTTAATCTGAGCAAATTTGCAAGGCAGTTATTAATACTCTTATTTTCACACGAGGAATCAGGCTCAGGCATGTTTGCAAGCATGTTTGCATGGTGAATATTAAAAAATACAACCCTATCGCCCACCTCTGAGATGAGTCTAACCTTATTCCTAACCTTTTGTCAGGGAACTCACATAGAGTTTAGAATTACAATAGCAAGGTCCAAATCTGAGCTCTGTTTCTTATTGCTTGTGTAGTCCTGGGAAGTTCTACAATGACAACTACTATTAGCCATGTACCAAGACTCTGCTAAGTACTTTATATAAACTATGTTGCTTAACCATCATGTCCAGACTATGAGGGAGATATTATTACCCCCATTTTAGAGATTAAACTAAGTGATTTGTTCAAAACCACATAGGCTAGCATTCAAACCTAGGCCTATAAACCTAGGTGTTATGATTATTACCCCTGGGCTCTTAAATGTTCTATTGCCTCTCTGAGCTTTGTCTTCTCATGATTGTGAGGATTACATTAGGTAACATACATAAAAGAATTTTTTTTTTTTTTTTTTTTTTGGCGGTATGCAGGCCTCTCATTGTTGTGGCCTCTCCAGTTGCGGAGCACAGGCTCCGGACGCGCAGGCTCAGCAGCCATGGCTCACAGGCCCAGCCGCTCCACGGCATGTGGGATCTTCCCAGACCGGAGCACGAACCCGTGTCCCCTGCATCGGCAGGCAGACTCCCAATCACTGTGCCACCAGGGAAGCCCCCATAAAAGAATTTTTATAAAAGCATTTAAGTGCCTAGGACAGCAAGTGGCACTCAACAAATGTTTCTTAACATTGAAGTGAAGGGAATTTGATGATCTTGGACCAAAGGCACAAGTCTAAAACAACAGCTGACGAGGCCAAAAACTGAAATGATAGCAGGAACTGGCAATACTGAAGAGATGTCACTAATCGCAGCATTTTCCAGAGTTCAGTGCCCTGGAGAAGACCCACCAGGAAGCATAATCCTCACCTACTGCTGGCTCGACAAAGAAATAACATAATTATGTCTTATGTTCCAAGGGTAACCTTAGATTTTTTGCAACTACTTGGAACTACAGAGTGTAAAATTTTGAAATGGGTTTACCTCCTATAAATGTGTGCCCTTTGTTTTCTTTTTAAATATTGTTTTTAAAACTACATAATACATTGTTGTTGTAGAATATTTGGAAGATATAGAAAAGTGTGAGCAATAAAATAGCTGTTATAATCCCTTCCCTTAGAATTTAGAGAGATTTCCTGAAGCCAAGGACTAGAACAATAAGTGGCTAGTAAGTATAAGCTGTTGTAATGTACACTTTCCCTACTGTACATTCATCCTATGTCAAGAGTGTCTTGACAAGATTCCTCAAACTGAATTCATTTCTTGGAATTATACTGTGTCTTTATTATTTCTACTTAGCCTATTTGTTTCTGTTTTCTTAATTTACACACTCTATAAGCAGTGTGTGCAAGAGGAATGGATGATTATATTAATGGTTTTTAACAGTGGGAATTATTAGAGTAACACCCCCAAAATCATGGCTTAATTAAAAGGAACATCTTTTCATCAAACACCTAAAAATTTCCATGCATTCAGCTGTTCTTGCTAGTAATGCACCTGCCAGCAGGGAATGTCAATTTATCAACCTAGCTTCTATAAAAATCCTTTTGAATGGCTGGACTTTTCATCCTCCTGATATGGAAGACAGGTGTATTTATAACTTCATATTTTCTTTTACATATTCAACCAATTCTTTTCTGAAGTTTTTGGATTATCCCTTTTTATTGTCATTATTTATGTGCAATATATCATTCAATTTTGTTTTTATTTTGTTATCTGCAATATACACAAAATGGAAAAGTTATAGTAAATGGCATTTTGATTGCGTGTAGTGTGTAAACTATTATTCGGAGCGCATATAAAGCTAAAATGATAGTTCTTGGCCTAGAAGCCCACACTTTTGGAAATCATTTTGAAAAAAATCTAAGAAGAAAATCTATCTAATACTTTGAAAATGAATTTTAGTAGTCATTAAAAAGAGCTTTACAATGATACATAGTTTGTATGAACATATATTGTGAAAGGACATAGCCGAACTTGCCCAACACAAGATGTGATACATAATAGGCATTCAGTGAATAGTAGCCAGTATTGCCACATACGGTCACCACTCATGTGCTCTATTGTATAGCAGCAATGAGTTCTGCTGTTCAAACCTACCACATAAACCCAAGTAGTGCCTGTAAGGCTCTAGTTTGAGGTTTGGGATTTTAATTTAGTTCCTCTTTCTTCACCTTGGAAGGATAACACATTATGTGCTAGGCACATGAGGGGATCTGGTTAAGTTCTAAAAATATCTGTGTGAATGTACAGGTGAGAAAAAAGTCTGATTTTTTAAAAAAAGGATTTTGTTACAGTTAGGATTCTGGGCACAAGTGCAAGAAAGCGTTGCAATTTGGCTCTTGTGTGTAATAGAAACACAGCACTTCCCCTTCTGTGTAAGACTAAGTTTCTTCCTATCAAGTTATAAAAACAAATTCTAACTCTTAAAGTAAGTTTGCCGGATTCCTACTCTAAATCAGAATTTTATAGGCTTAGTGCCTACACCTCAGAATAAAATTCAAGTTTCACACAGTGTGAGAAAATGAAAAAACACTGAAATTTGGGATCAGAAGAAAGAAAGAAAGAAGTAAAAGACATCCAAATAGTTAAGAAGTAAAATTATCTCTTCGAATGACATGGTTTTCTATGTAGGAAACCCTAAAGACGCCCCCCCCACACACACAAAAACCTGTTAGAACTAATAAATGAATTTGGTGAAGCTGCAGGATACAAAATCAAGATATAAAAATCAGTTGTGTCTCTTTACACCAACAATGATCTATCAGAAAAAGAAATCAAGAAAAAAATCTCATTTATGATAGCATAAGAAAGAATAGAATACTTGGGAATAAATTTAATCAAGAAGGTGAAAGATCTGTACACTGAAAACTATAAAACATTGAAGAAAAGAATTGAAAAAGACACAAGTAAATGGAAAGATATCCTGTGTTCATGGATTAAAATAATTAAAATTCTTAAAATAGCCATACTACCCAAAGTGATATACAGATTCAATGTAATCTCTAACAAAATTCCAATGAAATTTTTTGTAGAAATAGAAAAAACAACCTTAAAATTCATATGGAAACACAAAAGACTCTGAATAGCCAAAGCAATCTTGAGAAAGAAGAACAAAGTTGGAGGAATCACACTTCTTGATTTCAAATTATATTACAAACAGTATGGTACTGGCATAAAAAAAAGACACATAGACTCACTGGAGAGAGTCAAGTGCCCAGAAATAAACCCAAGCATAAATGGTCAATGGATTTTCAACAAGATATGCAATGGGGAAAGGATAACCTCTTCAATAAATAGGACAGCATGTGGGAAAACTGAATATCCACATGCAAAAGAATGAAACTGGACCCTCATCTTATACTATACACAAAAATCAACTTAAGATGGATTAAAGACTGAAATGTAAGACCAGAGACTATAAAACTCCTAGAAGAAAACACAGGGAAAAAGCTCCTGACATTAGCCTTCAAAATGATATTTTGCATGTGACACCAAAAGCTCAAGCAACAAAAGCAAAAATAAAACAGTGGGACTACATCAAATAAAAAAGCTTCTGCACCGCAAAGGAAACATTAAACAAAGTGAAATGGCAACCTACAGATTGGGATTAAAATATCTGCAAGCTATACATCTGATAAGGGGTTAATATCCAAAATATATAAGGAACTCTTACAACTCAACAGCAAAAAGCAAACAGTCTGATGAAAAAATGGGCAAAGGACCTGAATAGACATTTTCCCAAAAAAGACATAGAAAAACACTCTTTTCAAGACAGAAGTTTAAGTTTTAGATTGCAGGGTACTTGGATCCTTCCAGCCTGGGTTGGCAGAGTGTGGTCTCAGGTTCCCAATATTCTGAGCCTGGGTCCCTCAATCTCAAACTCAGTGGGCAAGGAGTCTCCACAAGCCACCTTCAAGTCAGCCGTGGGTGAACAGTTGCCTGTGAGCATGACTGTACACTGGGAATTGCTTTATAGAAAGCTCGGCAAGGTGGAAACTTACATCAAAATTTTTGGAACACATTAAGCATATAGTCTGACAGCAAAGGAACAAGGTCTTAAAAAAAAAAAGAACAAATTAATCTATTATTTTTTAAAAGTTCCCCAAATAAGCTATTAAATCCTTCAAAGCACATAGACAAATATTTTCCAACCTCCCTCAACAAAAAACAAGCTCTACAAAATCATCCCTCTTGACATAGCACAAAAAACAAACCAAACAAAGTAAAACAAAAACCTTCAACTTGGTGTTGTGATAAAAACTAATCTTTCTGAAAAAACCTAGAGTAGTGAGGTGAACAGTGCTTCCTAGAAATAGGCTAACTACAGTTCCAGTTCCAAAAATTCACTAATTGGGCATGATTTGGTGAGATCAGTCTTTCTCTCTTCACATCTCACAGGGAAAAATAAAAAAAGAGGTCAAGAGTACCAGTCTTAACTCCTACGAGTCAGGAAAGAACAGAGAGAAGGAGCCTCCGTAACCTTTTACTTCAGGGACCGAGCGTGTAAGCCTGCTGCTGCAGGCCTGGTATTTGGCTCTATCAGTTTGGAAGGAATCCTTATTGCGTTGTCATAAGACTGAGAGATAGAAACTCCACCGGTATTTTAAAAAGTGACAAGATATCTGTTTCACTGAACAATCCCAGAAGATAGTCTTCATTTTAACATAAAATGTTTCAGATTTACATACCTGAATAGAAAAAAGACACCAACATATAAAAAATATACTGCATGCAATACACTTTTCTCCTTGGTCAAATTTGAAATAAAAGATTTGAAGATCCAAAGCTACATTAATGCAAATAACTGCCTGTTGAAAGTATACTTTTTGATTAAATTGGCATACATCAAGTACAATTAGAAAGGTTATTTATAATGAAGAAATACATAATTCTGCATCTTAATGGGGATGACAATTACAGCTGATGGTTGTTAATTAACGTTAACTTCTTTTGCTCTGAGTCTCAGATATTTCTTATACGGTCTGTATGCTGGCAATGGACACAACTAATTCTGCAGGGTACAAAAGGGTTAATTATCAGCAACATTTGTGCTCATAACAAATTCACTGGTAACTTGCCCAGCTCTGGCTCCACACTGGAGACCTGAGGATCAAGTAGAATTGGTAAACTCTGACTCAGTGTCATGGCAGGACAGGTATTTGTTCAACTTTCTGAGCAAAGGCACACCTACCCACCAGGTGTTCAGAATGACAGAGAAAAGCCCCTCCAGTTCTCTCTCCTGGTGGAATGGTCTGTGGGTGTTGCCTGTTCCAGGCAAACAGAAATGCAAGGCATTGTTTAGTTCAGTGGTGCCACCCTCCTGTACCGAGATGCCCACTGTGCTTACTTTCTTGGACAGCTCAGGGGTGTGTGAGCAGTATTGGAGGCCGGAAGTAAGATGGAAAGAGAGAAGCACTGCAGCTCTCAGCACAGAAAACTATTATAAAGCCCTCTTTGCTTGTGCTGTAAATTACATATTTATTTTGTTAGCATGAGATAGATAAATATTTCCACATACAAAGGTGCCCTGCTAAAATCAGGATAAGTGATATTAATGTCCTCTGGTCAGTATTATTGAACCTCGAAAGCAATAAACTTTATGCGTCAATAAATATTACATTTGCAACATAATTAACATTCCTTTACTGTCTCTAGCACTTATTACACATTGTAACCACAAGTCTACAATACATTATTCACATTTGGTGTGTCACCAAGTGATGGATTGCTGTAGGAGAGGCTGTCCTTTAAATAAATCAACAAATAAAAATGCAAATGTTAACATTTTCAGCCACAACTTCTCCCATCTTGAATGCAGAATGAAAATTTCACATTACATTGACACGCAGCAGAGAGAACAATTAACAACGTACACTGTGAACGAGAAAGATGACTTTGCCAAGCTAGGTTTTATCACCTGCACATGGACCCACATGGGACTCTTATAGATGCCAGCACTTTTCAGAGAACAAAGGAAAACCTGTCGCCCACCGGCATCTGTCCCATCCCCATCCTTTCCTGCAGGTCTTGAAAATTCTTGGAATTTAGGGTGGACAGGGAAAGGACTTTTATTCTTGTTCTCCTCAGTACTTTCAAAGGTTTCTTGGGATGAAGAACAACAGGCTTTCCTCTTGCATTAAGAGTTTATATGTAAAAGCAGTCTATAAAAAATGCCTTTTCTATACTTTGAAATAAAAATAATTCAAATAATCTTGATTCTGAAGTCTGGAAAGCAACCACTGTGCCTTCCTGGTAACTGATTTTCATAGTACTGAATCTTTTTTTTTCAACTCTGCACTTTGTATAATAGACCTATAACATGCCATCAAGCACTTCTAAGGATAAAATCTGGTGTGCTGCACATTGTTTTGTTTAGCCAAATGCTCATTATTTAAGAAGCTTCTGAGAATCTGTATTTAGCTGAACTGTAGCATTAAGAACTAATAGATAAAGAATCCTTTTTTTAAGGTCTGTAGATATGAGTTTTCACAGCGATTTTAACCTGGGCTTGTAAAACTCTACAAGTTGATATTGCCATTTCAGAAAATGTGTGCTGAGGATGTACTATAAAACCCTCACTGGGGAAACATTTTTTTCTTCTTTTTCATGCTTTTCTCTAAACTGAAGTGCAATCATCAAAAACACATTAGAGTAGTGTTAAAGATCTCATTGAAGATCTTAGTGTCAAAGATAGGAAAATTCATTAAGTTTGAAAATCCAGATTGTCTTTCCTCTTTACCTATAACTCCTCCAAAGAAATCCCTCAAGATGAGCTAGGATGGATCCTCTCTGAGCACAAGCATTCATCCACAATGTTAAGTGGTCCAAGGTGGAAGCCCCATCAACCTTTCAGAACCACAACTCACTGTAGGTCTTTGGCAAAATGCCATGCATGGTAGCATTAAAAATAAAAGAAAGGAGTAATGGACAAAGAATGTGGTAAACTAGTTAAATTTTCTTTTGACTGTGGGTGGCTTCCAAAATAGGGACGTTGTCACTGTCAACTATTATAATATTTAAGATCATGGGCTTTGGAGTCTGAAATGCTGGCTCTACCTCTTACTAGCTATGTGACCTTAGGCAAGTCACTCAATCTCTCTGAACCTTAGTTTCCCGATTTTTAAAATGAGGATGATAGTAGTACCACCTCATAAGGCTGTGATGAAGATTAAATCAGATAATGCATACAAAGGTCTGGGCACATAGTAGATGCTTAATAGATGATAGCCATTATTATTATCCTCTGTGTTAAGAGTCATTTCCCAAAAGTTCTTTAAAATTAAATCTATATTTATCTGATAAGATGCTAGGAATTTAAGTGCTCAAACAATCATATCCCCAAGGAAACATAAACCAAGCCCTTTTGGTGTTGATGTTTATATATTCAGCCTTAAATGCATAATATGGGAGTTGGCTTATTAGATATGAGAAATTTTAATAACATGTTTCTTTTCCTGACTCCAGAAAAGGCTGATCAAAGTATTAACTCCTCAAATGTCTCTGGTATAAGTAAATGTTGACAGTCATTTAACTGTAGTACAAAACCCACTACAGTGTTTAATATCAATGAATTCAGTTAGTTAAGCTTATAGTCCAAGTGTATAACCATTCCATGATAAATTGGGAAGGACCTGCTGCTAAACAGATTCTTTGATGAAAGGCAGGATTAGCTTTGTGTTTCTATGGAAATCCTTGTCAATTGCCATTACCAATTAAGGAAAAGCATGCATAAAGGAAAGGGCTCCATGAGTTCAACCTGGTCATATCTAGATGCTTCCAAATAAGGGCCTCTCTCTTGAGTAGGAGGCATCAACAATTGTCAAGATTTTTCAATACTTATTAAATAACTCAAAAAAAGTTCTTATCTGCAGAATATTAAAACAAAGAATCCCTGAAACTTACCGGGGGGTGTCATGTTGCAATGATGCTGTGGTTGTGATTACAAGCTCCTTTTGGCTTCCTGTTGTCATAGGAGATGTGGACACATCTTTTCTAACTTCTGCCATTGTCCCTGCATGAACAATAAAGGAAATAATTTGGGCACTTAATAAAAGGAAAAGTCTATTCTGAGTAATATATTCGTATAGGAATCCCCAAACTTTAGAAGCAAGCCATTTTCCCCCATGAAATGAAACAACGGCAGATGGAAAACTCGGTGAGTTGTTTTGGTTTTGTAAACATCAGTGATCCATAATATCTTGTTTTTAAAAAAGTGCATTTGTGCAATAACAGACTAACTAGAGATTTTGTTTTTAAACCTGATGGCCTATCAAGGTCCTGCTGATTTGGGTTTATTGTAAAAATGCCCAAGGAGGTAGACTGGTTTATTTTGTTCCTTTTAACTATCAATATCATAAGAAAAGTTCTTTCCTCTCTTTGACAAAATTGGTAATTCCAGCACTTTGTAGTTCTACACCCCTCAAATTAAATTGATCCTAATCCCAGAACTTTCAAGGTAGACATAAATCTTGAATATTTCTTTTAAAGAACTCAACATGTAAGATGCTAAACAAGTAAGATGCAAAAACAAGTAAGATGTTAAAACAAGTAAGATGCTCAACTAACCATTCTAGGGCTGATTTGGCCTTTGTTCCTTTCTAGCAAGAAATGTTTAGTTGATAATTACTTTCCTCTTCTGGAGTGCTCAAGACTAAGATGGCATGGACAGGAAGATGTTTTGTTTCTGTTTGTTTTATAATTATTATTATTTCTAATAACAATAAATTTATCCTCCTTTTTAAAAAAATTAACAAAATTGCCAACTTTTTATTTATTAAAAATACAATAAGGCTTTTTCACTTATCAAATTCTCATGTTACAGCTGGAGGAGACCTTGGACATCATCTCATCCTACTTCTTATATGATAGATGATTTTTGTAGGACAAGCTCTCAGTAATGTTTTATTTTTTTTTATTTTTTTATTTTTTTTATTTTTATTTTTTTTTGCTGTACGCAGGCCTCTCACTGCTGCGGCCTCTCCCGTTGCGGAGCACAGGCTCCGGACACACAGGCTCCGCGGCCATGGCTCACGGGCCCAGCCGCTCCGCGGCATGTGGGATCCTCCGGGATCGGGGCACGAACCCGTGTCCCCTGCATCGGCAGGCGGACTCCCAACCACTGCGCCACCAGGGAAGCCCAGTAATGTTTTATTTTTAAAAAATTTTTTATTGGAGTATAGTTGATTTACAATGTTGTGTTAGTTTCTGCTGTACAGCAAAGTGAATCAGTTATACATATACATATATCGACTCTTTTTTAGATTCTTTTCCCATATAGGTCATTACAGAGTATTGAGAAGAGTTCCCTGTGTTATACAGTAGGTCCTTATTAGTTATCTATTTTATATATAGTAGTGTGTATATGTCAATCCCAATCTCCCAATTTATCCCTCTCCCCTGCCTCCCCACTTTCCCCCTGGTAACCATAAGTTTGTTTTCTACATCTGTGACTCTGTTTCTGTTTTGTAAGTGAGTTCATTTGTACCATTTTTAGATTCCACATATAAGCAATATCATATGATATTTGTCTTTCTCTTTCCGACTTGCTTCACTCAGTATGACAATCTCTGGGTCCATCCACGTTGCTGCAAATGGCATTGTTTCGTTCTTTTTCATGGCTGAATAATATTCCATTGTATATATGTATCACTTCTTCTTTATCCATTCCTCTGTCAATGGACATTTAGGTTGCTTCCATGTCCTGGCTATTGTAAACAGTGCTGCAATGAACACTGGGGTGCATGTATCCTTTTGAATTATGGTTTTCTCAGGGTATATGCCCAGTAGTGGGATTGCTGGGTCGTATGGTAGTTCTATTTTTAGGTTTTTAAGGAACGTCCATACTGTTCTCTACAGTAGCTGTATCAAGTTACATTCCCACCAATAGCACAAGAGGGTTCCCTTTTCTCCACACCCTCTCCAGCATTGGTTATTTGCAGACTTTTTGATGATGGCCATTCTGATTGGTGTGAGGTGAGGTATCATTGTAGTTTTGATTTGCATTTCTCTAATAATTAGCAGTGGTGAGCAGATTTTCATGCGCTTTTTGGCCATCTATATGTCTTCTTTGGAGAAATGTCTATTTAGGTCTTCTGCCCATTTTATGATTGGCTTGTTTGTATTTTGATAACGAGCTGCATGAGCAGTTTGTGTATTTTGGAGATTAATCCCTGGTCAGCTGTTTCATTTGCAAATATTTTCTAATATGTTTTGGGTTGTCTTTTAGTTCTGTTGATGGTTTCCTTTGCTGTGCAAAAGTTTTAAGTTTAATCAGGTCCCATTCATTTATTTTTGTTTTTATTTTCATTACTCTAGATATTGCTGGGGCTTCCCTGGTGGCACAGTGGTTGAGAGTCTGCCTGCCGATGCAGGGGACACGGGTTCGTGCCCCGGTCTGGGAGGATCCCACGTGCCGCGGAGCGGCTGGGCCTGTGAGCCATGGCCGCTGAGCCTGCGCATCCGGAGCCTGTGCTCCGCAAAGGGAGAGGCCACAATGGTGAGAGGCCCGCGTATTGCAAAAAAAAAAAAAAAAAAAGATATTGCTGTGATTTATGTCAGAGAGTGTTCTGCCTATGTTTTCCTCTAAGAGTTTTATAGTATCTGGCCTTACATTTAGGTCTTTAATCCATTTTGAGTTTATTTTTGTGTATGGTGTTAGGGAGTGTTCTAATTTCATTCTTTTACATGTAGCTGTCCAGTTTTCCCAGCACCACTTACTGAAGAGACTATCTTTTCTCCATTGTATGTCCTTGCCTCCTTTGTCATAGATTACATGACTGTAGGTGCATGGGTTTATCTCTGGACTTTCTACCCGGTTCCATTGATCTATATTTCTGCTTTTGTGCCAGTACCATACTGTTTTGATTACTGTAGCTTTGTAGTATAGTCTGAATTCAGGGAACCTGATTCCTCCATCTCCATTTTTCTTTCTCAAGATTGCTTTGACTATTCAGGGTCTTTTGTGTTTCTACACAAATGTAAAATTTTTTATTCTAATTCTGTGAAAAATGCCATTGGTAATTTGATAGGGATTACATTGAATCTGGAGATTGCTTTGGGTAGTCTAAACATTTTCACAATATTGATTCTTCCAATCCAAGAACATGGTATATCTCTCCATCTGTTAGTGTCACCTTTAATTTTTTTTCATCAGTATCTTATAATTTTCTGAGTACAGGTCTTTTGCCTCTTTAGGGAGGTTTATTCCTAGGTATTTTATTCTTTTTGGATGCAATGTTAAATGGGATTGTTTCCTTAATTTTTCTTTCTGATCTTTCATTATTAGTGTATAGGAATGCAAGAGATTTCTGTGTATTAATTTTGTATCCTGCAATTTTACCAAATTCATTGACGAGCTCTAGTAGTTTTCTGGTGCCATCTTTAGGATTTTCTATGTATAGTATCATGCCATCTGCAAACAGTGACAGTTTCACTTCTTCTTTTCCTATTTGTATTCTTTTCTTCTTTTTCTTCTCTGATTGTTGTGGCTAGGACATCCAGAACTATGGTGAATAAAAGTGGCGAGAGTGGACATTCTTGTCTTGTTCCTGAACTTAGAGGAAATGCTTTCAGTTTTTCACCATTGAGAATGATGTTTGCCATGGGTTTGTTGTATATGACCTTTATTATGTTGAGGTAGGTTCCCTCTATGCTCACTTTCTGGATTTTTTTTATCATAAGTGGGTGTTGAATTTTCAAAAGCTTTTTCTGCATCTATTGAGATGATCATATGGTTTTTATTCTTCAGTTTGTTAATGTGGTGTATCACATTGATTGACTTATGTATATTGAAGAAACCTTGGGATAAATCCCACTTGATCATGGTGTATGATCCTTTTAAGTTGTTGTTGGATTTGGTTTGCTAGTATTTTGTTGAGGATTTTTGCGTCTATGTTCATCAGTGATATTGGTATGTAATTTTCCTATTTTGTGATATCTTTGTCTGGTTTTAGTATCAGGGTGATGGTGGCCTCATAGAATGAGTTTGGGAGTGTTCCTTCCTCTGTAATTTTTTGGAAGAGTTTCAGAAGGATAGGTGTTAACTCTTCTCTAAATGTTTGACAGAATTTGCCTGTGAAGCCATCTGGTCCTGGACTTCGGTTTGTTGAAAGTTTTAAAATCACAGTGTCAATTTCAGTAGTTGTGATTGGTCTGTTCTTTTTTTAAATTTCTTCCTGGTTCAGTCTTGGAAGGCTGTACCTTTCTAAAAATTTGTCCATTTCTTCTAGGCTGTCCATTTTACTGGCATATAGTTGCTTATAGTAGTTTCTTATGATCCTTTGTATTTCTGTGATGTCAGTTGTAACTTCTCCTTTCTCATTTCTAATTTTATTGATTTGACTCCTCCTCTGCCTTTTTTTCTTGATGAGTCTGGCTAAAGGTTTATCAATTCTCTGTCTTCTCAAAGAACCAGCTTTTAGTTTCATTGATCTTTGCTAGTGCTTTCTTCACATCTATTTCATTTATTTCTGCTCTGATCTTTATGATTTCTTTCCTTCTACAACTTTGGGTTTTGTTTGTTCTTCTTTCTCTAGTTGCTTTAGGTGTAAGGTTAGGTTGTTTATTTGAGATTTTTCTTGTTTCCTGAGGTAAGATTGTATTGCTATAAACTTCCCTCTTAGAACTTCTTTTGCTGCATCCCATAGGTTTTGGATCATCATGTTTTTGCTGTCATTTGTCTCTAGGTATTTTTGATTTCCTCTTTGATTTCTTCAGTGATCCACTGGTTGTTTAGTAACACATTGTTTAGCCTCCGTGTGTTTGTGTTTTTTACAGTTTTTTTTTTCCTGTAATTGATTTCTAATCTCATAGCATTGTGGTCAGAAAAGATGCTTGAAATGATTTCAATTTTCTTAAATTTAAAAAGGCTTGATTTGTGACCCATAATGTGGTCTATTCTGGAGAATGTTCCATGTACACTTGAGAAGAAAGTGTATGCTGTTGTTTTTGGATGGAATGTCCTATAAAAATCAATTAAGTCTCTCTGGTCTAATGTATCACTTAAGGCTTGTGTTTCCTTACTTATTTCCTGTTTGGATGATCTGTCCATTGGCGTAAGTGTGGTGTTAAAGTCCCCCAACATTACTGTGTTACTGTCAATTTTCCTTTTTATGGCTGTTAGCATTTGCCTTATATATTGAGGTTCTCCTATGTGGGTTCATATATATTTACAGTTGTTATATCTTTCTTCATGGATTGATCTGTTGATCATTATGTAGTGTCCTTCATTTTCATCTCTAATTTAAAATTCTATTTTGTCAGATATGAGTATTGCTACTCCAACTTTCTTTTGATTTCCATTTGCATGGAATATCTTTTTCTATCCCTTCATTTTCAGTCTATATGTGCATCTAGGTCTGAAGTGGATCTCTTGTAGACAGCATATATATGGGTCTTGTTTTTGTATGCACTCAGCCAGTTTATGTCTTTTGGTTGGAGCATTTAATCCATTTACATTTAAGGTAATTATTGATATGTATGTTCCTATTGCCATTTTCTTAATTGCTTTGGGTTTGTTTTTGTAGGTCTTTTTTCTTCCCTTCCTCTTTTGTTCTCTTCTCTTGTGGTTTGATGACCATCTTTAGTATTGTGTTTGGGTTGCTTTTTCTTTTGTGTGTGTGTTATCTATTGTAGTTTTCTGGTTTGCATTTCCCATGAGCTTTTGAAATAGCAGTCTATATATATACAAGGTTGTTTTAAGTTGCTGGTCTCTTCATTTCAAATGCAATTCCCATTTCCTGCATTTGTACTCTCCTCTTCTCATGGTTTCTGGTTTAGATATCATATTTGTGTGTGGATGATTTCCTGCTTTTACTGTATTTTTGCCTCTACCAGTGAGCTTTCCCATTTGTGATTTTCTTATTTCTAGATGTGGCCTCTTTATTTTCCTCCCTGCCTAGAGAAGTTCCTTTAGCATTTGTTGTAAAGCTGGTTTGGTGGTGCTGAATTCTCTTAGCTTTTGCTTGCCTGTAAAGCTTTTGATTTCTCTGTTGAATATGAATGAGAGCCTTGCTGGGTAGAGTATTCTTGGCTGCAGGTTTTTCCCTTTCATCACTTTAAATATATTGTGCCACTCCCTTCTGACCTGCAGAGTTCCTTCTGAAAAGTTAGCTGATAACCTTATGGGGATTCCCTTGTATGTTATTTGTTGTTTTTTCCTTGTTGCTTTTAATATTTTTCCTTTGTATTTAATTTTTGTCAGTTTGATTAATATAATACAATATAATATTATAATTAATATATAATCTCAGGCCCTTTCTCTTTCTCTTCTTCTTCTGGGACCCCTATAATGTGAATATTGGTGAGTTTAATGTTGTCCCAGAGGTCTCTTAGACTGTCTTCATTTCTTTTTATTTGCTTTTCTTTATTCTGTTCTGTAGAAGTGATTTCCACCACTCTGTCTTCCAGCTCACTTATTCTTTGTTCTGCCTCAGTTATTCTACTATTGATTCCTTCTAGTATATTTTTCATTTCAGTTGTTGTGTTGTTCATCTCTGTTTGTTTGTCCTTTAGATCTTCTATCTCTTTGTTAAACAATTCTTGTATCTTCTCAGTCTGTGTCTCCATCCTTTTTCCGAGATTTTGGATCATCTTTACTATCATTATTCTGAATTCTTTTTCAGGTAGATTGCCTATCTCCTCTTCATTTAGTTGTTGTTGTAGGTTCTTTATCCTGCTTCTTCTTCTGCAACATATTTCTTTGTCATCTCATTTTGTCTAACTTACTGTGTTCATGGTCTCCTTTCTGCAGGCTGCAGGACTGTAGTTCCTCTTGCTTCTAGTGTCTGCCCCCTGGTGAGTGAGGTTGGTCCAGGGTCTTGTGCAGGCTTCCTGGTGGGAGGGAATGGTGCCTGCCCTTTTGTGGGTGGAGTTTGTCTTGTCCCTCTGGTGGGCAAGGACATGTCGGGGGGTGTGTTTTGGGATGGCTGCAAGCTTAGTACGACTTAGTACAACTTAGACAGGAAGCCTGTCTGCTGATGGGTGGGGCTGTATTACTGTCTTGCTGGTTGTTTGGTCTGAGGCATTCCAGCACTGGAACCTGCAGGCTGTTGGGTGGGGATGGGCCTTGGTGCCGAAATGGGAACCTCTGGGAGAGCTCATGCCAATTAATATTCCCTGGGGCCTCTGCTACTAGTGTTCTCGCCCCCATGGTGAGCTACATCCAACCCCTGCCTCCCCACAAGACCCTCCAAGACCCCTAGGTAGGTCTAGCCAGGCTCCTATGGAGGTACTGCTTTGTGCTGGGTCCCAGTGCATTTGAGACCTCATGTGTGCCCTCCAAGAGTAGAGTCTCCATTTCTCCCAGCCCCGTGGAGCCCCTACACTCAAGCCCCACTGGCCTTCAAGGCTAAATGCTCTGGGGGTTCTTCCTCCCAATCCCAGACCCTTAGACTCTCTTGGAGGGCTATTTTTATATGGGAACGTCCCTGTGTAGCCTGCATGGGTTTAAGATATATATATATATATATATATATATATATATATTTTGTTGTTGTTGTTGTTGTTGTTGCAAGGGCTGTTTTTAGTATGGATGTCTGCTCCCTCTTTCCTCAGTGTATGCTGGACGTTATCCCCTTGATAGGGGTTTGACTGGTGTTGTGGTGACTAGAGCCTGCCCTGGGTATTGAGTGGGGCCTCTCCTTTGCTCTGTGGTTGTCGGGGTGGGGTCTGCTCCCTAGTTGGAGTAGAGACCCCAGATCTGTTTCTTAGCTGTGTTTCTGATCTGTGATGAGAGGTAGGTGGGATTGGAGCAGTCCCACTGGGAGAGAAGCCACTGAGTATTCCTCCTCTGGAGCTGTTCACCTGTGAGCATGCTATGTTGTGTCACCTTTCACCTGTTGTGTGAGCTCACAAGTTACTCTGTTATTGGCACTGCTCTCAGCCCCATCTTAACTGTGGGTATGCTGGCAGTTGGCCCTGGAGTCTCTCAGGCGTTGTTTTTACCAGGCCACCAACACAGATACACTGAAGTCATGTCCCAAGATTGTGGTAATCCTGGATCTGGACCCACTGTGGGCGCTATGGGGGCAGCTCTGACTCTGACCTGGACCAACCCCCGCATGTACGTGCCCACAAAGTTCACACCTGTTAAAGCCAGATCCACCTCAGTTGCAGGAGCACTTGTTGTCTGTTCAGATGTTCCACAGGTGCTGAGTTTACCAAGCCAGTTGCAGGGGTTTAATCTATGGCTTGTGCAGGTAAAAGGAGAGATTTCAGCTCTTCTTCCTTAGTCGCACAGCCCCTGGGGCTCAGCTTTGGTTTCAGCCCCCCCCTGCATGTGGGCCATCCATAGGCGTCTGCTCCCTGCCCAGTCGAGAGGGGGTGGAGGTGGTGACCGGGGGTGCACTGGCATGCTTTGGTGGGAGGGGGCAGAGGTAGTGACTGACGGGGACGTGCGAACCTGCTCCAGCAGGAACCCGTCTTAGTGCCTCTGGGGGCAGGGGCTGGAGGGCAGGGAGAGAGGCTGTCATGGTGGCCCTGCCCTTCACATGTCACTTAACAATGGCACTTCACTTCCGTGGTGGTCTGGGATTCCTCCAGGAGCATTCCCAGTTGTGGAGTTCCTCACTCCCATCCCCTCAGGCTGTCTCCACACAGCCCACAGCAGTCCTCTCCCCAGGTCTGCTCTCCAAACCCCACGTTCCAGCATCCAGCCCCCGTCCACACCAGCAGACACATAACTCAGGCTGGGGCATGCAGGGCTGTGTCATGGACCATCTGTGTAAGTCTCACTCTGTCCTGCCTGCCACAGACTGGCTGCTGTGCTCTCCTTCAGGCCCCTGATGCTCCCCTTCTGTCTCAGCTGATCTTCCCACTGGCAATGGGGGTTCCCTCGGTGCAGGAACCTCTCCTCTCCTTCAGCTCCTCCCGAAGCCCCCACAGGGCGCAGGTCCCATCCTGCTTCCTCTTTTCTTTTTTTCCTTTTCTCTTTTTTGTTCTACCCGGTTATGCAGGGATCTTTTCTTATCCTTTTAGGTGTCCGAGGTCCTCTGCTAGTGTTCAGTTGGCGCTCTGTAAGAACTGTTCCATTTGTAGATGTATTCTTGATGCCCCTGTGGGAAGAAGTGAACTCCATGTCCTCCTACTCCACCATCTTCTCCTTCTCCCCGCTTCTTCTTTTTTTTTTTTTTTTTTTTTTTTTTTTTTTGCGGTATGCGGGCCTCTCACTGTTGTGGCCTCCCCCGTTGCGGAGCACAGGCTCCGGACGCGCAGGCTCCGGACGCGCAGGCTCAGCGGCCATGGCTCACGGGCCCAGCCGCTCCGCGGCATATGGGATCCTCCCAGACCGGGGCACGAACCCGTATCCCCTGCATCGGCAGGCGGACTCTCAACCACTTGCGCCACCAGGGAGGCCCCTCCCCGCTTCTTCTTAATATTATTTTCCACATAACACAAAACTTTCCTGTCTTTTTTCTTGGAAGACTATAAAAATCTCATTCACAATTTTATTCTGGTTCTTAGGAAACTGTTGCCCAGGCTGCTGAAAGAAGTTATTTGGGAAGAGTCACTATTTCTTTGAGAAAAGGGTGAATATTCAAATGACCTGAAATCAGCTTTGGCTCTGGAATACCAGACCAAGAATACCATGTGCTAACTCTGGGAATGGTACAGTTAAGTGTGACCAGAGAAAATCAGGTCTGGAGAAGGCAAGAGTCTTATATCTGTAGAGATTAGCACCAAAACAATCACCAAGATCCTTGGTATTCAAAAGCCATACTCAATATTGACTGTTCTCTATCATGTACAGATATAAAAGACCAGTCATCCAAATGTACAATTCAGACTTATATACAAACCTGTGGGACCTTCAACCTAAATCAGTACTTTCTCATACTGGACAAGAACTCCTTTAGTTCATACAATGAATTCAGTCAGTAAATGTTTACCAAGTACCTAATGATTCACAGGGGCTGGTGCTAGGATTAAGCTCAGGCTTAGTTTATGGAGAGGGGAAGGAAGATGTGAGAGTAAGAAATGAGATACTGTGAACAATCTGGTAAAGAATCATAAATAACTCAAGGCAGTATAAGGTAATAATAACAGCTAACAGATATAGTATGCTTAGTATGTGCCTGGTACTGTTCTAAGCCTTTTCCATATACAATGTATTCTTTAAAAAAAATAGCTTTATTGAAGTATAATTTGAATACCATAAAATTTACCCCTCTTAAGTGTACAGTTTAATAAATAGTAGTAAATTTATACAGCTATGAAAGCATGGCCACAACCCAGTTTTTAATATTTTTGTCATGAATTTACTTATTCATTTTTGTAATCCAGTTTTAGAATATTTCATCACTTCAAAAAGTTCCCTCATGCCCATTTGTAGTCAATCTCTTCTCCCTATTTGGTCTGCTCCCATTACCCTCCCGCTCTTTCTTTATAGTTTTGCCATTTCCAGAAATAGATACTATTAATTAATATATAATTTACAGATAAGGAAAATAAGCTGTAGGGGACTTCAATGACCTGCCCAAGATCACAAAGCTAATAAGTGACCAGCATTCATATTCAGCCAATCTGATCCCAGGGTTTTCACCATTATGCTATACTGCTGTAAAAAATAATATGAAAAGTCTGAGGAATTAAGAAGTGGGAGAGATCACATCTGGCTGTAGGATTAGGGAAGATCTGATGCAGGAGGTGAAATTTTGAAAGAAAGGAATAAGGAGCATGGAATTAGCAAAAGCATTAAATTAGAAAACCTTAAGGCTAAATATTTAATGTATTCAGGAAATATTTATTGAGCATCACTATGTCCTTTTAGCTTGCTAATGACTTTAAATCACTTTACCTGCATTATCTCATTAATCTTTATAGCAGTCCATAAATTATATTATTGTCCTCAATTTACAGATAAGGAAGTGGAAACTGTGAAAAGGTCAAGCAGCGTGTCCAATATCACATAGGGGCTGGTTGGAACAAGGCTGGGCTTTGAATGCAGTCAAGGTCTATTTGACTCTGAATTGCAAACTCTTAAACATTGTGTTAGTTGAGCTCTAAAATAAAACAAAGCAGCAACAACAATTAAAAAACCCAAACTGGGACTTCCCTGGTGGTCCAGTGGTTAAGATTCTGTGCTCCCAATGCAGGGGGCATGTGTTCGATCCCTGGTCAGGGAACTAAGATCCTGCATGCCACATGGTGTGGCCTAAAAAATAAATAAATAAAAATTAAATAAACAAACAAATAAATGAATAAATTTAAAAAAACCCAAACTGATCTTTGGAGAGATTATTCTTGTGGCAGAACTTAGAATAGAGTGGAACAGAGAGAATGGAGGTAGGCAAAGCAGTTCATTACGACTACAACTGCTGGGTGGAATCTTGGGTGATAGAAGGGGAAATTAAAATAGGTAATAGGAGGAGAAACAACTGGAAGGGATTTGTGGCTGAAGTGAGAGGGGAGAAGAAATGCCTGGTAGTGATAAGAAGAGAAATATCTTTTTAGTCACTATCACGGAAAACCTGAACATTAGTCTTTTTTTTTTTTTTCCGTTTTGATACTTCTGTCAAAAACTTGGTTGAGACAATTGATATTTGATGGGGAAAATTTTTAAAAGAAATTTTAACAGAGAGTGTAGGGACTTCTATGTACTTCAAGAGTATGTAGAATTATAAGGAATCCCTCATAATTGCAGGCACAATAATGTATGTATACATGCTCATTCATTTTTCTGGGTAAAGAGACAATAGTTTTCATTATATTCTGAAAGGGACCCCAAAAAGTTAAGAATGATTGCTTTAAGGCATAGGGCAAGTTTATTCCTTTTTCTTAATTCTATAAGCTCTATTCCTTATTGAGTTTCCAGAAAGCTATATATCAGCTTTTAATTATATTTGCTCCTTCTATAAAATTTGATTTAATATTAAGTATACCAACAATTACATACAGTTAATGAATATTCATAGAATGACATATCTCTCTATATTTACACACACACACAACCACACCCACACAAACACAATGTACACATTTTAAAAACAAAAGTGCTGGTAAGATAATCATCCACTAAGCAGATAAATCTCATGTATAAATGCATATGTTTATATATATGTAAATATATGTGAATATATTTATGTAAATAAACACATATTTTTGCATACACAGATGGAATTGAACATAATGGATCACATCCTATTTATATAGAGCTGGGGGGTATGTCTGCTCATCCATCAATCGACATCTCATGATAAGAGGACTTCTTAGAGTTAACATTGAAGAAAACTCTGTTTCTTGACCCTTTGTTTCATTTTGCATTTTTGAAATAGCTGAGCTATATTATAGCATTCAGTTTAGTTTAAAGAATAAATGATAAAGAAAATACCAGGGTGAAACCTTTCTAGATCAAGAAATAAAATACTGGCAGCATACAACCTGGAAGCATCACCAATACCCATTCCCGATTACAATCTCTTCTCACATCCAAGAGCCAGCCACTATTCTCGTAAGCACTCCCTTTCTATTCTCTATAGTTTTACTACTTATGTGTGCATCCCAAAATGTGATTTGGTTTTGACATTTTTGAACTTTATACAAATAGAAATATACTGTATATATTCTTTTTGAGACTTTTTTTGCTCAGTATTATGTCTGTGAAATTGATCTGTGTTGATGATTTATGTAGCTGCAGTTTGTGTTCTTTGCTATACAGTATTCCACTGTATGCATTTATGACTTTTTATCCACTCTGTGATTGATGGACATTTGGAATATTTCTGGTTTGGGGCTAATGTGAATAATGTTGCTGTGACAGAGGCCACTAGTTATCCACCAAAACACACTCTTCCCTTCTTCCGGGGTACACAGCTAGATTATATTCCTCAGTCTTCCCTGTAATTATGTATGGTCAGGTGGAAAACTAATGGGTGCTATGTGTGCCATTTCAGGCCTGTCCTATAAAAACCTTGAAGCCTTTCATGTGTACTCTTCCATACCCCTCCTACTCTTTGTTGACCTGCTATGGCAGGGCCAACAATTTCTTACACAAACTCCTTCAGAAAACAAAGGAGAAAAAAAAGACTTCCTGACTCATTAAAAAAGAAAACTGTGGTGAAATACACATTTACCATTTTAACCATTTTAATGTGTACAATTCACTGGCATTAGGTGCATTATAATGAATGTTGTAAAACCATTGCCATGCTCTAGTTCCATAACTTTTTCATCACTCTAAATGGAAACCCTGTACCAATTAGGCAGTCATTCTCCTTTTTCCCCTCCCCCTGAGCCCCTGTGAACCACTAATTTCCTTTGTCTATTCTGGATATTTCATATAAGTAAAATCATACAACATGATTCCATCAACATGGCCTTTTGTATCTGGCTACTTTCACTTAGCAAAATGTTTTCAAGGTTCATCTACATTGTAGCATATTGTAGTTTATTCCTTCTTATGGTTAAATTATATTCCACTGTATGTATATATTGCATTTTGTTTATACATTCATCTGTTCATGGACATTTGCATTGTTCCCACCTTTTGGATATTATGAATAGAGTTGTTATGATCACTTGTGTACAAGATTTGCCTGAAAGCATTTTGTCAATTACTTTGGGTATAAACTTATGAGTGGAATTGATGAGTTATATGGTAATACTATGTTTAATGTATTGAGGAATCACCGAAGTGTTTTCCATAATGGCTCCATAATTTTAAAGTTCTAGCAGCAATATATGAGGGTTCTGATTTCTCTGCATCCTCTCTAACTTATTTTACATTTTAAAAATTATAACAATCATAGTGGGTGTTAAAGTGGGTATCTTATTTGATTGGATTTCCCTAACAATTAGGGATGTTGAACATCTTTTCATGCTTGTTGGCCATTTGTACATCTTCTTCAGAGAAATGTCTTTTCATGTACTTTGACCAGTTTTTAAATAGGTTGTCTTTTTGTTTTTGAGTTGTAATAGTTCTTTATATATTCTGGATACCAGACCCATATAAGATACATGATTTTCAAAATTTTAACCCACTCTGTAGACTATCTTTTCATTCTCTTGATAGTGTTCTTTGGCACAAAAATTTTTAATTTTCATGAAATCAAATTAATCTATTTTTTCTTTTGGTTGCTTGTGTTTTTGGTGTCAAATCTAAGAAACCACTGCCTAATCCAAGGTTCTGAAGATCTGTACCTATGTGTTCTCTGAAGAGCTTTATAGTTTTAGCCCTTATATTTAGGTCTTTGATTCATTTTGAGTTAATTTTTATATATGGTGTGAGGTATACAAATGAAGGATCCAGCTTCATTTTTTTCACATGTGGATAGCCAGTTGTCCCAGCATCATTTGTTGAAAAGACTATTCCTTCCCTATTGAATTGTCACAGCACTCCTGTCAAAAATCAATTGTATCAACTATCTATCTATCTATCTATCTGTCTGTCTACCTACCTACCTACCTATCTATCCATCTCTAGCTATCTCCTTATATCAGTACCACACTGTTTTGATTACTGTACCTTTGTAGTAAGTTTTGAAGTCACAAAGTTTGAATCCTCCAACTTTGTTCTTCTTTTTCAAGACTGTGTTAGCTATTGGGAACCCTTGCAATTCTTTATGAGTTCTAGGATCAGCTTTTCCATTTTTGCAAAAAGGTGTTGTTGGGATTTTGATAGGAATTGCACTGAATCTGTAGGCCAACTTGCAGAGTATTGCCATCTTAATAATATTAAGTCTTCAAATCCATGACTGTGGGAGGTCTTTCCATTTACGTCTTCTTTAATTTGTTGCAGAACAGTACGCTGTACTGTTCAGCATACAAGTCTTACACTCAGTTAAATTTATTGCTAGGTATTTTATTGTTTTGATGCTGTTATAAATGGAATTGTTTCCCTGTTCCTTTTCAGTAGTTCTACTAGTGCATAGAAATACAATGGATTTTTTGTGTTAAATTCTTTCCTGAAACTTTGCTAAATTCATTTATTAGCTCTAAAAGTTTTTGTGCAATTAGCTGTAGTAGTTTTTGGTTTTCTTTTGCATTCTCTAGGATTTTCTAAATATAAAATCACGTAATCTGCTAATGCAGTTTAACTTCTTCCTTTCCAACTTGAATATGTTTTATTTCTTTTTCTTGCCTAATTTTTCTGGCTAGAACTTCCAGTAAAATGTTGAATAGAATTGGCAAAAGTGGGAATATTTGGCTTGTTCCTGATCTTAGAGGAAAAACGTGCAGTCTTTCACAATTGAAAATGACATTAGCTGTGGGTTTCTCATAGATGCCCTTCATTTTGTTGAAGAAGTCCCTGCTACTCCTATTTTATTATTGTTTCTATCATGGAGTGTTGAATTTTGTCAAATGCTTTTTCTGTGTTAAGATGATCATATTTTTTCTTTTTACTAATATGGTATATTATAATGATTGATTTTCATATGTTGAAGTACCTTTGAATTCCTGGGCTAAATCCTATTTGGTCATGATATATAATCCTTTTAACATGTTGCTGCATTCAGTTTGTTATTATTTTTTTGAGGATATTTTCATCTATATTCACAAGGGATTTTGGTCTGTAGTTTTCCTTTCTTGTGATGTCTTTGGCTCTGGTATCAGACTAATGCTGGCCTCATTTTAATGACTGAGTAAGTGTTCCTTCCTCTTCTATTTTTTTGGGAAGAGTTTGAAAAAAATTTGTGTGAATTCTTCTTTAATATTTGGTAGAGTTCACCAGTGAAGCCATCTGGTCCTGGGCTTGCCCTGTTGGGAGTTTTTTGATTACTGATTTAATCTCTACTTGTTATAGGTCTATTCAGATGTTCTACTTTTCTTGAGTCAGTTTTGGTAGTTTGTGTATTTTTAGGAATGTGTCCATTTCATCTAGGTTTGTTGCCTTTTGGTTGTCTACTGTTTGTCTCAACTGTTATTTTTTACCCCAGGCAGCAGTGTTCATTTGGCTTTCAGTGTTTTCAAGGAATGTCCTACATGTAACTGCTTCTCTGTCCTGAAAAAGTCCAGAGGTAGGAAAAACAAAGGCAGTCTCCTTGTATCAGTCTTTTGGGAAATCCACACACAGGTTGAAACAGACAAACACAACTCCTTGAGAATAAGGTCTGCTTCCTCTGGGACCAGGTACGCACACCTGGAACTTGGTTGCAATCTACAAGACTGCTGCCATGCTGTGGAAGGGCACAGGGCAAGGATAAATTAAAACTTCATTAAGTTCTCCTACCATGTTTCAGTGGCCTTTTTTTCTGGTTAAGCATTTGCTTGGTTTCCATAAATCATTCACCATCTTTCAGAGCTCTGATAATGTTGGTTCTGACAGTATGTGCCAGGTTTTTCAGTGTCTCTGGCAAAGGACAACCCCTGGAAGTCCCTACTCTGCCATTTTTGCTGACATGCTCCTGACTCATTTATGACACTAGTATAACTCTGATACCAAAACCTGACAAGGTCATTACAAAACAAAGGATATTACACACCAATATCTCCCAATCAGTGTAATTCATCAAATTAACAGAATAAGGAAGAAAACACATGATCATCTCAATAGGTGCAGAAAGAAAATATGTGATGAAATTTAACACTCATTACAACAAAGGCTCTCAGCAAATGAGGAAGGAACTTTCTTAACCTGATAAAAGGCATTTACAAAAAGCCTACAGCTAAAATCATACTTAATGGTGAAAGACTGTCTGCCTTCCCTATGACAATGGGAGCAAGGCATGAAGTCCACTTTTACCATTTTATTCTACATTGTAATAGAAGTCCTAGAGAGTACAATGAAATAATAAGAAGAAATAAAAGGCATAAAAAGATTGGAAAGAGAGTAATTGTTATGGACTGAATTGTGGTGTCCCCCTTCACTCCCTGCAATTCATATGCAGAAGTCCTAACCCCCAGTACAGCTCAGAATGGGACTGTATTTGGAGACAGGGCCTTTAAAGAGGTAATTAAGGTCAAATTAAGTCATATGTGTGGCCCCTAATCCAACATGA
The DNA here is from genome assembly GCF_025265405.1 of Mesoplodon densirostris. Taxonomy (NCBI): domain Eukaryota; kingdom Metazoa; phylum Chordata; class Mammalia; order Artiodactyla; family Ziphiidae; genus Mesoplodon; species Mesoplodon densirostris. The sequence goes on along the minus strand of NC_082675.1, from coordinate 52,457,358 downwards.
CTCTTTGTCCTTATAAGAAAAGGGAGACACACCAAGAATGCACATTCACAGCAAAAAGGGCATGTGAAGACACACTGAGAAGGCAGCCGTCTGCAAACCAAGGAGAGAGGCCTCATGGGGAATGACTGGAAAGGAACATGAGGAAGTTTTCATGAATAATGGAAATGTACTATTTCTTAATTATGTAGGTATATCCAATTGTCAAGGCTTATCAAACTGTACTATTAAGTCCTGTGCAATTTTATTGTATATAAATTAAACCTCAATTAGAATAAAAGAAAATGAAAAAACCCCCACAGTTTTCTTGGCTCTCAAGCAGTGCTGTTTTTAAGACCCCACTCTACTGACTTTCTTTGACATTACCAATCAATCACCATTAGGACTTTGAAGGGACCAGCACATACACTTCTTAAGCCACTAAATCACTGCAGGGACTGAGGTCAAAAGGTCTAATTGATTAGATCCTTGTTGTGGGAAAATGGGGCAAGGACACAAAAAGAAAAATTAATATGTATAGAGTCAACCTTTGAACAACGTGAGGGTTAATGTGAGTGTAACTTAGAGTTGGCCCTCCGTATAGGCAGTTCCTCTACTTCCGTGGATTCAATCAATCATGGACTGTTTAGAACTGCAGTATTTACTACTGAAAAAACTCCACATGTCAGTGGACTCGGCAGTTCAACCCTGAGTTGTTCAAGGGTCAACTGTAATATATTAATGCATTAAACAAATACATTATGAGCACCTACCACATGTTAAGCAACATTCAAGGAAATGGGGAAACAACAGTGAACATAAGGAGTGTTTATATTCTCATGGGAGAAGACACAAAACATACATAATAAGCAAGTAAATTATATAGTATTTTGAGATTCTTCTATTGCAGAGGATAGGAAATGTAGAGCCTCTGGTTCAAGTTACTATTCGATATATAGCAACTTCAACTCTGAATGTTAGTCTCTTGCGTTTGAATTTTTTTTTGAGTGGGCGGGGCAGGACGATTTAATCTACATGTTTAGGTTTATTCATAGCTCTGTACTATGCTTGTCTTCTGTGTTCTAATGATAAAGGTACCAATTTTTAACAAATCTTTTAGCTCAGACTACTGGGAACCAGAAGTAATATATTGTGGTATCCTTTCTAATGATTAAACATATAATAATAATGATAATGATAATAATAAAAGAAACATAAATAAATGTTCCTTAGAGGCAAGATGGAAATGGTTTCTGTACTTTAGATACTCCTACTTGCTTATTTCTTTAATCAGGACTGCAATATTAATCCAACATGGGCTGCAAAGAACGCTCACATCATTGCAAGCACAGGTTCACTTAGAGGAACAACTAGGAGCTTCAGAGATTATTTCTCACTTCAGATTATTCCTTCATTTCCAGTAAAAGAAAAATGTGTTTGGGAGTTTCTCAGGGAGTCTCAACCAGTGACAGCTGCTGTATATTATATAACCTAAAAAAACCCAAAAGACAAAATGAAGGGCATGGTCAATACCATCAGGTAAATCCAACTTACTCTAGGTTCAGCCTCTCTTATACCCTCTCAAAGTGTTAAAGGGAGTCAGAGATCAATGTCAGAGAAATAAACAGGAGATAGCTCTAAATGTAGTATTGGGCTTTTAGTATTGGGTTAGTATTTTCCTAATTAATTCTGGAACATGCATGCTCAGTGGCCTCGCAACCTCTGCCACCTCATCAGCAAAACAGGAAAGAATATTCTCCCAGATTCGAGGGCTCTTATAAAAGAGAGTCAGTGATTGTTCAGGAAGGGGAAGTTCTAGGCAAGCTAGGAGAGAATAAAAATACTGCTGTGTAGGGAGGAAAAAAGAAGAATGAAGATTGGGTATTTTTAGATTTATGCCTTTGGCTTAAAAGTTCTTTACTCAAGTTTGGATTTTCCTAAGTAATGTCTCTTTGTTCCACAGAGCTCAATAAAAGCAACTAAGACAGAACATTCCAAGCATCTATGACTGGAAAACAATTTATATTTTAAGCATAATTCTGATAATACTGTACTGTACTTATATTTTTGCAATCACAAGGTTATTTCTTAAGACAAGAATCAGGTCTGTTTTTTTTTTTTACATGTTTAGTATTAATAAAGTTGACAGAATGGTGAGGAGGATAGGAGAGGTAAAGGAGAAAGAGACTGATAATAAAGATTAATGGTCCTGCAGTAAATGTCCTATGTAGTACTTAATGATTAAAGGACAACAAAAGTAACAAAGGATATAAAACAGAAGAATAATATATTTAAAAACTTAGACATGCTAAAGAGAGGAAAGCAATTAAGGAGATGCTAAACCAAGCAGTGTAACAGGTAATTGGTGTCAGGTCATTGCCTCATGCTAAACAGGGGGTCCAATACCACTACAGCACACCTTGGAAAGTTGGTCTCCCACAAAAAATGCCAATGCAATAACTTTTCCCTGTACTGTGATCTGTGTATACCACCAGCTCTGCAACAGGCAGAATGGCTCAAAGGGGCAGTTTTAGCTCCTCAATCATCAGGTATACCATAATTTTGCTAATGGCTCCATATTAGAATAAAAGAAGAGAGAAATACAAGACAGCATTTCTTATGAGTAGAAGAAAAAGTTAATAGTTACTGTGAATACCTTGAAACAAAACTCTTTTAAAAAGATGAAAATTTTTCCATTTTTCTCACTAGAATGCTACAACCCTCCCCACCCCCGAAAAAAAGGGAAGGAGAAAAAAAAAAAAACGAATGAAAAGAAAAACCATGAGTGAAAACTGTTCTTGAAAACTGCAGAATTATAACAGCTTTCTCTTGGTTAAATTGATTGGTATAGTAACATTATAAAATGACTATTAGGATTCATTGTGCACAACAGAAAGTGCTGAAATGTCAGCAGACTACACAGCAAAAAGTAATGGGTTCTGAACCCCTGTTAGTCAAAAATGATTTTGTTTCAAATTAGAAATTGATTTTTTTTTTTTGGACAAAAGCCCTTTCTAGACTTCCGGCTTCTGTAGCTGGGCCTGGGAGAGATTAACTTCCACCATGGCCAGGGCTGGCCTGATGATACCTTTCTCAAAGTGCCTTTTCAATTGCAGCTTTCTAATGTTGCTGTGGTCTCAACCAATAACACAAGTTAATTGTCCCTTTGCTATCACACTGTATTTTTCTCATTTTGCTATTTTATTTTAGTGCTGACACACAACACAAATTTATTGTCAAGTTAATAGAAGACTATGTTGAGCCTTGCAGTGTAACTACCACACCAATTCTGACTGGTTCTCCACTCTCCAAAGTGCAATGACTAAGAATAGAGGGAGCCAAAAGTAAGAGGTTCCCATCTCCGAAGGACTACCAATAGAGAAAGTAGAGAAGATTCCATCTCAGATACTAAGTCTACTCAATTTCATTTTTGTTTCTGGTAGCAAAGTCTACAAAGCCAAAAGTTGTCCTAAGTTGTCCTAAAACAACCGAGGTCTGTAGAACTTTTGCCCTATGTCAAACAAAATGTACCTTTGCTTTTGTTTCAAATTGTGGATAGTCTCCCTTCTGAAGCTTGGACTAATTATCATCTCTCAGTTATCTGGGAGAGGACTAAGCGATTTCTAGATTAATCACAATTAAAACCAAAAAACATGACAAAGTTGGCAGCTGATGAGGAAAGGCAGAGAGTAGTATACCTGTAAGATCTCATAAAGCACTGTTCAATTCTCAAATAAATAAATGTGAGAGTGGTTAGAGAGATTATGAAAAGTTGGTTGATTAACACTAGCAGTGGGCAGTGCTAGCTAGCCCAGTAAAAAAAGAGGTAAACAAGGAGGAAATCAGGGCTAGTGGTTGTGAGCAGGAACAAAAGATGTCTGGGAAAGAGGCGTGAGGGGAAGGGGGCTCTGAGACCTTTTGTGCCCTTTGTTTTCTGTACATGATTTCTGACTGATGAAGCTCAGACTTGTTCCATTCTGTCCCAGAGTCCCTCCTTTAATGATTCCAGGAGAGATTTAAGCCAAAACTCACTCCAGAAACAACTGAGAAATGCAATTAAATTTGACTGCCTCACTCAACCTTTCACATAGTTATTTATAATTGATTTCTTTTAAAATATCTACGATATATAAAATAGGAAGGATTATTGGCACTTCAAAGACTGCTAGGTAATATAGGCTTAAGACGTATGAGGTTCTGTTTTAGACGCAATGACCTCTCCTCCACCCTCCTTGTATTTCCAGTTAAACGAGGATTAACTGTAGTTATTAGAGTTTACTTTCCCAGCAAAGGTCTATGTTCAATTTCTTGTCCTCTTTATTTGCTTTAAGCATTATTTTATGTCTATGACCACATTTACTGCTTAATAATTCTTGCAGTTTGCTGTTTGCAAAAAGAGGGACACATTAGACAGTTTCTCATATGAGTGTTCTAAGAGAAATGTTGATGCAATTCACTGATCTAGGTGACGTGCTACCTTTGGCCTTACAGGCCCATGTCAGTTTGTAACACAGTTAACTCTTGTTCAGGGTTATAGGAAATCATCTGGAGCTCATGGCTAGCAGCCATCTGCAACCACCTGCCCCCAAGAGCTTTCCGTTTTGCTACTACAGATGCTGAGCTTACCTCTTTGGGGTTGATATGCATCTTTCCTTTGACCTGTCCACAGGGCATCATCTTCCATGTGTGACTGAAACCCAACTGTCTTCTTCTCCCTTCTATTCTCTCCATTGTTAGTGGAGTCTTGGTACTTTTTGCTGGATGATGATGTTCCAAGCGTCCAGCCATCACATTTTGACTTCAATAACCTGAAAAGAATAAACATTTATGAGCTGTAGAGAGCACAGCAGGGGGTATAGATCATACAAAGGCATATATATTCAGTATGAGTTGAAATGCAATTCATGGCATAGAAACTTTCTTTTTCTTATCTTTTATTGATGTATAATTTAAATAATTTACTGAAGGTCTATTTTGTGTTCTGCCAAAACAATTTTGGAGAAGAAATGGTTTTTATCCTCAAAAAGTTTATATTTGGGGTTGGGGAAATGAGACTCAGACCCTAAAACTGCTAATAAAGCCATAGAATATGACTAAGAACCAGAGTATCTGTAAAAATAAAAAGTATGCTAAAACAAGACTTGCATAACTAAAATGTTTCCGAGTACTAAAAATGAACATAAGGGATGAAAATATCACCAATTTGCTTCAAAATATATTTGTGTTTCTCATTTTCAATTGTTACAGTATTTGTTATGTACTCAGGGTATGTGAGGAATAGTACTATAGTGCTTGTGGGAGAATTGGTCTCTGTCCTCACATAATTTCATTATAAAGTCAACAAGGGAAATATGGCATAAAAGAAATTTTAATGAAAATAAACACACGTGCATATGTTTTTCTCTCCAATGAACTATGTTCCCACCATTAGCACCATTCCTCTTTTAACATTTTATTTTTTAGAGAGAAATGTTATGATGATGTGTATCACTTACTATTCTACCAGCCCCTTTCTTCTAACTTAAGTTCACCATAGACTCATGATACTTTAGTTTTGTCTTCCCCATGACCATAAACAAGGTGAAAATTAAAATGAAGAAAAATAATTTATTCAAAAAGTAACATTCTAAAAACTAGGATATTTAAACTCCCCAGCAGCAGAGGCAATCTCTAGACAAGAATAAGTTGATGGAGTATTACTGGATCCATTATGAATGCTAGGTGGCCCTTGACCAGGATTCAAATCACATAAACCCATCAAAGTCACTGGGCTTCTTTTGTGTGGATCAGAATTTTTAGTAATGTTTGCTCACATCATAATTTATTAATAAAAACCAATACATTAAATGGTTTTATGTTCAGAGTGGTGAAAAGAAACAAACTATTAGCAGTATGGCTTTACAGGGGCATAAAGCAGTGTATTAAATTTATACACTTAAAATTTTTTTTACCAGAACCCAAGGATCACTTTCCCTTGTGGACCTACCAGTGGACACATATCTTAGCTAATGTAACTTCTACTCATGGGATGGGAAAATACGGAGAGTAAAACTGTATTACTGTTAATGAAAGATAAGTTTACCTCAACCCAGAAGTCCCAAACCCTGGCAAATCCAACAACTACATCTCTACTTGTCCTTACAGAAAAGTTAATGTGACCAAGACTACTGGGTTTCCCAAAATCATACATTCTCAGGTCAGCCAAGCTCCCAATACTAGCCAATGTTGATCACTCCCAATACTGAATAGTTCCTTCCATTTTACACAGAAGCTTGTCTGTACCTTTATTCCAAATCCCATCCTGGGAACCTGGGTTCTAATTTCCCTGAAATAAAGATGACCATATAAAAAATTCCTTCTTTCATTTGCATTAATTTCCAAATTTACCCATCTACTATTCTTCTATCAACATCTCAGAAGAAAATCACACCTTTTACTCATACTCTTGATACCATTTTGGCCCCTCCCCTCTGTGACTATAGCCTGCCAATCATCTCCTTTTCTTATAACTTACAAACTCTTCCTCTAAAATGAAGTCTCTCCTAGGATTACTAATAAGACCAGACTTTCCATTAAAAATCAAAACCTAAATCGAAATCCCAAAACTATCCCTTAAGTGGAAACGAATAATAATACTCAGTGTCAATGAGAGTGTGGGGACAGGAGGATTTTAGTATAGTATAGTACTAGGGAAACTGCAAATTGGGATAACCCTTCTGTGAGTGATTTGTCACTACAAAATAAAAGTGCACCTAACCTCCTACAATTTCACTTTTAAGAAGTTACCCTATAGAATTACATAAACAACAGTGGAATTAGAAAATTTTCTCACACTACATACAAAAATAAATTCAAAATGGATTAAAGACCTAAATGTAAGACTGGAAGCCATAAAATTCCTAGAAGAAAACATAGGCAGAACACTCTTTGACATAAATCATAGCAATATTTGTTTTGGATTTGTTTCTTAAGGCAAAGGAAATAAAAGCAAGAATAAATGAATGGGACCTAGTTAAACTTAAAAGCTTTTGCACAGCAAAGGAAACCACTGAAAAAATGAAAAGACAACCCACTGAATGGGAGAAAATATTTGCAAATGACATGACTGATAAGGGGTTAACAGTCAAAATATATAAACAGCTCATACAACTTAACATCAAAAAACCCAAACAACCCAATTTAAAAAAATGGGCAGAAGATCTGAATAGACATTCTTCCAAAGAAGATATACAGATGGTCAACAGGCACATGAAAAGACATCGCTAATCATCAGAGGAATGCAAGTGAAAACTATGATGAGATATCACCTCATACCTGTCAGAATGGCTATCACCAAAAAGACAACAAACAACAAATGTTGGCAAGGATGTGAAGAAAAGGGAACCCTTATATACTGTTGGTGGGAATGTAAATTGGTGCAGCCTCTATGAAAAACAATACAGAGACTCCTCAAAAAGCTAAAAATAGAACCAACATATGATCTAGCAATTTCACTCTTGGGTATACATCTGAAGAAAACGAAAACATTAATTTGAAAAGATGCATGCACCCCATTTGTCATAGCAGCATTATTTACAGTAGCCAAGCTATAGAAGCAACCTAAGTGTCCATCAACAGATGAATGGATAAAGAAGATGTGGTATATATATCCAATGAAACACTACTCAGTCATAAAAAAAATGAAATTTTGCCATTTACAACAACATGGATGTATCTGGAGGGTATTATGCTTAGTGAAATAAGTCAGACAGGGAAAGACAAATACTATATGCTATCACTTATATGTGGAGCCTAAAAAATAAAACAAATGAATGACTATAACAAAATAGAAACAGATTCACAGATAGAGAGAACAACTAGTGGTTACCAGTGGGGAGAGGGAAGAGGAGAGCAGCAGGATAGGGGTACGGGATTAAGAGGTACAAACTACTATGTATAAAATAAGTAAGCTACAAGTATATATTGTACAGCACAGGAAATATAGTCTGTTTTATAATAACTATAAATGGAACAAAATCTATAAAAATTCTGAATCACTGTCTCATACACCTGAAACTAATACAATATTGTAAATAAACTATACCTTAATTTAAAAAAATAAATAGGGACTTCCCTGGTGGTATAGTGGTTAAGAATCCACCTGCCAATGCAGGGGACATGGGTTCGAACCCTGGTCAGGGCAGATCCCACATGCCATGGAGCAACTAAGCCCATGCTCCACAACTACTGAACCTGCACTCTAGAGCCCATGAGCCACAACTACTGAGCCTGCATGCCACAACTACTGAAGCCCGGGTGCCTAGAGCCTGTGCTCCACAACAAGAGAAGCCACCGCAATGAAAAGCCCATGCACCGCAACGAAGAGGAGCCCCCGCTTGCCGCAACTAGAGAAAGCTGGTGCGGAGCTACGAAGACCCAATGCAGCCAAAGTAAATAAATAAATAAAATCCTACTATCATCATTTATAAAATAAATAAATAAAATAAATGAAAACAGAGAAAAAAAGAATGAGGTAGTTCTCTATACTATACTGTGAATAAACTTCATGACATACTATTAAGTAAAAAAAGGGTAATTTGCAATAATAAAATATATAATATGATCTCATTTTTGTAAAAACAAAAATATACAAAATATATTTTTTAAGTTCTGGATAGATAAATAACAAATCAGAAAAGTAGAACAGAGTTACTGAGGGAAAGATTTTTATAATTTAATTTATATACTTCTGAATGTTTAAATTTCTTCCAATAGGCATGTACTTTCGTAATTATAAAACAAAAAATTTCACCATCTCCTTTATGTTACCATCTTCTCTCCTTCCCTTCTTTGCCAAACTTCTAGAAAACAATAATTTTAACAGATATGCCTACTAAAACTATTTTTTAAAGAACAAGTCTAGTGGCGTTTTCTCTTTCAACCATCTTGCTTGTTATAAGACTACTTCACAGCAACTGACTCCTTCCTTAAAACTTATTTCCCTTGGAGTTCATGACATATATCTTGATTGGTTTTCTAGCTTTAGGAGGCTGCTGCTCATATTCTTTTATTGGGAGCCCTTGTACTTCCCTCCCCCTAAATGCAGACATTCCTGATGATTCTGCCCTTGTCCTTTTCTCTTCCTCCCTTAGCACTTCCTTAGTGATCCCTGTCACACCACTGTATCTTCAATTATGATTTATAAATAGATTCATCTAGCCCACAGTGTTCTCCAAAACTGCTGACCTCTTCAAGTATCTGTTGAAAAGCTGTGAAGAGATGCCTTGTCCTACCTCCCAAAACCAACTCACGCTAAAGCAATGAATAATCTTTATCTTGAAACCTGTTCCTTTATCTGTTTCCATTCTCATTTAATGTATCACCATCCTCCCTGTTACTCAGATGAAAAACTTCAGCTGTCTCAAATTCTGCTTTCCTTAGTCCTGTTCAATAAGTTGCCAAATCAATCATTCATTTATATATTCGTTACATATTTATTGAGGACATACTCATATGTATGAAAGGGCTGGGGCGGGCAAATAGGGAAAAGAAATATTTACTGAGGACTTGTTATGAGCTAGGTGCTAGGTATACAAACCAGCAAGACCTGGTTCCTGCTCTCCAAGTGATTTTAATGGCAGACACAGACATGGAAACAGATTTTTTTAAATATGATATGATACAAGTTATGATTCAGGAATATGTGTGGTGTTTAAGGGAGCACAAAGGCAGGGCATCTTACTCTATTTGAATAACTGAAGGGAACTTCCTGAAGCTTTCAAACTAAGTCTTGGTGGATAAGCAGGGGATAAGGAAGGACAGTAGGATGGAAGTCAGAAGAGAATAGTATTAGCAACTATACCAACTAGTAAAACTTCAACATATATTTTGGGCAAGTTAAATCACTTGGTATACTGTTAACTGTTATAGCATTGAGTTTGGGGTTTTGGGTGGGGAGAAGTGTAAGGTGAAGCAAGACAGATGGGCTGGGTCAGAACATGAAAGGTTTGGTTTTCCATGTCAAGGGGCTTGAACTTTATTTTGTCGGCAAATCAAAGTCATTGAAGGGCTCTAAGGAGAAAAATGACATGATACAACTTGAATTTATGAAGAATTGCCCTGGCACAATTTACAGAATGGACTGCATGAGTGGGAAGGCTGCTGAAATAGCTGTGATGAGAGATGATGAGGGTCTAAATAGAGATGCAGTGGTAGGAATGGGAAGGAGACAATTTTTAAAATACACTTAGGATTTAAAATTGGCAGAATTTGATATGTGTTTGAATGTGAAAAGTGAGGGAGAGGAGTGAGTTGAGAATGAGTGACAGAATTTGGGTGGATAAGCAATATAGAGAAGGTGGCAGAGGGGGGGATTAAATGTAGCTTAAGGTGCATATGAAACATCTGGAAAGATATTTCAAGAGAGCAACTGGATCAATAACCCTGCAGCTTTTTGCTTGTTGGCTGACTGACTTGAGAAAGCATGTGCTTTACTTTCAATTTCATTGGTGAAGTAGGAGGTAAACTCATTCCTGTAGGTGAAAGAAATGGGTATTGAGAAAAGTGATGATTTAGAGAAGGTATTTAGGGAATTCAAGGTAAAAATGACCAAGAACAAAAACAAGACTGTCCTGCAACATTTAGGGCTCTAACAGAATTAGAAATCATAAATTTGTATCTGGGCTCAGGTGCACAGATGTAAAAGCAGAGAAAGCAGCCTGAGAGCTTGATCCAGGGTTAGGATTTTTTGTGTAGGGTGCAGCAGAGTAGAGGTCAAGGGAAATTTGTATGCTAATAAGGGAATAGTTTAGGTCAACCATTTGGTCCAGAATGTACATGGGGAAGAAAGTGAGACAAAGAGGGGCCTGAAAGACTGGCAAAAAAAAAAAAAGGGGGGGGGAAATGAAGTATTTAGATGTCTCTTTAAGGTAAAACAAAGATAAAACAAAACAAGAAAAACACAAAACACTTGGTATAGTCTATATGAGAAATGAGAACATGAACAGACCCAAGTGAAAGAGATGGACTACAAAGGGGGTACCAGTCAGCGATTTCTGTGATGGAACCACAGCAGGGGAAAGCAAGCTCCAGACATGGCCAGGGACAATACGGCTAAAGGAAACGAGTGAACCACGGAAGACAAATCTCTTTAGCTATGGCAACGGAGAGATCAACAACGTGAATACTGGAATCTCACAGAATGGGGTTAGGAGACGTGGGGGAGGAAGTGACTGAGTGGATGTCAAATTCCTAGTGAGATCACAATGGAAAACAAAGAAAAGGAAGGATGGACTGTAAGACCAGATATCCTGAGATTCACATAAACAAGGAGGTTCGCTAGAGAGTAAACTAGTTAAAAGTTTGAGATGTTGGAATGAGGAGAACAGGAAATGCTGGCACTACTGTCTCTGTTGTTTGCCAAATGTGACAGAAAGAATGGCCTGGATAGTAGCATTCTCAGAAAAGATGCCAAATTTAGGCAGTGATTCACAGCCTGCTATACATTAAAATTTTGTGGGAAAAATTTTAAAAGAGCGATGGGCTGTCCTACCCATTCTTAGAAATAGAATGAATCCATATGGAGTGAGCTGCATTATGTGCCTCCCTCTCTCACCCTCTCTTGTCCTTTTTTTTTAAAGCTCCACAGGTAATCCCAATGTCCAGTCAGTGCTGAAAATCACTAACTTATGGCCAAGAATGAAAATATTTTGTGTGTGTGAAAAGGTTGAGGATGAAGTTTATTTTCTATGAAACAGGTGTTTGGTAAGGCACCTTTAGGAAATCCTGGGGGCAGTAGGAAGGAAAGGGGTGTTAGGGAAGGAAAGGTAGACTTTTAAGAGAATGAAAGTACAAGAGAGAAAAATCAATACAAATTACTCAATTTTGGCATTAGTCACTCAACAAAAAGTGAAGGGGAACACATCCTCGATTTAGAAGACTATAAAATCTAGGATGGGGAAACATGTATTAAATCTTTCCTTCCTTTTTCCAGTTGCCAAATTTGGGTGCTAGTCATGCCATGTCTAAACAATTGCTATATCATCCAGTTTCTGGCTCAGTCATGGAATCAGCCATTTCTTCAAGGAGATCTAGTATATTTTAGTTAAAAAAAAAAAAAAAAAGAGCTAACGGAATTGGATTATCACTGTTCCTAAGTTCTCACAGAGCAAGAGACTATATGCATGTATGTACGTATATACACATATGTTTATTTATATATCTAGGTAAATGTATTGAAAATCATGAGTTTACACTAACATCTTCAATTCCAAACCAACAGCGTTCATTTTAGTTTTCTACCTTTCCATATATATAACTCCATTCTGTAACAGTGAAAAAACTTGGCTACCATTGTCCTTAATACAATTACTTACTTAGTCATTTTGTATGAAAACCATATTCCATCACCACTGCCATGATCCTTTCCCCTCCCTCCCGTCAGTCACCACCACATTGTTCCGGGTGTTTCTGCCAGCACACCTCTGTATAGGCATTCTCCCCACTAAGCTCTGAGTGGGCTACCTCTGCTGTGAGAAAGCCCTCCTCATATCTCAGGCTCTCAAGACCCCATGCATGGCTGACTTCCACATGGATACCATCCTCATTTTCTTCAAGCTCCAACACCCTACACCAATACAATCACCAGGATGAAAGCACTCCCCACCCTGCACAAGCTCTGACATTCAGTGTCAAGCTGCCCTCCTCTGTGGATCAAGCTCCAACCCCATGATCAAATAAATTTGGGGTATGATGTGAGGCTGGGGTCAAGGTTAATTTTTTTCATATCTATATCCAGTATATCCAGCATTATTTATTTAAAAGACTTTCCTTTTTCCACAGAATGCTTCATAGCTTTGTCAAAAAGCAGTCAAACATATGACTGTGTGGGTCTATTTCTGGACTCTATTATGTTCCATTGATCAATAGCTAATATATAGCTATCATATGAAAATAAATTTGATTTTTATATATTGAACTTGAACTCTGTGGTTGTGTTAAATTCACTTAATAATTCTAGCAGTTTGGGGGTAGGTTCCTTAGGATTTTTCTATGTTGACAGTCATTTAACAATAAAGACAGTTTTACTTATTTATTTCTAATATTTTTCATGCCCAATCACATCAGCTAGGACTTCTAGTACAATGCTGAATAGAAGTGGTAAGAGTGAACATCCTTACCTTGTTCCTAAGTGTTCATCATTGAAGAGGTGTATCTTTATCTATATGCTCTATCTGATTTCTAGTTTGACAAGTCATTTTTAAAAAATGAGCATTGGAAGAGTTTTTTGCATCTGATTGAAATGGTGTTTTTCTTCCTTACTATGTTAATATGGCAAATCACATTGATTGATCTTCAAATGTTAAGCCAACTCTGCATTCCTGGGATAAACTCTATTTAGTCAAGCTGGATTATATATATTTTTATATATTCTGGGACTTAATTTGCTAATATTTTGTTAAGGAACTTTTTTGTTTTGCATTTATGTTCATGAGGAAGATTAGTCTGTCATTTCTTTTCTTCTCACACTTTTACATGGGCTAGGTATCACAAAAGGAGTTGGGAAAAGTTCTTTCTTCCTCTAGCCCAGTGGTTCTCAAGTGTGGTAGAAGAAGAGGATTTTGCCACACAGGGGACATTTAGCAATGTCTGGAGGGTTTTTGATTGTCACAGTTGTGGGGGGTGCTAATGGGTAAAAGACAGGGATGTTGCTAAACATCCTGCAATGTACAGGACAGACCACCACCACCCCACAACCTCACCCCAAACTATTATCTGGTCCAAACTGTCAAGAGTACCAAGGCTGAAAAACCCTGCTCTAGTCTTTGAAAGAATTTGTGTAAGATTGATATATCTTCTTTAGATGTTTGGTAGAATTCATGAGTGAAGTCTCATGGGATTGTGACTGTAGTTTTATTTATGGGACATTTCTTAATTAGAAATTAAATTTGTTTAACAGAGGGCTATTCAGATTCTCTATTTCTTTGGTATCAATTTTGGTATATCTTCAATTTCAAGGAATTTATATCATTTAAGTTATCAAATGTGCTTACAAAAATTATTCATAATATTCTTTAATTACTTTAAAAATATTGTTAGAATCTATGGTGATATCTTCTTTTTCATTACTGATACTGATAATTTGTTTTCCTCTCAATAACAGGTTGATCATCTTGAAAAGGCTTATTGATTTTATTTACATTTTCAAAAAGTCAACTTTTAGCTTTACAGATTTTCTCTATTGCTTGTTTTCTTTTTCACTGCAAGACTTAACAAACATTGGCTGCTATAAGGATGAAAGCAGAATATAAATACAGAAATAATACAAATTGGGCAATGCCGAGAGAAACTGGAGTTCTGGACCAGAATGGAAGATACTGTTAATGCCCACTGAGACACTAGAAAGTCCATATCCTGGATAAAGGCTTACTGTAAAGCTCTAACAAAGCCTAAAATGAAGATATAACAAAATGCACAGGGACAAAAAAGTTTGGAGATTGATTCTTACCAATTTAGAGGGCCTTGGGAAATACCTCAGGCTTTCCAGACATCTGTCCTTACAAAGTATATAACCAAACCTATCGAAGTTCAAGGTGAATAGGAGGTGATTGAATTGCTGAGAAGAGCAAAAATCAACATTCTTTAGAGAATGATAATAAAATCCGCATCTCTAAATGTATCATCCGTAATACCCAGCGTACAATATAAATTGTCAGACACAGAAAGAAAAAATATGTGACCCATAGTTAAGAAAAATATCAGTCAATTAAAATCAACCAAAAGATGCCCCAAATGTTGAACCTAGCAGATAAAGACTTTATTTAAACTAGCTATTATAAATATATTGATGGACATAAAGGAGAACATGGTTTTAATGAATGAAAAGACAGGCAGTCTCAGCAGAAAGAGACAGAAACTCTCTGGCTGGAAATTACAGTGACTGAAATAAAAATTGGAAAATGGAGATGAGAGGTTAAAGAATAAGTGAATTTTATGGAAGAATCAACAAAAATGACCCAATTTGAAGAACATAGGGAAAAAGAGATTGAAGAAAAATGATGAGTCCCAGAGATTTGAGAGACAATATTAAACTGCCTAACAAACATAACTGAAGTTGCAGAAGGAGAAGAGACTGAGAATGGGGTAGAAAAAATATTTGAAAAAATATATGTTAAAGAAACAATGGCAGAGTATTTCCAAATTTGATGAAAAACTTTAACCCACAGATCACAGTCAAACTGTTGAAAACCAAAGATAAAGACAACCTTGCAGGGCCTCCCTGGTGGCGCAGTGGTTGAGAGTCCGCCTGCCGATGCAGGGGATACGGGTTCGTGCCCCGATCTGGGAGGATCCCATATGCCGCGGAGCGGCTGGGCCCGTGAGCCATGGCTGCTGGGCCTGCGCGTCCGGAGCCTGTGCTCCGCAACGGGAGAGGCCACAACAGTGAGAGGCCCGCATACCGCAAAAAGAAAAAAAAAAAAAAAAAGGACAACCTTGCAAACAACCAGATGAAATGTTAATTACATAAAAAATAATGATTTTAACAGTTAACTTCTCATAAGAACAATGAAAGCTAGAAGATAGTACAATATCCTTAAAGTGCTAAAAGGAAAAAACAAAACAAAACAAACCCAAAGTGTCATCCTAGAATTCTGGATCGCATCAAAATATCCTTAAAAAAAAGGAAGGAGAAACAAGATTTTCAGATAAACAAAAACTGGGAAAATTTGTTGTTGGCAGACCTGCACTTTCGGGTTGAAAGAAAATGATATTAGATGGAAACCTGAATCTAAGAAATGAAGAGCATCAGAAAGAGTACATATGTGAATAAATATAAAATTCTGTATGTTTTTATTCTTCTCTTAACGTCATTAAAAGATATATGAATGTTTAAAGCATGGGATTTAAAATACACTTAGCTGTAATGTATATGACAATAATATCAAAAAGAATGGAGAATATACCTATACAGTATAAAAGTTCTTACAGTCTACATAAAATGACACAATGTTAGTATTATATAATAAGACTTTAATAAGTTAGGAAAGCATATTATAATCCCTACAGAAATCACTAAAGGAAATGCAAAAAGGTATAGCTAATAAAATATTAGAGGAATTTTTAAAAAATTGAAAAAATTTATTATTTTCCCTTTCCCCTCGCAATAAAAGAAGAAAAGGAGAAACAGGAACAAAGAATACATATGATTAGCAGGAAGGAAAAAAGAAAAGCAAAATGTTAGACCTAAATCCAATAGTATCAATAATAAATTAAATCAGACTATACTACAAAGCTACAGTAATCAAGACAGTATGGCACTGGCACAAAAACAGAAATATAGATTAATGGAACAGGATAGAAAGCTGAGAGATAAACCCACGCACATATGGACACCTTATCTTTGATAAAGGAGGCAAGAATATACAGTGGAGAAAAGACAGCCTCTTCAATAAGTGGTGCTGGGAAAACTGGACAGCTACATGTAAAAGTATGAAATTACAACACTCCCTAACACCATACACAAAAATAAACTCAAAATGGATTAAAGACCTAAATGTAAGGCCAAAAACTATCAAACTCTTAGAGGAAAACATAGGCAGAACACTCTGTGACATAAAGCACAGCAAGATCCTTTTTGACTCACCTACTAGAGAAATGGAAATAAAAACAAAAATAAACAAATGGGACCTAATGAAACTTAAAAGCTTTTGCACAGCAAAGGAAACCATAAACAAGACAAAAAGACAACCCTCAGAATGGGAGAAAATATTTGCAAATGAAGCAACTGACAAAGGATTAATCTCCAAAATTTATAAGCAACTCATGCAGCTCAATAGCAAAAAAACAAACAACCCAATCCAAAAATGGGAAGAAGACCTAAATAGACATTTCTCCAAAGAAGATATACAGACTGCCAACAAACACATGAAAGAATGCTCAACATCATTAATCATTAGAGAATTGCAAATCAAAACTACAATGAGGGCTTCCCTGGTAGCGCAGTGGTTGGGGGTCTGCCTGCCGATGCAGGGGACGTGGGTTTGTGCCTCGGTCTGGGAGGATCCCATGTGCCACGGAGTGGCTGGGCCCGTGGGCCATGGCCGCTGGGCCTGCACGTCCGGAGCCTTGCTCCACAATGGGAGAGGCCACAGTGGTGAGAGGCCCGTGTACCGCAAAAAAACAAAAACAAAAACAAAAAAACCCCTACAATTAGATATCATCTGACACCAGTCAGAATGGCCATCATCAAAAAATCTAGAAAAAATAAATGCTGGAGAGGGTGTGGAGAAAAGGGAACACTCTTGCACTGTTGGTGGGAATGCAAATTGATACAGCCACTATGGAGAACAGTATGGAGGTTTAAAATAAATAAATAAATTAAGTAAAGTGAATTAAACACCCAAATCAAATGGAAGGGAAATTGTCAGGCTAGAGAAAAATGCAAAACCAAAGCCATATGTTGTTTAAAAGAGTCATGCTTTATTTTTATTTTTTAACATGTTTATTGGAGTATCATTGCTTTACAGTGCTGCATTAGTTTCTGTTGTATAACAAAGTGAATCAGCTATATGTATACACACATCCCCATATCCCATCCCTCTTGTGTCTCCCTCCCACCTTCTCTGTCCCACCCCTCTAGGTGGTCACAAAGCACCAAACTGATCTCCCTGTGCTATGCAGCTGCTTCCCACTAGCTATCTATTTTACATTTGGTAGTGTATATATGTCAATGCTAAGGAGTCATACTTTAAATGTAAAAGAATAAATAGGTTGACATAGAGGATGTAAGGTGATAAGCCAAGCAAACAGTACACATGGAAGGCTAGAGTGCTTATATAATGTCAAATAAAGTAGATGTTAAGAAAAGGAGTAGAACCAGAGATAAAAAGATACATTTCATCACGATTAAAATATTTTATCATGATTAAAGGGGCAAATCATCAAACATACATAACAGCCCCAAATATATTTGCATCTAAAATAGTTTCAAAATACACATAACAAAACTCATAAGGGTAAAGGAAGAAGTAGAGAAATGCACAATCGTATTTGGAGATTTTAACATCTCGTTATCAATTGATAGGAAAAAAATGAAAAAAATTTGGTAGGCTACATAAGATCTGAACAACACTACTCATCAATTTGATTTAATTGACATGTACAGAGCATTATACTCTATAGCAGAATATAAATATTTAAAAGTGCACATGCAATATTGACCAAGATAAATCATATATTGAGTCATAAAATAAATTTTAATGTATTTCAAAAGAATAAACACTTATGGAATATGTAACCACAATGGAGTTAAACTGAAAATAAAAAAACAAGATATCTAGAAAAATCTAAAGTATTTGGAAGTTTTATAACATAATTCTAAGTAACTCATGGGTCAAAAAAAAATCACAAGAGAAATTAATAAGCATTTTGAAATGAATGATAACGAAAATACAACATATTAAGATTTGAGGGATACAGAAGGCAAGTGCTTAAATGCTTTTACTAAAAAAGAAGAAAAGTTTAAAGTCAATGACATAATGGGACTTCCCTGGTGGTCCAGTGGTTAAGATTCCATGCTCCCATTGCAGGTGGCACAGGTTCAATCCCTAGTCGAGGAACTAAGATCCCACATGCCGCACAGTATGGCCAAAAAAAAAAAAAAAGTCAATGACATAATATTCCATTTTATGAAGCTAGAAAAATAAGAACAATCTAGATATAAAGCAAGTAGAAAGAAGGAAACAATAAACAGTAGAAATCCATGAAATAAATAACAATAAAAACATAAAAGTCAGCCCTTTGAAAATATTAATAAAATTGATAAACTCCTAATCCAAGACAAACTAAGAAAAAGGGAAAATTTATGAATATCAGGAATCAGAGAGGGGATATCACTGTAGATGCTACAGATAGTAAAAGAATATTGAGGCTATCTCATAAACAACTTTATGCCACCATATTCAATAACTAAGATGAAATGAAATGCACACATTGCTTGGAAAATATAACTGGTTAAAACTAACTCAAGAAGAAACAGGAAATATATGAATAGCCTCATATCTATTAAAGAAATTAAATTCATAATCAAAACATCCCCACAAAGAAAACTGATCAGATAGCTTCACTGGTATATTTTATCATATTTAAGGAAGCAATACTACTAATTTTAGACAAGCTTTCAGTAAATAGAAGAGGAGTGACCTCTTCTCAACTCATTTTATGTTACCATGTGATACCAAAACCTGATTAAGCTATTACGATAAAGTAATATTACAAACTAGTATTGCTCATGAACACAGACACAAAAATCCTAAACAAAATATTAGTATATCAAATCCAGCAATATATAAAAGGTACTACATCATGGCCAAATGAGTATTTTTCCAAAATGTAATGTTGGGTTAACATTAAAAAAAGGAAATCCACGTAAATTGTCACATTAAAAGAATAAAGGTGCAAAACCATATGATTATATCAATAAATGTAGGAAAAGCATTTGACAAAATAAAAACTCAGAAAACTAGGGAACTTATTTCACCATGAAAATTCTGTCATACGTTACTAGTCCTACAGTTAATGGGTACTACCCTTCTGGAATGTACTTGGCAATATGTATATATCAAGAACTATAAAAAGTTCACATAAAAAAGGGGGGGGAACTTACTTTAAGCTGATAAAGGGCATCTATCAAAGATTTATATTTAACATTATATTAATTGGTGAATTATTGGATGCCTTTTCCTTGAGAACAAAGCAAGGGTGTCTTGTTTAATCATTTCTCTTCAATATTGTAATGAATGTTCTAGCCAATGCAACAAGTTAAAAATAAGAAACACAAGGCACGAAGTTGGAAAGCTTTGAAGCTGTTATTATGGCTGTTCATGTGATTATGAACTTGAAAATCCTAAGGAATCTAACAATAAAACCCCAAAAAACAAACAAAAAAACCCCAAAACAAACAAACCCCCTGCTAGAATACATGCATTTAGCAAGATTGTAGTATATGATGTAAATATTAAAAAATCAGTATTCTTCCTATATACTACTAATAAATTCAATGAAAAAAGGGCAAGATTGTTACACTAAAAACTACATAATATAACTGAGTTAAATTTTTAAAGATGTAAATAAATTTAGAGATATACCATGTTCATGGATTGGAAAACAATATTTTTAGGATGTTAATTCTCCCCAAATCGATCTAATAACAATTCCACTTCCTTAACAGAAATCAATAAACTGAATCTAGAATGTAAAGAAAAGAAGTTGGAATAGCTAAAAGAATTTTTAATAAGAAAAATATTTGGAAGACAATCTAATTTCAAGATTTTTCTATAATGTTAAAGTAATCTAGACTCTGTGACATTGACAGAAGAATGGACATGAAGATGAAGGGAACAGAAATCCATAAACGTGTGTCCATGTGTATACATATCCAACTGACATTTGAAAAGGCATCAGGCAATGAATGAAAAAAAATCGTTTTTTTCAACAAACGGTGCTAGAATAATGGCATATTGGTACAGATAACGAATGAACCTTGAGCCCTACCTCACACCACACAGAGAAATGTATTTGAAATGGATCATAGACTTAAATATAAGATATAAAGCTATATAACTTCTATAAGAAAATATAGGAAAATATCATTTTAACCTTCCTCAATAAAAAGTCTTGCTCTTCAAAAACACCATTAAGGAAATAAAAGAGCGAGACACACCCTGAGAGAAAATATTCACAAAACATATACCTGATGAAGGTTTTATATCCAAATATGCAAAGAATTCTATGTTCAATAATTGAGTTGTTTACTCAATTAAAACTGATTAAAAAGAGACTAGTTCAAGATGGTGGAGTAGAAGGACGTGCTCTCACTCCCTCTTGCGAGAGCACTGGAATCACAACTAACTGCTGAACAATCATTGACAGGAAGATACAGGAACTCACCAAAAAAGATACCTGACATTCAAAGAAAATGGAGAAGCCACAGTGAGACAGGAGGAGGGAAGCAATCACAATAAAATCTAATCCCGTAACTGCTGGGTGGGTGACTCACAAACGGGAGAACACTTATACCACAGAAGTCCACCCATTGGAGTGAAGGTTCTGAGCCCCACGACAGGCTTCCCAACCTGGGGGTCCGGTAACGAGAGGAGGAATTCCTAGACAATCAGACTTTGAAGGCTAGTAGGATTTGATTGCAGGACTTCGACAAGACTGGGGGAAATAGAGACTCCATTCTTGGAGGGTACACACAAAGTAGTATGTGCATCAGGACCCAGGGGAAGGAGCAGTGACCCCATAGGAGACTGAGCCACACCTACATGCTAGTGTTGGAGGGTCTCCTAAAGAGGTGGGGGGTGGCTGTGTCTCGCCGTGAGGACAAGGACACTGACAGCAGAAGATCTGGGTAGTACTCCTTGGTGTGAGCCCTCCCAGAGTCTGCCATTAGCACAAACAAAGGGCCTGGGTAGGCTCCAGTGTTGGGTTGACTCAGGCCAAATAACCAACAGGGAGGGAACCCAGCCCAACCCATCAGCAGACAAGCAGGTTAAAGTTTCACTGAGCTCTGCGCACCAGAGCAACACCCAGCTCTACCCACCACCAGTCCCTCCCATCAGGAAACTTGCACAAGTCTCTTAGATAGCCTCATCCACCAGAGGGCATATAGCAGAAGCAAGAACTACTACAATCCTGCAGCTTGTGGAACAAAAACTACATTCACAAAAAGATAGACAAGATGTAAAGGCAGAGGGCTACGTACCAGATGAAGGAACAAGATAAAACCCCAGAAAAACAACTAAATGAAGTGGAGATAGGGAACCCTCCAGAAAAAGAATTCAGAATAATGATACTGAAGATGATCCAGGACCTCGGAAAAAGAATGGAGGCAAAGATTGCGAAGATGCAAGAAATGTTTAACAAACACCTAGAAAAATTAAAGAAAAAACAAACAGAGATGAACAATACAACAACTGAAATGAAAACTACAATAGAAAGAATCAATAGCAGAACAACTGAGGCAGAAGAATGGATAAGTGACCTGGAAGACAGAATGGTGGAATTCACTGCTGCAGAACAGAATAAAGAAAAAACAATGAAAAGAAATGAAGACTGCCTAAGAGACTGCTGGGACAACATTAAATGCACCAACATTTGCATTATAGGGGTCCCAGAAGGAGAAGAGAGAGAGAAAGTATGCGAAAAAATATTTGAAGAGATTAGAGTCGAAAACTTCCCTAACATGGGAAAGGAAATAGCCACCCAAGTACAGGAAGCGCAGAAAGTCCCATACAGGATAAACCCAAGGAGAAACATACCGAGACACATAGTAATCAAATTGTCAAAAATTAAAGACAAAGAAAAAATATTGAAAGCAGCAAGGGAAAAATGACAACATACAAGGAAACTCCCATAAGATCAACAGCTGATTTCTCAGCAGAAACTCTAAAAGCCAGAAGGGAGTGGCATGACATATTTAAAGGGATGAAAGGGAAGAAACTACAACCAAGATTACTCTACCCAGCAAGGATCTAATTCAGGTTCGATGGAGAAATCAAAAGCTTTACAGACAAGCAAAAGCAAAGAGAATTCAGCAACACCAAACCAGCTCTGCAACAAATGCTAAAGGAACTTGTTTAAGTGGGAAACACAAGACAGGAATAGGACCTACAAAAGCAAAACCAAAAAACAATTAAGATAATGGTATTAGGAACATACATATCGATAATTACCTTAAACATGAATGGATGAAATGCTCCAACCAAAAGACACAGGCTGCCTGAATGGATACAAAAACAAGACCCATATATATGCTGTCTACAAGAGACCCACTTCAGACCTAGGGACACATACAGACTGAAAGTGAGGGGATGGAAAAAGATATTCCATGCAAATGGAAATCAAAAGAAAGATGGAGTAGCAATACTCATATCAGATAAAATAGACGTTAAAATAAAGAATATTACAAGAGACAAGGAAGGACACTACATAATGATCAAGGGATCAATCCAAGAAGAAGATATAACAATTATAAATATATATGCACCCAACACAGGAGCACTTCAATACATAAGGCAACTGCTAAGAGCTAGAAAAGAGGAAATCGACAGTAACACAGTAATAATGGGGAACTTTAACACCTCACCCAATGGACAGATCATCCAGACAGAAAATTAATAGGGAAACACAAGCTTTAAATAACACAATAGACCAGACAGATTTAATTGATATTTATAGGACATTCCATCCAAAAACAGCAGATTACACTTTCTTCTCAAGTGTGCACAAAACGTTCTCCAGGATAGATCACATCTTGGGTCACAGATCAAGCCTCAGTAAATTTAAGAAAATTAAAATCATATCAAGCATCTTTTCTGACCACAATGCTATGAGATTAGAAACCAATTACAGGGAGAAAACTGTAAAAAACAAAAACACATGGAATCTAAACAACACATTACTAATAACCAAGAGATCCCTGAAGAAATCAAAGAGGAAATAAAAAAATACCTAGAGACAAATGACAATGAAAACACAACAATCCAAACCTATGGGATGCAGGAAAAGCAGTTCTAAGAGGGAAGTTTATAGCAATACAAGCCTACCTCAAGAAACAAGAAAATCTCAAATAAACAATCTAACCTTACACCTAAAGAAACTAGAGAAAGAAGAACAAACAAAACCCAAAGATAGCAGAAGCAAAGAAATCAGAAAGATCACAGCAGAAATGAATGAAATAGAAACAAAGAAAAAATAGCAAAGATCAATAAAACTAAAAGCTGGTTCTTTGAGAAGATAAACAAAATTGATAAACCATTAGCCAGACTCATCAAGAAAAAGAGGGAGAGGACTCAAATCAATAAAATTAGAAATGAAAAAGGAGAAGCTACAACAGACACTGCAGAAATTCAAAGCATCCTAAGAGACTACTACAAGCAACTCTATGCCAATAAAATGGACAACCTGGAAGAAATGGACAAATTCTTAGAAAGGTATAACCTTCCAAGGCTGAACCAGGAAGAAATAGAAAATATGAACAGACCAATCACAAGTAATGAATTGAAACTGTGATTTAAAATCTTCCAACAAACAAAATGGACTAGATGGCTTCACAGGTGAATTCTATCAAACGTTTAGAGAAGAGCTAACAGCTATCCTTCTCAAACTCTTCCAAAAAATTGCAGAGGAAGGAACACTCCCAAACTCATTTTATGAGGTCACCATCACCCTGATACCAAAAACAGACAAAGATACTGTAAAAAAAGAAAATTACAGACCAATATCACTGATGAATATAGATGCAAAAATCCTCAACAAAATACTAGCAAAACAGAATCCAACAACACATTAAAAGGATCATACACCATGATCAAGTGGGATTTATGCCAGGGATGCAAGGATTCTTCAATATATGTAAATCAATCAATGTGATACACCATATTAACAAATTGAAGAAGAAAAACCATATGATCATCTCAATAGGTGCAGAAAAAGCTTATGACACAATTCAACACCATGTATGATAAAAACTCTCCTGAAAGTGGGCATAGAGCAAACCTACCTCAACATAATAAAGGCCATATATGACAAAGCCAGAGCAAACATCATTCTCAATGGTGAAAAACTAAAAGAATTTCCTTAAGATCAGGAACAACGGTGTCCACTCTCACCACTAGTATTCAACATAGTTTTGAAAGTCCTAGCCACAGCAATCAGAGAAGAAAAAGAAATAAAAGGAATACAAATTGGAAAGGACGAAGTAAAACTCTCACTGTTTGCAGATGACATGATACTATACATAGAGAATCCTAAAGATGCTACTAGAAAAGTGCAGCTAATCAATAAATTTGGAAAAGTTGCAGGATACAAAATTAATGCACAGAAATCTCTTGCATTCCTATACACTAACAGTGAAAAATCTGAATGAGAAATTAAGGAAACAATTACATTTACCATTGCAACAAAAAGGATAAAATACCTAGGGAGAAAAAAGACCTGTACTCAGAAAACTATAAGACACTGATGAAAGACATTGACGATGATACAAACAGATGGAGAGGTATACCATGTTCTTGGATTGGAAGAATCAATATTGTGAAAATGACTACACTACCCAAAGAAATCTACAGGTTCAATGCAATCCCTATCAAATTACCAATGGCATTTTTTACAGAACTAGAACAAATATCTTAAAATTTGTATGGAGGCACAAAAGACCCCGAATAGCCAAAGCAGTCTTGAAGTAAAAAAAACGGAGCTGGAGGAATCAGACTCCCTGACTTCAGACTATACCACAAAGCTACAGTAATCAAGACAATATTGTACTGGCACAAAAACAGAAACATAGACCAATTTAACAGGATAAAATGCCCACAGAGAAACCCATGCACCTATGGTCAACTAAGCTACAACAAAGGAGGCAAGGATATACAATGGAGAAAAGACAGTCTCTTCAATAAGTGGTGCTGGAAAAACTGGACAGCTACATGTAAAAGAATGAAATTAGAACACTCCCTTACACCATACACAAAAATAAACTCAAGATGGATTAGAGACCTAAATCTAAGACCAGACACTATAAAACTCTTAGAGGAAAACATAGGAAGAACACTCTTTGACATAAATCACAGCAAGATCTTTTTTTGATCCATCTGCAAAAGTAATGGAAATAAAAACAAAAATAAACAAATGGGACCTAATGAAACTTATAAGCTTTTGCAAAGCATAGGAAATTAGAAAGAAGACGAAAAGACAACCCTTAGAATGGGAGAAAATATTTGCAAACGAATGAACAAAGGATTAATCTCCAAAACATATAAACAGCCCATGCAGCTCAATATTAAAAAAACAAACAACCCAGTCCAAAAATGGGGAGAAAACCTAAGTAAACATTTCTCTAAAGAAGACTCACCGATGGCCAAGAAGCACATGAAAAGCTGCTCAATATCACTATTAGAGAAATGCAAATCAAAACTACAATGAGGTATCACCTCACACCAGTTAGAATGAGCATCATCAGAAAATCTACAAACAACAAGTGCTGGAGAGGGTGTGGAGAAAAGGGAACCCGCTTGCACTGTTGGTGGGAATGTAAATTGATACAGCCACTATGGAGAACAGTACGGAGGTTCCTTAAAAAACTAAAAATAGGGCTTTCCTGGTGGCGCAGTGGTTGAGAGTCCGCCTGCTGATGCAGGGGACACGGGTTCGTGCCCAGGGCTGGGAGGATCCCACATGCCGCGGATCGGCTGGGCCCGTGAGCCATGGCTGCTGAGCCTGTGTGTCCAGAGCCTGTGCTCCATAGCGGGAGAGCCCACAGCAGTGAGAGACCCGCGTACCACAAAAGAGAAAAAAAGAAAAAAACAAAAACAAAAACAAAAAACTAAAAATAGAATTACCATATGACCCAGCAATTGCACTACTGGGCATATACCCAGAGAAAACCATAATTCAAAAAGACACATGTACCCCAATGTTCATTGCTGCACTATTTACAATAGCCAGGTCATGGAAGCAACCTAAATGCCCATTGACAGATGAATGGATAAAGAAGAAGTGGTATATATATACAATGGAATACTACTCAGTCATAAAAAGGAACGAAACTGGGTCATTTGTAGAGATGTGGATGAATCTAGAGACTGTAACACAGAGTGAAGTAAGTCAGAAAGAGAAAAACAAATATTGTATATTAACGCATATATGTGGAACCTAGAAAAATGGTACAGATGTACTTGTTTGCAGGGCAGAAATTGAGACACAGATGTACAGAACAAACATATGGACACCAAGGGGGGGAAGTGGCTGGCAGGGGGTGGTGGTGGTGGGATTAATCGGTGATTGGGATTGACATATATACACTAATATGTATAAAATGGATAACTAATAAGAACCTGCTGTTTAAAAAAAATTAAACTTAAAAATACTGATTAAAAGATCTTAATGGATACTTTGCAAAAGAAGATCTATGAATGGCCAATAAGAACATTAAAATATGCTCTTCATCATTAGTCATCAGAGAACTGCGTACTAAAGCCACAATAAGGTACCATTTCACATTCACTAAAATGGTTAAAATGAAAAAGTCTGACTAAACCAAGCCTTGGCAATGACACAATGCAAATAGAATTCTGATACTTCAGTGGTAAGATTGTAAAGTTATACAACTCTGTAAAATAGTTTGGCGATCTCACATATAGTTAAGAATAAAATTAGAATATGATACAGTGATTCTACCGCTGTATGGTTACTTAAGAGAAAGAAAACATGTCTACAAAAGAGTGATATACAAATGTTCATAGCAGGTCAGTTTTTTTGTTTTCTGCCCAAATCTGGAAACAATGTAAATGTCCATCAACAAATGAATTGATAAACTTGTTGTGGTGTACTTATACAGTGCACTGCTACTCAGGAATAAAAAAGCAACGGACTAATGAAACATGCAGCAACATGCATAAATTTCCAAAACATATGGTGAGTAAAAGATGCCAGTCACATGCATACTGTATGGTTTCATTTATATGAAGATTTAGAATAGGCAAAGGTATCTTAAGTGATAGAACTCAGATCATTAGTTGCCTGGGCCTGGGGTTTGTGAGGGGATTTACTGGTATACATCTGGGATGATGAATGGATAAAGATGAATGGATAAAGTATCCATTTCCACCTGGGACGATGGATACTTTTTATATTAATTGGATTGTTAGTTACACAGGTAAAAACACATCAAACTTCTTGTACATTTTATTAAATGTGTATTTCAATAAAGTGGATCAAAAAATAAAGTTAAAACAGCAAAAATAATTTACCAAAGAAACTTTTCAACATGCTGAGATAAAATCAAAATTAATAGCTATATTTTATTTCCAAACTTACACAGAATCAAGTACTAAGCTGAAGAACCATTCACTGTCCACATACTTTGTATCATTCATTCTCTATGTGAGGCACCATAAAGTCAAAACTTAATTTTCAGATGATCAGTGTTTCTCATCACTTCATACAGTCCAGATAAAATGTGTATAAAATTCATTGAGGGGCTCTAATATAAAACATCATTTACTGATATGATGAAATTATTAGAAATAATTTTCTGCTATTCTTATCTAGTATCTGTTGGAGCTGTTAAAGTGATAGTAAAATAGTGAAAATCAAGATAGCAGAAGAGGTTAAACTCATGGCATTTAGGACTGCCACACTGTATAAGTCACTCTTAAGGTACTAAGATTTTATTGAATTATATCTCCATATTTTAACATTATAAAATACTAGATAGGAAACTTTGGTAGCCCTGATTTAGGATGGGGAAATAAAAAAACATTTTCAGTTCTTCAAGTTCAATAAAATTCTAATAATCCAAAACTCCTTGAACTTTTCTATTTTGCCCAAATCTAATATCGCGATAGTCTGTCTGAACTTGAATAGTAAATTGTAGATGTCATTCAGGACCAATTGAATAACACTTGTATTTGCATTCCTTAAAAAGTAGAAAAACATTAACCTTTTGTTTTATTGAATTAAAATGCCACGGAAATGCTGATGTAGTCTTGAGAGACTGGAATACTTTTACAAAGAAGAATAGCTGTCATTTATTAAACACAAAGAACAATTACTTGATAGGATGCCTTCTGACAAAAAGCAGATTGGTATTCTTATCATAGAAAAGGCATTATAAAAAAAAAAATCTAGCCCAGACCTCTGAGATTTGAATAATTTAAAGCTGCATTTGGTGCAATTTGAATTTTTCTTTAGGGAGGCAAAGTTAAATACCTTTAATTTGTTCTAATTATTTCAAATTTGCAAGTTAATTATGGCTGATCATTAAATAACAAAAAGGACTATAGTCTCCATAGAGTTTTACCTCCTACCCTCTGAATTACTTAAGCTAGATTTTAGTATGCATGAATTAACTTTCTAAATAATCACACGGTTTGACTAAGTGGCTCAGTAAAATGAGCTCTGATCCTCAGAATAAGCTTTAATGGACATTAGAAATGCTATTGGGACTCATGTTACTTACATTATAAGTATTTTTAACGGGGCTTTATTTACTAATCTTTATGTACTGTTCAAGATAGAACACCAGATAGATACGTTATTCTGCTTTACTGGAGGAAAAGTCCAATCTTTGAGACAATAAAAACAAATGTCCATTTAATACCAACTAAATTCATTTAAAAATTATGCAGGTACATGATGATGGATTTTAACTTGTTTTAGCTGTTCATCTCAATGAATCAATCCACCAAAAATGGTCTGCTTGGTCTGTAAATGGACTATTATGGATCTACTGATGTGCTAAGTAGCAAAAGGAGGTCCAATAAGCTAGTATTTAATTCCACCTGCTACTTCCAAAAAAAGAATTCATGATTTATTGTGTTGTGAGTTTCTAGTTATCATTTCTCTGCATACTTGTCTACCAATGAATGTGAAGCCAGATGGCACATAACCCTAATGATTAGAACTATTAAAAGTAATTTTTCTAAATGTCCCAACTAAATCTTTACACTCCCCAGAGATGGACCTGTCAATGAACAAAATATTCTGAGATCAAAGAGTTTAAAGAATAAATCTTCAAAAATGAGATATTCCATATACTGTCAGATCTTTATATTTTCCCACTCCAAAATTATTAATACAAATTTGATTTCCATATATCCAATAAATATTATCTGAGAGCCCACTGTGTGTCAGTTCTGTGTTTGGGTATGAGAGTACACAAGGGAATAAGTGACTATACCTTTGAATATTTACAAGTAAACAAGAAGAGATAGCTAGCTTGACAATGAACACACAATGGCAGGTGTGATGATGGCAGTATAAGCAAAGTGCTACTTGGAGCTGAAAAATGTAACAGGAAGCTTGCAAGAAGGGAATGAGGGGTCATGAAGGGAATGAGGGGTCATGAAGGGGATGAGGTAAGAAAAGTCAGTTAAAAGAAAAGATAACTTTATCAGCGTATAATATAGAAAAGGCGCTGGCCTGGTCCCTGGTTCCAAAAGTTGTAGCCATCCTAGTAAAGAATTTACTTATGAAAGGATGCCAAATCTCTCAGGTATGCTGCGTAGAATAATGGTGTCCAGAAGACAATAGGTGAGCAGAAAACACATAACTTAGATGTGCATGGCACAGGAAAGAGAGAGTCTGACCCTAGTTAGCCCCGTGTAATAGTTTAGTATATTAGTTTTGGTCAGACAGAACTGGGTACTCTAGAGCTATTTATAAGTTCTTATAGATGTGATTTCTTAAGCAAGTTACTTAAAGTTACTGAGCCTCATTTCCTCATTTATAAAATGAGATAAATAACAGTGTGTAGGATTGTTGTGAGGATTAAATGAATTAACATATGTAAGATACACAAAAGAGTGCCCAGCACATAAACACTCCCTAAATGTTAGCTTCTATTCTTATCATTATTTCTATTACTATTAAACGAAGCAACATTTAAAAGACGTAGAGCAACACCTAGTACTTTGTAGTTGCTTAATAAGTTATTAGAGACTAGCTAAATAAATGGATGGTATAATTGCTCAGAATTACGGAGAAAGAGTAGGTCACTGGGGCAGTGGGAGAGATAACTAGATTAGATTTGAAAACCTTGAATTTGAGGGACCCTACGTCATTTGGGCTAGATAATATTAATATTATCATGCAGTTATAAGGACAGGTTTGGACCTCAGGAGGGAAAAGCTGAGACCAGAGATAAAGATTTTAGAGTTATCAGCATAGAGATATGATCTAAAGTCATGGGAATGAATTAAATTTCCCACAGAGACATCTGTTGAGAAGAGGGAAGAGAATGGAATTGTCACTACTTAAACAGTAGGTAGAGGCAAAGGAAAGTGTAAAATACTCTGGGGGGAGGGGAAGCAAATGCCAACAGGGAGAGAGACTCTCCAACAGGGAAATAAGCAGAGAAAGAAAGAATAGTATCAAGAAAACAAGTGAATGAAAGGTATATCAGAAAGGTTAGCTGTGTTGCTAGCTATTGAGAAGTCAAGTAAGATGAGGATTGAAAAGTAGTAAAAAGATTTGGGAATTAGGAGGATACTTGTGACCATGGAAGCAGGGTTTTAGTTGCATGATACAGTAGAAGAGGAATAAATGGACGATGAGGAAGTGGAAGCAGAGACAATGTAGATTATGCTATCAAGAAGTGTGGAAAAAAGAAAAGAAAGATAGAGCAGTGCGGGGTTTTTGTTGTTTTTTAAGGAAGGATCTTTGAGCATATAGAAGAAGAACCTGAAGACGTATGAGAAGTATTGATGCAGTGAAATCTTTGAGAAAATAGGAAGGGATGTGAACGAGGCACTGATGCAGGAGATATGTGGATTTGAGATACACTATGGGACCACTAAGCAGTAATGCCGATGGGCACTTTAAACTATGAACTCTGGAGAGACGTCAGTGTTTCACACAAAGATGGGACCCTCACCATATAATTAGAAATGAGGGCGGACCTAATTTTTAGTGAAGGCACACTTTGTACTTGAAGATGTCACTAGATTGTAATTTGCTCCCTCACCAAAGGGAATGTAGTTGGATTTTCATTAATTATAATATCTTTACTTTAATTCTTCTCAGAAGCAGCAGCAACTGAGGGAGAATCAGGAAAAAGAGAATGGTGATGAAGCTGTGATAAATAAAACACTACTGTATCCACCACCAAACCACTAATTTAGAGTTCTGTTGCTCTGATCCTAGAAATGCCTTCAGAATTTCTCTATGGCCTTCAATAAGGAAAATAGCTCTTTAAGCTAATTAATGCACATTTTAATGTAGAATGTGCACTTTTTAACTTTTTTTTTTTTTTTTTTTTTGCGGTACGCAGGCCTCTCACTGCTGTGGCCTCTCCCGTTGCGGAGCACAGGCTCCGGACATGCAGGCCCAGCAGCCATGGCCCACGGGCCCAGCCACTCCACGGCATGTGGGATCTTCCCGGACCGGGGCACGAACCCGCGTCCCCTGCATCGGCAGGCGGACTCTCAACCACTGCACCACCAGGAAAGCCCCTAACTTTTTAAAAGTATGTTTTTACATATTTCTACAGTCTTCTTTTGAAGATTGACAGTTGGGAAGATGAAAATGTCAGTTCAATATAAACTAAGAAACACAGGTATAAACAAAGATTGCCTACTACACAATCAATTTCCTAAGGGCAGATTCTGTGCCCTCCTCTTCTTTGTAACCCCAGCAATGCCTTCTATGGGGGTGCACACAGAGAAGAGGCCCCACATACATCTACTGAAGAAATGATTATAATTTGGAAGGCATCTGTGGAATGAAAACAACAGAACTCTGAGTTAGTTAACTATTACCTCTTCCTTGCATTGTGGACCATTCATAGTCATTCCTAGATCTATAATCCATATTTTAATTTCATCAAAACGTGCACTTACAAAACTTCAAAAATCTGGTATAAGATGAGATTTGCAAAAATGTAAAGCAATGATACCCTTTTCACTAATTTTTTTTGTTTTGGAAAATACAGTTTTCACAAAAGTATATTATTTATATCACTATGCAATGGGTTTACTATTATTTTTAAATGAATAAATGTTTAATTTTTCTGTTTTTATTTCTAATACAGTAATAGATATAATCCACATTAAATAATGTACATAAAAGCTCCTGGGGGAACTCCATAAAGTTTGAGTGTAAAGGGGTCCTGAGATCAGAATATTTGAGAACTGCTATTCTAGGTAGCATGATAAATGATGAGTCCATGGAAATAATTACCAACATGTTCTTTCAGAAGTTGAATTTGGCATCAATATGGAAGATTCTAGAGAATCAATGGCAGAAATAAATTTTCCTGCAAAAAGTTTTAATTTAAAAAGTTAGTATATAGTAAAATTGATTTTGGGGATAAGGTATATTGTTCTGTGAATCTTAACACATACATAGATTCTTTAAAGCATCATCACAATGAAGATACAAAATCGTTCCATCACCCTAAAAAACTTCCTCTACTAGTCCTATGTAGTCACATACTCTTCTCATCCCTAACCTAACTCTGGCAACCACTTATATGTTCTCTATCACTACAGCTTTGTCTTTTCCAGAATACCACGTAAATAAAATCGAACAGGATTTGGTTTTGTTTTGAAGATTGGCTTCTTTCATTCAGCACATCTTTGAGATTCATCTAAGTTTTTGTGTATATCAATATTTCATTCATTTTTATTTCTGAGTAGTATTCCATTGTATGAACTTACCAGAGTTTGTTTATCCATTCACCTACTGAAGGTCCTTTGTGTGGTCTCCAGGTTTGGACTATAGTAAATAAAGTTACTATGATAATTCAACTAACTAAATTTCAGTCAGAGGATAAAGTAGGAAGTCTTCTGGCTCTTACCACTGATAACAGTATGTTTAAAAAGGAGCCCTGTTCCTGCATTCTCAACAAAAGTTTTGTGACAAACTTCAAAAATACCATCCAAATTTTCCGAGATCAGACTACATCGTTTACATTAAAGGGAATTCCTATTCTCCATTTATTGAAGGAAAGTAGACTTGCCTTCCAATAAACACCTTGAGAATTTATCACGAGTTCCAATTCCAATTTGCCCTTCCCTTTTGCCCATTTAAGAAACTCACATTAACCTTGCCTGATCAACAATCATCACGAAAATAACCCATTTTCTGGCATTTACAGAATCATGTGTTTTGGGGTCTGACTGCTGAGTAATACCAATTAGCAAGAGGTCAACAGGCTTTCTCATCTCCTTGGACCAAATAGAATGACGAATCTCCCTCTAGAGCTTTGATTATTATATAAGGGGACAACCAAACTGGCAATGTGAGACTCAGAATCAATAAACTTTCTATAAAAATCCTGGGCACATCAGCATGCTACAAGATCTTTTATGTTTTCATACACTCAATATGACCATAAGTATATACACACCATTCTCTACCACAGGGGTCTTAGAACTGGCTCACGGCCACTGACAGCAGGAAGCTTTGGATAAATGAATAGCAATTTTGAAATCCCCCCCCACCTTTTTTTTTTTTTTTGCCAGTGGGTCCTATTCATAGAACCATCACCCACTGAAGTAAATGAGGATGTAAAAAATAGAAAGCTAGCAAATAGAAAAGATAGCATTTTAGAGGGGTTTAAAGAAAACACTTAAAAGGACCCATAATTAGAGCAGCCAGCTTTGAGCTATAAAATTGTGGTTTTATTATAGTTTGTATGGGCCATGGCCTGGCACCCATTTGACCCAGAACCCTCCAACAGTATGAAAAGCTCCAGAGTATAAGGATAAAATGAAAGCCTTTAATTACCTCAGTATGACTCATTTAAAGAAAATCAATCATGCTACCTTAATGTTAATAGTTATATATAATTTACACAAAGACAGTCTTTTTGCATGTTTTTCTCAAAAACGTTTGTTGCTATTGGTGTTACTATATAGTTACCAGATGAACCATAGTTTTAAAATTCTGCTAAAATTTAAAATTGGTCTCTGTTGAGTTGTGCTGTTTTGCAAAGGCTTCTGTGCAGTGTGTTTCATCAAAAACCTTACTGCTAGGTGTCAAGCTGAATTTCTTGTTGGGGATAAGTGAGAGGTCGGAGCAGGGAGGTGCTAAGTATGAATATATAATAACTACTTGACCATGCAAAACAAATCATGACAGCTTATTATGTCTATTAGTTCATTCATTTAGAGATGCAACTTCCTTTTACATTGCTCAAAGGCTGTGCAGGCACAAAATCAACGGATGAGAAGCCATGGTTCAAAAGGTTGACTTCAGATAGCACTACTCAGCCACCTTTGGCACATACCTGTTCTGGAAAGAAAAGGCAATTTTTTTTTTTTTGCGTTACGCGGGCCTCTCTCTGTTGTGGCCTCTCCCATTGCAGGGCACAGGCTCCAGAAACGCAGGCTCAGCAGCCACGGCTCATGGGTCCAGCCGCTTCGCGGCATGTGGGATCTTCCCGGATCAGGGCACGAACCCGTGTCCCCTGCATCGGCAGGCGGACTCTCTACCACTGTGCTATGAGGGAAGCCCAAGAAAAGGCAATTTTGATACAACTTTGAATCTCTAGTGACCATAAAAATATGTAAATACTATTTGCTAAAGATAATGACAATAGCATTATAATAAAATGTTTACTGTTCATCAGTTACATTATAGTAGGACATGTAAGAATTATAAAGTAATTCACATAACAAGCACAACCTGAGCATAGAAAGGATTTTTCTCTAGTTGGTTCCCAAATTAGACAGCAGAATCTCCTAGGAGCTTTCTAAAAATACAGATTCCTGGGCCCCATCGATGGATATCGTGATTTAATAGGTTGGGGTTAAATATCCTTAGTTTCCTCCGTTACTTCTCCTGTAACATGGATTTTAGTTCCCTTACCTCCATGAAAGGACTAAATAACATCTGTCTATAAGATTACCTCTAAACACTGTTTTATCTGCATCCCACAAGTTTTAATATGTTGTGCTTTTACCTTCATTCAGTTTTATATTTTCAATTTCAACTGTGGAGTCAGCTTGCTTTACAAAATAATCTATATTTTCACCAGATATGCATATTATAATTTTCCCTGCAGCCCTACAAGCATGGGTGTTATCATTCTTTAATTTTTATCAGTATGCAAAATGAGAAGTGACAGTTGACTGCTTTTTCCTTGATGAGTAAGAAGCCAATCACGTAAGAATCTAGGGACAGACTATTCCAGGCAGAGGAAACTGCCAGTACAAAGGGACTGGGGTGAAAATAAGCTTAGCATATTTGAGAAACTGAAAGGCCACTGTGGCTGGAACATCCTGAGCAGAGTGACAGCTGTATACAATGAGCTCAGAGAGGTACGCAAGGATCACTTCATGTAGGGCCTTGTAGCGTTTGGATTTGTATTTCAAGTATAATTGGAAGCCATTAGAGGGTTTTCAGCAGAGGACTGACATGATTTTGGCATAGGCTCTAAGAAGGATGGGTTGTAGGAGTTTCAAGTAGAAATAGGAACATCAGTCAGCAGGCAACTGCAATAATCTGGGTGGAAGTGGACATGGTGGTAGTGTGGATTAGAGTAGAAAATGGAAATGGAAGGAATTTGACAGAACGTGGATAATTTTAGAAGTAGGGTCAATAGGACTTACTAATGAAACAGATATGGAGGGTGAAGGAAGAAGGGAAATAAAGTCAAGGTGGTTTATGTAGTTTTTGACTTGAGCAACAGGACACAAATCTACTTGAAATGGGTAAGAAGAAAGGTATAAATGTGGCTTTTCCAAACATATTTTTTGGTCACCTTAGTGGTATTCCATAGGAGAGAGTGGTAAACATGTACTCAATCTAATTTCTTAGATCATAAATAATTTTATAATTAAGAATCATGTTCAGAATCAATGTCTAGTTCATTGGCATATGATATGCAGAATCCATTGTTTTAAAAAAATTTTTTTACTGAACTTTAACCGTCTAGCCTCCTGGTACCGCCATAGTTTTCCAAAAATCTTCAAGGTTACCAATTAATGTTTAGCAGCCTTATTTACAGGAACTTTTACTACCCTGAGATGTATATAAACTAAGCTGGAATGGTTGAATTTATACATCTATATCCAAGTATGTATGTAAACTCCTCACCTATCTTTTGCTTCAGTTTTCATGTATGAACCATTGCTCTGCTCTTTCTAGACCAAAGATCATTCATCTTGAGAAGAAAAATAGTAACTGGGTAGTGTAATAATAATACATAATAATATTAATAATAATAATTATTATTATTATTAAAAAATAGCAACTGGAACACTCTTTGCCATGGGTTAACACATCACAGGTCCTAAATAATAAGGCTGTTCTTGATTTGCCCTTAATCCTTTAAACAAAATCAAATAAGTTACTCCATTCATTCATGACATGTTTTAAAATCTTAAACCTATTTTGGACTTTAGTATATTTTACAGTATTCTTACTGTTCTTTGAAATCCTCTTAAACCTTACCCTTAGACACATCTTCCTATTTTTGCAGCCATGATCTAAAGAATCCTCTCTTAATTCCTCAATTAATTATGTTTGAATGGTTAGAATTATACTTTTGATAGTTTCCCAGATCTTTCAACTCTTATACTTTTGAATTTCAGATCAGAAGAGCATGCTTCTCTTTTCTCTGCCTTTCTTAAGTTTTGGTTACATATCTAATTATTATGAATTTTTCATTTGTCAGAAGTAGGATGACTATGTCAACTCTACTGGTTGTCTTCATCTCCTTTTAGGATATGAAATGCTAACATGAGGCAGTCAAGACATCTTAGAGTGAAATAAAATTTCCAGGGTCCTTTCTCTTTGATTTTAACCAAATGCTCTCCAGTATAACGACAAGTGAGAGTGTCTTTTCTCTTAAATCTGACCTATAGTCATACATTCACACTTAGATGAATAATTAGATTCAAAGAGTCTCAACAGGTTGTTTTTTTAAATAACAGTATAGACAGAGGTTCTAATGATAGCCTACTTTCTTATGAACTATGTCAAGTCTATATACCTCCAAATGAATATAAGAGAATCATCAACTAACCTGATGAACTCCATTCTCATAGAAGACAACAGTAGATTTTCTTGATTCTGCTAGAACTTAAACATTTTCTTTACTGTTTTTGTGATTTAAAATTGTTGGACATATACCTAATGGTAACTGAATTCATTCTTTTTCAAATTTCTTTATTTAGTTTACACACTGATAAAATGAGATTTGGATTATGCTTCTACAGGTTCTTTAAGCTCTAAAACTGTAAAATTCCATCTTTATACTCTGGTTTTTATTATTTACTTATTACTTTTCAAGAAGCACAACTTCTCTTTCAAAAAAGCTAAAAATAGAACTACTATATGACCCAGCAATTCCACTCCTGAGTATATATCTGAAAGAAATAAAAACACTAACTCGAAAAGATAGATGCATCCAATGTTCATAGCAGCATTATTTACAATTGCCAAGATATGGAAGCAACCTAAGTGTGCATCAACAGATGAATGGATAAAGAAGATGTGGTGTGTATGTGTGTGTGTGTGTATATATATATATACTCACACATATACACACATATATATACAATGGAACACTACTCAGCCAATAAAAAGGAATGAAATTTTACCATCTGCAACAACATGGATGGACTTGGAGGGTATTATGCTAAGTGAAATAAATCAGACAAAGAGAAATACTATATGATATTACTTATATGTAGAATCTAGAAAATACAACAAAATAGTGAATATAACAAAAAAGAAACAGACTCATAGATATATAGAACAAATTAGTGGTTACCAGTAACTTATATAATACTGTACATCAAGTATACTTCAATAAAAATAATAAATTTTAAAAAAACCCATAGGAAAGCCAAGGTAAGAAATGCTGACTATCTCACTTAAAAAAAAAAGGAGTATAAACATATTGATTACCTCCAATTCTAAAATATACATTTTAACCTTAAAAAATGTACAATTTCTACTGTATAAGTATGGTAGAACAGAGATTGTTTTTCCTCTTTATATTGACATATTTTTCTAGTTGCC
Source organism: Mesoplodon densirostris (assembly GCF_025265405.1). Classification (NCBI taxonomy): domain Eukaryota; kingdom Metazoa; phylum Chordata; class Mammalia; order Artiodactyla; family Ziphiidae; genus Mesoplodon; species Mesoplodon densirostris. The sequence goes on along the minus strand of NC_082675.1, from coordinate 52,418,868 downwards.
ACCTACCTGATAGTGCTTTTCCTGTTAAGAAAGGAGGAAATTTCTAAAATCTACATCCTTGCTTGGAATCTTATACTTCCAGATTCCTTTTATATTAGTTTCTTCGTTTTTTTTTTTCTAGAAGCTCATCAAACTTTCTAATGAGGTAGAGTTTAAAATGGTATCCTTTTCTACTTTTGCCTCAAAGACACTTGCTTTCACATAAAACACTTATGACTGAAAGACAGAGCAAATTTTCTACAGTTTATCAGAATAGTAAACTACCTCATGGCTAAAAATTTCACTTTCAAGCAGAACTAGAGCCGTTTCTGGTTCTCTTTATGAGTTCCTGAGCTGGCTCTCTGGATGAGCTGCAAGACCTTTTGATTTCTTTAATAAAACCATTCCTTTCTTACACCATCCAGAATTTTTGCCCTTTACTTTACTAACAAAGAACAAAGATTATATAATCCCTTTACCAAACCACAAGGAATTAGAGATAATTACTCATCTTTCTCATTCTCCATGAGCAGTAAGCTCAAGTTGTGCTTTTTTTTACCCTTCCAGCTCAGCCAAAGTAATTTCTGTGTATCATTTTACAAGGAAGCAAATAAGCAAATAAAAAACAAAACACTTGACATTAATATTCTATGGAGAGCATTTTAGTAAGTGTCACTGAGATTCAGTGCATTGAAGTTCTGTTTACAATCACACCTTTTCTTATTGCTAAAGCAGCGCAGCTACCATTAGATCACACAAAGAAGTCATGGACTAATTAATACATTGTAAAACTAAGATGAATTTTTTTTTTAAAAACCTATGCTTTCTGGAGGGTTTTTATCATAAATGGGTGTTGAACTTTGTCGAAAGCTTTTTCTGCATCTATTTAGATGATCATATGGTTTTCCTCTTTCAATTTGTTAATATGGTGTATCACATTGATTGATTTGCATATATTGAAGAATACTTGCATTCCTGGGATAAACCCCACTTGATCATGGTGTATGATCCTTTTAATGTGCTGTTGGATTCTGTTTGCTAGTATTTTGTTGAGGATTTTTGCATCTATGTTCATCAGTGATATTGGCCTGTAGTTTTCTTTCTTTGTGACATCTTTGTCTGATTTTGGTATCAGGGTGATGGTGGCCTCATAGAATGAGTTTGGGAGTGTTCCTCCCTTTGCTAGATTTTGGAGAGTTTGAGAAGGATAGGTGTTCGCTCTTCTCTAAATGTTTGATAGAATTTGCTTGTGAAGCCATCTGGTCCTGGGCTTTTGTTTGTTGGAAGATTTTTAATCACAGTCTCAATTTCAGTGCTTGTGATTGGTCTGTTTATATTTTCTATTTCTTCCTGATTCAGTCTTGGCAGGTTGTGCTTTTCTAAGAATTTGTCCATTTCTTCCAGGTTGTCCATTTTATTGGCATAGTTACTTGTAGTAATCTCTCATGATCCTTTGTATTTCTGCAGGGTCACTTGTTACTTCTCCTTTTTCATTTCTAATTCTATTGATTTCAGTCTTCTCCCTTTCTAAGAGGAGACACCAGAGATCTTGCTCATTCTGTCTCCACCATGTGAGGACACAGTGAAAAGGCAGCCATCTGCAAGCCAAGAAGAGCCCTCACCAGAACATGAACATGCTGGTACTCTGATTTCACATTTCCAGCTTCCAGAACTGTGAAAAAATAAATTTCTTTTGTTTAAGCCACCCAGTCTTTGGTATTTGGTTATGGCAGCCTGAACAGACTAAGACAATACATAAACATGTATATATACTGATGTCTCCGACTCTAATCTAGTACCATAATATTCATTCTAGCCTTATGCTTTTGTTTATGTTTAATTTTTCCCTCAGTATTTTTTCAATTTATAGATTATAGGTATCTAGTATTAGTTGCTGTCAGGGGGCTGGAGATATATCTTACTGGAATAGACATTTACTCTGGATATGGGTTTGTCTTCTGTGCCCACATTGCTTATACCAAAATTACCATCCATGGATCTACAGAATGGTTTATTTATCATCATGGTATTTTACACAGCACTGCCTCTGATAAAAGAACTTACTAAAGGGAGGAAAAATAATATTCACTGTATATCAGTCAAGGTCCAGTGAGGAAAGAGACATTATAGAATTACTTGAACAGGAAATGTTTAACATTAGGAATGATTAATTATAACATGGAATTGAAGTCATGAGTGATTGGCTAGTAAGAGGTACATGGGAGAGCTTCCAGGTTGGTGAACGAGTAGAGGTACCTGGAGAGGTCGTGGAAGCTCTGTGCCCTTTCCCCAAACCCTGCCCTATGCATCCGTCCGATGTGGATGTTCCTCTGTATCCTTTATCATATCATTTAAGAGGAAACCAGTAAACGACTTCCGGGTAAGATGGCGGAAGAGTAAGACACGGAGATCACCTTCCTCCCCACGGATACACCAGAAATACAGCTACACGTGGAACAACTCCTACAGAACACCTACTGAACGCTGGCAGAAGACCCCAGACCTCCCAAAAGGAAAGAAACTCCCCACATACCTGGGTAGGGCAAAGCAGAGAGATCCCCACACAGAGGATCAGTGCCGAGCGGCACTCACCAGCCCGAGAGGCTTGTCTGCTCGCCCGCTGGGGCGCGCAGCGCTGGAAGCTGAGGCTCGGGCTTCGGTCAGAGCGCAGAGAGAGGACTGGGGCTGGCAGCAAGAACTCAGCCTGAAGGGGGCTAATGTGCCACAGCTAGCCGGGAGGGAGTCCGGGAAAACTCTGGAGCTGCCGAAGAGGCAAGAGACTTTTTCTTCCCTCTTGGTTTCCTGGTGCGCGAGGAGAGGGGATTAAGAGCGCTGCTTAAAGGGGCTCCACAGACGGGCGCGAGTCATGACTGAAAGCGCGGAGCCCAGTGACGGGCGTGGGACGCTGGGACTGCTGCTGCCGCCGCCAAGAAGCCTGTGTGCGAGCGCTGGACACTGCCCACACCGCCCTTCCGGGAGCCTGTGCAGCCCGCCAGTGCCGGGGTCCCGGGATCCAGGGGCGGCTTCCCTGGGAGAACGCACGGCGTGCCTCGGGCTGGTGCAACGTCACGCCGACCTCTGCCGCTGCAGGCTCGCCCCGACTCCGTGCCCCTCCCTCCCACCCGGCCTGAGTGAGCCAGAGTCCCCGAAGAGGCTGCTCCTTTAACCCTGTCCTGTCTGAACGAAGAACAGACGCCCTCCTGCGACCTACACGCAGAGGCGGGGCCACATCCAAAGCTGAGACCCAGGAGCTGTGAGAACAAAGAAGAGAAAGGGAAACCTCTCCCAGCAGGCTCAGAAGCAGGGTATTAAAGCTCCACAATCAACTTGATGTACCCTGCATCTGTGGAATACATGAATAGACAACAAATCATCCCAAATTGAGGAGCCCGGAGTCAGTGCTGTGCCTCTGAGGTGGGAGAGCCAACTTCAGGACACTGGGCCACAAGAGACCTCCCAGCTCCACATAATATCAAACGGCGAAAATCTTCCACAGATCTCCATCTCAACACCAGCACCCAGCTTCACTCAACGACCAGCAAGCTACAGTGCTGGACACCCTATGCCAAACAACTAGCAAGACAGGAACACAACGCCACCCATTAGCAGAGAGGTGGCCTAAAATCATAAAAAGTCCGCAGACACCCCAAAACACACCACCACACGTGGACCTGCCCACCAGAAAGACAAGATCCAGCCTCATCCACCAGAACACAGGCACTAGTCCCCTCCACTAGGAAGCCTACACAACCCACTAAACCAACCTTAGCCACTGGGGACAGACACCAAAAACAACGGGAACTACGAACCTGCAGCCTGCAAAAAGGAGACCCCAAACACAGTAACATAAGCAAAATGAGAAGACAGAAAAACACACAGCAGGAGAAGGAGCAAGATAAAAACCCACCAGACCTAACAAATGAAGAGGTAATAGGCAGTCTACCTGAAAAAGAATTCAGAATAATGATGGTAAAGATGATCCAAGATTCTATTTCCCAGATCCAAAATCTTGGAAATAGAATAGACAAAATGCAAGAAACAGTTAACAAGGACCTAGAAGAACTAAAGATGAATCAAGCATCGATTAAAAACACAATAAATGAGATAAAAAATACTCTAGATGGGATCAATAGCAGAATAACTGAGGCAGAAGAACGGATAAGTGAGGTGGAAGATAAAAAAGTGGAAATAACTGATGCAGAGCAAAATAAAGAAAAAAGAATGAAAAGAACAGAGGACAGTCTCAGAGACCTCTGGGACAACATTAAATGCACCAAAATTCGAATTATAGGGGTTCCAGAAGAAGAAGAGAAAAAGAAAGGGACTGAGAAAATATTTGAAGAGATTATAGTTGAAAACTTCCCTAATATGGGAAAGGAAATAGTTAATCAAGTCCAGGAGGCACAGAGAGTCCCATACAGAATAAATCCAAGGAGAAATACACCAAGACACATATTAATCAAACTGTCAAAAATTAAACACAAAGAAATCATATTAAAAGCAGCAAGGCAAAAACAACAAATAACACACAAGGGAATCCTCATCAGGATAACAGCTGATCTCTCAGCAGAAACTCTACAAGCCAGAAGGGAGTGGCAGGACATAATTAAAGTGATGAAGGAGAAAAACCTGCAACCAAGATTACTCTACCCAGCAAGGATCTCATTCAGATTTGATGGAGAAATTAAAACGTTTACAGACAAGCAAAAGCTGAGAGAGTTCAGCACCACCAAACCAGCTTTACAACAAATGCTAAAGGAACTTCTCTAGGCAAGAAACACAACAGAAGTAAAAGAGCTACAATATCGAACCCAAAACAATTAAGAAAATGGGAATAGGAACATACATATCAATAATTACCTTAAATGTAAATGGACTAAATGCTCCCACCAAAAGACACATTGGCTGAATGGATACAAAAACAAGACCCATATATATGCTGTCTACAAGAGACCCACTTCAGACCTAGAGACACATACAGACTGAAAGTAAGGGGATGGCAAAAGATAGTCCATGCAAATGGAAACCAAAAGAAAGCTGGAGTAGCAATTCTCATATCAGACAAAATAGACTTTAAAATAAAGACTATTAGAAGAGACAAAGAAAGACACTACATAATGATCAAGGGATCGATCCAAGAAGAAGATATAACAATTGTAAATATTTATGCACCCAACATAGGAGCACCTCAATACATAAGGCAAATACTAACAGCCATAAAAGGAGAAATCGACAGTAACACAATCATAGTAGGGGACTTTAACACCCCACTTTCACCAATGGACAGATCATCCAAAATGAAAATAAATAAGGAAACACAAGCTTTAAATGATACATTAAACAAGATGGACTTAATTGATATTTATAGGACATTCCATCCAAAAACAACAGAATACACATTTTTCTCAAGTGCTCATGGAACATTCTCCAGGATAGATCATATCTTGGGTCACAAATCAAGCCTTGGTAAATTTAAGAAAATTGAAATTGTATCAAGTATCTTTTCTGACCACAATGCTATGAGACTAGATATCAATTACAGGAAAAGAGCTGTAAAAAATACAAACACATGGAGGCTAAACAATACACTACTTAATAACGAAGTGATCACTGAAGAAATCAAAGGGGAAATTAAAAAATACCTAGAAACAAATGACAATGGAGACACGACGACCCAAAACCTATGGGATGCAGCAAAAGCAGTTCTAAGAGGGAAGTTTATAGCAATACAATCCCACATTAGGAAACAGGAAACATCTCGAATAAACAACCTGACCTTGCACCTAAAGCAATTAGAGAAAGAAGAACAAAAACATCCCAAAGTTAGCAGAAGGAAAGAAATCATAAAAATCAGATCAGAAATAAATGAAAAAGAAATGAAACGATAGCAAAGATCAATAAAACTAAAAGCTGGTTCTTTGAGAAGATAAACAAAATTGATAAACCATTAGCCAGACTCATCAAGAAAAAAAGGGAGAAGACTCAAATCAATAGAATTAGAAATGAAAAAGGAGAAGTAACAACTGACACTGCAGAAATACAAAAGATCATGAGAGATTACTATAAGCAACTCTATGCCAATAAAATGGACAACCTGGAAGAAATGGACAAATTCTTAGAAATGCACAACCTGCCAAGACTGAATCAGGAAGAAATAGAAAATACGAACAGACTAATCACAAGCACTGAAATTGAAACTGTGATAAAAAATCTTCCAACAAACAAAAGCCCAGGACCAGATGGCTTCACAGGCGAATTCTATCAAGCATTTAGAGAAGAGCTAACACCTATCCTTCTGAAACTCTTCCCAAATATAGCAGAGGGAGGAACACTCCCAAACTCATTCTACGAGGCCACCATCACCTTGATACCAAAACCAGGCAAGGATGTCACAAAGAAAGAAAACTACAGGCCAATATCACTGATGAACATAGATGCAAAAATCCTCAACAAAATACTAGCAAACAGAATCCAACAGCACATTAAAAGGATCATACACCATGATCAAGTGGGGTTTATTCCAGGAATGCAAGGATTCTTCAATATACGCAAATCAATCAACGTGATACACCATATTAACAAATTGAAGGAGAAAAACCATATGATCATCTCAATAGATGCAGAGAAAGCTTTCGACAAAATTCAACACCCATTTATGATAAAAACCCTGCAGAAAGTAGGCATAGAGGGAACTTTCCTCAACATAATAGAGGCCATATATGACAAACCCACAGCCAGCATCGTCCTCAATGGTGAAAAACTGAAACCATTTCCACTAAGATAAGGAACAAGACAAGGTTGCCCACTCTCACCACTCTTATTCAACTTAGTTTTGGAAGTTTTAGCCACAGCAATCAGAGAAGAAAAGGAAATAAAAGGAATCCAAATTGGAAAAGAAGAAGTAAAGCTGTCACTGTTTGCAGATGACATGATACTATACATAGAGAATCCTAAAGATGCTACCAGAAAACTACTAGAGTTAATCAATGAATTTGGTAAAGTTGCAGGATACAAAATTAATGCACAGAAATCTCTGGTATTCCTATATACTAATGATGAAAAATCTGAAAGTGAAATCAAGGAAACACTCCCATTTACCATTGCAACAAAAAGAATAAAATATCTAGGAATAAACCTACCTAAGGAGACAAAAGACCTGTATGCAGAAAATTATAAGACACTGATGAAAGAAATTAAAGATGATACAAATAGATGGAGAGATGTACCATGTTCTTGGATTGGAAGAATCAACATTGTGAAAATGACTCTACTACCCAAAGCAATCTACACGTTCAATGCAATCCCTATCAAACTACCACTGGCATTTTTCACAGAACTAGAACAAAAAATTTCACAATTTGTATGGAAACACAAAAGACCCCGAATAGCCAAAGCAATCTTGAGAACGAAAAATGGAGCTGGAGGAATCAGGCTCCCTGACTTCAGACTATACTACAAAGCTACAGTAATCAAGACAGTATGGTACTGGCACAAAAACAGCAAGATAGATCAATGGAACAGGATAGAAAGCCCAGAGTTAAACCCACGGACATATGGTCACCTTATCTTTGATAAAGGAGGCAGGAATGTACAGTGGAGAAAGGACAGTCTCTTCAATAAGTGGTGCTGGGAAAACTGGATAGGGACATGTAAAAGTATGAGATTAGATCACTCCCTAACACCATACACAAAAATAAGCTCAAAATGGATTAAAGACCTAAATGTAAGGCCAGACACTATCAAACTCTTAGAGGAAAACATAGGCAGAACACTCTATGACATAAATCACAGCAAGATCCTTTTTGACCCACCTCCTAGAGAAATGGAAATAAAGACAAAAATAAACACATGGGACCTAATGAAACTTAAAAGCTTTTGCACAGCAAAGGAAACCATAAACAAGACCAAAAGACAACCCTCAGAATGGGAGAAAATATTTGCAAATGAGGCAGCTGACAAAGGATTAATCTCCAAAATTTATAAGCAGCTCAATAACAAAAAAACAAACAACCCAATCCAAAAATGGGCAGAAGACCTAAATAGACATTTCTCCACAGAAGATATACAGACTGCCAACAAACACATGAAAGGATGCTCAACATCTTTACTCATTAGAGAAATGCAAATCAAAACTACAATGAGATACCATCTCACACCAGTCAGAATGGCCATCATCAAAAAATCTAGAAACAATAAATGCTGGAGAGGGTGTGGAAAATAGGGAACACTCTTGCACTGCTGGTGGGAATGTGGATTGGTACAGCCGCTATGGAGAACAGTATGGAGGTTCCTTAAAAAACTACAAATAGAACTACCATATGACCCAGCAATCCCACTACTGGGCATATACCCTGAGAAAACCATAATTCAAAAAGAGACATGTACCAAAATGTTCATAGCAGCCCTATTTACATTAGCCTGGAGATGGAAACAACCTAAGTGTCCATCATCAGATGAATGGATAAAGAAGATGTGGCACATATATACAATGGAATATTACTCAGCCATAAAAAGAAATGAAATTGAGCTATTTGTAATGAGGTGGATAGACCTATAGTCTGTCATACAGAGTGAAGTAAGTCAGAAAGAGAAAGACAAATACTGTATGCTAACACATATATATGGAATTTAAGAAAAAAAATGTCATGAAGAACATAGGGGTAAGACAGGAATAAAGACACAGACCTACTAGAGAATGGACTTGAGGATATGGGGAGGGGGAAGGGTAAGCTGTGACAAAGTGAAAGAGCGGCATGGACATATATACACTACCAAACGTAAGGTAGATAGCTAGTGGGAAGCAGCCGCATAGCACAGGGAGATCAGCTCGGTGCTTTGTTACTGCCTGGAGGGGTGCAATAGGGAGGGTGGGAGGGAGACGCAAAAGGGAGGGGATATGGAAACATATGTATATGTATAACTGATTAAATTTGTTATAAAGCGAAAAATAAAAAAAATAGACAAATAAAAAAAAAAGAGGTACATGGAACTCTGGAGAATATAGAAAGAGTAGATAGAAAGAGCAGTTACCACCCCTGAGTGCTGAGCTAGACTCATGAAGATGAAGCCCTCACTCACAGAGGTTAGATTCAGATTTTATTGGAGGGAGCACGGCCAACAGAACTTTTTGGAAACCTGACCTATGATCTTGCTAGAAATCCATCTTCTCGGACAAGCATTGGCAAACTTTTCTGTAAAGGCCAAATGGTAAATATTGTAGGCTTTGTGGGACATACAGTCTCTGTCACAATTACTCAGTTCCGCAGTTGGAATGCGAAACTTCCCGGTACTGATTAGAGGAATGGTTGTAGCTAGGTTTCAGTGAAACTTTACAAAAACACCTGGTGGCTCGATTTGGCATGCAGGCCGTAGTCTTTCAATGCCTCCTTTAGAGTGTCTGGGAGTTCTGTTCAAAGGATGATGTCTCACTAGAGGAACTCTGCTACAAAACAGCTTAGAGGGGAGAGGGGAGTATTGGGGAAAGCTGCTCGCTTCTGAGTGCTGCTTGGAGCCTGATGCTGGAGAAGCCCACATTGCTAAGGGAGCTGGGTGCTGAGGAAGCTGTGCATGATGCAGGAATCACTTATTTGTCCAGTGCTTCCCCCCCCCAAAAGGCCTTTAGGATTCTAATATAATTTTTATATTTACAGTATTTTCATTCCTATAATACATCTGTCTCTCATAGCTCATGTTTATCAATAATTAAATATTCCTTCAAAAAAAAACTTACTTCACAGCAAGTTAAATAGTACAATATGCCATGCTTATGGAATTCACTTGTCTTAGCATATCCCCCGTTATCCTGAAGCAGCTATCCTGAAGAACAATGAAGTGGCCTTTGGTGACTTGCAACAACGCCAGCTAGGAGGCTATACCTTGTGGGGCTGGAGAAAGGTCCTCCAAGATGCTCTAAATATGCTTTAAATCAGTATCCAATATATGGTGCTGTTTCTCCCATAGCCATGATTCACAAGTCCAAGAAAGAAGATGGAAATGGAAGTAGCCCACTCACCATGGACCAGAGTGATCCGTTAGCAAGTTTTTTGCTTTCCTTCCCCATGAACATAGTGTCTATTGGTCTAGAGGTCTTAGTTCTAAAGGGAGGAATGTTTCTACTAGGAGACACCAGAGTGATTCCACTGAACTGGAAGATGACACTGCCACCCAACCACTTTGGGTTCCTCATGCCTCTGAATTATCAGACAAATAAAAGGGTTACTGTACAGGCTAGGGTAATTGATCATAACTACTGAGAGGGAAATGAGCTGCTATTACACAATGGAGATAAGGAGAAATGTGTTTGGAATACAGGAGCTCCCTTAGGGTGTCCTATGATTACAAGTCAATGGGAGGCTATAGAAATCCAATTCAGGCATGACTGTTAATGGCCCACCCCTTCAGGAGTGAAGTTTTGGGTCACCCCACCAGACAAAGAACCACGACTAGCTGAAGTGTTCACTGACAGCAAAGGGAATATGGAATGGGTAGTGGAACAAAGTAGTTATAGATACCAGCTACAGCCATGTGGTCAGTTGCAGAAATAAGGACTGTAATAGTTGAGTATTTCTTCCTTATTTTGTTATAAATATGTTTGTATAGGTATATTAACCACATATTTTTGTTTTCTCTCCTATCTTATCTCTTTATCACCTAAGATGCACTAATAATAATTAACTTTACATCACAACATTGAAATGAAAGGATATCAAGAAGAGTGACCATCACCCAAGGACTTCTCATCCTCTTCTGGGGAAAGGATGTTTTGAGTTGTATTTGAGATAGTTGTATCATGTTAGGTGGGAGTACTCCTTTTTTATGATCTCTATTTAGAGATTAAGTACAGTTTAAGGAGATGCGTATGGGTGCTGAGTTGACAAGGGGTGGACTATGATGGTCTTATTTATATGTCAACTTGGCTAGGCTACAGTTCATAAATCAAACACTAAACTAGGTGGTGTTGTGAAGGTATTTTACAGATGGGATTAAAATCCATAAAATCTTAGGTAATCTAGATGGGCCTGATTCAATTTCTTGAGAAGCCTTCAAAGCAGAGCTGAGGCTTCCCTGAAAAAGAAAAAAAATACCCGCTGTGGACAGCAGCTTCAGCCCTTACCTGAGATTTCCAGCCTGTCCTTACTGACAGCCTGCCTTATGGACTTCAGACTTGCCTTAGCCAGTTCCTTGCAATACATCTCATAATACATACCTCCTACTGGTTCTGTTTCCCTGGTTGTCCCTGACCTATACAATCCTTCACCATGTCACATGATATAATAAAGAAAGATTCTCTTTCCATCAAATAGCTAAGGGTTCAGATTCAAGGTTAAAGGATTAAAGCTTGCACACCCTATTTACCAAAAGAGAAAATGCCAAATAGCAAAAGCAACACAGAAATCAATCCTTTTCACCACTGGAGAAAGAGAAAAACAAATGAGTTAAGTTCAATATAAAATTTTTTTTCTGTAGTATTATCAAAAATTAGCACTGTTTCATATGTAATAGCCAGTTCTTCTGAGACAGGCATCCACCTACAGCAAACCACCACAGGATAATCAAGATCATAACCATATCCGCGGACACTTTATTTTATTTATTTATTTATTTTTTTTGCCGTACGCGGGCCTCTCACTGTTGTGGCCTCTCCCGTTGCGGAGCACAGGCTCCGGATGCGCAGGCTCAGCGGCCATGGCTCACGGGCCCAGCCGCTCCGCGGCATATGGGATCCTCCCAGACCGGGGCACGAACCCGTATCCCCTGCATCGGCAGGCGGACTCTCAACCACTGCGCCACCAGGGAGGCCCCCGCAGACACTTTATGATCAAAAGGTATGCCCAGAAACACAGTCATTATCTCTTTTCATCTTACCTTCAAATAACCCCCCAGTTACCTGATCTACCCAGGAGTTCCTGCATACACACTTCTACAGATAAAAGAATGCCTTGATTTTTAAACTTTTGCATTTATATGTGTTTGTCCTCTGCATATTCAATTGTCCTGAATCCAAAAATCAAATTTTAAACTATATCCAGGCAGTTAGAAAAGCCACCAGAAGCTACTGTTAATTAAAAATAAAAAAACTTTTACGGCACCTAAAAACCTTACATCCTTTCAGACAGAACTGTTGGGACTTCTGAAAACAAGAATAAATAAATTGACCTAATAATCACTAGTCTTAATCTTGCTGCCTCCACTCATTTATAGGCATATAAAAGTCTTATATGCCATGGTGGGGGCTTCCCTGGTGGCGCAGTGGTTAAGAATCCACCTGCCAATGCAGGGGACACGGGTTTGATCCGTGGTCCGGGAGGATCCCACATGCCGCGGAGCAACTAAACCAAGGCGCCAGTTACTGAAGCCCGCGCGTCTAGAGCCTGTGCTCCGCAAAGAGAAGCCACCTCAATGAGAAGCCCACGCACCGCAACGAAGAGTGGCCCTCGCTTGCAGCAACTAGGGAAAGCCCTCTCGCAGCAACGAAGACCCAGTGCAGCCAAAAATAAATAAATTAAAAAAAAAAAAAGGTAGCATGATGGTGTACTAAGGACACAAAGAAAATAAAAAAGAAAGTCTTTTAGTTATTTATTCTCTACCTGTGTTTCATTGTTTTCTTAGAACCTTTTTTTCCAATTGATTGTGTAAAATTCAATGTATAAAATTAAAAAAAGGACATTTCATGTATCTTAAAAAAAAAAGTCTTACATGCCAATGTGACGCTTTTGGTAAAATGTTTTTGGCGTCCATTCATTTTGTCTTAGCACTTACTCCCTCTTCCCTCTGCAAAATATCTTATGTGCAAATACTTCAACTGTACAGATGAAACACAGCAATATGTTCAAAGATTCCTTTCATAGAAAAATATTATGTACTTGTAGAGAGAAAGAAGGACTCAAGAATGGACATATTTTATCAACTACGTCATAATATCCAGAAACAGTCCTTTGTATTCTACCAAAGATTTGATATGATAATTAAATCTGCATTTGTAGGCTTCATACTAATCTCTATTTATTGGGGCTTGCAAAAAATGCTAAAAAATAAATGATATTTTTAAACCAACGGACACCTCTAGCACAACTGTTTTTCTCTGTCTCCTGGGAAACAATGTTCACTATCCAAGATGCCACCTCTGTTCCATATTGTGACAAGAACCCATATGTTTCAGACTGGAACAGGACAGGCAGTTACTGTCTAAAAAGAAATCAAATAGCTCTTATTCTAAATAAATCTGGGAATGAGGTTATCAAAGCAAGCTGCACTGAAACTTCCAACTCCCCAATCCCGCTAATATTGTTGGCTGCGAGAAAATTACTTTCACAAAGATTTGTGTAACTACGTTAAAGCAAAAGGTGGAAAACCACCAGGTTATTCATTTGTGTGCAGCTGATAAAGTGTAAATATTTACACAATTTATTATCCAGCTCCTTGTATTTAACCAGTGGTAGAGGTAATGTTCTTCAGGAGATTTTTCTAATTTCTATAGATGATGCTCTCTATCCTCTACCCCCATGTACATATAAACCAGACCCTGGGAAAATGCTATGCAGCCAAATAATCTAACACCCTGAAAAATCTATGATTTGCCAGTTCAGAAAATACTTATCCCACAAATTCATTATGTACTAAGATGACAAATGTGATTTAAATTATCCAGAGCCAAGAACATGTAGATATCACACATGAAGAAGCTAATTCTAAGGATATGCTATACAAGGGGCAAAGGTTTGTCTTTTCCTATTTGAGTGCTATCAATCTGCAAAGTAACAAAGCATGTGCAGACAACAGCTTGGGAGAACTCTAAGTAGCCTTATGTTTCAATCTATAGCTGTTATTTGAAAACCTGTGTTTGTGCTAAGGGTAGAGAAGGGAGGTACACTAGTATGGAATGTAAGAAGGAAGCTTTGCTCTTGAAGGCTATGTAAGGTCATGGTAAGGCATGGATAGAACAGGCACCAGACTGAGGGCTGTGCTTCCATCCCCATAATGCTTAAAATTAAGAAAAAGTAAAACTTGGTTTAATAAATTATATATTTATCACCAGTTTATCTTAAAAATTTTTTTGGTTATATAGTTTTTAAAAATAAAATTATCATTCACCAGGAAATAGGTCTCATAAATAGAATTTGAATAGTATTTGCTCCTGCCTGTCATATCATTGTATCTGTTATAAATACAGAATGGGATGCCATCTTGGAGAACTAAGTTTTAAAAAGCAATTCCCAAGTACAGGAAGGGGTAAGAAAAATCTTGAGGAGCAAGACAGAAAGGCTGATGCAGTCTGAAAGCAAGCAAAGCTTTGTACTATCTCTTTTGTTCTTAGCTATCTTTATTTTGAATATTGAAAAATACTAAAAATGGAAGACGATTTTTTAAAGTTTTACTGAGATAAATTTATACTATAAATTTCACCCATTTAAAGCAATTCTTAGTAAGTTTAGTAGGTGCACTTAGAAAGTGCAACCATCACCACAATCTAACTTTATAACAGTTCCAACACCCCAAAAAGAAACCTCATGTATATTGCAGTTCCTCCCTATTCCCACCACCCACATTAGGCAATCACTAATTTACATTCTTTATAGATTTGCCTTTTCTGGACATTTCATATAAATGGAAAGACACAATTTGTGGTGTTTGTGATGACCTTCTTTCAGTTAGCATGTTTTCAAGGTTCATCCTTGCTGTAGAATGTATTAATATTATGTTCCTTTTCATTGCCAAATGTTATATTGTATGGATATATGACATTTGTTTACCTGTTCACCAGCTACTGGACATTTGGCTTGTTTTTACTTTTTGGCTATTCTGAATAATGATGCCATGAGCAGTCACACAGAAGTCTTTGTGTGGATGTACGTTACCTGGGAGTGGAATTGTTGGGTCATATGGTAATTTTAAGTGATGATTTTTATATTTATCAAAAAGGTGAAGGATTTAAAAAGATTAAAGTGTGGGTCTAGAAGAAAGTACTGAAGAGGAAACAGATTTTTATATTATAGCTCAAAAAAAAATGAGAGAAGATAGGAAGATCACAGTCTAATCCCTGAAAATTTCTCTATTATCAAAGCTATGTAATATTCAATAGGACAATTTTTTCTCATTTTACTTTAGTTATGCTTTATGCTGCAATGTCTCTGAGCCCTATTTTACAGTTTTACTGATGACATCTAATGTGTCTAAGGTAGACAGCAGTGATCCCCACCCACGTTAGTCAGACATGTTGTTAAAGAATTTTGAGGGAGAGAAATGTTCTCTTTTTGCATGAGCAATTCTTTAGGCCAAAAGGTTATCTATGAGTTACAAAGAGCAAAGAAATTAAGAGAAGTTAGAAGGTAGGGGAAGATAATCAGAAGGGGAGTTGCTATGCCAAAAATAATTGTAAAATGATATTTCCAAATTGACCACCAAAGTGGCTCTAGCAATTTGCATTCCTACCAGCAGTGTATCAAAGGATCTGTTTCCTCACAGCCTTGTTAACACTTGATATTATTAAACTTTTCAGTTTTGCCAATTTATTGATTTAAAATCAGTTTAAATTGATCTTAAAATTTTACTTTTGCTGTTTTTAATTTTCATTTTTCCAAGATTAGTTGTGAGAAGATTTTATATATGTATTGGCTATTTGAGGTTTACTTTTCTGAGAGTTGCCTATTTGGGGTAGTTTATCTTATCAGATAAATCAGAAATTCAAGGGAATTTCTACATTATAGATGTAATACTTCTTATTCATCATCTTTTGATGACTTCTTCCTATACCTTCTTTTGAGGCTGTTCCAAGCATCCTCCTACCAGATGCTATCCTTACTGTCACCATTTTTAGTAGATGATCTCCCTTCTTACTTTACTGAGAAGATTGGGACCTTTAAAAAAACCCATTTCACAAATATTTTATAAGCACCTACTATATGCTGAAGATACAATCTGCATAACATGTAGAAGATATATCATCTGTAACACATATTGTGATCTATGCACTCATGAAGCTTAAAGTTGGGTGTTGATGTGCGGGACTTCAGAGTACTGAAACAGGGAGCAATGGGAGACACGCTTTTTACATAGGGTGATCAGGAAAACACCCTCTCAGGAGATGATATTTAAGCTCTCATCTAAATAGGTTAATAGAAGGAAGAACAGGGTTAAGAGTGTTAAAGGCAGCTATACATATGATGCAGCACGCACTAGAAACTGAAAGAAGACCAAGGCCAATGGTTGGAACACAGGATGCAAGGAAGAAAGTGCAAAGTCAAGATAGTAGAGCATAAAGGGCCCTAAAGGCCATGGTAGGAAGTTTGAATTTTAAGTAAAATGGGTGTAGGGATGACTAAGTGTATAAGACAGAGAGTGGTATGAGATGAGATAAGCAGAAGCCAGATCATGAGCATTCTAAGCCAGCCAAGGAGTTCAGATTTTATTCTATGTGCACTGAGGGCTTTGAAGAGTTTAAGGCAAGAAAGTAGATTGCTATTTTTGAATGATTTCTCCAGCTGCTGTGGAAAATGGATTGTAGGGGTGGTAAGAACAGAAATAAATAAAGTGGACTACTTAGGAAACCTCTGCAGAAGTCCAGGCTTGGACTGTGGTGGGAGGAGTGCATATATTTTGGAGGTAGAATAGAAACATAAGAATGTGCTTATAGATTGGAGGGGAGAAGGAAGGAAGGAGAGAAATCAAGAACATTTTTTGACTTGAGCAACTAATATTAATTCTTGAGATGGCGAAGTCTGGGATGGGGTGAATGTGGAGTGGGTGGTGGAAAAAGGCCACAAGATTTGTTTTAGGCTTTGTGATCTGTGAGATGTCTATCTGTGAGAGTTTAGTGGAAGTTGTGTGGACAAGATCTGTGGGTTTAATGCCTTGAGGAAAGGTCAGGCCTGTAGAGATAAATTTGGGAATTATCAGCATATGGCTGATATTCAAAGTCAAGGGTCTACGTAGGGAGAATGTGTAGAAAGAACAAAGAAAGTATGGGTCCAAGTACGAGCAGAGGAAGAGAAGCCAGCACAAATAATTGAGAAATTGACAAGTGATTTGAATTGATCCCCCTACCTTTTCTAGGACTACACTCCATTAATTATGGAATTTCTGTAATCTCTTCCTTAACTAGCCACTTCCCCAAGATTATAAAAATGTTTAGGTCAGGGCTTCCCTGGTGGCGCAGTGGTTTAGGGTCCGCCTGACGATGCAGGGGACGCGGGTTCATGGCCCGGTCTGGGAGGATCCCACATGCCGCGGAGTGGCTGGGCCCGTGGGCCATGGCCGCTGAGTCTGTGCGTCCGGAGCCTGTCCTCCGCAACGGGAGAGGCCACAACAGTGAGAGGCCCGCGTACAGCAAAAAAAAAAAAAAAAAAAAAAAAAGTTTAGGTCATTCCTATCCTTAAAATTATACTCCCTCAACCAAATTTCTTTCCAAAGTACCATTTCTGCCTTTTCTCCTTTGTTTCCATGACACTGCCCCAGGCTGCTTCTTTGTCAACTTTTCACATTGTCACTCTTCTTTCAGATTCCCACATGTAGGCATTTTCTAAGGTTCTGTTTACATTTCTCTAAACTCTTCCCCAGAAATTAGCATCTTTTCTCACAGGTGCAACATCAGTGCAGATGACTCCCAAATTTAAATCTTTAAATTCAATTTCTTTTAGGAAATTTAGAGTCAAATTTCTACTTATATCCTCCCCCACTCCTGCCCTTCCTCCTCCCCCTCCTCCCGAGGCAAAGATAGCTTTGCTGGAAACCTGTTTAATAATCATGAACTGTTAGAGATGGAAGAAACTCTTAGTAAAATCCAGTTTAACTCTCATTTAAAAGGCAAGAAGATTGAGGCACACAGCATTATTTTTAAAGCCACACGGCTAATTATTAGAAAGACTAAAACCTAGAATTCTTGATTCTTATTCCAATGGTCTTTAAAATCAACTTAATCTTCTTCATCACAAAATCAGTTCTTTTTTCTTAGTTTTTTATTATTCCAGTCACACAGGTCCATAATCTTTGGCCTGAGAGTTAAACCCTTTCATAATCGAATCTAATTTACTATTGTAATCTTTGGTTTCATTTTCCCTAACTCTTCTGGTCATACTAAAGCATACTAACTTCTGTGCCTCATTGTGTGATTTCCTTCCTTTACTCAGACTGCTTCCATGTCTTCTCCCATCAGAAACACACACACACACACACACACACACACACCCCTATATATATCCCATAGCCTATCAAAATTCTACCCTATATTTTAGGACTTCTCTTAAATATTACCTCTTAGAAAAACCTTTTTCTTAATTTCTCTGTATTTCTTTCATAGCTCTTGTATTCTTTATAGATGATAAATATTTGTATATTTGCCTTACTCTACTGTTAGGGGCTTCTTATATTTCCTACAGTACTTAGCAAGCCAGATTTTTAAAAATAATAGGTGTTTAATAAACTTTTTGGTGAATTGCTCATTATTATATGAAAATACAAAAATGGTCATATATTTAGAAATCTGTAAATTTACAAAACTAATGTTAGTTTATAAGGGTCATCTTTGCATTGCTGACAAACAAACATCAAGCAAACTACAAAACAAACCAGAGAACCTATAAGCAATCAGACTTGCTCGTGACTTTTTAAGTCATTACCATCTTTCATGTGATAGTTACCTTCCAATGGTTTGGCTCAGCTGTGCTCTACTATTTGCTCATATTTGTCATTAAGGCCTCACATATTATTTATTCTCATTCTATAGCATTAATGCAGGAAAGCAGCAATGTAAGCTCCCTTGACTGTGATTCTTCCCACAGATAATAGAAAATAAATTGCAATTAGATTTTGGTAATTGTATATAATTAACTCAAAATGAGCTGTTAATTATAAAAAATATGTTTTTCATTTCCTCATTATCTCATTTATTTTAGTTGCAAATTCTTAATGCCTCACTTGAGTAATTTAATATTTTAAATACACAGAGCATTTTTAATACTGAGATAATTTAAATTTCCAAATAAAGAAAATTCAGCTTAAAATTAAATTTTATCTAGGGAGTTCTACTGGCAAAATCAAAGAGCCTGCAAGGTAGAAAAAAGGTCACTTCCCATAACAATTCTTGATTACATTTTTTAAAGTCAGCAGACATTTTCATTAAATAATTCTACAAAGCCTGCTCAAGGCTGTACACTATTCTCCCTGGACTCATCTCTACCTCTTTCTTGGGTTTGGCTATCATTTCCATAGCCAAATGAATCAAGAAGACAAATGAACTCATTGTCTATACTTCTTTTAATCTCACATTAGATTAAATAATTTAAGGGCTGCTGAGTGACAATTCTTGGCTTCCCAATGACCGTCAGACTTCGGAAACAGTTGCCAGAGTTTCTTCAAGTCCTTATACTATATATTAAGATTTTAAAAGATCTATGATCTTATCGAAGACATATTAGGGAAGACTTCTTTTGGAAGCAGTGCATAGTCTTACCTTATTTTTGTCATAATTATTTGAATGTAGGACATGCATGCCCAGATGCATTAAAGTTTAAAGCATGTCCATCTCTTAGATTGGAGCACTAGTTTCTAAAGCATTTAATACATCTACCTGACTAACAGCGATAAAAACTTTCATAAATTGCAAGTGTAAGTATGAATTGTTATAACCTTTTGGAAAAGAAAGTTAGCATGGATTATTATAATTGTAAATTATATAAAACAGCCTTATGTAAAAATAGCCTTTGACCTAGCAATTTCATTTTTGGAAATTTATC
The DNA here is from genome assembly GCF_025265405.1 of Mesoplodon densirostris. Classification (NCBI taxonomy): domain Eukaryota; kingdom Metazoa; phylum Chordata; class Mammalia; order Artiodactyla; family Ziphiidae; genus Mesoplodon; species Mesoplodon densirostris. The sequence goes on along the minus strand of NC_082675.1, from coordinate 52,399,162 downwards.
CTAAAAAAATAAAAGTACCAGAACACAAGAATGTAAGTACAGTCATGCTTATTATAGCATTCTGTGCAGTGGTAAAGAACTTGAAACAATATCAATGTCTGACAGTAGAAATGCTGAATAACTTACAGTGTATATTATTTCATGTTTCTATAGAAACCAGGAATGATTATCCACTTATAGGAAATAAGTTAGTATTTGTATTAACTTTGTATTGCCAGTATAACAAACTACCACAAATTTAGTGACTTAAACAACACAAATTTATTATCCTATAGTTCTGTAGGTTAGAAGTCTGACACAGGTCTCACTGGGTGAACACTGAGGTGTCGGCAGGGCTATGTTCCTTTCTGGAGGCTGTAGAGGAGGATCTGTTTCCTTGCTCATTCAGGCTGTTGGCAGAAATCTGTTCCTTGCAGTCTGAGGACTGAGATTCCCATTTCCTTGCAGGCCAGCAGATGAGGACTGTTCCAAACTTCTAGAAGCTACTTATATCCCTTGGGTGGTCATATATCCTTCCTCCATCTTCAGAGCCAGCAAAGGCAGGTTGAGGCATTCTCTGCTTCAAATCTCTCCTCCTCCTTTGTCTTATCTCTCTGACACAGCAAGGGAAGGTTCTTCATTTTTCAGAACTCAAGTGATTAGACTGAGCCAATACAGATAACCCAGGATAATCTCCCTCTCTCAAGGTCTGTTCCCTTGATCATAACTGCAAAGTCCCTTAGCCACATAAGGTAACATATTCAGAAGTTCCAGGGATTAGAACACCGATGTCTCGGAGGGACAATCATTCTGCTTACCACAGGTCTACATATAAGAACCTGACAAATGACCATTAAAGCACCATTAAGTGGAATAAAAAAAGATTAACAAGTAATGTGTTCAGTTTGATCTCAAATGTATGTAGATGTTTATATACATGTAAGCATTAAAAAAGTATAGAAAGATAAACGTCAGGGTGCTAACAATAATTCCAGCAAAACAGGATAGTGAATGAAAGATGACTGATCTTTTCTTAATGTGTCTTTGGATGTTTTACTTTTTACAAGTGTTTTTCTTTTGAAATTTAGAAAAAGTTTAATTAAAAATAAGGTGAATTATAAGACAAGATGTATAATATAAACATACATCACATGTTCATAAAAAAATAAGACCTAGAAGTTACAACCTAAGATTACCTCTAGATGATATTATGGGTATGCTTTATTTTCTTTTGGTTTACCAGCATTTTATATATTTTTCCTACCATAAGCAAGCAACTAAATATATGAAGATATAGGTAAACATGAGTAGCACTAAGAATAAGTATGAAATTATTTTAAGTTAAAAACATATATAATAAAAAAACATATATAATAAAAAGTTCTTACACATCAGCTAAAGAAGGAATATAATACCCATACATAGAAAATGTGGATATAGTCAGGAAATAAAAATTCTATAAAGAAACACAAAGCGTTAATAAATACATAGAAAAACATTTAGCTTAACTGAATATTGAATAATTGCAAATTACAGTAAGATTGCATTTTGGTACCTATTAAACTCCCAAATATTGCTTAATTATACAAATCAACATTGGAGAGCCAATTTACATGGTTGATTGAAAACAAACCACTATTCTTTTATGACACCTCTCAAATAATTGTAAAAGGATAAAAAAAGACATAAAACAATGTGGTTGCAGAAAAATAAAGAGGAAAGAACAACAAACAAGAGATGTTGCAAAATTTAAAAAGCCTGGAAATAAGACATATAAGTTCAAATTCAATTAACCAACCCGAAAAATCAAAACTGAAATATTGGCTGGCTGAAATGGAGGAGGGTGTTAAGCTGAAACATGCTAGAGAACTCCTGACAGGCTCAGAGATTGAAGGAACCAAGTAGGGCTGCACATGGGAATGAAAGCATGGCTGGCTGGAAGTATGTATAGTAGTAAAAATCCAAGATACCCTCCTCTATCTCCAGAGCCAGTCAGCTATCTCTTTCCATCTTGTAAGATTGGAGGCTTATTTCCCTAGAGTGGTTGAATCAGACTGACTCTGGTCTTAGGGGTCTAAAATACAGTTGAGGGCAGAAATACCACAGAGTTAAAAGGGGTATTAAGTAAAAGCCTACATAATGAGCGATGGGTCTCATTCCTCTTCCTCCACTGAGCTCCCCACATTAGCAGCCAAGCTTATATAATGTTCCCATTCTTTCTTCCCAACCAGACAGAAGGTTTATGCCTAGGAAAATTGATCATCTAACAGAAAAGACCCACCAATACTAACAGGCAGGGGAGTCCCAGGGTCCCTACATAATCACCCCACAGTGAAGTCTATCAGTTGACAAGCCCTGCTTATATATACTGAGAACTTTCAATAGCTTTTCACCATTTTGTTTGCAAATATAAATAGATCATCAGACATCTGTGGAAAAAGGAAACTTGAACTTGGTGAAAATAGACAACAACTGTAAAAAAATAGAAACTTTAAAAACTGTTATTAATACACTCAGAGATAAGAAAAAATATTGCAATAAGCATGGGTTCTCATATTTTTTAATTTACAGAATAAAATGTTCTTGGAAATTATAGCAGTAAAAAATTTAACAGAAGGGTTAAAAAAATAAAGTTCAGGAAGTCTTCTGGAAAGTAGGGAAAAAGACAGATATGAAGGATAAGAGAAAAAATAAGAAAACGAGAGTTTCAACATCTGGCTAATAGTGTAATGAATGAAAAAAGGCCCAATTGATGCACACTGGCAATAATTTTTACAACAATGCAGAGAAAGATAAGATTCTTATAGTGTCCATGGAAAATGGGTCACATAAAATAGATAACGAACTCCCTCTTGTGAGAGCACCGGAATCACAACTAACTGCTGAACAATCATCGACAGGAAAACACTGGAACTCACCAATAAAGATACCCCATATCCAAAGACAAAGGTAGGACGGGCACAGTCACAAAAAACGCAAATCCCATAACCTCTGGGTGGGTGACTCACAAACTGGAGAACAATTATACCACAGAAGCCCACCCACTGGAGTGAAGGTTCTGAGCCCCACGTTAGGCATCCCAACCTGGGGCTCTGGCAATGGAAGGGGGAATTCCCAGAGAATCACACATTGAAGGCTAGAGGGGTTTGATTGCAGGACTTCAATAGGACTGGGGAAACAGAGACTCCACTCTTGGAGGGCACACACAAAGTAGTGTGCCCATCAGGACCTGGGGAAAAGAGCAGTCATGCCATAGGAGACTGAACCAGACCTACCTGCTAGTGTTGGAGGGTCTCCTACAGAGGCTGGGGGTGTCTGTGGATCACTGCAAGGACAAGGACACTGGCAGCAGAAGTTCTGGGAACTACTCCTTGGCATGAGCCCTCCTAGAGTCCACCATTAGGCCCACCAAAGAGCCCGAAGGTTGCTGGGTGCCTTAGCCCAAACAACCAACAGGGAGGGAACTCAGCCCCACCCATCACCAAACAAGTGGATTAAAGTTTTATTGAGCTCTTCCCAACAGAGAAACAATCAGCTCTACCCACCAGGGAAGCCGGGTGGGGGGGTGGGGGGGTGGGGGTGGGGTAGTGGTGGTGGGATGAATTGGGAGATTGGGATTGACATATATGTACTAAGAGGGATAAAATAGATAACTAATAAGAACTTGGTGTATTAAAAAAATAAAATTCAGAAAAATGATAAAGAATCAAACTGCACCAAAGTTCTTAATGCCAACACTAGAAATTAGAAGATAATGGAACATAACCTTCATTCTGTTCTGAGGAAATTTAATTACCAACCAAGAATTCTATATGCAGCTAAACTATACATTAAATGTGAAGATACATGTAAGGCACTTTCCAGGGGCAGGAAGTCTCAAAAAATTTGTTGCCTCTGTACTCCTTGTCAGTAAGCTATTGAAGGACATGATTCAGGAAGATAAGTATAAACCTAAAAGAGGACATGTGATCCAGCAAAAGAGGAGGATAGCGAGAAAATTAAAGAAAATTTCCAGGATGATGGATAAGGAAAATTTCAGGATGAAATCTCTAAATAGCAAGCTTAGAGAAAAACCAGACTAGAGCAGAATCATGGAGGGCTCCAAGAGGATCTATTTTAAAAAATGAAGAGATATGACAGAATAACTGATATATCTGAATATATTCAGATAATTATACTTTTTTTGGGTGAGTTTGTAAATGGAAAGACACAAGAATTCTGGGCAGAAACTTTGGTGTTTTGTTTACTGCTATATTCCCCCAAAGTCTAGAAAGTGGCTAGCACTTGGTGGGAAACTTTATAAGTATTTGAGTGAATTAATAAATTAATGAGTGCATGGAAAATTAAACAAGGCTTTTCTAAACTCTGGAAAAAACTTATTATATAAAAATTAAATTTAATAATTATATAGTAGATGGCTCAGCTGTGTAGAAATTATCTATAGTTTTATTGTAAACAAATTGTGATAGCTATATTGAGCTATATTGAGAAGACAGAAGAAAGGAAATAGCATGTGTGTGAGTATGTATGTTAGAGAGAGAGAGGAAGGGGAAGAGAGCAGGAGCGAGAAGAAGGAAGGGAGGGAAAAAGGAGAAAATAGGGAGACAGCATGTAGATTGTTATCTGTGAGAGCTAAATCATCTTTCATAGCAGAAAGTCAATATTTAAATCTGATGTTAAAAAATATGGGGCTTCCCTGGTGGCGCAGTAGTTGGGAGTCCACCTGCTGATGCAGGGGACATGGGTTCATGCCCCGGTCCGGGAGGATCCCGCATGTCACGGAGCAGCTGGGCCCATGAGCCATGGCTGCTGAGCCTGCACGTCCGGAGCCTGTGCTCTGCAGTGGGAGAGGCCACGGCAGTGGGGGGCCCATGTACCACAAAAGGAAAAAAGAAAAAAAAATGGATACAAATAGTAGAATAAACAGATTAAAACACATCTAAAACAGTAAAAACTTTTATCTCTAAAGAGTAGAAATTTGGAGTAGGTAGGAGTTGTAGAGGAGGCCACTATTTTTGCATAAACCTTATTGAACAACTGACTTTTTAAACTATGTACATGCTTGATTTTAATAGTTATAAAATTAAACTATAGCAAGTCACAAAAAGACAAATACTGGCAACCTACCTCAACATAATAAAGGCCATACATGACAAACACACAGCTAACATCATACTTAACAGTGAAAAGCTGAAAGCATTTCCTCTAAGATCAGGAAAAAGACAAGGATGTCCACTCTCACCACTTTTATTCAGCATAGTTTTGGAAGTCCTAGCCATAGCAATCACAGAAGATAAATAAATAAAATGAACTCAAATTGGAAAAGAAGAAATAAAATGATCACTGTTTGCAGATGACATCATACTATACATAGAAAATCCTGGGGCTTCCTTGGTGGCACAGTGGTTAAGAATCCTCCTGCCAATGCAGGGGACACAGGTTCAAGTCCTGGTCCAGGAAGATCCCACATGTCGTGGAGCAACTAAGCCCATGCACCACAGCTACTGAGCCTGTGCTCTAAAGCCCACGAGCCACAACTACTCAGGCTGTGTGCCATAACTACTGAAGCCCGTGCACCTACAGCCTGTGCTTCAGAACAAGAGAAGCCACCATGATGAGAAGCCCTTGCACTGCAACGAAGAGTAGCCCCCACTCACCACAACTAGAGAAAGCCTGTGTGCAGCAGCGAAGACCCAATGCAGCCAAAAATAAAATAAATAAATGTATATGTAAAAAAAAGAAAATCCTAAATTCATTACCAGAAAACTGCTAGAGCTCATCATGAATTTGGTAAAGTTGCAGGATAAAAAATTAATAAACAGAAATCTGTATTTCTATACATTAACAGTGGAAGATCAGAAAGGGAAATTAAGGAAACAATTCCATTTACCATTGCATCAAAAAGGATAAAATACCTAAAAATAAACCTACCTAAGGAAACAAAAGACCTGTATTCTGAAAACTATAAGACACTCATGAAAGAAATCAGAGATGACACAAACAGATGCAAAGATATACCATGTTCTTGGGTTGGAAGACTTAATATCATCACAATGACTATACTACCCAAGGTAATCTAATATTCAGTGCAATCCCTACCAAATTACTAATGGCATTTTTCACAGAACTAGAACAAAAAAATTTTACAATTTGTAGGAAATACAAAAGACTCTGAATAGGCAAAGCAACCTTGAGAAAGAAAAATGGAGATGCAGGAATCAGGCTCCCTGAATTCAGACTAAGCTACAGCAATCAAAACAGTATGGTACTGGCATGAAAACAGAAATATAGATCAATGGAACAGGATAGAAAGCCCAGAAATAAACCCATGCACCTATGGTCAGTTAATCTATGACAAAGGATGCAAGGAATATACAATGGAGAAAAGACAGTCTCCTCAATAAGTGGTACTGGAGAAACTGGATAGCTACATGTAAGAGAATGAAATTAGAACATTCTCTAACATCATACACAAAAATAAACTCAAAATGGATCAAAGACCTAAATGTAAGGCTGGATACTAAAAAACTATTAGAGGAAAACGGGCAGAATATTCTCTTACATAAATCACAGCAATATCTTTCTGGATCTGTCTCCTAGAGTAATGGAAACAAAAACAAAAATAAACAAACAGGACCTAATTAAACTTAAAAGCTTTTGCACAGCAAACAAAACCATAAACAAAATGAAAAGACAACCTACAGAATGGGAGAAAATATTTGCAAACAAATGACCAACAAGGGATGAATCTCCAAAATATATAAACAGCTCATAAAGCTCAATATCAAAACTACAAACAACCCAATCAAAAAATGGGCAGAAGACCTAAATAGACATGTCTCTAAAGAAGACATATAGATAGATGGCCAAAATGCACATCAAAAGATGTTGAACATCACTAATTATTAGAGAAATGCAAATCAAAACTACAATCAGGTATCACCTCACATCGGTTAGAATGGGCATCATCAGAAAATCTACAAACAACAGATGCTATAGAGGGTGTGGAGACAAGGAAACTCTCTTGCACTGTTGGTGGGAATGTAAACTGATACAGCCACTATGGAGAACAGTATGGAGGTTCCTTAAAAAACTAAAAAGAGAATTACCATATGACCCAGCAATCCCAGTACTGGGCATATACCCTGAGAAAATCATAATCCAAAAAGACACATGCACCCCAATGTTCATTGCATCACTATTTACAATAACCAGGTCATGGAAACAACCTAAATGCCCATTGACAGATGAATGGATAAAGAAGATGTTGTACACATATACAATGGAATATTACTCAGCCATAAAAAGGAACAAAATTGGGTCATTTGTAGAGACGTAGATGAACCTAGAGACTGTCATACAGAGTGAAGTAAGTCAGAAAAAGAAAAACAAATATTGTATATTAATGCATATATGTGGAATCTAGAAAAATGGTACAGATGAACCTGTTTGCAGGGCAGAAATTGAGACACAGATGTAGAGAACAAATGTATGGACACCAAGGGGGGAAGCGAGGGGTTGTGGTGGTGGTGGGATGAGTTGGAAGATTGGCATTGACATGTATACACTGATGTGTATAAAATTGATGACTAATAAGAACCTGCTGTATAAGAAAATAAATTAATTAAATTAATTTAAAAAAACACAATAAGGTATTACAAACAAAGAAAGAAAACCATAATTCAAAAAGATACATGCACTCCAACACTCATTGCAGCACTATTTACAACAGCCAAGACATGGAAGCAACTTAAATGTCCATCAACAGAGGAATGGATAAAGAAGATGTGGTACACACATACAATGGAATGTTACTCAGTCATAAAAAAGAACAAAATAATGCCATTTGCAGGAACATGGATGACTTAGAGACTGTCATACTGAGTGAAGTAAGTCAGACAGAGAAAGACAAATATCATAGGATATCCCTTATATGTTGAATCTAAAAAAAGGATACAAATGAACTTATCTACAAAAGAGAAATAGAGTGACAGATGTAGAAAACAAATTTATGGTTAGCAGTGGTTAGGGGGAGGGATAAATTGGGAGACTGGGACTGACATATACAGATTGCTATATATAAAATAGATAACTAATAAGGACTTGCTGTATAGCACAGGGAACTCTACTCAATAGTCTGTAATGGCCTATATGGGAAAAGAACTTAAAAAAGACTGGAGATATATATATATATATATATATATATATATATATATATATATATATGTATATATGTATAACTGATTCACTTTGCTGTACACCTGAAACTAACACAACATTGTAAATCAACTATACTCCAATAAAAATTTTAAAAAATAATAAAAATAATATTAACAGAAAAAAAAGAAAGAAAGAAAAGATAGGTGTACTCCAATATTCACTGCAGCACTATTTACAATAGCCAAGACATGGAAGCAACCTAAATGCCCATCGACAGATGAATGGATAAAGAAAATGTGGTGTGTGTGTGTATATATATATATATATATATATATATATATATATATATATATATATATATATATACACACACACACACATACATATACATATATATATGTATATAATGGAATATTACTTAGCCATAAAAAAGAATAAAATTCTTTTTATTTACAGCAACGTGAATGGACCTGAGCGAAGTAAGTCAGACAGAGAAATACAAATGTCCTATGTTATCACTTATATGTGGAATCTAAAAAATGATACAAATGAACTTATTCACAAAACAGAAATAGACTCACAGACATAGAAAAGAAACTTATGATTACCAAAGGGGAAAGGTGATAGGGATGGATAAATTAGGAATTTGAGAGTAACATATACACAGCACTATATATAAAATAGATAAACAACAAGGACCTACTGTATAGCACAGGGACTATACTCAATATCTTGTAATAATCTACATGGGAAAAGAATTTGTAAAAGAATATCTGTCTATCTATATCTATCTATCTATCTATCTATCTATCTATCTATCTATATATATTTGAATCACTTTGCTGTACACCTGAAACTAACATAACATTGTAAATCAACTTTACTTCAATAAAATAACTTATTCTTATTTATTAAAAAGACAAATACTGTATGATTCCAGTTATTTGAGGTAACCAGAATAATCTAAGTGTGGAAACAGAAAATAAAATGGTGGTTGCTAGGGGCTGGAGGTAAGAGGAAATGAAGAGTAGTTATTAATGGGCACAGAGTTTCAGTTTTGTAGGATAAAAGAGTTCTGGAGATTGGTTTCACAACACTGTAGATATGTTTACTATTATTGAATACTATACTAAAAAATGGTTGAGATGGTAACTTTTATGTTATGTGTATTTTACCACAATTAAAAAAATTAATTATGGCAAAATTGTGCTAAAATAAGAATTCTTGGGTTCTGATAATGGCTGAGTAGCTCCTATAGGATCAAATCTACATATAACAACTATAAACTCTGAGAGGAAAAAAATAACATGAACACACTGAAAAGTAGCCAAAAGCAAGCAGAAACTGTAAGACGATTAGCACTTAAAAGAAAAGAGTGGCACTGGAAGATTTCCCATTTTTTTTTAATGGCTTTTAGCTGAAAGTAGGCTTAAAGAACCAGAGGATAGAGTCTAGGCTGACCAAAGTAGCTAAAAAGTGAAAAATCTTGGAGTGGAGAGAGAGAAAGAGGAAAGCCTCAAATTCTATGCAACAATCCTGCCAGTTTGGGCTGACCCTGAACTACACATAAACTACACATGAACAGTGCAGACTCAGCAACCTAATTAAAGTTAAAATAACTCAATAGTGATTATCACTGCCACTTACTCCAGGGAGATAGAGCTTGGAATCTGACTTCAGTTAAATTAACTGCCCACTAGCACACAGAAAATTAACAGTGTTCACAGAAATACAGGCATACCTTGAAGACACTGTAGTTTTTGTTCCAGACCACCACAATGAAGTGGATATTGCAATAAAAGGAGTCACACAAATTGTTTGGTTTCCCAGGGCATATAAAAGTTATGTTTACACTATATTGTAGTCTATTAAATGTGCAGTAGCATTATGTCTAAAAAAAAACCTTAATTAAAAAATACTTTATTGCTAAAAGATGCTAACAATCATCTGAGCTTTTAGCAAGTCATAATCTTTCTGCAATAGTAAAATCAAAGATCACTGATCACTATAACAAATATAATAATAATGATAGTAATAATAATAATGTTAGAAATATTGTAAGGATTAGGAAAATGTAGCACGGAGATACAAAGTGAGCAAATGCTGTTGGAAAAATGGTGCCAATAGACTTGCTCGACACAAGGTTGCCACAAGCCTTCAATATGTAAAAACCACAATTATTTGTGAAGCATGATAAAGTGAAGCATAATAAAACGAGATATACCTATATAACTGAATTCTAGAGTTACTTACAATGAACAGGAAACAGTCCAAAATTACTAAACATACAAAAAAACAGAGGAACGTGACCAACACTCAAGAGAAAAGTCAATTAGTGGAGACAAACCCCAGGATGAACCAGGTGTTAGAATTAGCAGACAAGGACTTTAAAGGAAAAAACACACCTATAATGAATAAAATAGAAAATTTTAACAGAGAAATAGAAATTATAACAAAGATCCAAATGGAAATTCTAAAACCAAAAAAGTCAACATCTGAAATTTAAAAAAATCATTGTCTGGGCTTAACGGCAGATTAGAAATAAAAGAAGAGAGTTGATGAATCTGAGAATAGATCAATAGAAACTATTCAATATGAAGAATAAAGAAAAACAGATTTTAAAGAATTAGCAAAGAGCCAGGGACCTGTGGGATAATAAACTAAAGCTCTAATATACATGTAAACAGAGTTCCAAAAGGAGAGAATAAAGAGAATAGAGAAAAAATATATTTGAAAAAATACTGGCCAAAAATTCTTTATATTTCATGAAAACAGCATTCTCAAACATTGATTTTTGGGGTGTAAACTGATTTAACTTTTTATGAAAAGCAATTTGGCAATGTGAATCAAGAATCTTAAAAGGATTTATACGTACTTTAAGCTAGTAATTCTGCTTACAGGAATCTATTCCTAGGAAATAGGTAAAGTTAAAAATGTATGAACAGAAATGTTCCTCAAAGCATAATTTATTGTATAATAGTAAAACCTTATATTATCCAATAACAGGCTTATTAAATATTAAATAATAGTAGTCACACAATAAATATTTGTTAAATGAATTAATATCAAGTTTTCATAAAAGGACATCAGAAACTGGCATACACCAAAATAAGCAAAAAATAAAATTCTGTATAAGCATAATCCTTATTGCGATATAGAAATTATTATTATGAAAGAGATAGAAAGGGGAAAAGGCCTCAGAGGATTGTCTCTGAGTGGTAGGATTATGAATTATTTTTATTTTCTTCTTTACACTTTTCTATATTTTTCAAAAATATATAATGTGAATATATTTATTCATATGATCAGAAAACTGGATTCACCAATATGAAGCTATAAATATATACCAAGCATATCCTTAATATCTGTGTGCTACATATTTTTGCCTTCACCGACCACCCAAGTTTACCTTGGTCCAGAGCCACTCTCATTCATATCCAGACTGAGCTCTTGGGGTTTAGTAATGTCTTTATTAGCAACCAGTTCTCTTGACTTAAATACAGCTTGAGTTCTTAACCTGTAAATATAAATTTAGACATAGAAATAGACCAAACAATACTAAAATTTGTATGGAACCACAAAAGACCCTGAATAGCTAAATCTTGAGAAAGAAGAACAAAGTTGGAAGCATTACATTCTCTGATTTCAAACTATATTACAAAGCTATAGTCAAAACAGTACTGGCATACAATTCAACACTAAAACACCAAATAACCAGGTTAAAAAAATGGGCAGACGATCTGAATAGACATTTGTTCAAAGAAGACATACAGATGGCCAACAGGCACATGAAAAGATGCTTAACATCACTTATCATCAGGGAAATGAAAATCAAAACCATAATGAGATATCACCTCACACCTGTCAGAATGGCCATTATCAAGAAGACAGCAAATAACAAGTGTTGACAAGGATGTGAAGAAAAGGGAATTCTCGTGCACTGTTGGTAGGAATGTAAATTGCTGTAGCCACTATGGAAAACAGTACAGAGATTCCTCAATAAATTAAAAATAGAACTATTATATGATGTAGCAATTCCACTCCTGGGTATTTATCTGAAGAAAACAAAAACGCTAATTATTCAACAGAAAAGATACATGCATCCCTGTGTTCATTGCAGTATTATTTACAATAGCCAAGATATGGAAGCAACCTTAGTGTCCACCAACAGATGAATGGATAAAGAAGATGTGGTATATATATATAATGGAGTATTACACAGTCATAAAAAGGATAAAATCTTGCCATGTGCAACAACATGGATGGACTTGGAGGGTATTATGCTAAGTAAAATAAGTCAGACAGAGAAAGATAAATACTGTATGATTTCACTTATATGTGGACTCTAAAAACAAAACAAATGAACAAACATAATGAAACAGAAACAGAGTCATAGATATAGAGAACAAATAGGTGGTTGCCAGAGGGGAGACGGGTCAGGGAAGGTGAGAAATAGGTGAGGGAGATTAAGAGGTACAGTACAAATTTCCAGTTGCAAAATAAATGAGACATGGGTATGAAATGTACAGTATGGGGGATATAGTCAATAATTATGTAATGCCTTTGGTGACAGATGACAACTAGACTTATTGTGGTGATCATTTTGAAATGTATAGATATATCAAGTCACTGTGTTATATACCAGGAACTAACATAGTATTGTAGGTCAATTATACTTCAAAAACAAAGAAACAAACTCATAGGAAAAAAAAGGTGAGATTTGTGCTATCAGAGATGATAGGTAGGGAGAAAGGGAATTAGATAAAAGTAGTCAAAAGGTACAAACTTCCAATTATAAGATAAACAAGTATCAGGGATGTAATATACAACATAATAAATATAATTAACACTGCTGTATGTTATATATGAAAGTTGTTAAGAGAGTAAACCCTAATGGTTCTTATCACAAGGAAAAAACATTTTTTTCTATTTAATTTTGTATCTATATAAGATGATAGATATTCACTAAACTTATCTTGGTAGTCATTTCATGATGTATGTAAGTGAAATTACCATGCTGTACACCCTAAACTTATACAGTGCTGTATGCCAAATATAGCTTAATAAAACTAGAAGAGGGGCTTCCCTGCTGGCACAGTGGTTAAGAATCCACCTGCCAATGCAAGGGACATGGGTTCAATCCCTGGGCCGGGAAGATCCCACATGCCACGGAGCAACTAAGCCCGTGTACCACAACTACTGAGCCTGCGCTCTAGAGCCCGTGAGCCACATCTACTGAGCCCGTGTGCCACAACTACTGAAGCCTGCACACCTAGAGCCTGTGCTCCACAACAAGAGAAGCCACCACAATGAGCAGCCTGCACACCACAACAAAGAGTAGCCCCAGCTCACCGCAACTAGAGAAAGCCCATGCACAGCAACAAAGACCCAATGCAGCCAAAGATAAATAAATAAATTTATTTAAAAAAACTAGAAGTAAAAAGAGTAAATCAGAAATAAATAGAAGTAAGAAAAATACTAAATCAAAATACAAAATCAAATGAGTGAGTATACACACCCACACATACAAACTGACATATAAACAGTCACAAAGACCAATAAAACAGAAAAGAAAACCCAGAAATAAACCCTTGCATATATGGTCAACTAATCTTTGATCAGGGCACTTAGAATACACAGTTGGGAAAGGATAGTCTCTTCAATAAATGGTTTTGGGAACAATGGACAGCCCCGTGCAAAAGAATGAAATTAGACCAGTATCTTACACGTTACACATCACATAAGAATGAACTCAAAATGGGTTAAAGACTAGAATGTAAGACCTAAAACCATGAAAGTCGTAGAAGAAAACATAGGTGGTAAGCTCACTGACATAGTCTTAGTGATGATCTTTTGGAGCTGACACAAAAAATAAAGGCAACAAAAAGCAAAAATAAATAAGTGGGACTACATCAAACTATAAAGCCTCTGCACAGCAAAGGAAACCACAAACAAAATGAAAAGGAGACCTACCAAGTGGGAGAAAATATTTGCAAATCATATATCTGATAAAGGGGTAATATCCAAAATATATAAGGAACTTATATAATTCAATAGCAAAAAACCAAACAATCCAATTAAAAAATGAGCAGAGGATGTGAATAGACATTTTCCCAAAGAAGGCATACATATGGCTAACAGGTACATGAAAAGATGCTCAATATCACTAATCATCAGGGAAATGCAAATCAAAACTACAATGAGATATCACCTCATACCTGTTAGAATGGCTATTATCAAAAAGACAAGAAACAACAATTGTTGGTGAGGATATGGAGAATTGGGAATCCCTATATATTCTTGGTGAGAATGTAAAGTGGTACAGTCATTATGGAAAACAGTATGGAAGATCCTCAAAAATTTAAAAATAGAACTACCATATGACCTAGCAATTGGGTATTTATCTTAAGGAAATGAAATTTGTATCTTAAAGAGATGTCTGCGCTTCCATGTTCATTGCTGCATTAATCACAATAGCCAAGATATGGAATCAACCTAAGTATCTATTGACAGATGAATGGATAAAGAAGATGTGAGATACACACACACACACACACACAAACATACACACAGTGGAATATTATTCAGCCAGAAAAAAGAAGGAAATCCTGCCATTTGCAACAGCATTCATGAACCTAGAGGACATTATGTTCAGTGAACATACCAACATACCAAAATATGTGAGACTAACAAGCAGTGCTGAGAGGGAAATTTAGGGCACTAAATGCTTCCAGTAAAAAAGAAGAAAAATATCAAATCAATAATCTAAGCTCCCACCTTAAGACAGAAAAAAAGAACAAGATAAATCCAAAGCAAGCAGAAATAAGGAAATAATAAAGAAATGAATGAAATAAATAAATGAGACCCATATTATCTTGATAACAAAACCAAAGACAGTATAAAAAAAGAAAACTACAGACCAATATCCCTCATACATCTTGATATAAATATCCTTAACAAAATATTAGTGAATAGAAATTTGTAGTATATAAAAAGTATTATACACTATGACCAAGGAGATTTATTCCAGGGATACAATGCTAGGTCGATATTAAAAAGAACAGTCAATGCAACCCACCAGATTGGCAGGCTAAAAAAGAAAAATCACACAATCATGTCAATTAACACATAAAAGGTATTTGACAAAATTCAACAGTCATTATGGAAACTTTATATAATCTACAATAAAAATAAAAAATCAAACTTTATCAAAATTGAAAACTTTTGCTTTGTGAAAGATCCTTTTTGAGACTGAAAAGACAGGCTACAGACCAGGAGAAAATACTTGCAATCTAACTATCTGACAAAGGACTTATATCCTTTGAATATACAAGGAACTCTCAAAATTCAACAGGAAACCAATTCAAACAATCCAGTTGGAATATGGCAGAAATATTAAAGGGACAATTTACCCAAAAGGATGGAAGGAGGGCAAACTAGCAAGTGAAAAGATATTCAATATCACTAGCCATTAGGAAAATGCAAACTAAGACGACAATGAAATATCACTACACACAGATTAGAACATGTCAAATAAAAATCTGTGACACTATCAAATGCCGACAAGGATGTGGAGAAATGATCTTTCATACATTACTGGTAGAAAAGTATTTTAAACTAAATGTGGTGTAAGTTAAGTATGATCTTATCATAAGATATAGCAATCTTACTCCTAGTTTTCATTTGTAGAAACAAAAACCTTAGGCCACACAAAAACTTGTATTAGAATACATAGCAGCTCTATTTGTAGCAGAAAAAAACTGAAAACAACCAATTGTCTTTTAACAGATAAATGGTTAAACATATCATGGTATATCCATATCGTGGAATAGTACTCAGAAATCAAAAGGTACAATATATGCAACAACCTAGATGGATGTCAAGAACATTATGCTAAATGAGAAAAGCCAATATCAAAATTTCACATACTGTATAATTCCATTTATATAACATTTTCAAAATAACAAAATTATAGAAATAGACAACAGATTAGGAGTCTCCAGGGGTTAGGGATGGGGCGGCAGAGAGTGACTCTAACAGAAGAGTACAAAGGAAATCTTGGTGGTGCTGAAATAGTCCTGTATTTTGATTGTGGTGGTGGTTATACAAATCCACACATGTGATAAAATGGCATAGAAATACACATACACACTGTACCAATGTTAATTTACTAGTTTTGATAATATATTACAGTTGTATAAAATGTAGTCAGTGGGAGAAGCTGGTTTTTGCAACTTCTATCAATCTAAAAAATATAATTATTTAAAAATAAGGTTTTAAAAAATCTCTATACATATACATAAACGTTTACAATTTATATACACACAAAACTTGTTCAAAATCTGTGTTTCATAGCTCTTTCATCTAAGCTAGGGTGATCAAGAGAACAATAAAGACTTTATTATCATTATGCAGCACTATTTGAACATACAATGCTGTTCAAATGAACATGATGCCTAATCTAAAATTACCCATTCTCCCTTGCTAGACTGTGACCTCTTTAAAGACTGCACTTGAAAATTTTTTTATCTATCCCAAGTACCTAGAACCATTCCTCACATAACATAGGCATTCGATAAATGTTTGTTGAATGAAGTTCTTAGAAGAGACTACACATTAACTGGAGTATTAGAGATTGGGGTCATAAAATTGAAGCAACATTTCAGCCTTTGGTTACAATCTTGTTACAAGAGACTTCATTTTCACTTCCTTTAAAAGCCTCCAGGTTTCAACAATGAAGAATAAAACTATCTGATCATGAAGGAAGAGAAAGAGGAAGACCATTTTTGCTTCCTAGAAGAGTCAGTATTACACTGGTAGGAAAAATGTCAAGATGGAACTTCCAAAGAAATTAGAATTTAAAAAATATTAGGCAAGATCTGAAAATGAAAGAAAATTAACTCCAAGAAGTAAAAGAAAATAACACTAGTATTAAGTGTGTCTGTATAGGATCTATGTGTCTAAGAATGCATACAAAGGGGAAATGGTATGTTTGACTAAGGAGGAAATGGCAGGGAAAGACATGCACACACACACACACACACACACACACACACAAATTCCCTACGAAAACTTGAAACTTACTTTTTAAAAAAGACATAAATGCCATATTTTCTTGTGTTTAAAATACAACTGTGTCTGATTTATTACTATTTTTAAACTAAGATAACAAATTTTATGATTGCATGTAAAACTATGCTGAATACTACATGATATAAAACAGGACTTTAGCTTTTGAAACATTGTTCTCAGGGGAAAATTGTTACAGGAAGAACAGTTTAAATGTGGGTAAGTGTATAAGAAACTGGTTATTGAACAGGCTATGCTTCATGACCAGAAAAGACTGAATTAGAAGGTTCCCATCATTTGTTGCATGGAATGATGACAGCTAGCCACACTTCGGTCTGACTTCACATCCTGAAATCTCAAGCTTTTACTTAATGGTAATATTCTCTACAATGACATCAAACAGCAAAGGATTTTGTGTAATGGTAATATTTAAAAATACTGTCTTTCGAATCCAGCAAAAATTATACTGGACTGCTGAGAAGTAGATATTCTAAGCTAATGTTTTGGAAGACAAGGTAATCTTTCAAGTCTTCCCCAAAAGACAGTGCAATTTACTTGGAAGTCATAGCTGGTGTGCATCTTGAGCAAACCAAAGTCCCGAGGAACTTCTGTTCCTACACATCTGTTATAGTAACACAGCTGTCATTTTATACTGTGTTCTCCAAGCTATAGATACTGCTGAAAGAACAGATAGGACTCACCAGTTATAGTCCAGTCGAGACTGATGAAGCTGCTGCTGTTTTAGGAGTAGTTTTGTCTCCTGCTGGGCCAGTAGATGCTGAAGGCGTTCCTTTTCAATTTCCAGCTCCATTTTCTGAAGCATGAGTTGCTGCCTTCTATCTTCTGAGAGTTGCTTTTTGACATCAGTTTCACTAGGCTGCAGTGCCCCTTGGCCACGCATCAGAGATGCCCAGAAAAGCCCACAATACCTGCATGATTCCAGATGTGTCTTGGAATATTGAGGGGCCATGTTTGTCGGATGGCTCTCACGAACATGATCCGCATTTTCAGAAAGTCTACGACCACAACACTGACTAGATGGAGTAGCCTTAAGGTGTTGGCATTCCTTCATCTTCAGTTCCTCTGGTGGAACTTTCTCTGTAGGGACTGCATCTACTAGTTTTTTCCCTGGGGATCCATAATTACATGTTCTGGTCTCTGATGGCACGTTGTCCATATCCTCTTTGGGATAATGAAGGGCTGCTGGTTTCAAAGAATTATTCCTAAATTCCGCAAGGGATTCTGAAGCTGAGTCCTGATTTGCAGATTTAGGCCTTTGCTTGGTTTGAGTGTGGGTTTGTGGTTTGGCTACACTCAAGTAGGAACCATCCAGTCCCACAGACGAAGACCAGAGAGTGCTTTTCCTATTGGATACCTAAAAGGAACCGCAAGATCACTTGTCAAATAAGAGCACAATAGATCTTTTGACTTTTCAGAAATCAGTGATATGTGTTTACCAAGACAAAGCTGTGTTTTTGTCTTCTTAATTAATAAATGTTAGTATTCACGTAGCTAAACAGACAGGTGCCATAAAGCTAATCTCATTTTCAAACAATCTACATTTCAGTAAATCCACAAGGATGAGAAAAAGAAAGTGTTGCCACTCGCTGCTTAAGCAAGATTTCAGGAATTGCAAATAATGAGGGGTATATAGCATCAACTTTGAGAAGAAGAAAAACATTGAATGTTAATGCCTTAAAATGTTTAATTTTGAATACTAAGCCAAGAAATCCATTCAGCCACCTTAAATATCCTTTGATTGGCCATTACACAGCATGAGATTTGATGCATAACATTTCACCTTACACTGAACAGGATGTTAGTTACTGCTAGAAATTTGATGAGTTCTTATGAATATCTTTACAGCACACAGATAAGACCAGCCACTTTCCACAAAATATGATTCTAATCAAAAGCAGTTATTTAAATACAAAACATATTTAATTTCAGCTGTAAACATAAGTGATTTTTCAATTAAGCTGTTCAAGTGATTATAGTCTGATAGAACTCGGGCAGAAAGGAAGAGTTGCAAACTACCTTTGACAGACCAGTAGAGTGAGCTTTCCCAGCATTTTAGCCTCAAGCCTGTTTTATCAACGAGAGCAAAACTTAGTTCATATCAATGACTCTCAAACTTTAGGATGTATCAGAATCACCTGGAGGGCTTGTTCAATGTGAATTGCTTGGCTTACTCCCCAGAGTTTCCAATTTAGTAACTCTAGAGCAGAGTCAGAGAATCTGCATTTTTAACAAGTTCCAATCTGGAACCACACTTTGAGAACCACTGGTCTGTACCATGGGCCACTGGACTGCTCCTTTGTCCCTATTTTAAGGACCATTTTGATTACATCGGTCTTACCCATGTAATCCTGGCTAATTTCCTCATCTCAAGATCCTTAACTTAATCACATCTGTAAAGCCTCTTGTCATACAAAGTCGCTTGTGCCATATAAAATGACATTTACAGGTTCCAGGAATTAGGACATGGACATGTTTGGGAGGCTATTATTCAGTTTGCCCCAACTTCTTTTAAAGTAAGAACTAATTCATAAACAGTTGAGATGGTTATGTATTCCAGAGACATGTACTCTAGAATGAATGAATAATTGAGATCCCTAGCAGAGGGGGAAAAAAAATCCCACCAATTTACTTTGCAATAGTTGAAAATGAACTGATTGGTAAAAGGTGTCACCTAACATATATATAGAAATACAATTTGTCCTCTCCTATGATAAAAGAGGGCCATTACAACGACTCTTTTAAGATTTTGAGTTTCTAAAGCAATGTTAAAGGAGTTCTATTTAAATGAGAATGAGCCACATCTGCGGAGATGACTTGGGCCTCTTCAAAGCCACACAATTTTATATGCTGAGCAGATGACACGCTACATAAAAGGAACTAGTCCTAGGGCAAAATTTATGATAAACTACCTCATTAAAAAAATTAACCTTATTTTACACCTAAAGGAAAACTCTAGTCCACATTAATCTCCCCTACACTGAACTTCTGTAGCACTTATTGTCAACAGAAATATTTAACATTTATCACCTGCTATTTTGTATGATAAACCCTTTTTATAGATTATACTTTTAAAATGAGAAATACATTTTTTTAAAGTCCAGAAACTTAAATCAACTATTTTATATCATCATATAGTTTCTAATCCATGTATCATTAATATAACAGTAGATAGCATGTATATATTATTTTATATTCTCATTTTTGTTCCTTAACATTATTTACATATGTGCATTTTTAGGTATTTACATAGCTTACACTTACTTTAATGGTGCCGAGTGTTACATTACTCACAAACGTCAGGTATTTGGAATATTTCTAAAATATTTTGTAGTTAGCTTTTACGTTTTTGAGAGGCACTACAACTTAATGATTTCCATGCATGCTTTGCTCAAAGAGAATACTGCTCTGCCAATTACCTGCTGGGTGACTGTGCAACTTGGCAGACCGAGTTCTAAGATGGTCCTCAAGATTCCCATCCTTTTGGTGTCCCCACCCTGTATTATCTCCTCCCTTAAGTGAGGGTAGAACTTGTGAATATGATCAGATCAATCCTGTAGTTATGTTACCTTATATGGCAAAAAGGACTTTGTAGATATAACTGAGGCTCCAGCTGACTTTGAATTAATAAAAAGGGAGATTTTCTCATGCAGGCCAGACCTAGTCAGGTAAGCCCTTTAACAGAGGGTCTGGTGCCCTTCCCAAGATCAGAGATTCTCCTGCTGGCCTTGAAGAAATAAGCTACTGTGTTGTGGGAGGGCTTTTTTTTTTTTAAAGATTTTATTGAAGTAGAGTTGATTTACATGTTGTGTTAATTTCTGCTGTACAGCAAAGCAACTCAGTTACACATATATATTGGGTTGACCAAAAAGTTCCTTCAGTCAGTGAATACATTGTTCAATAAAGTTCTTGGTGAAAATGAAAAAAATGTGTCTTTTACTTAAAACCGAACGAACTTTTGGGCCAAACCAATATATTCTTTTTCATATTCATTATGGTTTGTCACAGGATATTGAATATAGTTGCCTGTGCTAATACAGTAGGACCTTGCTGTTTATCCATCCTATACATAATAGTTTGCATCTGCTAACCCCAGACCCATATATAGAGAACAGTCTTGTGGTTGCCAAGGGGAGTGGGGTGGGGGGAAGGAATGGGAGTTTGGGATTAGCAGAGGCAAACTATTAAACATAGGGTGGGATGGCTTATGGAGGGGCTCATGTGGCAATGACCTGTGGAGCAGAAGGCAGTTTCCAGACAACAGTGGCAAGAAAATGAGGCACCTACCATACATACACAAGGAAATAAATCCTGCCAACAACCCACTGAATGTAGCCCAGCTGGCATCTTGATTGCAGCCTTCTAAGATGAGCATAGGACCCAACTAAGCTGTGCCAGACTCTTGACCCACAGACACTGTGAGATAGTAAATGTGTGTTGTTTTAAGCTGCTAAGTTTGTAGTAATTTGTTACACAGCAATAAAAAACTAATATAGCATATTATCCAAGTTGCCTGAGCCTCAGGTTCCTCAACAGAAAACCAGGGATTAAAAATATCAGCTACATCAAAACTGAACGTGGTGGTGAGACAGATGAGTAGTTATCAAGGGTGCTAATTTATAAGGGTACTAATTTACAAAAAGGAAACACAAACCTTATATTCACCCAACTTCTTTCAAGGAGAACATTGTGGTGTATGTGTGCCGGGGGAGTGGGGTGGGGTGAGATCACCAAGGGGCATGTTCAGTTACAACACATTATCTCTGAACTGTCTTCAAGGAGAATGAGTTCAGTTATCTATCTTCATTTTGCTACAGTGAGGTTTGTAGTTGGGCCAGAGTTGAATTGCTTGAGATAATAGAGAGATTCTTCATCTTTCTCCTTCATATAAAGGATGTCAGTCTTAACACTAATATCTTGCACTGCCTCTTAAGGTTGTTGTGATGATTAGATGAGATAATTCATATAAAGTGCTTTGGATGGGGCTTAGTTTGCCTTTGGGACACACGGAAGTCACAGTGGGCCTAAATGAAACAGATGTATTTTTCTTTCTGGGGCTGCTCCATGCTTTCTATATGATATTTACAAATATAACTTCTCTTAACTAAGGCTTAAACTAACAACAAATCCCAAACTGCTGTCTCTGGTATATGGGTTTGACACAAATTTTTCAGATATATAACACTAACTTAGAAACCATTAGATTTTTTTTTAAATGGAAGCATAACTTATACACAATAAAATGAACATACCTTAAGTATACAGCTTGATGAATTTTTATACTTGCATTTACCCATGTAATCATCACCCAGATCAAGTTATAGAACAATTCCATTACCCCAGAAAGTTCCTCTGTGTCCTTTCTAGTCAATATCACATCCTCACACTCCCAGGAGTAACCATTATTCTGATTCTTATGATCATAGATTAGTTTTGCCTATGTTGAACTTCATATAAATGGAATCATACAGTATGCTACCCTTTTGTGACTGGTTTCTTAAGCTCAACATAATTTTTGAGTATCTTCTATGTTGCTGTGTATATCAATAGTTTACTCTTTTTTACTGCTGCATAGTACTTCATTGTATGAATAAAGCAAAATTTGTTTATCCTTTTATTGGATTAGGTTGTTTCCAATTTAGGGCTATTATACATAAAGCTGCTAAGAATATTCTCATACAAGCCATTTTTTAAGACATACACATTTGTTTCTCTTGGGCACAGGGTAGGCATATTTGCCTTTATTAGAAACAGCCAATAAGCTTTCCAAAGTGGTTATTCCGTTTCACATCCCCATCCACAAATTAAGAGAATCCCAGTTGCTTCACATTCACAGCAGCACTCCTTAGTGTGTTTCATTTTTAGACAATCTGGTGCCTGTATAGTTAAATAACACTGTGGTTTTATTTTCCATTTCCCTGATATGTAATGATATTAATGAACATATGCTTATTGGTCATTTGGATATCTTCTTTTATGAAGTTCTTGTTGAAACTAATATATTTAAATAATTCAAAATAATTTTTAAAGGAGTGAAGATGAGAAATGAAAAATGAAGGTCAGGGAAGACAATTTCATGCAAATTGTTTCTGCTGAGATAACTTGGCTCTAAATGGTCACCTTCATTGACCACTGAATGCAGAACATGCTCCCAGAATACCCTGTCACTTTGGCTTTTCTCAACTCAGAGTTTACCATATACTGTGCTAAATGTTTTACATATTCAACCTATTATTCTTAACAACAATTCTGTAAGGTAGTTATTATAATTAGCATTTTACAGATGAGAAAATGAAGTTCAAGGAATCAATACAACTTTCCCAAGGTCACATCAATACAATATGTGAGACATGGGACTATGCCTCACTCCAAATCTGTAATCTTCCATTGCTTTCTGCTGTAGATCTTTTTAAAATAATTCTTTAATATGAAATACATTAAACATAGAAAAGTACACAAAACAATTATGAGCAAGGCAATGTCCAATGTAACTACCATCCAAGATATAGAAAATGACCCTTGTCTTCTGTACTCAGAAGACCCTGATGGCCCTGAGCAATCACCACTCTCTACCTCTCTTGCCAAAGGGAATGACTACCTTGAGTTTAATGGGAATCACTTCTTTGCTTTAATACTTCTCTGCTTAAGTATCCATACTAGAGTTCAGTTTTACCTGCTTATTTTTAAAGTATAAATGAAATCATATGATATACATTCTTTTGTGTTTAACTTCTTTCACCCAAAGTTATATTTGTGAAGTTCATACATGGTGCTGCATGTGGCTATATTTTCATAGCTATATAGCAGGGGTCAGCAAATTTATTCTGTAAAGGGTCTGACAATAAACACTTTAAACTTTGCAGTCCATACAGACTTTGTCATAACTACTCAGTTATGCTTTTGTAGTGTGAAAGCAAGAGATAATACATAAATGAATAACTATTCTAGGAAAACCTTATTTGTAGACACACTGAAATTTAAATTTCATGTAATTTTCCCATTTCATGAAATATTCTTTTTTTCCCAACCATCTAAAAAGCTAAAACCATTCTTAGCTCATGAGTTGTACAAAACGATACAGTTAGCTAGATTTAGCATTCCACAGTTTGCCAAGTGAACTTGATAATTACGTTGCGTGCTCTTCCATTTAAAGGAGTCTATGAATATACTAAGATATGGTCAAAACTCAATAAGCAAACTGAACAATATGACTTGGGATGTGCTATCTATTTACATGTTTTCTGTGTGATGAAAATGAGTTGGACTGAGTGCTTAATTAGAAATAAACATAAAGCATGTAGAAGAATATACCTGGGCAGGACAAACACATTGTATAAATTAAAAAAAAAGTTTAGATAGAAAATGATCTATGGAAAACAACAAATAAAAAAGTTAAGGTCAAAATGGTAGCATATTAGGATTTGTCTTATATAAAAGGTACCATAATCTTGGCTACATCTTTAGACTCTAGATGTGGCAGAAATGAAGCTATAAAATCTTTGACAGGGTATGCTGTGGGATTTACTGTACAAAGGAAAGATGAGGAGAAAATGCAGGCAATACTTGTCTTATGACAGAGTAGAAGCATAATCTCTTAATTTGGGTAGACACAGGCCAATGACTAGATAAAAAAAACACCAATGAGAAAAGTATAAGGTTTAAAAAAAAGTGTGAGAGACTTATCTTGGACACAAAGAAGAATTTTCTGATACTGAAAGTTAGTAAATTTCTGAGTTGGAAGGTTTTCAGAATCTTTAAGATACTCTTTTAAAATATGACAGATATTTTTAAAAGACTTCATAGAAAATAAAGGATGTCTATTTTATAAACATTTATGATATGATCTTGTATGCATGCATGGAAGCACACACAGATGTGTAGGTACATATATGAACATACACATTCCTATGGTAATCTAGGGCTTTCTGGTGTTCTCACATAATAAAAAATAACTGCAGTATTGCTTCATAAAATACCATCAACAAGTAAACAGTGATGTTTTATAAATTTCTGCAAATCATTTTTGCAGGCCTGGCCAATCTCTGCTATGAGCCATAAGGAGAGAGCCAAACTAAACTGCAGTAATTATTTCCTGCCACAGGTTGTTATTTACATAATTAGGAAGAGATTACTTACAATGCATTTATGAGTTGTTAACTACAGGATTAGTCAATAGTACCAACAGATCTTATTGGTATTCATTTCTCTAATGGTAAATAATAATTTACGATCCTGGCAAGCACCCTATTAACAATCCTCATATTCCCACGGATAGCCTTATAAGAATAAAAATCTCAATTTTGTAACTTCAGAATTTCCCCCTATCCTCTTTATTTTATGATGAAGTCAGAAATTCAAGAGCTAGATAATTATTTCTAAACCTAAACTACTGTGTGTGGGGCAGGTCATTGTATTACCCAGAACATTTGGAGTTAATATAAAATAAGGCAGAGAATGACAAGCTGCATTTTTAGTCAAGCTTACATGAACAAGTTGTCAAGCTGACAGAAGCTACGTAATGCAACAGCTGCACTGTATGGTTTGCCAAAGTCTCATCCCAAATAAATGTTCATTCTCCCCAGTGCAATTAACTCTCCTATACTGGCAGATTTTGCTAGATCATCAAGGTAGATTACCTTCTAGTGTTATGAACTAAATACTTACAGGTGTTATATCATCAGTTATAACTTACAAACTTTGGCATTTAGCAAGACATCCAGGCAAATGAATCATCTAATTTATGAATTATTTATAAGAAATTCACAGCATGCTCCTGGCATCATCCATGGCCTTTTCCAGGTCATATGACACCAATTAGAGCTGAATTTTAAATTATTCAATAACCTGAACTCTCTTGTCATTTAACATATAGATATCAACGCAGCAAACAAGTTAAATCTAATGGGCCCTCGAGGTTTAAGCTTCTCCACTGCACAATCGCTAAAGCTGTAGGCCATCAATGTAAGTAACAGAATGCAGCAGTCAAACACATTTGCAAGGCTCTAATAACTTTTTCTATTTCCCATAGGGACTGTGGCACAACCTAGGATTATTGAATCTAAAAGGCACTGAAGTCAATAATTATGAGATTTAAAAAGTATAGGCACACAAGATTGTACAAAAGACAGAATATTAGCAACAGATACCAAATGCAGTACCAACTCTTAAGATACATACACTATAGGCCTGCCAAAATTTTTAACAATAATTACCAGACTCAGAAAAGGATAAATCTCATATTCTTTAATCATTACTACATTTCCTGAAAGCTGGAATGTGTTGATTTGTTATAAAAGTGAATACAGAACACAGAATAATTGACACTATACTTAAGGTCAAAATACCTTGATTAGAATTCCAGTACAGCTACTTAGGAATTCTATTATTTTTGACAAGTCATTTTACATCTCTTGGGCAATTTAGATGTTAGTAAAATGGTTGGGTTTGATAAGCTCTATAGTTTATGCTATCCTTAAGTGCTGAAAAACCCAGGGATTGGGTTGTTGTACCCCAAGGAAATGAGAGAAAAGAAAAGGATAGATGAGAAATTATACCAATCAGTAAATGTTCACCTATCAACTAACAGGCATACCAAAAAATTACTGAATGCCCCTTGGTTCTATTTCCCCTAGCAAATTCTGTGTTTTAACATTACTGCCTTATATGACTCACATGCTCAAGAATTTAAATCAGCATCATAATTTATCTATCTGGTCACTAAATCTGAGAGAGACACAAATGAAGATTGAGTAAGACAAAAATACAGTTGTGAGGAGAGTCCTAAATATTTGATGGGATTTAAATATTTTGATGGGATGGCACGATCATTCACCATAGAAATACATAACAGTGGTACTGATTCAAATCACTTCCACGTATATGATCATAATTGCCAGAAGAAAAAAAAGGAGCTTTATACATGGTTTTCTAAATCTACAAGAAGAAACAGATACCCAAGGCTAGCTTTAATTATTTAATGAAGATCAGAAAGAAGCTAAAATAATTCTTATAGAGAAGATGAGACAAAGACAAATTAGAAGTGGTGAGGACAATCTTCACAGGTACAAAATGAAAACAAGACATATTGAATAATAAAGCCAAGGGTACTTGGATTCAGTTAGGGATGCAGCATAAGAAAATGATCCAAAAGAGCTAACACCAGTTTTCCCCTGCCACTCCCTTGGAGTTACGTTTGGACAGAGTATCCTGGGGCTCACTGTCCTCTCATA
This sequence comes from Mesoplodon densirostris, assembly GCF_025265405.1. Lineage (NCBI taxonomy): Eukaryota > Metazoa > Chordata > Mammalia > Artiodactyla > Ziphiidae > Mesoplodon > Mesoplodon densirostris. Next base: position 52,371,707 of record NC_082675.1, on the reverse strand, counting down.
TATCCCAGTAGTAACAGCCAGGCTCAAGGATGGAAACAAAAACTGCATGTAGGCAAGATGTTTCAATGCAGTTTTTCTTCTTAAAGGAAACAAACAAGATTAGTTTGTGTCAAATGAAGGAAAGCTGTAACAAAGAATTCTTAATACACCTTCTAGAAAACATAAAGTTAACACTATTTGAATTTGACCAACTGTCCCTGAAGGGGAAATCAGAATGCATTTATGTTGTTGGTTCAGGGGAAAAAGTATTTGTGTTATATTTTTGAGACTAGAAAATAAAAATAAACTCTCTTGAAAAAGAGCATTTATGAAATACCAAGAAATATAACCTATAGCCTACTTGCAGGAAATAGGAGGAAGGTAAAACCAGGCTCTTTGTTATATCAAGGTTTCCCAAAGTGAATCACAGTCCTTTTACTAAAGATTAGTGTCTTCTATATTCATTTTATCCTCATATAAATGGCTGCAGACCGGAAATGTTGAAGAAACCTAATGAGAAGCATTTCTGAATGAACAAAAAACTACCAAACCAAAGAGGTGGTCACCCTTAAAGGTCAAGCTCTTCTTGGGAGCTCAAGATTTTTTAGAATTCTTAGTCCTTTAATTATATAGTACCAAATCCCGACTTTTAAAAATTTAGAACATTTTTTACTAGCTATTTTAATTTACTGTAAAAAACCAAGAAAAAAGATTTCATTTAGAAACTAATAAAAGATAAAATGAGTGATGCAATTTCCTAGTACTCAAATGCCCTAACTCCTTTTTCTATGCTTTGAAATTCGACTCTTGTTTTAAGGCTGGCTTAGTACCACTGCCTCCCACTGTAGTTCCCTCACTTCCCAAGCTCAGATAAGCTGTGCCTTCCCCAGGAGGCACCCCAGGACAACTCCGTTCAGCCCTTTATTGTCGTATTTATTTCATCCTGCTCTATCACAGTTAGCTGTTTTCACATCTTTAACTTTCTTTGTGATGTGTAAGAATGTACATTTCTCCTTGTGGAAATTGTGAAATCTCTGAGGGCAGTGACCTCAAAAGATACCACCACTTTCATTCATTGCTGTATCTCAATAAGAGATAATAGGTGCTCAATAATTTTTTTTTGCATAGTTTGGCCCCTCTCCAGTACACATTTTATGGAACTTGAGGAGAGGGGCAATGTTACTCTCAATTTCATATTTCAATGACACTGGTCTTTATAAATAAAAGATACTTAAAGTAATAAATGTGGAATGAACCAGTAAGCAGGAAGCAGAAGCAGCAACAACTAAATGACCTAATTTGTATCCTAAGGAATTTGATAACTTAGTTTTACTTATTATAAAATATATTGTACTTTTTGCAGGAGCCACTTACTTCTTCTATAAGTACTTTTTTCCAATAAGTCTTTAAAAGTTAATAAAAATTCTATAAATGCAGGAAAAATTCCAACTATATCTGTCATTACACAGGGTCAATAAACACAGGGATCTCAATGCCTTATTTGGTTTGGATCTATGAAACAGTAAATTACAAGAGCACTTTTTGCTTTTGAGATGAGAATCTAAACTTAAAGCACATCATTATATTACTTTCTAAAATGTTCGATGAAATGGTTTTAAAACAAGAAACTATATTGAAAGACCACAAAATGTGTGCTATATCAACCTAGATTAGGGATAGGCAAACAGACTGGTTGTAAGACACACCTGAATAAAAGGCAACTAACTGCCTCAGGATTCCTACTTTGAGTTATTAAAAAAATATCAGTCACGACATAATTGACTTTCATATCATAAACAAGGCTGACATATTTTGAGAGAGACAACATTAAGTTCAGAAGCAAGATTTATGAAAATTTTACAAGCAGGGCTTTCAAAAATGTAAAGTTAATTGTGTTTTCCCCCAATCCTTTTTCAGTTAAGGGTGTCCTTCAATTTGTAAAAGATACCCCCAAATAAGTACAGTCCTAGAACTATTTAAAAAAATACTTAATACATTATTAAGCAATATATATAATAAACAATAATACATAAATAAGCAAAACTTTTGCAGCTAAAAGTCAAATCTTGCATATTTGTTTAACAATAGAAGGGAAGAGTATATATATAAGCAAAATACTATGGATAAACACATTTGGTATTATTATCCTCCTCCTGATCTATAATTTTACCCAAAGGTATAGGCTGCCACCTTGGGGTAAGTGAGGAGGACAGGCATCTGGAAGTGTCCGTGAGACACTGTCCTAGCTGCCGGGAATACAAAGTTTGATGAGAATCCCAACATTCATGGCTCTCAAATTTTGGCTAAGGGAGAAAACATTTTATGTGATAAGAGTGTTATTGCAAAGAGTTGAGGACCATTAGTGATGCTACCTTTGCCTTTAGTGGGGGGAGCGGAAGTTGGGGCATTTTCATAATAGAGGGGACATTTAGACTAAATTATGGAAGACAGATTGGAGTTTATTAATGATAAAGGTATATATGAAGGTGTATAGTGTATGTAGGGTAGGACATTTCAGGCAGTGGGGAGAATATGAGTAGGAAACCAGAGATTATGAAAATAAATGTGTATGGTGAACTCTAAGTAGTCCAGGGCATGGTGGACAGGGTGAGGCAGAATGAAGGAAGCCAAAATGTCAGAGAGGTGGCAGAGTACAAATGGTGTAACTGCCATGTTAAAAGAAGTTTCACTTTAAATTGTTTATGCCTACCTAACACAGAAGATGGCCAATAATCCATCTGTGGTCGGCAGTTGGAAGCAAATGAAATAACAAAAGGCAAGATAATCTACTCAGTACTTAAAGGAATCGAGACATGCAATATAAATGAGAGATAGTAAAAGACAAAAAAGGAAAGGAAGACCTATCATACACCAAAACATTAACTAAACGAATTAGTATAATTAAAATTAAAGTGTTTAGATCTACATATTATATTGAGTGATCTTTATAGAGAGTAAGGGGACTAGGTAGAGAGTAGGTGCCTAGCCAAGGCACAAAAAGGAACTATAGCAGGAGGAAGTTACCAACAACCTTTCTACAATTTGTTGATTAAGTACCCAATAGAATTCAATCAGAATCCAGTACCTCCAAATTCTCAAAAGGGTTGGACAGAATACATTGTAGATTAGTTTGTTTTAAACCTCCCTTCATGAATAACTATGAGAACAAAATATATTATATATTAAAAAATCTGTTTGAAGGCACTGAAGTGTTACCAAGGTAGTGAGGACATGAAGGGGCCAAGATCCCAGATCAAAGGTAAACAAGAAGGAAAGAAAAAAAAAAAAGACAAGTGCTCAGCAAGATAACCCCTCCCCCCCAAAAAAAGGTAAACAAGAAAAGTTAGCTTTACATTAGTTGCCACTCTTCTATTCAAGACAGAAGGAAGTGCTGGCTAAGAAGCTGAGAAGAGCTTTAAGCAGTGTCACAGGGGTGGAAACAAAATTTAGATTTTAGAGGCTTCCAAGAAAGAGGTCCTGTCAAAAACCCCAGACTCTCAATTGAGACCCCTAAAAAGCTAGTAATAAGAATGTAATAAAAAAAGCCCATACTATAATTGGACTTCAAATCCACTCAGTCTAAGACTGGGTTAAGGTTATTTGAACTATGCTAACTGCCTGCAAGAAGCAGCAGCAAATTCTCTCTGGAGAAAGATAACATCAAACAGAAACTCACATTACCTCTAATTTTTCCACAGACAATGTCTAACATTCAATAAAAAATAATGAAGCATACAAAAATAACAGACTTACAAGAGAAAAAAAAGTCAATAGGAATAGAACCACAAGAGGTTTACATATTGACATTATCAAACATGGACTTTAAAATAATTGTGATTTATGTGATTAAGAAATTAAATGATATGATGAAGATATTACAGAGAACTGGAAACTAGAAAAAATCAAATGAAAATTTTAGGACTGAAAATACAATTAAAAACTTATCAGCAGATTAGATATATCTGAGGAGACAATTAGTAAACTGGAATAAAAGTCCAAAGATAATATCTAGACTAACATGAAGAGATGGACATAAAAGGATGGAAAGATATAAAAGAATGTGTGAAACATGATGAAAAGAGCCTAAAATAAATGTAATTATAATACTAGAAGGGAAAAAGACAGAATGAGGAAGAAGTAATATTTGAAGAGATAATGCAGAGAAGTTTTCAAAACTGTTATCAAGCCACAAATTTAAGAAGTAGCGTGAATCCAAAGGAGGATAAATATAGAGGAAGCCAAAATCCACAACAGAGTACATCATAGTAAAATTGGTAAAAATCAAGGACAAATAAAAAATTCTCAAAAGCCAACAGAAAAGCAGGCACTTTACAAACTTTAAGGAGACAATAATAAAACTTGCAAATGACTTTTTTTTGTGTGTGTGCGGTACACGGGCCTCTCACTGTTGTGGCCTCTCCTGTTGTGGAGCACAGGCTCCGGATGCACAGGCTCAGCAGCCATGGCTCATGGGCCCAGCCTCTCCACGGCATGTGAGATCTTCCTGGACCGGGGCACGAACCCATGTCTCCTGCATCGGCAGGCGGACTGTCAACCACTGCGCCACCAGGGAAGCCCCCAAATGACTTTTAAAGTTAAAATAATTCTATTACCTAGCAAAAATATTCACTAAAAATGAAAGTGACAGATATTTGCTTCCAGTCCTGAGTACATCAGAAATTAATGTCCAAACTTAAACAAGAAAAATTGATCGCAAGAAAAGAAGAAAAAACTAAGAAAAACCTATCTCAAGAGGAGGAAACAGGTAGCAGAGATTGTGTTGTCTGAGAGAAAAGAATAAAATTCAGTGAATTCCACAATAGCCTATGTTTTCTGCCTGAAGGGAACTTCTAAATTGCAGCACAGAGAAGGAGGAACACAAATGGAACCCAGCAATCTCACTGAGTTGAGGAATCAGAGATTAGAGCTGGGGGAAGCAGAAATGGCTAGTATTTGAGGGACTAAGTACCTAAGGGAAGGGAGCATAAGGGTCTGTCTGCTTGAGTCTCTGGCTGAATCCCAATCTGTGCATGTGCAGGATGAAAACTCATGAGGAACTCCAGGGAAAGAACAATTAAGGGGAAGCTGCAAAAAGAACAATTCACAAAACTCAAGAGATGGGGAACTCATACCAGTCAGAGTGGAGAGCTCTCAATGAATACAACAGCATTCAAGACAGATCACAAAAGGGCCACACCTTAGGTGTGTGGCAAAATTAACCCTGGAGTAAAGGCTGAACTAGAATTACTCTAAAATAGCTTAAATAAAGGCCTTGAATTGATCAAACTAATCTTAAAGCAAACTTACTGCTGTCCAGAACAAACCTCAACACTTTGTAGAGGAACACAACCAAATTCAGCACTGAACAACAGAAAATTCATAATGTATGACATTCAATTACTAGACAAATGAAGAAACAAAAATGTGACCCATAACCAGAAGAAAATCAATCAATAGAGGTTGAAGAATAACAGAAATGATGAAATTATTTAAAAAAGACCTAAAATGAGCTACTACAAATATGTTCAAAGATATCATGGAAAACATGATAAGGAGAGAAATGTAAGAAATATTTTTTTAAACATGGAATTTCTGGGAAAGAGAAATATAACGTGTTAAATGAAAATTTCACTTTATGAGATGAACAGTACATTAGATACCTGCAGAAGAAACGATCAGTGATCATGAAGATACAGAATGACAAATTATCCAAAATGAAGCAGAGAGAAAAAAAAGACAGTGAGTCAGTGAAAGAGAAAGGGGAGGGGAGGGGAGAAAGAAATAGAATATTGGTAACATTTGTAAAATATGAAACAATCTAATGTTTTTATGTATGAATATTTGTGTTTCTATATATATACATGCATATGTGTATACATACATGTGTACATACTCACACATACTAGAGTGCCAGAAGAAAACAATGGGGAGGGAAACAGAAAAAATACTTGAAGGGATAAAAGCCTAAAAATTTTCAAATTTGTTAAAGAAGCTCAATAAAGCCTGTGTGGGAAAAATATAAAGAAAACCACATCAATGCACATCCTAATAAAATAACTGAAAACTAGTGATAAGAAAAAAAATCTCAATAGTAAGCACAGAAAAAGGAAACATTACATATAGAACATAAAGAACTATGGCAGACTTCTTACTAGAAATTATGAATGCCAAAAGACAAAGGCATGATATCTTTAAAGAGCTAACAGAACTACCAACCTAGAATTCTATATGCAATGAAAATATCCTTCAGAAATAAAGAAGAAATGATTTTTTTCCCTCAGAAAAACAAAAGCTACGATAATTCATTGACAGGAAATCTGCACTGCATGAAATGTCAAAGAAGTTTTTCAGGCACAAGCAAATGACACCAGATAGAAACCTGGTAAAAGAAAAATAAAATGTTACAAATAGTAAGTTAGTTACAAATGATCACTAAGCAGATAATATAAAAGGCTTTTCTTTCTCATTAATTGATCTCTTTAAAAGATAACTGATTGTTTAATGCAGTAATAATAACAATGTATCAATATTTTAAATATATGTAGAAGCAAAATGTTTCACAACAATAGCACCAAGGACAAAAGCATATTGATATAAGGTTCATATATTCTATATAACATGGAATGATAGTATTTGAAAGTAGAACGTAGTAAGTTAAAGGTTGACATTATAAAACTTAGAACCACTAAAAAACAAAACATAGAAGCATAGCTAATATGTCAATAGGAAATCCTAAAACATAATCAATTAACCTAAAAGAAGAGAACGAAAAGAAAAAGTACAGATGGGACAGAGAGAAATTAAAAAGCAACATGGTAGATTGAAATACAAACATATCAATGATTGCAACTAATGTAAATGAACTTAATGCTCCAAATCAAAGGACAAGATTCTCAGACTGCATAAAAAAAGCAAGACTGAATTATATGCTATCTACAAGAAACTCACACAAAATAAAAAGGTGAGGACAAATTAAAAGTAAATTGAATAAAAAAGAATGTACCATTCAAACATTAGTCAAAAAAAGGTGGAATGGCTGTGTTAATTTCAGACAAAGTAGACATCAAAACAATAAAACTGCCAGGGAAAATGCAGACATTTCATAATATAAAGGGCTCAATTCATCAAAGCATCAAAGTAATCCAACTGAGTATGCACCTAACAACAGAGTTTAAAAATATATGAAGGAAAAATGACAGAATGGAAATGAAAAATAGAATAACAAACAATAAAAGTTAGAGATTTCAACACTGTTCTGTCAGGAAGCAATAGAGGAAGAAGAAAAATCAATAGGGTTATAGAACACAAACAAGACTATCAACCAATTCAATCTAATTCACATTCATTTTAAGTGTGCATGAAAAAGCTACTAATATAAACTATATGCTGAGCCATAAAACAAGTTTCAACAAATCAAAAAGAACTGACATTGAGACAAAGAAATTAAACAAGAAATCAATAACAGAAAGCTATCTGGAAAATCACCAATTATTTTAATATTCAGCAGTACACTTCTAAATATACTATGGGTCAAAGAACTCATAAGGGAAATTAGAAAATATTTTGAACTGAATGAAAATGAACACATAATACATCAAAATTTAGGGGATGCAGTTAAAACAGTGTATAGAGGGAAATTTATAGCTCTAAACACCTATTTTAGAAAATAAGAAAGATCTCAAATCAATACAGTGTTTCCATATTAAGAAACCTGAAAAAGAAGAATACACTAAACCCCCATAGCAATCAGGACAGAACTAATAAAGATTAGGGCAGAAATGAATGAAGTATAACATGGACAAACAGAGAAACAATGAAAACAAATTCTTTGAAAAGGTAAAACTTTAGACAGATCAAGAGAGAAGACAAACTACAGTATCAGGAATCAAAGACAAACACCACTACACATCCTAGTCATTAAAAAAATAACAAAGAAATATGAATAACTTTATGCCAATAAATTTGACAACCTAGATAAACAAATTGTTTTAAGGACACAAATTACCAAAACAGATCAAGACATAATAGAACACTTATTAGCTCTAAATCATTTAAACAAATTGAATTTGTAATTAAAAACTTCTCATAAAGATAGCTTCAGGCTCAGATGGCTTCACTGATGAATTCTCTTAAAATTTAAGTAAAAAGTAATACCAGTCTACACAAATTCTTTCATGAGGTAGAGGAAAGAGGAACATTTTATGTGGCTGATCAAAAAAAAAAAAAACCCAAAGACATTACAAGAAAAGTATAAACCAAAATCCTTTATGAACATGAATGCAAACATTCTTAGTAAAATGTTACCAAACTAAATATAGCAATATGTGAAAAGAGTAATATAAAATGACCAAATGGGATTTATCACAGAAAAAATAGATTAGCCTAACAATTGAAAATCAATCCACTATCTTGATAGAAAAAAAGATAATTATATGATCACATTGATAGAAGCAAAAAAAGCATTCGAGAAAACTCAACAACCATCCAGCAAGTTATAAAAAGAAATTTCCTCAATTAGATAAAGGGTACTTACACAAAAACCATAGCTACAATTAGACTTAATGATGAAAGAAATAATGCATGCCATATGAGATTGGGAAAACCCCAAAAATGCCCACTCTCAGCACATCTCTTTGCATCTCCTCTGTATCGTATTGGAGATCATAGCCAGTGCAATACGGAAAATGAATGAATAAGTGAATGAATGAATGAATGGCATAGAGTTCAGAAATTAGAAAATAAAACTGCCATTATGTATAGACAGCATGATCATATATGTAGAAAATCGTAAGGAATTCAGAATATCAAAATTCTTATTAATTTTAGCAAGCTCGCAGGGTATAAGGACAATATATACAAATAAGGTATGTTTCTATATTAGCAAATAGAAATTGAAACAAAAATAATATTTATAGTAACATCCCAGACATGAAATCACTTAGAGATAAATTTAACAAAATATGTACACTATTATACAGTGAAAATTTAAAAGTACTACTGAGAAAAATTGAAAAAGACCTGAATATATGGAGAGAGAGATTGTGTCCATGGATCAAAAGACTCAATATGGTTAAGATGTCAATTTTCCCCAAATTGATTTACAGATTCAATGAAATCCCAGTATATTCTTTTGTAGAAGTTGACAAGCTTAATCTGAAATCTATATGGAAATTCAATGCAACTAGAATAGCAAAAACAATTTTGAAGACAAATAATAAAGTTGAAGAACTTACACTGCCTAATTTCAGAATTTCTTACAAAGCTATGTAATAAAGACATTGAGGCACTGGTATTAGGATTAGAGAGATAACTGGAAAAGGGTAATGAGTCCAGAAATGGACTCACATATAGGTGATCAATCGTCTCTTGACAAAGGTACTGTATTAGCTTTCTAATGTTGTGCAACAAATTACCACAAAGTTAGAAGCTTAAAACAACATACATTTATTATCCCACAGTTTTTGTTAACTGCGTTCTCTGCTCAGAATCCTAAAAGGCTGCAATTAAAGTGTTGGCCATGGTCAAATATGGGGCTTGAAGTCCTCTTTCAAACTCACATAGTTGTTGGCAGAATTCATATCCCTGCAGTTGTGGAATCCATGGAGGCTTGCTTCTTTAAGTCCATCAGGAGAGCTCTTTACAGAGAGGGCCCTACTCTCTCTTTTAAAGGCTTCTGCTTGATGAAATCAGGTTACCCAGGCTCTCCTTTTTTATTAACTCAAAACCAACAAATTTGGGACCTTAATTCCATCTGCAAAATTCCTCTACCTTTGTCACCTTCTGTTGGCTAGATGCAAGTTACAAGTTCCGCCCCCATTCAAAAGGAAGGAACTGTACAAGGACATGACACATTAGTGGTCACCTTAGTGTGTGTCTGTCACAGGTAGGAAGGTAACTCAATGGGGGAAAAGATAGCATATTCAACAAATGATCCTGGACAACTGCACAGCCATAAGGAAAAAATAAAACTTCAATCCTTACATCACTCCATACACAAAAATCAACTCAAAAGGAGAATATAAAAAAAAAGAATGTCCATGTGTATAATTGAGTCACTTTGCGGTACAGCAGAGATTGGTACAATACTGTAAATCAACTATACTTCAATAAAAAATAAATTTAAAAAATAACTCAGAAGGAATTATAGACCTAAATATAAAAACAAAAAACTAAAATTCTGAAGAAAACATGAGATAATCTATGCAACTATATAGTAAGCAAAATATGGTTTCCAGATTTAGCAAATAAAAAAAAGGACTCCCAGTTAAATTTGAAATTTAGATAAACAATAAATAACTTTTTAGCATACATATGTTACATTACATAGGACATACCAATATTTTTAAAAATCCACACATGGGTTATCAGTGGGCTCGGGTAGTTAAATTGGACACAGAGTATTCCAGGTGATTCTGAAATCATGACTGAGTCATGAGCTGCAGACTAGTTCTGTACTAAAACTGTGGTATAATGTGTGATATTTCAAGAATAGTTTGTCATTTTTACCCCAAAATTGTATTAAAATCTGAGAAAATTTTTTAATTACATGAGTTTTACCTATAATAACTGAGTTACTGTAGTAATACTGTTTTAACCCTTTTTTAAAATAAATTTATTTCATTTATTTATTTTTGGGTGTGTTGGGTCTTCATTGCTGCGTGGGGCTTTCTCTAGTTGTGGAGAGCGGGGGCTACTCCTCCTTCCGGTGGCTTCTCTTGTTGCAGAGCACAGGCCCTAGAGCACATGGGCTTCAGGATTTGTGGCACGTGGGCTCAGTAGTTGTGGCTTGCGGGCTCTAGAGTGCAGGCACAATAGTTGTGGCTCATAGGCTTAGTTGCTCTGCGGCATGTGGGATCTTCCTGGACCAGGGATCGAACCCGTGTCCCCTGCACTGGCAGGTGGATTCTTAACCACTGCGCCACCAGGGAAGTCACAATACTGTTTTAATTCTTAATCAATCCTGTTTTTAAATTGTGATTTTATATTATTAGCTAAATTAGGGAAGTAATATTTTACTTATTTATTTACAATTTTATTTTATATGTAGTGAAACAAGCTTCACTGGACTTTTTGGTCAAGAAAAGACATCCTTTTAAAAAAAATTGAACTATAGTTGATTTAAAATATTGTGTTAGTTTCAAGTATATAGCAAAGTATGGTCACATATGTATTCTTTTTCAGATTCTTTTCCATTATAGGTTATTACAAGATGATGAATGTAGTTCTCTGTGCGATACAAAAAATCCTTGTTGTTTATTTTATATACAGTGGAATGTATCTGTTAAACCTATAGTTCTAATTTATCCCTCCCCCTGACAAGACATCCCTTTTCTAAATACAGAAGTAGTTTATTACTATAAACCAAATGATGATGATGGAAGTGATTCTAAAGAAATAAAGGCCAAGGGGTCATACTAGCTTTACTTCATACTAGTTTTACTTAGAAGTGTGATCCCTCATATACTGAGTTCAGTTTTGTGGCCACAAATGACAGTAAAGTGCTAAAACCACAGTGTGTTACCCACTGATATATTCTGGCTAAAGAAGTAATGAAATTATCAAAACTTAAGAAGCATTTACATACATACATAAAGAAATAAGGGATTTTGAAATAAAGAGTACTGATCCAACAGAAGCAGTGTACAATATTCACATATAATCATTAGTATTTTGTAGGCTTATAAGGTAGCAATTTGGTTTGCTAAGAACATAAAGACTATGTACAATTGTTGAAACATTAGTGAAAGACTGTTATCAAAGGTGTATGTGTGATGTTGGGTAAATCTGTAGAAAAGAGAGTAACTCTTTTTTCATGACACCATAGCTTGATGTGGCTATGCAGGAACTAGCTAGTAATATTGAAAACAACTCCATAGAATAAAACTAGCAAAGTGTTTGTCACTGGAAGCTGAAGAATGCAAATATTCCACTAACATGGCAGTTTTTCTAGTACACATGCATTTTAAACATCATAATGATATGAAGAAAGAATAGCATTTTGGGGCTTCATTGCCAACAAACATAACCAGTTTTGAACAGTATAAAACTATGAAGGCTTACATTATCCATAGATGTCGTTTAACAGCACAGCAGCAATAGGAAAATATTCTGAACCATGAATCAAATTATAAATAAACATATTAATTCCTTCATCTAGAATGTTCTACTATTTTAAAAATCAGGTGAATTAAATAGTGTGCTTAGCAACATGTTAAAAATGTGGATTTTATAAAGGCAAATGCATAAAATTTGAGTTTATTCTATTTATTTCTAATACAGAAGCCAACTGCTAACAAATTACATGCTGATGCATGATGGTTATAGAAGGGAAAAGTTTTGTTGGGAATTTGGAACAAATCTTAAGTGTTTCTGCAATGTAAGAAACTAATTTGATCACAATTTTTATAAGATAGGAAACAGAGAGACAACCTGCCTTATTTGACTGATACTGTTATTTTTTTTACTGATTTTTAATACTTCTTTGCAAGGTTGAAATCCAACATGGTCTTCAATGGCAGATCAGATTGAAGAGCAAAAATGAATGGCAGTATTTTGGAAGAGCAGCGTCACTATGTATTGTTATGTCATATTCCATAATTTCAATAAAATTTATTTGTGATGATTTTTTTTTTGTCCCACTGTGTGTCATGTGGGATCTTAGTTCCCTGACCAGGGATCGAACCTAGGCCCCAGCAGTGAAAGCACAGAGTCCTAACCCCTGGACCACCAGGGAATTCCCTATTTATGATGATCTTGATACTGAACATCTGTGAAAAATTATCATTGAACTCCTCTCAAATTAGATGTTTCAAATTTTATTTTCCATCAAAAGAAGATACATGCATAGAAAATCCATTTCTTTCATTGAAAGAATTTTAAATTTAACTATAATTTTAAAGAATTGTTGAAATTGGTTAGTGATAAAGGGCTAGAGACAAATTTTGAAAAAATACCACCACTTCCTTCATTTTGGACAAAAAGTTAAAAGTTTAGAATGAATAATCAAAGCCTATTGAAACTGTTTTAAAATCTTTTCTTCCATTCCTAGCAATATACTATTGTGATATTTCTCTAATGTGAGTGTTAATGAAACAAAACAGAAAGAGTTTAAATCTATATGTTATCACCTGTGAGTATCATATCACCTCTCCAAACAAGACTGCACAGGTTATAAATGAAGGAGCAAGCTTGTGTATCACATTAAAAACTTTCAATGTTAACATACATAGTACTACTGATATAGCTGGTGCTCATTCAAAGTGTGTACAGGCACTTATTCTGGGGGAATTGTGATTTCACACATACTTTTTTTTTTTTTTAGTTATGATTGCAAACAAGAAAAAGTGATGTAATAGTCATTCTCTGTCTTAATCACCTGTATGCATACTTTCAATGAAGCTTTTTATCATTTTTTCCTATGTTGTGTCTGTTCAGATTATGTTTACTAAAATATAATGTCTATTGAAACTTTTAATAAAAATTTTGTCACATTTCATTTTATAGTATTTAATTTTTAATAAATTTTTAAAAAGTTTTAGTCCATGGAGATGGACAAAAAAAATCAAACCTGCTTCTTCACCACAGATAGTTTATTTAGGAAGCCCTGACCCACATCATCTAGAATACAGTCAGTCTATTAGAACACTACTTTGAAAAGATGGATTTGTTCCAACATGATTTATATATTAGGGAATAATCTGAAAATAATGCGAACTTCATGATTGCTCCTGAACAGTTCTTTTTGTGAAACACTCTATGCGAACACAGAAAACTGCACCCAGTCGAACTGGGCCATGTAGGAATTTACACAATGCACACACCCACACACCTGAAACAACCATCAGTTATCTCAGTTCCCCAGGAATGTAACACTACAAGGTTGTGCTTTGCTATCCTTTTACATTGTGAACTTTTCAATATAAGAAAACAATCTCCTAAATGTCTAAGCATCCTGGTTCAGAAACATCAAGCAGTACACGCAAAAGCCAAGTTTCAAGTATTGAGGAGAAGCTTGATATAATAAAGTATTTGGAAAGAAACATGGGAATGTGTCATTCCCTGAGCAACGAGCATAAAGGAATCCACATTGAGGAACATCAGAGACAATCTGCAAAAAGGTCTATGGCTGATATAACTTCAAGTGCTGCAAAGTCACTAAGAACATGGTCTAAAGAAAAAAAAAATGGAAAGACTGGTGAACATTTAGATTGAAGGCCAAACAGCAAAATAACCAAGAACAACCTTTTTCACAAAGAGAAAGCAGTATCAATATACAATGACCTTCAATGTGAATCACCAAAACTTGTAGAAGTGGCTCCTTTTCATGCTAGTTATGGCTGGCTTAATGCTTTCAACTACCATTTTATCTGTCTCACAAAGCTCATAAATCCAGGGACTATTGCTATTTATTTTAAAGAAATTGAAAAGGGATACTTTGCAACTGAATAATGATATGTCTGAGAATTCCTCCTTTCCTCAAAAAAGTAAATGCTAAACAGAGTTTTAAATAAAGTTAGAAAGCAAAATGCGTGAAATGCTATAGTGCATGAATTATGAAGTTAAAGGTCAAAACTACTACCCATTTTGTTTGAGATGTCTTGAAATACGGTACTTGCTTCCTATTTTGAGGGATTCACCTTATGCAATCAAGCATATGGAACCAACACAGGTGCCATTTTGCCTGCCATTGGTGGCTTAATTTTAAAGTTTTTTACATTACTACTAGCTTAGAAAATAGCAACATGAAGAGGCATGGCAGACAGTGAAAGCATTCTCCAACTCACAAACATCCATTGGCAAAGGGTGGAAGCCATACTGACTCAAGGTATTTGAGCACGACCTATCAACAATCGTTAACTGTTTGCTAATTAAGTTATTTTGACTCAGCACTGTCCCCTATGAAGCTAGATTTAAAAAGAAAACAAGAAAAGGTTGAGCAGAGACATCAGTGGACACACATTGAGGGGAGATATATTCTACAGAATTAACACAGGCAAGTCACAAAACAAACAAAGAAAAGGACAGCAACAAAAATAACCTTCAATAAGAAGCCAGAGTTGCTACAATATATTACATAAAATGTCCAGTTTTCAATGAAAAAATTACAAGAATTTCAAAGGAATAGGAAAGGGTTACCCATGTTAAGAAAAAAAAGTCAACTGTCTCTGAAGGGGCCCAAATATTGGACTTACAAAGGTTTCAAAGAGCTATTATAAATATGTTGAAAGACCTAAAGAAAAACACATTTAAAGAATTAAGGAAAGCACAATATTGACAACAAATGGAGAATCTCACCAAAGAGATAGAGGGAAAAAATATATATGAAAGAACCAAATGGAAATACTGGAATTGAAAAGTATAATGAGTAAAATGAAAAATTTAGTAGAGGGGCTCCTCAACAGATGTGAGATAGCAGAAGAAAGAACAGTAAATTTAAAAGTAGGTCAATAGAGATTATCTAATCTGAAGAGCAGAAAAAGAAAAAAAAGGGATGAAGAATAATTAGTCTCAGAAACCTGTGGGTAACCAGGAATACCTACATACATGAAATGGGAGTCCCAGAAAGAGAGGAAAGAGAAATGGGGGAGAAAAATATTTGAAAAAAAAATGACAGTGAAAATATTTTTATTTTGATGAAAAATATTAATCCACAGATCCAGGAAGCTCAACAAATTCCAGAAGGATAAACATAAAAGATCCACATTTAGACAAGTTATGGTCAAGCTGTTAAAAGCCAAGCAAAACGAAAATCTTCAAAGGAGTAAGGGAAATGACTTATTACATATAGGGAACAAGAACACATTACACACACACACACACACACACACGCAAAGCAATCAAGGAAGACACAAATAAATGGAAAGATACTGCCAAAAAAATACATTTAACAACTAACAGCTCATCAAAAACAGTTGAACAAAAAGGCAGTGGGATGGTACAAAGTCCTAAAAGAAGTAAACTGTCAAGCAAGAATTTTATATCCATCTAAACTATCTTTCAAAATGAAGGCAGAACAAAGGTATTTCCATGTTTAAAAACAAAGCAAAGCAAAACAAAAAGACTTAGAGAATAGTTGCTGGTAGACCTGCCCTATAAGAAATGTTAAATGAAATCCTTTAGGCTAAACAGAAATTTACACCAGTTACTTCAATGTACAGACATAAAGGACACCAGAAAGGATAATCTTGTAGGTAAACGTAAAAGAATTTGTATATGTGTGAATTCTTAACTGCTTTATAAGACAAGTACATAAAAATCACAGTTATAAAACAGTATTATTGGGCTTTTAACATGAAAAAATTATATGTATGACAACAATAGCATAGTAGAGTAGGGAGGAAATGTTATATTGGAGCCAAGCTTATATTTTACTGGAATACTGTTAGAATTCATCTTAAGGAGATTATGGTAAATTAAAATGCATATTGTAATCACAAGAGCAATGATTTTTATGTTATTTATTTATTTTTTTGTGGTACGCGGGCCTTCACTGTTGTGGCCTCCTCCATCGTGGAGCACAGGCTCCGGACGCGCAGACTCAGCGGCCATGGCTCACGGGCCCAGCCGCTCCGCAGCATGTGGGATCTTCCCAGACCGGGGCATGAACCTGTGTCCCCTGCGTAGGCGGGTGGACTCTCAACCACTGAGCCACCAGGGAAGCCCACAAGAGCAATGATTTAAAAAATAGCCAAGGAATTAAAATGTTACATTACAAAACATTTATTTAACACAAAAGAAGGCAGTGAAGAAGCAGCAGAGGAACAAAACCACATGAGATATAAAGAAAAAAAAGGAGCAAAATGCAGGATATAAATCCAACCATATCACAATTACATTAAATGCAAATGGTTTAAACTTTCCAAGCAAAAGGCAGGGATTGTCAAACTAGATAAAACAACAAGATCCAAATGTATGCTATCTATAATAGGCACACTTTAGATTCACACATAAACAGCTTGAAAGTAAAAGGATGGAAAAAGATATACCATGCCCATAGTAACATAAGAGAACTAAAGTAGCTATGCTAATATCTTTAAGCAAAATATATTACTAGCAATGAAGAACATTTCCTATTGATAAAATGATCAATTTATAAGAAAAAAAGTGATTATAAATGTATATGAACCTAACAGCTGAATTCTCAAGGCACATAAATCAAAACTTGAAAAAAACTGAGGGGAGAAATAAACAATTTAATAATAAGAAATGGGAGACTTCAATACTCCATTTTCAACACAAGGTGGAATAACTAAACAGAAAATCAGCAAAAACATAAAAGAACGATAAGTCAACCAACCTGACCTGACATCTATAGAACATTCTATCTAACAACAGTAGAAATCATATGAAACATTCTTCGGGAAAAAAATTTTTTTTTGCTAGAGCATAAAACAAATCTTAACAAATTTCAAAGGGTTGAAATTATGTGAAATATATTTCCTGTACATAATGAATTTAAATCAGAAACCAACAACAGAAAATAATTTGGGAATTCAAATGTTTAAAAATTAATGTATGTCTAAATAAATCATGGATCCAAGAAGAAGTCAAAGGTGTTACTACTATGATTATGTTATGTTATATGGCAAAATAAAGATCATCTGCATGGGTCTAGTCTAATCATAGGAGTGCTTTAAAAGGAAAGTTTTCTTCAGCTGGTAGAAGAAGGGGAAGTCAAAGAGGTTTGAAAAAACAAGAACAAATCAACATGCTGTTGTTGGCTTGAAGATGAACAAGGCCAGGTGATTAAAAATGTGGGCAGCCTGTCAAAGTTGAGAGTGGCCCCCAGATGACAGTAAGCAAGGAAAAGGGGACCTTAGTCCTACATTGCAAGGACCTGAATTATACCAAAACCTGAATGAGTTAGGAAGTGGATTCTTCTTCAGAGTGTCCACAGGAGAGCCCAGGCCAGGGGACCCCTTCATTTCAGCCTTGTGGGACACTCAGCAGAGAACCCCATCAAGATCAACCAGGCTTGTGACCTATAGAACTGTGAAATAATCAATGAATGTTGTTTTAAAATGCTAAATTTATTATAATTTGTGAACATAAATAGAAAACTAATAGAACTCATAACTAATAAGGAAACTGAACTAGTAATAAAACAATCTTTCCACAAAGGAAAGTTCAGGCCCAGATAGCTTTACTGATTAATTCTCTCAAATATATAAAGAAATAATAACACCCATTCACAAACTTTCAGGAAATAGAGGAGGAAACACTTCTCAACACATTCTATGAGACTAGTATTACGATAATATCAAGCCAAAGATACCTTAAGAAAAACAAGGATCAATCTCTCTAAGAATGTAGACCTAAATATCATCAACAAAATATTAGTAAACCAAATCTTACATAAGATAAAAGAACTTATACACAATGATCAAGTGAGATTTATTCCAGGAATGTAAGGTTGGCTTAACATCAAAAAAATCAATTCAAGTAATACAGTGTGTTCATAGAATGAAAAACAAAAACCAAAACCACACAATTATCTCAACAGAAGCAGAAAAAAGGTTTGACAAAATTCAACAACGATTCACAATAAAGATTCTCAGCAAACTAGGAAGGGAACTTTCTTAACTTGATAAACAGTATCTATAAAAAAATCTATAGCTATAGGTTTTATTTAAGAGTACTTAATGGAAAAAATCAAAAACAAAATAAGCATGTCCACTGTCATCTCTTCAAGTCAACACTATACTAAAAGTTTTAGTCAGTGCAATAAGGCAAAAAAAAAAAAAGACATTATGGAAAGAAAGGAAAACTTATTTGTAGACGTCATGATCCTTTATGTGGAAAATACTGAGGAATCTACAAACAAAAGAGAAAAACTACTAGAATAGTTAGTTCAGTAAGGTCACAAAATACAAGATCCATATACAAACATCAATTTTACCCTTGAACAACACAGGGTTTGAACTGTGTGGTTCCACTTACACAAGGATTTTTTTCCATGAGAAAAATAACTCAATTTAAAAATGGGTAAATAAATGGGCAAAAGATATAGGCCTTTAACCAATGAAGACATACAAATGGATAATAACCATATGAAAAGATGCTCATCATTATTAAACATTAGGAAAGCTAAAGTGAATAGCCTGGGACTTCCCTGGTGGTGCAGTGATTAAGAATCCGCCTGCCAATGCAGGGGGACATGGGTTCGAGCCCTGGTCTGGGAAGATCCCACATGCCGCAGAGCCACTAAGCCCGTGCACCACAACTACTGAGCCTGTGCTCTTGAGCCCGTGAGCTACAACTACTGAGCCTGTGTGCCACAACTACTGAAGCCTGTGTGCCTACAGCCCGTGCTCTGCAACAAGAGAAGCCACTGCATTGAGAAGCCCACGCACCAAAACGAAGAGTAGCCCCTGCTCGCTGTAACTAGAGAAAGCCCGCACGCAGCAATGAAGACCCAACACAGCCGAAAACAATTAATTAATTTAAAAAATAAATAAAGTGAATACCCTGTTAAAACCAAAGAGAGAAAGTACTTCACATCTACTATAATGGTGATAATCAAAAATATAGAAAATGAGGAGTTGGAGAAACTGGAATTCACATATACTGTTGGTGAGAATGTAAAATGATATGGCCATTTGGGAAACAGTTTAGTAATTTCTTCAAAAATTAAGCATAAAATTACCATACTACCCAGCAATTTCTCTCCTAGGTACCTATCCAAGAGAGATGAAAACATATGTCCACATAAACACTTGTAACACAAATGTGCATGACGACACTATTCATAATAGCCCCAAACTGGAAACATTCCAAATCTCTATTAACTGGTGAACTGTGAAACCAAATGTGGTGTATCTATAAAATGGAACAGTATTCAGCAATAAAAAGAAGCAAACTACTGATACATGCTCCAACATGGATGAACCTCAAAAAATGATGCTAAGGGGGCTTCCCTGGTGGCGCAGTGGTTGAGAATCTGCCTGCCAATGCCGGGGACACGGGTTCGAGCCCTGGTCTGGGAAGATCCCACATGCTGCGGAGCAACTAGGCCCGTGAGCCACAATTACTGAGCCTGCGCGTCTGGAGCCTGTGCTCTGCAACAAGAGAGGCCGTGATAGTGAGAGGCCCCGTGCACTGCAATGAAGAGTGGCCCCCACTTGCCACAACTAGAGAAAGCCCTCGCATAGAAATGAAGACCCAACACAGCCATAAATAAATAAATAAATAAATAAAATTAAAAAAAAATAATGCTAAGGGAAAGAAACCAAATGCAAATGGCTCTCTATTGTATGACCCTATTTATATGAAATGTCCCGAAAAGGCAAATGCATAGAGACAGAAAGCAGACTAGTGGTTGCCTAGGGCTGAGGGTAGTAACAGGAATGACTGCAACAGGGCATGAGGGATCCTTCAGCAGGCATGGTCCTTAATGGACCAATGATGGTTGAATGTCATAAAACTGGATTGTGTGATGGTTGTATATTCTATAAATTTATCAGCATCATTCACCTTTAAAATGGGTGAATTTTATAATAAAAAGACAACATTCATTCATTCACTAACATTTACCAAATGCATACCTTGTACTAAATACTGATCAAGGTACTATGGAACCATCAAACATAATGAGCCTGCTGTAATGAAAATCCACATTTTAGTGGAAAGAGACAAATTAGTAAACAAACTAATTACAAGGTCACTTGTCATTTTTTAAGTAGTATAAAGACAATAAAAATCAGGCTTTTTGATGAAGAATAACTGGGGTGAATGATAGAGGCTCAATGAACCCTTTCCACTTCTTTTACTTGCCTCAAGATTTCTTTACAAGGTCCCTTCTGCTATGATAGACAACATGTCATTAATACAGGAGATCCACACTTCATCTTGTTTCAGATGGGCCTTTAGAAACTACTGGCTGAAAAGTAATTTGATTTGGGAGAGATTTATTACACAATGTCCTAAATACTTAATGGCAATATATAATTAGAGAACAATACAATTTGTAGAAAATAGGTGGAAAGACATAAAGTTAACTATAATGACAACAAAAAATACAAGTGGGGCAGATGGTGCTTACATCACTGCTGAGAGGGCGTGATGATGAATGCTCAAATCAAAAATTAATCACTGCACAATTTATAATATATAGTTTCTTTAGGGCCTGAAAATCATTATGATATACTGTATACTGATAACTTTTGGACATATTTTGGCTGAGGTCATGATTAGGATGATTATTTAAGCTTGAAACAGTCTAAAGAGCACAAAAACTTAAATTAGTTCTTTAGACTAAGTCTAGAAAGTAGGAGAAGCCCTGCTCACAGAAAACTGTCCTAAAATGCTGCTGTGGAGAAGAGGGAAGGGCTATGGGAAGCAACAACACAAACCTGAATTCTCACAGCACTTTTCATGTGGGATGGAAGGGAGTGAACCCAGGCATTTAAACCAGGCCGTTCCTCTTGGCAATGATTCCAAATATCGGGTTGGCCAAAAAGTTCGTTCGGGTTTCCCATAACATCTTACAGGAAAACCTGAAAGAACTTTTTGACCAACCCAATACAGAAAGCAGGTACCTGTGAGCACAGACCGGCCTACTCACAACAGTGTTCATGTTTCTACACGTCTCAACAAGAACTAAACAAGTCAAATTGTATGGAATATCTGTGCATGCCATCATCTGTTCAACACAGTCGATATGTCTAAATGACCTGTATGTAAAGGGCTTCCACCATTAAGTCTCACCCAGGAAGACTGGCACAACTTGGGTAGGCACAGACAGCATCCCCAGTCTATAAGGTTTATTAGCCAAGTCCTAAACACCTACTAATTTAAATGACACCACAGTCAATGTGATTTTGATTAATCTCTTAGCGAGAAGGACAGGACAATCGGCTTCTTCCCAAGAAGTATTCAAACCTGGAAGTCTTGCTCATTAGTATAATATTAGTCATAGTTACAGTTCCTCTCCCAGTTAATATTTTTTCAGGTTGGTGCAATGGGTGTCCAGCATAAAGTGGCTGCAAATCCATAAGATATTTAATATATTTCTTGGAAATACAAATAAACAACTGTACATGTTTGTTAACTTGGCTATGAAAGACTGCTAAATCAGCCTACTTTAGTCCGCAAGAAAGGCATTTTCCTTAGTTGTCACAATGTTGCCTTTCAACGCTCTCTGGAAATCACTCTGACCAAGTGTGGTTTCTTCTACAGGGCAGCCAAAGTTGCTAGGCAGCACCAAACACACCTGCAATCAAGTGCTTACAAAACAGAGTGAGAATTTTTTTGGCACTATTAAGAAAACGGAAACAGCCATTACCATAAGACCTTCCTAATATTCGTAAACCCAAACCTGACACAGAATCTCTCTTCTCCTCGGAAGGCATACTTTGAGGGAAAGGCAGAGGGGAGAAAGCTGAGGCATCATGGAGAAGTAGAGAGGAACAGACGGGAGCAGAGAAGAGTGGAGGAGAGAGGAAAGGAAGAGCAACATTGAAAAAATAACACTTTAGTGCAGTTCATACAGGTTTCTAAAAACTATTTTAAGCTCAAAGGACTCATTTTTGTGCTAAAAATTGCATATTTGATTACTTCACTCCAAACCAAAATTAGTTTAAATCCTTCTATCTACACAGAAAAATCAGAGAAAAAGGACATAAAGAATGGATAAAAGTGATGACAAAGAGACTTGTCAGTTTCCATCTAATAGACTTTTCCTGTTTTCTAGTACTTGTGTGATTAAGCACGCTGATCATTTCTTCAGACAGAAAATATTTCTAACATATCTGTACCAAGAAGATAATTCAGGAAGATGTATTTATAAAACGCTGCATGTGATAGGACTCACCAGCAGTTTGATTAACAGAAGACATTTATTTCTATTACACTAGCACAAATATTCTCCAACTTTAGTGTTCATAAGAATCACCTGGAGGGCTTGTTAAAAATGCAGATTTCTGGGTCCCACTGCCAGAGTTTCTAATTCAGTAGGTATGAGTTGGGTCCTGAGGATCTGCATTTTTAGAAAATTTCCCAAGTGATGCTGATGCTGCTGGTCTAGGAGACACATTTTGAGAACCACTGTGCTACCAAATGCATCCTGACTTGATGAATGTGTTCCATCTGGCTGTGGGAAGTCAGTGTTCAGATATTTTTCATTCCCTTACCTCATAAATGGGCCAAACACAATTTCCTTTCCTGCTCTGGTCTCCTCCTCTATGACTGGTTTATACCTAAACATTTATTGTTTATCCTCTTTTTGTGACTATTGGAACAAATAATTCTTTCCCATTAAATTAGGTACCTCTGTCCATAAAGTATCTTTGTCTCCAAAGTCTCTGTGTGGTCTATATGTAACTAATAGAAGAAAAATATATTTGGAGTTCTTTTCACTCCTTTCGCTCTCCCCTTTATTCTTATTTTATATCCATTACTTTTCAGCATCTTTTAGTCCTGCACAGTAGCAGATGAACCTCATTCAGCTCTTTTGTTCAACAATGTTGATTAAATTTTCTACTTCCTACCTTATCTGAATTTGCTTTTATTTTAAGACCAAATCTACTTATGACAAGAGCAAACATAAACCTTTGGGATGCAGAGGATTATTAACGTATCCGTAACTACATTTCATTTCTCTGTCCTTTCAGGGTATTAACAAATTTTCACAAAGTACTGCATCTACAGAAGGCACATGATCCCACGTATCTGATAGAGCTCCTTTTAGTGGGTGAAGTCACAGTTTATTTTATTTTTTTTAAGAGAATTATTTATTTATTTATTTATTTATTTTAGTTTTGGCTGTGTTGAGTCTTTGCTGCTGCGCGCAGGCTTTCTCTAGTTGTGGAGAGTGGGGGCTATGCTTGGTTGCAGCGTGCGGACTTCTCATTGCGTTGGCTTCTCTTGTTGCAGAGCATGGGCTCTAGGCACACGGGCTTCAGTAGCTGTGGCGCATGGGCTCAGTAGCTGTGGCTCGCGGGCTCTAGAGCACAGGCTCAGTAGTTGCGGTGCACGGGCTTAGTTGCTCTGCAGCATGTGGGATCTTTCCAGACCAGGACATGGGTTTGAGTGTCCTGCATTGCCAGGCGGATTCTTAACCACTGCACCACACGGGAAGCCCCCAAAGTTTATTTTTATTAGGAGTTAAATCTGATTCATATAAGGAAATGTTAATAAAGCTCAAAGACATGCCCAAAGTAACTGAATCTAGAGCCAAAACGATGAAGTTTGGTTTCCAGCGTGAAAGCCAGATATTTATATTTCTGCAGTTCTTATTTAAATCTGTATTTCTCTTTTATTACTTTGGACCCTCAAAATAAGTATTCTTCACGAGATTTCTATTACACATCAATTTGGGCTTTAATTACAAGTTACAATAAATCTGACAACAATGTATCTTCTCTTCCCTTAAATTTTCTCATTTAAGTATTTTTTTGGTCCATAAGGTTATATTTTTACCTTCTTTAAAAGAGCAAAAAGCATTCAATACTATATCTCCTATAAGTTTTTGTTACTGTGCATTTGTTTTGGGGTATTACAAAGGGGGATACACTTACCTGCCCACTACAAACTAGAAAAAAATATATAAAACAACTGTTTTCAGACATTGGACAACAGCTAGTAAAGGTATATGATCCCTGGAAGAAGGCAAACAAATGAGCTAAGCCATACAATGGCCCTGCATTTCTGTTTGGACAAACATTCCAGACTATGCTAGAGGGAGGGTAGTCCTAAGCAGAACACAAAAGTCCTGGTGAATTATGGAGACAGAGTTCGGAGTTCAGGGAGGCTGAGGTGACCAGAAGTTACAGAACAGAGTCCCAGAGAAGAGAGAGCTATTCAGAAAAAATCGGCACATAGGCCCGTTTGAGTTTTTGCTGAATGCCAAGACTGCACATGTGTAGAGTTAAACTGCGATAGCCTGGGAGAAGAACAACCAGGGAGTTGGAAGTAAAACAATTCCCAGAAGTCACACAGAACAGGGAGGTGTACAAGTTTTGACCAGTCAGAATGAGAGAGTCATAGCTGATCCCAGGATACTCAGTCCTATTGAGAACCCAGAAAGAGCTAACTAAATGGTTGTTAGAGAAAAATCTAGCCTACAGACTAGTCCTAATAAAGCCTAAACATAAGCCTCTAAGAAGTCAAGATCTACCAATAACTTAAATGCGCGCTAGGACACTCTACAAAGGAAGACAACAAAATCTAGATACTCATTAATGTAACATACACATTAACGAACAGCCAATAAAAAATTACAAGACATATGATGAAATTTGACTAGTCAATCAAGAGGAAAAAAACCAGAAATGACAAATGATGAAATTAGCATATGAGGATTTAAAAAAATCTATTATAAATAAGCCCAACATAATTAAAGATTTAAAGAAAAACATGAACATAATAATAAGATATAAAAAATAACCAAATGATAGTCAATAGATGAAAAATGACAAATCTCAAATGTTAACTCCATGCAGTAAAAGTTTCAGGAGATTAGATGTTGCTTAAGGAACTTGAAGACACAGAAATAGACACTATCCAAAATGAAACACATAGAGAAAAAAATAGAAAACAAAAATACACTGCTAAGCCAGAACTGTATAAAAATTTCCTTTAAAATTGAAAGTGAAATAGATATTTTCACACAAACAAAAGATAGAAGAATTTATTACCAGATAATCTGTATGGCCATAAACAAACATATATCTTCAGGTATAAATAAAATAATACTAAATGGAAACTTGGAAACAAATGAATAAAGACTTCCAGAAAATGGAAATATAAGCAATATTTTTTCATATTTAAAATTTAGCTAAAACAAAGAAAATGAGCCCAAGCTTTTCCCATGGGAGCCGCCAGGTTGAGAGGAGCGTAGTCTTCTCCTCTCGCTGCCATGGCACGTTCTCATCCACTCATATCAGTGTTCTCTTAAAAGGAGGAGTCATCTGGCATAAATGTCACTTTACCTGCTGTGTTCAAGGCTCCTGCTCAACCAGATATTGTGAACTCTGTTCACACCAACTTGCACAAACACAGCAGACAGCCCTATGCTGTCAATGAATTAGCAGGTCATCAAACCAGTGCTGAGTCTTTGGGTGCTGGCTAGGCTCTGGCTCAAGTTTCCAGGGTTCGAGGCAGTTGGACTGACTGTTCTGGCCAGGGTGCCTTTGGAAATATGTATCATGGGGGCCACATGTTTGCGCCAACCAGAACCTGGCAACATTCGCACCGCAGAGTGAACACAACACAGAAGTGATATGCCATCTGCTCTTCCCTGGATGCCTCGGCCTTATCAGCACTGGTTATGTCTAAAAGTCATTGTATTGAGGAAGTTCCTGAACTTCCTTTGGTGGCTGAATATAAAGCTGAAGGCTACAAGAAGAACAAGGAGGCTGTTTTGCTTCTTAAGTAATTTAAGGCCTGGAATGATTTCAAAAAGGTCTATGGCTCACAGCAAATGAGAGCTGGCAAAGGCAAAATGAGAAACTGTGTCATATCCAGGGTAGGGAACCCTGCATCATCTATAATGAGGACAATGGTATCATTGAGGCCTTCAGAAACATCCCTGGAATTACTCTGCTTAGTGTAAGCAAACTGAACATCTTGCAAGTTACTCCTGATGAGCACATGGGACATTTCTGCATTTGGACTGAAGTACTTTCCACAAGTAAGATGATCTGTATGGCATTCGGCGTGAAGTTGCCTCCTTCAAGAGCAACTATAACCTTCCCATGTGCAAGATGCTCAAAACAGACCTTTGCAGAATCTTGAAAAGCCCAGAGATCCAAAGAGCCCTCAGAACACCACACAGATTCATCTGTGAGTCCAGAAGAAGAATCCACTGAAAAACCTGAGAATCACGCTGAAGCTAAACCCATATGCTAAGACCATGCACTGGATGGACATAACTCTTCTCTAGGAGAAGAATCACAAACTCTGGATGGATAAGGCAGCAGCAGCGTTAGCAGCCATATCAGATGAGGAAGGGGCTCCAGGCAAGAAGCCTGTGGTGGAGAAGAAAGGAAAGAAGGCTGCTGAAGACTTTTATGGGGAAAAAGGCTGCAGTGACCAAAAAACCACCAGCTGAAAAGAAGCCCACAGAAAAGAAACCTACCACAGAAGAAAAGAAGCCTGCTGCATAAACTTAAATTTGTGCATTCCATAAAGGTCAGATCATTTCGGACAGTTAATTCTGAATAAAGACCTGATCAAAGAGGCAAAAAAGTAAAGAAAAGAAAACAAAAACAAACAAACAAAAATAAGCACCAAGTAGAGATAATGCTAAAACTGTTGACATATATACATTACTATGTATGAAATAGATAACTAATGAGAACCTACTGTATAGCACAGGGAACTCTATCTACTCAGTACTCTGTGGTGACCTAAATGGGAAAGAAGGGGGGACATATGTATACATACAGCTGATTCACTTTGGTGTACAGAAGAAACTAATACATTATAAAGCAACAATACTCCAATAAATATTAAAAAAAAGGACAGGAAAAACTAAAGAAAAACTGAAAAATTGGTGAAAAATAGAAAATAAATTACAAGATGGTAGATTTAAAGCCAACCATATTGGATAATTAATCAAGTGTAAAAGATACTAACACTCCAATAAAAAGCCAGGGATGTCAGACAGGATTATAAACCAAATCCAAGTACATGCCAAATCCAACTATGAGAACCCTACTTTAATTATAAAGACAAAGATAGGGAAAACTAGAAGGATGGAAAAGAATATACTCTACAAATTCTAATTATAAGAAAGCTGGAGTGGCTATATTAATATCATACAAGGTATTTCAGAACAAGTAATGTTATCAGGGATAAAGAAGCATGTTACAAAATGAAAGAACTTAATGCACCAAGAAGACATTACAATCCTAAATGCAAAGGCATCTGATAACTGAAATTCAAAATATGTGAAGGAAAGATAGAAATAAAAAGAAAAATAAATCCATAATCATATTTGAAGCTTTCAAAGCTCTCAGTTAATGACAGAAAAAAACAGACCCCAAATCAGTAAGTATACAGAAGACCTGAACAAATACTATAAAAACATTGACCCTATTGCTATATATTGACTACTCCATCCAATAATTGTAGATTAGGTTAGTTTTACATGCAGATGAAATATTCAGCAAGATAGGTCATATCACAGGATATAAAACAAGTCTCAATAATTTCAACATATTGAAATTGTGGAGACTCCATTTTCTGACACAGAGGAATTAAATTAGAAATAAATGTCAGAAAGCTATCTGAGAAATCTGCAGAAATTTGAAATTAAGAAAAATTTATAAATGATAATAAACCATTCAAAGAGGAAACCACAAAGGAAATTAGAAAATATTTTGAAAAAAAAAAGCACAACATAAGAAAGTGTGGGATGCAGGTAAAGGAGTTCTCAGAGGGAAATTTATAACATTAAATGTTTATAACTTTAAATCTTTAAATGTGTAAATTTGTAACTTTAAATGAAAAGAATAAAGTCCCAAACCAATGATCTAAATGTCAATCTTGGAAGTTAGAAAAAGAAATGCAAATTAAAACAGAAATAAATAGAAGGAAAAATTAACATAAGGCCAGAAATAAATGATATAGAAAATAAACAATGGAGAAAATCTAATAAAAGCTGTTTTGTTAAAAAATCAATAAGATTGATTAAGAAAAAAAGATACAAATCATCAAAATAAAAAATGAAAAAGGGGAACACAGATGCAATGCCACAGACATTATCAAGTTGAAAAAGGAATATTATGAATAACTTCATGCTACTTATATGACAACTTATGAAATGTACAAATCCCTTAAAAGACAGAAATTACCAAAACTGACTGAAGACAAAACAGAACATCTTAATACCTCCATGTCAATTAAAGAAATTATAATATCACAAAGATAGAAAATAGAAAAAGGAAGAAACAATTTCCAATTCATTTAGTGAAGCCAGAATTACCTTAATACCAAGCCAGATAAAACTACTAGGAAAAAAAAAAAAAACCCTACAAATAACCTCACAAAACACAGATGATGTTAAAATGTTGGGGGGGCTTCCCTGGTGGCGCAGTGGTTGAGAGTCCGCCTACTGATGCAGGGGACGCGGGTTCGTGCCCTGGTCCGGGAGGATCCCACATGCCGCAGAGCAGCTGGTCCCGTGAGCCATGGCCGCTGGGCCTGCGCGTCTGGGGCCTGTGCTCTGCAACAGAAGAGGCCGCAATAGTGAGAGGCCCGCGTACAGCAAAAAAAAAAAAAAAAAAAAGTAAAAAAAAAAATGTTGGGGAAACAAGAAAAATAAGACAATGCAGAGATAACCAAACGGTCAGTTGCTCCTTGCCAACTGCTGCCACAGTCTCCACACACAATCACTGTCAGCTGTAAACAAATTAAGCCCAGTGGTTCACAGGTGTTCACAGTCATAACACAAAAACGAACCTTCCTTCAGAAATGTAGCATTTAAAAGTTCTGAGGTGGAACTAAGATAAAAACCAGAATCAAGTGTACTGCTTGCTACCTTATGCTTCACTCCAACACAGATTTTAAGTAGACTCCTACTGGTATGAAAAAATATGATAACCATCTGCATTTCAATGTTAGCAGTGGTATTCAAAGAATGTATTAGAACTCACTTGTTTACTGTTAAAGTCGTACAGCAACATGATCAAATTATTTGCCTGATGGACTATGGAAACTTTATCCTAAGCCAGTAGAATATGTATGATGGCTTAGATTTTCCTAATTATTTTTTCATCTTAACATAACTCTCATCTCCCAAAACAACAACTTCTTAACAATTTAATGAGAATAAAACCACAGTAAGATAATCTCTATTTCTTACATTCAGATTAAAAATATAAAATGACAGAAGTAAAGGAGTAAACTTGGATTTCCAACCAGTCTCCAGATTCCTTAAACTGCCATGTGATGACAATACTGTGTACCAAGCAAAAGCATAAAGTATGTTTTAAGAGATTTTCCACTGGAAAATATACACAATTTAACTTTCAAAGGTCTTTAATTTCCCACTGCATTATTAAATAGCAGCCTTTTCTCAAGGCACTTTGTTATCTAAACAGAAGACAGCAACAGAAACAACCCACCAGTCCCTGTGCAGTGAAGTTCTCCTAAGACTTAAGTACCACCCTGAGACTTTAGCCACCTTTGATTTTAAAGCTGTCATTCTAAAATTTTAATAGGGAGTATAGTGCGTGATAGAGGATCTAAATCGGGGCTCACTCCTAGTAAATTCTCATTATTATATGAATTTTGAAAAATTAAAATTATATCCTCTATCTATACTCCATTAATAAATTTAACCAGAAATTCTATACGATCAGAAGAGAAATTGGCAATTCTTATACTCCTGAGTGTCAACAGCAGCTCTGACCTCAATTTCACTGAAACACACACCTGGGTGGGTCTCTGCCAGGTCAAGTGCCAACTAAATTCTTCAATTAAAAAAAAAAGCATTTAAGGAACATTTATGCACTAACTGCTGCAAGGTAACTTTCAGGAAACTTTTTTTTTTTTTTTTTTTCGGTACGCGGGCCTCTCACTGTTGTGGCCTCTCCCATGGTGGAGCACAGGCTCCGGACGCGCAGGCTCAGCAGCCATGGCTCACGGGCCCAGCCGCTCCGCGGCATGTGGGATCTTCCCGGACCGGGGCACGAACCCGTGTCCCCTGCATTGGCAGGCGGACTCTCAACCACTGCGTCACCAGGGAAGCCCCCAGGAAACTATCTTAACACCAAAACAAACACAAAGAAATCCTACCAAATAATTTTTAGAAACTGTGAAATGCCATCTCTAGAGTCAGAAGTTGGTAGTTGGTAGTTGTGTTAAGGACATTTTCCCTCCTTAAAAAGAAGTTTCTTATACAATAGGTTTCATTACAGGAATGTATTGATTGAAACTAGTTTCACTACCACTAATGTTCTGCTTAATTTTAAAGATAACATAATACTGAACGGAATAATGTGTTCTATTTATAACCTTTTATTGAAACAGTAGACTGATTTATGGCACGTTTGTCCAAATAAACACCCAGATCATTTGCCATAAATCTTCTGGAGTCTAAACAGAAGGCTGAGATGCAACTTGATAAAAATAAAAAGTTATCATAAAACATAATGAAAAATCCAATCTGAAAATTAAACAGTGCACTGCCCAGCTTCATGCTTTGTTTAGGGTCTGAAGCTTGCAATGAAGATGAAAGAATTGCTGTAGTTTACTTAAAATGGCTATTGTGAGTCTTCATTTGGGAAAAACTATAAAAATAATTAAAATCTGTTAGAGGAAGTCTGGCCATTTAGTTTCTGAGGCAATTCACTCTAAGCGCATTGCTCGTACACTTTTAGATAAAATAGCTTATTTTTTATTTAAAGATACTTTTTAACTTGAACTTTATTTTGTGGGGGTGAGAGAGGGCCGAACTTAACAGGCTTGTGTTCACAAACTAAAGTACTTCTCCCTGGAGCTTTAAGTTTGCAGTGAGTCTACTCAGACCCATTCTGGTGGTGTACGTACACACAGGAGTGTGCATGTACACCAGCTATGTTGTAGTTGATATGTCAGAGGATGCCATCAGGGCATTCCTCTGAGAACGATGATCCACATGCCACTTGGAAGGCAACATTTGCATTTCACAGCCAAGAGATGAGGCTGTGTTCTACTACGTATTCTATATAAACTTAGTCCTTTATCTGTCGCTGATTTGCCTCATGTAGAAAGTTGTTAAAGGTCTCTTCTATATTATTTACCATTTTGAAAAATTCTTGTTTTCTAAATTTATGTATGGCATTCTCAATATTAGGAAGCCTAACTTGTCCTGTAATCTTTCAAATTAATTTTGAAAAAGAGAAGTTATTTAACTATCTTAAAGAAATAGCAATGTTTGCTACACAAATTTAAAAGTAGGATTATAGAAGCTGCAATATATTGACTTCAGTACTGTTAGATGTAAGAGTTCTATATTTAAAGCACCAGAATTTATTAACCAAGACTCAACAGTGCAATTATATACTCCAGCTTACAGAATACCTGCCACCTGGGTAAATCCTTCATCTACTGTATAACATATCATAATTCATTAAACAGTCCCTTATTGATGGAAGCTTAGATATTGTGCTGACCACTGATGCATGGCTTACTCCACCCTCCATTTAATTATAAAATGTGGGGAACTACAGACTCCCTTCTATTAGCCAGAGCTCTGGATGTCAGTTAGGTTCTGCTTATTTCACATGATTTTGGGGGTCTTCTTTGTTTGTCTCTGCTGGCAAGGACAATGTTGAAAACATGAGAATTCTCTCCAGCATTAACAAAATAGGGAACATTTTTCAGTCTTTTGGATAAGAAGCAGCAGTGTGGCAGCAGCAGAAGCACCAATGGCTTGTTGACCTGGCTTCCTAACCCTTTGGTCTCACTGGTGGGAATCTATTCTGTGGTTTCCTGGATGTCCAGAGACCAGTGCAGCAGCAGTAGATGCTTTGTTCCGGATTCCAGCATAGCTCCAGTGATGGTCTCAGAGCATTATGCCCTGAGTATATTAGTTCTATATTGTTCTGAAGTCACCAACCGAAGTCCAACATAAAATCGCTTCTTAGGCCCTTCCAAAGCTTTTATTCCTAGTATATAAAATTCATTCTTGTTTAAAATATCTTGAATGGTTTCTGTTTCCCACACTGAACTCTGACTGACAAGTCTTTTGCTATTACTAACAATGAATACTCTTTTTTTCTGAATTAAGATACAATTTATGTACAATAAGATTCATCCTTAAGTCTATGGTTTTTCAAGTTTTAAGAAATGAGTACAGTCACGTAAGCACCATAGTAATCAAGAAAGTTCCATCGTACCAAAAAAACTCCTCATGCTTTGTAACCAGCCCTAAAAATTCTTGATTTGCTTCTGTCTCTGTAGTTTTCCTCTTCAGGAATGTCATATAAATGGACTCACACTTTGAGTCTCGCTTGTTTCACTTAGCATAATGCATTGGAGATCCAGGTATGTAGTGTGTATGTTAACAGTCCGTTCCTTTTTTTGCTGAGTAGGGCCATGTGGATTGTTTCCAGTTTTTAAGGAATATGAATAAAGCCACTGTAAATACTCACATATAGGTTTTCATGTGAATATAGGTCTTCATTTCACTTGGGTAAAAATCTAGGAGGTAATCCTAGTAAAAAGTGGACCTGAACTAGGGTGGAAGCAGTGAAGGTGGTAAGCAATGGTATTAGTTGGGATATGTTTAGAATGGGCTGGATTTGGTGATGGATTGGCTCTGGGGGTGAGAGAGAAAGAAAAATGTCAATTATGACTTCAAAGATTTTTCCTGAGAAACAGAAAGAATAGGAATGCCATTTACCGAGCTAGGCAGATGAGAGAGTTACAGGTTTGGAAGGGAAATCAAGAGTTCAATTTTAGTCACACTAATTTTGAGATGTTAGTGGACAGACCCAGTATATGTTTACTGTTAGCTTCATTAGATTGAAACCCTTTAGGGTAAAATCTGTATCTTTTACTGATATACAATTTCCCACAATAGTAAGGGAATGGATTAGAAGGTTTGGGGGTGTTTTTCACCCCTAGAATTCTGCAGTGAGAATCAGGCTGTCACAGGTATAAATTTACAAGTGCACTAAGTTTCTTGTATTCCACAAATGGCTATTTAAAGGGTCCCTATAATTAGGTAAATATGGCATCGCTCTGCAACAGCTTCAAACCAGCATTTTTAAAACAAAGAAATACCATTTTCTGGAGAATATGAGGCAATTTCATGGTTAGGGAATGTTTTATGTTGAATTTTCCATTTTTTGTTTCCATCAATTATTGCTATACCTCTATCCTCTTTTTGGTCAGAACAAACAGCTTTAGTTCCTTAGATCTTAGTGTGGCATGATTTCAAATGACAGTATCATTTTAACTGAATTCCAAGGCTAGACATGGTGTTTTAGCTTTG
Organism: Mesoplodon densirostris; assembly: GCF_025265405.1. NCBI lineage: Eukaryota > Metazoa > Chordata > Mammalia > Artiodactyla > Ziphiidae > Mesoplodon > Mesoplodon densirostris. The sequence continues at coordinate 52,337,803 of NC_082675.1, read as the reverse complement.
ATGTTGCCCCCATAATCAGAAAGGGATCCCCAAAAGCTCAACCAACATTACCTCTTAACCTTCCATAGTATATACGATGCTTAACCTCCATCACTTTCCCTTTAGTGGATCTGCAACCCCAGGCAATGGAGCCTCAAGTAGTTAAGTCCCTATGTGATCCAAGCTAACTACAGATCTAGTGGAAGTTGAGGGGACCAAATTCTGGCACTAGAACGAAATATGTTATAGTAACAACAGAAAAGTTCCTCATTAAAAAAACCCACAAAATGGTACAACTCCTTTCAAGATATCTTTAGTCTTTCAACAATAGGCAAAATTATGACAGTAGCCCAGTATTTCTGATGTTTTCTCAGATTTTGTACTCTTTCACCAAGTGTACTTTCTTCAAATGCCTCTTTGCCCAGATAAACATGATAAGCTTTTCCTTATTCTTTTCAATGCCTAAGACCTCTTCATTACTATTTATATTTTAGTTGCCCTAATCTTTATGACTAACAACTTCTAAGTACATACTCTATCAGTTAGTAAATGAGTAAGGAAAGAGAAATCCATTAACTTAAATAAATTAGGTGTTTTCTTTTTCTTGTAATGAAGCCTCTGGAAGAACACAGTCTGCAGCTGTTACAGCAGTGTTGCAATGTCATCAGGACTTCAGTTCCTTCTTTATTTTTGCTCAGACATGGACTTGCCACCTTCTACTCACAAAATGGCTATTCAATCTCCAACATCAGGTCAGCATTCCATAGAGCAAAGCTTCTCAGTCTGGCCTCTTGACATTTGGACAAGATGATTCTTTGTTGTGGGAGACTGTCCTGTAGGCTGTAGGATGTTTAGCAATACCCATGGCCTCTACCTACTAGATGCTGCTAGCAACTGTCATTTGTAAAAACCAAAGATGTCTCCAGACATTGCCAAATTTCCCCTGGGGGTCAAAATGATCCCTGGTTGAGAACTGCTGCCATAGGGGAAAAAGAGACTGGACAAAGGATGAAAAGAGGCAGAAAATCCAGTGTAGCAGATAGTGGAGCCCGCTACACTCCCACCTCACCCCCACCCCCGGGCCCACTTAAGGGAGTTTCTTAGAAACCCCATGGCACAAATTCTACTTACATCTCACTGGCCAGAACTGGATCCCAGTGACGCCCCATCTGCAAAAGAGGCTGGGTAATGCGGGTTTTATCCTGCGACACTGTTGCTCTCAGTAAGACTGGCATTCATTTAAGAAGGAATAAGGGAAGAACAGATAATAGGTAGGCAACTAGCATTCTCTGTGACAGAAAATGTTTCAGTACTTTATTTGCAAGACAATTTTGTGCAAACTGACATTCTTGAGCATATCCTTGCAAAGGCTCCCAAGATTTTAAAAAGAAAGTTTACCTTGATTTGCGTCTTATATAAAAGACTTACTCTTTTTTGGCAGAGGCTGCCTTCTCCCTTAAGAATTGGTTATTCTTTCCGGCTTTTTGTATGTAATCTTTTTGTTCCTTCTGGATATAAGTTAGGTTTTAAGGCTCTGTTCATTTTTATCCCCAATCTTTCTTTTTTCTTTCTGTTTTAAAAGTTGAAAAATATCCATTGATCTATCTTTAAGTTTACTGACTTTTTTTTTCTGTCACTCCACTATGTTGATAAGCCCACCCAGTGAATTTTTTATTTCAGATACTGTATTTTTTTGGTTCCAAAATTTCCATTTGGTTGTTTTTAATAGTTTCTATTTCTCTACTGAGAAATTAATTTAAAGTGTTTACATTTATGCCATGGAGAATTGCTATAAAAGCTTTCAAAGTCTTTCCCTGATAACTTCAAAATCTGGGTGACCCTGGGCTTGGCATCTGTCTTTTCCTTTGAGAATTGTTTATAATTTCCTGGGTTTTTTTTGTAGGTAGTATAATTTTGAATCATACCCTGGACATTTTAATGTTATGCTGTATTGGCTGTCAGTCCTTTGATCTTTTATAATCTGCTAGAGGATTTGTTTGTCTGTTTTAACAGGCAATCAGGACAGTTAGGTTCAGACCACAAGTTCTTCCTCACCTCCTCTGAGGAGTGGTTCTAACTGAAGGCCAGTTCTCAAAGACTGTGGTATGCTGCTGTGGGTTTGTCTGACACATGCACAAGCTAGTACTTGTGCTGGTTATACACAAAATGAGGGGACACCCTCCTCAGCTCTCTTTTTTTCTAAGATGTCCTCCTCAGTCTTCATCACAGATGCCCCTTTCTGGGTTATCTGGCAGGAAAGACAGGGTTTCTCCTGTAGCACTTCTAGTATAGCTCCAGCCTTGCAACTGGGTCTGTCTTAGGAGCAAAGCTGGGAAAGGTAGAAAAAACATAAAGATCCCCCCCCCATACTATTAAATGCAGGACCCATTTTCTCGATTTCTCTGGATAGAGAAATGAGGTTTCTATCAGAGTTTTAATTACCAGAGCCACTGTTGCCCAGCTCCATAACTGGGGGCAAAGCCATGGGAAAAAAGAAACAAAACAAAATAAAACACTAGGAAACTCACCCCAAACTAGTTGCCCCTCCAGGTTTTAATTTCCCAGCACCAACTGTCTGCTTTTGATTATTTATGTAGTTGCTTTTGTATTTTGTCCAGAGTTTTTAGTTCTAATCAGCAGGAAAGGTAGGCTATAGGGGGCTTACCTCAACGAGGCAGGAGTATAAACTTTCTAAAATGTCTTTTATGAGTCACAGAAGTATAAGCGTCTATGAAAGTCATAGGAACTAGCTGCACAAATCACAAAACCTTAATAATAACAAAAAATAAAGAGAAATTAAATACATTCATTCTTAAATCAAAAGTGTTAAAATAAAACAATAATCAGGATGAAAAAGGAATTTTTCATAGCCAAGTGTCTGAAATAATAAAGTCAGACTGTCAATGGGTCAATCTGGTTATGGAGAAAGAGACCAAAATACTTCTATTATTCTTCCTTTTAAAGCAACTTTTTGGGAGAGGGAGTGAGGTGAGAAGGGGACAAGCCTAATAAGAAGCAAGGCATTTAATACTGCAAAGACAAAGCATCATCTAGGAACCCTAGAGTGGCTTCCTCCTATATGAATGTCTTACAGTGTCACAGACATAACAGGAAAGCAAAGCCAGTGTGTATGTCCAGGTTAGACACAGGCAGTGCTCGAACAGATTGAAATGTCTAATTCTAGACATAGGAGTTTTCTCCTAAAACACTGCCAAGATAATGCATGCTATCTTCAGCCTCTTGGTATAGTTAAGGATGGATGAAATACATATTATAGTCTCTCTTGGAATTAGAAACAACATTAAAGATTAGATAAAGAGGGTACTTCAGAGAAAATTCTTGAGCTTTTCTCAATCTGCAAATGTTAATGCCAGAACTCTAATACAAAAACACCTCCCCTTTCTCCTGCTCCCCCACTATTTAATTACTTTTTCTTGGTAAGGGTTGGTATACTAACTAGAAACCTTAAGCTGTGGCAAGATGTTTATTGTTTCATGTTACCTTCTCATAGCTTTAAAGAAAAAAGAACCCTAGTATTTATTTACTTTCTGTTTTTAAAGTTTAGAGCCCTTTTAGCAGACTCAGCAATCAATGGGAACAAATATAAACATTCTCATCTACTCCAATAACAACCAAACAACTGTCTTAGAATCCTGGTCCACATCACTATAGCCATACTAATTGACCTTCAGCAAGTTACTTACTCTCCCTGACCTCCATAGAAGAGGATAATGATGGTGCTTACCTCATAAGGTTAAGGCATAAGAATTAAATATGTCAATATATATAAAGAGGATAAAATAGTATGTGTAATAGTATCTAGTAGAGTATCTAGTAGAGTATCTAGTAGAGAGTATGTGCTAGAGTATCTAGTAGAGAGTATGTGCTAGATAACTATCAGCTATCATTGTTGCTGTTATTAAAATAGTATGAGTCTAACAAGGTGGAAAAGTAGGAAAAGAATGGATTTTAGAGTCATTTGATAATGTGCCCAACACTCACTGTGTAACCTTGGGCAAGTTACTTAACCTTAGAAAAGTTATTTCATCCTTTGTGAAAAGGAGTAAATAATAACTACTTATGGCAGTTTGAGGATTAATAAAAGACACTGTTTGTAAAACAAACTGCACACAGAAGCAATCAATAAATAATAGTAATTATTATTATCACCATCACCCAGCATCTCCCCAAACAATAAGGAATTCTTCTGCCCTCTGTAGAAATCACACATTTTACTTTGAGTTCTTCAAGAGAAACCAGAAAGATGCAACTTTTCTTGCACTGAAAACCACTAAAACTTTCCTTCATTCCAAAAAAGGAGAAGTAGGAGAAAGGTGTATTTAACTAAAGTTTTTGCCAAATCCAATCCTCTGACAAAAGAATGATTCTCTTGTTAGAGATCTAGGTCAGAACATATCAATAAAGCAGTTTCATCATTATGCACTTCTCATTTTAAGAGCAGTCACTTCATGTTGTTGCTTTACTAATGTATCAGTGATTCTTCTGTACTGGAATGGTTCTTTATTTGACACTTGTAAAAATAAAACTAGACCTTAGATTAAAGTTGGTGGATTGAATAGTAGAGGAATGGCAGGAAAGGAATATAAAAAGGTATAGACATACTGAGAAAAAAATTGGAAAAGATACCAACAAAACTTTGGATGTTAGAAAGCAGGTGGATGAATCAGTAACTGATTTAGCATGAACAAAGCAGAAAGCTCACTCAGAAGCAGGCTGACTGGTAGTAGCTCAGGAATGGGAAACACTGGGTTTTACCAAAAATGAGAGAAGAAATGAGGCTGAAAAGAGAAAGACTGATTGAAAATCTCTTTAAGGAGACATTAAGTTTTAGGAGGAGAGGAGTTTTTAAGAGTTCACTCAACAGAAACCCACTGTGAGCTTTCCTATACAACATCTTAAAGCACATCAGGGACAGGCATAGAAAAATAACAGTATGAATTTACTCCACTCATGAATGTCTGTCAAATGGATGAGTGTATCCATGTATTGTCATGAGTTGAATTCTATAACTCAAATTAACTAGGTTTATTTCTTATAAACTACTATATGGTATAAACTTTCTTGATATGGAAAGTTTATAAATGGACTCATAAACTATATAACACCCTTAACTCTATTTTTGTCCCACTGACTGATTTGATGTTGATATTGTTGTTTCCCACAATTGTCTTAATTATCCCATCATGGAGTTATAGCTTCAGCTTTCCTTTTTAAATCTATTTTCTATATTATTTGGAAAGTAATCAATAAACACAGAACTAGAAAGACCAACAGTTAAAGGAGGAAATAAAAATAAAAACATCTCCGTTCCCTACTACCAATCTCACTCCTCAGAGGTAAACTTTCTTCTCTATTTCTGACTTTAGTTATTCAGTGTTACCTCCGAAACTTTAAATTATATGTTTAGACCTCTATTTCTTCTGTAATTACAGTTACAGATTTGTTAAGTAAAATCCAGTATTTTCCTCCCTATGAAAGATATAAAATTTAGCTCATTTACACTACATCCTTTAAAGTTTTTGATAGCCGTGTTTTTATCTTTAGTTCTTCTGTACTAACATTGAATAATAATTATAATCTCTACTTGATCCATTACTTTAGATTGTATCTCTGTAAAATGAGAAAGTCAGTATCCATACTTCCTTCCACCTCCATGCATCCCCTTCCCTATCTAATTCTAAGGACCAATGAATAAATGGAAAGAACAAATATGAATGAGGAGTCAGGGAAACTGTTCATTTTTTTAAGTCCTAGAAATCACTATTAACTGTTTACACAAGGAGCTAACTCAAGTGAGAGCAAAGCAAAGCCTGCCATTCCCACTGTCAGTATCTACTATTAATGTTATGAGTTACTTTTTTCTCTCAACAAGCACCTCTAATTTGTCAGTATCTACCATTAAATATTTTTTTTATTCTTTGAGCACACATTTCCACTTTAGGGAAAAGAACTTGTAAACACATTTAAAATTATGTGTACACGGATATTCACTGCAGTATATTTTGTAATAGAAAATTACAAATAACCCAAACATGTATCAATAAGGGATTGAATAAATAAACTGATATATCTGCACACTAAAATGCTGAATGAGCATTAAAAAGGATGCCATGGGCTTCCCTGGTGGCGCAGTGGTTGAGAGTCCACCTGCCGATGCAGGGGACACGGGTTTGTGCCCCGGTCCGGGAAGGTCCCACATGCCGTGGAGCGGCTGGGCCCGTGAGCCATGGCCGCTGAGCCTGCGCATCCGGAGCCTGTGCTCCACAACGGGAGAGGCCACAACAGTGAGAGGCCCGCATACCGCAAAAAAAAAAAAAAAAAAAAAAAGGATGCCATTAATACATACATGTAATCCCCTGGAAAGTATAGGATACATATTATTAAGTAAGAAAATAAAGTTGTAAAAATTATATGTATAGTATTAACCTACTTTCCTAAAAATTAGTATTAGATCTGCTTAGAAAAAAAACTGGAGTAATATACAAAGTTAACAAGTTATTGCTGAGGAAGGAGAATACAGAGGACTTGGAATTAATACACCGTATATTTTTGAATTGCTTGAATATTCTAAGGCCAGAATATATTAGCTTAACAATAACAAAGAAACAATAAACAACCTTAAAAAGTAATATACTAACAACAAACTATCTTTAAACATTTTCTGTTTTTCCTGGCTCATGTTCACAATCTAATCTAATACTAATCTCCCCAGCTATTTCTGGAGTTCCTGGGACAGAACCTCTCTCCTAAATAATTTAAAGAAACCAAAGGGCCATGCTGGAATGAAAAGGAAAGCAGAAAAAAATTTTTTAAAAATTTGGGTGGGGCTTCTGTTAGTTCTTGTAGATTTACCCATGTTCTCTCCTTGAGAACCTATCCAAGAGCAAATGCTAGTCTAGATGGACCACAGATCTAAGCTTAGGTAGTAATTCTGAGGAACTCAAATAACAGTTGAACATAGTAATCCATTTTATAAAGCACAATTTTTCCTTGTGCTTTAAACCAAATGAATACTGGTGGTTACAAAAATTTTATTCCTAGAAGATTAAAAAAAACCCTTTATTCATCAATATCAATTTTATTCTCAAAGTGCTCAATTCTGATGAATACAGTACCTCAGGACCAACAGAAATGAAAACCAGGTGTGATAATCCCTAAATTGACATAAAAATTCTGACTGAATGTCATAAGTACAAAAGATGAATAACTAAACATAAGGTCATTCCCAACCACATGATATTTTTGGTTTGCACCAGAACCTACTCCACAATCACAATAAAATCAGTTATAACAATAAACGATGATACCAACTGGGAAGCTAAGTTATATATTACTTACTGCATGCAAGGTACAGTTCTACTTGCATTTATTAACTTTTCAATCCTGAAAGATAATCTATGAGCTATAGTCATTACATTTTCCCCATCTTGCAGATGAGGGAATTGAGGCTTACTGATGTTAAGTAACTTGCCAAGGTGGTAGAGTTTAATATATAGAAACCCAATCATTCTGGACCCAAAGTTCATGCTCTTAACTGGCATTCAGAAAGAATCCTTGAGGAATGAGCAGAAAAATATCTTGTCCACCAAATAGCAAGCCCTAGAGCAAGACTATAGTTATAAGTAAACATCTCCAAATATGGCTTAAGGAAGTAGAATGCTGTAGCTTATCCAGTGGTCACTCAAAGTCTTTCACACCCACACAATATTTAAAAGCCATGAACTATATTCCAGGGTATAGCCAAATGCCTAACATTTCTAACTCATGGTGATGGTTGTCTATTTATTGGTCAGGAGGGAAGTAATTTATTGCAGAGTAAACAATGAAGTGTGCACAATACCTAGCTATACCATGATAACAGTCATGGTAAAAAAGAACTGAATCATGGAAATTTCAGGTTTTATACCTACTTCTTCAATCTATATTCACTTATATAAAGATGTCACAGTCCGGGCCTGGTCCTCTGTTCTCTGGGGGCCCCCACCGGGAAACACAGGTCCTAGGGGTGCAGGAGGGAGATGGGGGGAGAAGAGGAACGGCAGACAGGGAGGGGCTCTCCGGGACCAGAGGATCAGGGGAGGTGTGGAGGGCCTCCAGAAAGTGGGCAGAGATGGAACATACCTCAACATAATAAAGCCTATATAAGACAAACCTACAACTAACATCATATTCAACAGTGAAAAGCTGAAAGCACTTCCTCTAAGATCAGGAACAAGACAAGGATGCCCACTCTCGCCACTCTTATTCAACATAATTTTGGAAGTCCTAGCCATGGCACTCAGAGAAGAAAAAGAAGTAAAAGGAATAAAAATTAGAAAAGAAGAAGTAAAACTGTCACTGTTTGCAGATGACATGATACTATACATAGAAAATCCTAAAGATGCCACAGAAAACTACTAGCACTAATCAATGAATTGGTAAGGTTGCAGCATACAAAATTAATGCACTAAAATCTCTTGCATTCCTATACACTAACAATGAAAAATCAGAATGAGAAATTAAGGAAACAATCCCACTTACCATTGCAACAAAAAGAATAAAATACCTAGGAATAAACCTACCGAAGCAGGCAAAAGCCTTGTACTCAGAAAACTATAAAACACTGATGAAAGAAATCAAAGATGACATAAACAAATGGAGAAATATACCATGTTCTTGGATTGGAAGAATCAATATTGTGAAAATGACTATACTACCCAGAGCAATCTACAGATTCAATGCAATCTCCATCAAATTACCAATGGCATTCCTCACAGACTTAGAACAAAAAAATTTACAACTTGTATAGAAACACAAAAGTCCCTGAATAGCCAAAGCAATACTGAAAGAGAAAAACAGAGTTGGAGGAATCAGGCTCCCCAACTTCAAACTATACTACAAAGCTACCGTAATCAAGACAGTATGGTATGGCACAAAAACAAACATAGATGAATGGTACAGGATAGAAAGCCCAGAGATAAACCCACGCACATATGGTGACCTAATTTATGAAAAAGGAGGCAAGAACATACAATGGAGAAAAGACAGCCTCTTCAATAAGTGGTGCTGGGAAAACTGGACAGCTACATGTAAAAGAATGAAAATTAGAACACCACCTAACACCATATGCAAAAATAAACTCAAAATGGATTAGAGACCTAAATGTAAGACTGGACAATCCAAAACTCTTAGAGGAAAACACAGGAAAAACATTCTTTGACAAAAACCAGAGCAAGATCTTTTTTGACCCACCTCCTAGGGTAATGAAAAAAAAAGGGACCTAATTAAATTTAAAAGTTTTTGCACAGCAAAGGAAACCATAAACAAGATGAAAAGACAACCCTCAGAATGGGAGAAAATATTTGCAGATGAAGCAACGGACAAAGGATTAATCTCCAAAATATACAAACAGCTCATGGAGCTCAATATCAAAAAAAACAAACAACCCAATTTAAAAATGGGCAGAAGACCTAAATAGACATTCCACCAAAGAAGACATACAGATGGCCAAGAGGCATATGAGAAACTGCTCAACATCACTAATTATTAGAGAAATGCAAATCAAAACTACAATGAGATATCATCTCACACTGGTCAGATGGCCATCATCAAAAAATCTACAAACAATAAATGCTGGAGAGGGTGTGGAGAAAAGGGAACCCTCTTGCACTGTTGGTGGGAATGTAAATTGATATAGCCACTATGGAGAACAGTATTGAGGTTCCTTAAAAAACTAAAAATAGAACTACCATATGACCCAGCAACCCCACTACTGGGCATATATCCTGAGAAAACCATAATTCAAAAAGAGTCATGTACCAAAATGTTCATTGCAGCTCTGTTTACAATAGCCAGGACATGGAAGCAACCTAAGTGTCCATCAACAGATGAATGGATAAAGAAGATGTGGCACATGTATACAATGGAATATTACTCAGCCATAAAAAGAAACAAAACTGACTTATTTGTAGTGAGATGGATGGACCTGGAGTCTGTCATACAGAGTGAAGTAAGTCAGAAGGAGAAAAACAAATACCGTATGGTAACACATATATATGGAATCTAAGAAAAAAAAATGTCATGAAGAGCCTAGGGGTAGGACGGGTATAAAGACAGAGACCTACTTGAGAATGGACTTGAGGATATGGGGAGGGGGAAGGGTAAGCTGTGACAAAGTGAGAGAGTGGCATGGACATATATACACTACCAAACGTAGGGTGGATAGCTAGTGGGAAGCAGCCACATGGCACAGGGAGATCAGCTAGGTCGTTTGTGACCACCTAGAGGGGTGGGATAGGGAGGGTGGGAGGGAGGGAGACACAAGAGGGAAGAGATATGGGAACGTATGTATATGTATAACTGATTCACTTTGTTGTAAAGTAGAAACTAACACACCATTGTAAAGCAATTATACTCCAATAAAGATGTTAATAAATAAATAAATAAATAAATAATAATAAAAAACTACAATGCGGTGTCACCTCACACTGGTCAGAATGACCACCATCAAAAAATCAACAAACAATAAATGCTGGAGAGGGTGTGGGGAAAAGGGAACCCTCTTGCATTTTTGGTGGGAATGTAAACTGATTCAGCCACTATGGAGAACAGTATGGAGGTTCCTTATAAAACTAAAAATAGAACTACCATATGACCCAGCAATCCCACTACTGGGCATATACCCTGAGAAAACCATAATTCAAGAGAACACATGTACCCCAATGTTTATTGCAGCACTATTTACAATAGCCAGGACATGGAAACAACCTAAATGTCCAACAACAGATGAATGGACAAAGAAGATGTGGTAAAAATATACAATGGTATAATAGTCACAAAAAGGAACGAAATGGGGACGTTTGTAGAGATGTGGATGGACCTAGAGTGTGTCATACAGACTGGCATACAGTGACGTAAGCCAGAAAGAGAAAAACAAATATCGTATATTAACGCTTATTTGTGGAATCTAGAAAAATGGTACAGATGAACCTATTGGCAGGGCAGGAATAGAGACTCAGACATAGAGGATGGACATGTGGACACGGGGGGGAAGGGGAAGGTGGGACGAACTGGGAGATTAGGTTTGACATAAATACACTGCCATGTGTAAAATAGATAGCTAATGGGAACCTGCTGTATAGCACAGGGAGCTCAGCTCGGTGCTCTGTGACGATCTAGATGGGTGTGATGGCGGGGGTAGGGTGGGAGGGAGGTCCAAGAGGGAGGGGATATACATATACATATAGCTGATTCACTTCAAGGTACAGCAGAAACTAACACAACATTGTAAACCAATTATATTCCAATAAAAAATAAAAAATTAAAAAATAGATGTCACAGTTAAAGACATTTAAAACTCAAATTATTTGGAGAAAAGATTCATATAAAATTTATTTTCAGAAACTGATATTCAGCCTTTTGCTATAGGAGTTGATTGCTCTTATATGTAAACTTCATTTTAGTTTTTGCACGTTTGAAAATACAAAGACTGACATTTAAAGCCTGTGTAATGTGTCATTAAAAAGAAATTCAAATGGGAACATTTCTACTTTGTCAGGAATATATAGTTTGTTAGGACAGTGGCTATACTAACTGCTTACAAGTTTATTTTGAGTACAAAATATATCATGAACTGTTAAGTATATTACAAAGGAAAAGATAAAGCTGAAACAGGGCTGGAGAATTTGTTCTGATCCCAATGAGGCCAGGCAACTAGAATGTTAAAGGAAGACCATGCAGTTTTCTGAAAAGCTGCTTTATTGAGGTATAATTGACATGTAATAACCTGCACATATCTAAATTGTACAAACTAATAAGTTTTGGTATATGTTCATACCCAGGAACCATCATCATAATCAAGATAATGAACATATCCATCACCTCCAGAAGTCTCGTTGTGTCCCTTTTCTTAAATTTAGTTTTTATTTTATATTGGAGTACAATTTACAGTTGTGTTAGTTTCAGTGTATAGCAAAGTGATTCATCTATACCATATACATATATCCATTCTCTTTCAGATTCTTTTCCCATATAGGTTATTACAGAATATTGAATAGAGTTCCCTGTGCTGTACAGTAGATTCCTATTTCCTGTGTCCCTTTGTAATCCTTTCCACTTACTCCCCTACTCCTGCATCTGCCCAACCAGACAAGCACTGATCTACTTCCTGCCATTAGAGATTATTTTGATTTTCCTAGTGTTTTATATTAATGGAATTATAGTATGTAATCTTTTAAGTCTGGATTCTCTAACTTAGCTTAACTACTTTGACATCTATCCTTGTTACGTGTATCAGTAGTTCCCTCTCATTGCCAAGTAGTATTCCATTATGTAAGTATACCATAATTTATCAGTGTATCTGCTAATGACATCTAGGATGTTTCAAGTTTGGGGCTATCAAAAATAAAGCTGTGTGGGGCCTCCCTGGTGGCGCAAGTGGTTGAGAGTCCGCCTGCCGATGCAGGGGATACGGGTTCGTGCCCCGGTCTGGGAGGATCCCATATGCCGCGGAGCGGCTGGGCCCGTGAGCCATGGCCGCTGAGCCTGCGCGTCCGGAGCCTGCGCGTCCGGAGCCTGTGCTCCGCAACGGGGGAGGCCACAACAGTGAGAGGCCCGCATACCACAAAAAAAATAAATAAATAAATAAAAATAAAAATAAAAATAAAGCTGTGGGGGCTTCCCTGGTGGCGCAGTGGTTGAGAGTCCGCCTGCAGATGCAGGGGACACGGGTTCGTGCTCCGGTCCGGGAAGATCCCACATGCCGCCGAGTGGCTAGGCCCGTGAGCCATGGCTGCTGAGCCTATGGGTCCGGAGCCTGTGCTCCGCAACGGGAGAGGCCACAACAGTGAGAGGTCCGCGTACTGCAAAAAAAAAAGCTGTGAAAATTAGTGAGTGGATATATGCTTTTACTTCTTCTGGATTAATACCAAGTAAAATGGATGGAGCATATAGTAAGTGTATCTCTGGCACTTTCTTAAATAAACTTTTGTAAAGTTTTACAATTTTACACTCCTATCAGCAGTGCATGAGAGTTACAGTTCCTCCACATCTTTGTTTGACAGGTCAAGATTTTAACATTTTGACCAATAGCCAAATGTTGAATAGGTGTGTAGTGGTATGTTATTATGATTTTTATGTTCATTTCCCTAATTACTAATGATATTGAGCATCTTTTCAAGGTGCTTATTTGCCATCTGTACATCTTCTTTCATGAGGTATCTGTCCAAATATTTTTCCCATTGTTTTAATTCAGTAGTTTGTTTCCTTGTTACTGTGTTTTATGAGTTCTTTACGTATTCTGGATTAATTTTTATCAAACATACTTTTTAAAATATTTATTTATTTATTTAAGCTGCTCCAGGTCTTAGTTGTGGCATGTGGGATCTTCGCTGCGGCATGCAGGATCTTAGTTGAGGCATGCAGACTTTTTTTTTTAAATAAAAATTGATATACTTTATTTTTTAGAGAAGTTTAAGTTCACAGCAGAGAGTACAGAGTTACCATATACCTCCTTTCTCACAACCTCAGTTTCTACTGTTATTAACATCTTACATTACTATGGTGCATTTGTTACCATAGCTGAACTAATGTTAATACATTGTTAATAATTAAACTGCATAGTTTACGTTATGGTTCACTCTGTTATATTGAAAGTTCTATGGTTTTGACAAATATATAATGACAGTTATCCACCATCACAGCATCATAAAGAATAGTTTACCATGGTAAAAATCACCCCTGCTACCTATTAATTCCTTCCCTGAACTCCTAACAAAGAGTGATCTCTTTACTAGTAATCTTTTTACTATCTCTAAGGTTTATCTTTTCCAGAATGTCATATGGGTGGGATTATATACTATGTAGCATTTACTGACTGACTTCTTTTACTAAGCAATATGCTTTTTATGTTCCTCCATGCCTTTTGTGTCTTGATAGCTTGTTTCTTTTTATTGCCTATTAACATGCTCTGGATGCACCACAATTTACTTATCCATTCACCCTTTGAAGAACATCTTAGTTAATTTTAAGTTTTACAAATTCTGAGTAAAACATTTATGAACATTTATTTGAGGGTTTTTATGTGGACATGTTTTCAGCTCACTTGAGTAAATACTTTGGAGCATGACTGCTGGATCATATGGTTAAGAGTATATTTCATTTTTTTTTAAACTACCAAGCTGTCTTTCAAGGTGGCTGTGCCATTTTGCATTCCCACCACCGATGAATAAGAGTTCCTATAGCTTCACTTCCTCACCAGTATTTGGTGTTGTCAACGTTTGTAGATGTTCTTTAGCAAAATGAGAAAGTTACCCTCTATTACTAGTTTGCTAACGTTTTTATAATACAGTGATGTTGCATTCTGTCAAATGCTTTTTCTACATCAGTTGATATAATCATGATTTTTATTCTGCAACCTGTTGACATGATGCATTACATTAATTGATGTTTGAACATTGAACCAACCTTGACTACTTGAAATAAATCCCACTTGACCATGATGTACAGTTTTTATTAATTGTTGGATTTGATTCAACAATATTTTGTTGAATATTTTTGCATATGTTTATGAGATATTGGTCTGTATTTTTCTTTTCTTATAAAGTTGTTGCTTGGTTTTAGTATTAGAGTAGTGCGGCCTCATAGAATGAGTTGGAAATTGTCATTCATCACTGCTGGGAGAGTAATACATCTATGATTCTATGGAGTGAAGGCAATGGGAGCCCCATAGTTGGTAAATCTTCTGGATTCTGTCCTAGATGCTTACTCTCTTGGCTGATTTGAATCTGTATCCTTTCCTTGTAATAAAACATGTAATAAAATTATAACCATGCTTTTTAACAGCTTTCAGTTATTTTTGTAGTCTTTCCAGTGAATTGTCAAACCTGAGAACGATTTGGGGAATCCACTGAACTTGCAGTTGGTGTCAGAAGTGAGGGCAATCTTGGAGACTGTTCTCTCTAACTTTGCAGTGGGCCTAAACTCTATACACCTTTTTTTTTTTTTTTCATGTAAAGGCGTTTTTTTTTAAAAAATAAACATACATATATTTAAGATGTAAAGCATGATTATTTTATATGTATAGTTTAATGACTGACACAGTCAAGCTAATTTTCATATCTTCTCACACAGCTACCATTTGTGTGTGTGTGTGTGTGTGTGTGTGTGTGTGATGAGACAACCTGAAATCTACTCTCATAGCAAATTTCTGGTATTCAACACAGCATTATTAACCACAGTCATCGTGCTGTACATTAGCTCTCCAGACATTCATCTTACATAACTGCAACTTTGTGCCCTTCGTCCAGCATCTCCCTGTTTCCCTACCTCCCCACCCATGGTAACCACTGCTCTATTCTCTGCTTCTATGTATTTGACTTTAAAAAATTGCACATGTAAGTAGGATCATCTTTTTGTTTATGTCTACCTTATTTCACTTATAATATTCTTTTTATTTCTCTTTTGGCTTAAACAAACATTTATTTCTCAAAGTTCTTGTCAATATCTGTGAGTCTACTTCTACTTGTTTTATTCACTACTTCACTGTATACTTTAGATTCCACATATAAGTGATATCATACAGTATTTGTCTTACTCTGTTTGACTTATTTCACTTAGAATAATGCCCTCCAGTCCATCCATGTTGCTGCAAATGGTAAAGTTTCATTCTTTTTTATGGCTGAGTAATATCCTATTGTGCATATATACCAGAACTTCTTTATCCATTCAACTGTTGATGGACACTTGGGTTGCTTCCATGTCTTGGCAATTGTAAATAATGCTGCTATGAACAGTTGGGTGCATGTATCTTTTTGAATTAGTGTTTTTGTTTATTTGGGTATATACCAAGGAATGGAGTCACTGGGTCATATAGCAGTTCTATTTTTAGATTTTTGAGAGACCTTCATATATTCCACAGTGGCTGCACCAATTTACATTCCCACCAACAGTGTAGGAGGGTTCCCTTTTCTCCACATCCTCACCAACATTCGTTATTTGTGTTCTTTTTGATTATAGGTATTCTGACAGGTGTGAGATGATATAGAGACTACTACAAACAACTACATGCCAACAAAATGAACAATGTAGAAGAAACAGACAAACTCCCAGAGAGGCACAATCTCCCAAGGTGAACCAAGAAGAAACACAATATATGAACAGACCAATTACCAGTAATGAAATTAAAACAGTAATTTTAAAACTCCTAACAACCAGAGGTCCAGGAACAGACGGCCCCACAGGTGAAATCCACCAAGCACTCTGAGAAGAGCCAACACCCACCCCTGTCAAACTACTCCAAAAATTTCAGAGGAAGGAACACTTCCGAACTCATCTCACGAGGCCAGCATTGCCCCAGTTATCCAAAACTTGTATTTGTCAAAAAGTTCTTTTTAAAAATCTTCTTGAAGATCTTTATTTTACAAGAGCATCAGAGTAAAACAATAATTGTTTTCATCACCCTCTTGGGCATTAGCACAAGGTGGGAATCAGCTCCATTCTTTATTTATCCCTCTGATTTTTCTGGAAACTTTCCTTCAAGGAGAAATCGCTGGGTTCTGCAGAAACTGTGAGTGGTGACCATCAGGTAAATCTGAGACCAGACCAAGTTCAACCAAAGTTGTCATGCTTATTTCCCTTGTAGGATTCCACATGGTATTAAGAGGCACTGTGGGAAGAGCATACTAGTAACTGCCATGTCTTGGGTCCCGTGTATTACCTCTGCCCGGGGAGAAATTCCAGTGGCAGGTATGGGTGACACATGCTCTTCCTTAGCAGATAGCAGCCTGGGAACTCGTCTGACACTTTGACCTCCACATGGAAAAATCCTTTCTTTTTGTGAATAAAGGTGGCCATGGAGGTTCAGATTTCAGGGAACTGGCCCGCGGTCCCCAGGAGGGTCGTGGCTTCGGCCGGTGGTGCCCCTCCAGAGCCGGCAGCGTCGTGAGGCCGCCCTGCCCTGGGGCTGTGGGGCAGCCGGCGTGCAGACTTCTTAGTTGTGCATGCAGACTTCTTAGTTGTGGCATGTGGACTCTTAGTTGTGGCATGTGGACTTCTTAGTTGCAGCACGCATGCGGGATTTAGTTCGCTGACCAGGCATCGAACCCCGGCACCCTGCATTGGGAGCACAGAGTCTTATCCACTGGACCACCAGGGAAGTCCCTATCAAATATTTGTATTCCAGATGTTTTCTCTCAACCTGTGGCTTGTCTTTTCATTCTTTTAACAGGGTCTTTTGAAAAACAGAAGTTTTACATTTTGATGAAGTCCAATCTCAATTGATTCTTTTATGGATTGAGCTTCTGGTGTTGCAGCTAATAAATTTATAACTGATTGCAAAGATTTTCTCCTGTTTTTTTTTGGGGGGGGGAGTTTTATAGTTTTAGGTTTTCATTGTTAAAAAGGAGACAACCGGCTCAAAATGAAGTCACTTGTCCAAAACCCAGGTCACCAAACTGAGACTTAATACCTAACTTTTAAAGTTTCAACCTTTCCCAGGAGAGGACTCTTAATCCAGTCAATCCAAAATTACCTGTGAGGGGACTTCCCTGGTGGCACGGTGGTTAAGAATCCACCAATGCAGGGGACATGGGTTCGAGTCCTAGTCTGGGAAGATCCCACATGCTGCAGAGCAACTAAGCCCGTGCGTCACAACTACTGAGCCTGAGAGCCACAACTACTGAAGCCCATGCACCTAGAGACCGTGCCCCGCAACAAGAGAAGCCACCACAACGAGAAGCCTGAGCGCTGCAATGAAGAGTAGCCCCCGCTCACCACAACTAGAGAAAGCCTGCATGCAGCAGTGAAGACTGAACGCAGCCAAAATAAATAAATAAATAAATAAAATTTATAAAAAAAAATTATCTGTGAGGTAATGCACCTGATAGATCCCTGCCCTCCCCCAAAGGATGGTGACCTCGCCTGAAACAATGCACTCTTTACTAGTAACTTTCTTGTCCTGCTCCCTTCTGCCTATAAGAGTCTTCCATGTTGTATAGCTCCTCAGAGCTCCTTTCTATTTACTAGAAGGGATGCTGCCCAATTCATGAATTGTTGAATAAAGCCAATAAGATTCTTAAAATTTAATTGGTTGAATTTTGTTTTTTAACAACATTTAGGTCTATGATCCATAAGACATGATTTAATGGGAATACTCTACCTAATGCCCCAAGAATTATAAATTTTATCCCTCTGGTTGATAGGAACAGCTACTATTCCCAGTTGTTATTTTACTAATATGAATTCTAAAATGAAATGGTCACTTTCTCTGAAAAGTTCCTATCACTTGTTCCTCACGAATTAGGTTTTCCTTGTTAGTTGGAATTAACTCAAAATAATAGTACTTCTCACTACCTCCTTCCCTTCATTTAGACCAGTCAAACATCATTACATATTCCAAATTGACAACAGTGAGTGTTCTAACATATACCCAATATTATATATTTGGAGCCCCTATTGCTATCTTATTTCTATGCCAACCTTTACTTTTTTTTAGGGCAGAATCATCTACTTCCTATTCTGTGGACTCCCACAATTATATCACTTCCATATTTCTTTCCTATTGTCTTTACCCAAATGCTTTTAACTATGATTCCACCTGAAGAATAGAAAGGTTTCTTTATACTTAAATTCTTAAATCACTTGGAAGTATGAGTTGACATTGATTTAGACCTGATTTAAAGGCCCAATTTATATTTCTCAGTCTGCTCATATACTGGCTACAGTTTATATCTATGATAGACACAAGGGCTTCTCTAAGATGCTGCAGTTCAATTCTAAGGTTTCTATGTCTCAAGAAG
Organism: Mesoplodon densirostris; assembly: GCF_025265405.1. Classification (NCBI taxonomy): domain Eukaryota; kingdom Metazoa; phylum Chordata; class Mammalia; order Artiodactyla; family Ziphiidae; genus Mesoplodon; species Mesoplodon densirostris. The sequence continues at coordinate 52,319,030 of NC_082675.1, read as the reverse complement.
CATATTGAGAGGCATTCATGCAATACTAGCCTGGAGCTTTGGGGGAGAAAGAAATCTGTGGTTAAAGGTTCTGATGCAACTTTGAGACCATACTCTTGAAGAAATGAGCAAAGCAAATCCAGAAAGAAAAAACAAAACAAAACAGTGATAAGGATCAAGAGGAAAGATTAGGTGCTCTAGCCTACAAGAAATTGAAATGGTTCCATTTGGCAAAAGTAGGTGTGTAGTACACCACATTTCCATTAATCTCTAAGTGATCTAATGATCAACAAAAAGCCAGTAAAGAGACTAGACATAAGAAAAGTTAAAAACAGATTAAAAATTCCAAGTCTGAATGGTGGCTGACACATACCCAGATACAGAAGAGAGTTAACGTAGCCGGCTTGAGACTGCTCTCCTTAGAAGAGCCTACTTACAAGACTGGCCCTTGGATGGCATTTTGGGAAACTGGATTTGGGGAGTAGGCCCACCATTTCCTAAGTGATAAGAGTATTTTATTGTGCCTAAATTGTTTATACAAGCAATACGGTTTATGCTGAATAAAACTGGTACATGCTAGACAGAGGGTGCCAACCTGACCAGCTTCCAATGAAGACCTTGGGCACTGAGTCTCTAATGAGCTTTCCTGGTAGAGAGCACTTCACATGTTTCATAATTAGATGCTGGAGGAATTAAGGGTGTAATATAAGTTAGCAGGTCCCCTGAGAAAGAGAACCAGGAATGGCTTTCTTGACATAAGAGAAGCCATTTTGGCCTAAGTCATTTTGTTATCTAAGCCCAGCCGTAATGCCTGCCCTTGAACAGTTCTCAGTAATTAATGATCTTAAGGGAACAAAGGAATGCAGGAACAGAGAAAAGGCAGTCAAACAATAGTGCAGTGATGAATCAGAGTCCCAGTTCCTCCTCAAGGGATATACCTAATATCTTTGAGTTCTGCAGGAACTAAGGTCCCCCCACCCAGGTGGAGGATGGAATGATGATGTGGACCTTCCTGACTTCAATCGACTAAAGCTTGGACTCTGTCGACCTCTGCTCTAATTCTCCTGTGCTCAAGCCCCTTCATGAATATGCATGTACCCTTAGCTTAAAACTTGCCCAATTTTGCTGTTCAGACATTGCTTTGGTCAAGATCTCTGGTGTTCCCCTTCCTTGCTGCAAGCAATAATAAACCCTTCCTTCTCTTGATCTTTGGCTTGATTGTGTCTACTGGCTCAACACCCAGCAAGAGGTGAACCCAGTTTTCGGGTAACAAGTGAATCTGGTGTGACTCCACTTCGACAAAATTCTTATAAGGCTGTACATGATTTTCTCCAGACTTCACCCCATGTACCTTTTCCCTTTGTTGATTCTGCTTTGTATCCTTTCACTGTAATAAATTTTAGCTGTGAATATGACTATATGCCGAGTCTAGTAGGCCCTCCTACTAAATCACCAAATCACCTAGTGGGGGTGGTCATGGGAACCCTGATACATTCAGTTTCCGAGTTTAATAGATTAATATGGTCCCTTGCTTTAAAAACAAAAAAGAGTGATATGAAGGTGGCACATAGTTCCAGCTGGGTGTGAGTGCTGTGAGAACTCAGGCAAATGCTGAGAGAAGAGGTGCCAAGCAAGAATCATTTATGTAGCAGAGTGAGGGTAGATGGAAAAACAGCAGTCACTCAGCCTGCCAAGCAGGTGGCTTTCATCAAACACTTACTTCATGACCAAGGCAGAGCAAAATGTTTAAGCCTACACATCTTTTGAGAACTTTGAACACTGTGCAAAGATTTAAGCCACACAGAGCAATAGATTTACAAATCAACAAAGCATTAAACTTAAAAAATTAATACTTTGACTCAGTCTGGAAGGAGAAATGAAGTTACCAACATGGTTAGCTAACCACCTAGAACAGTATTACCTCCCAATGCCAATGTAAGGCCTTACTGATACACAGTGAAAGACAGGAACAATGGACTGAGAGGTTCAGTGCTTAAATAGTGCTGTATTTGGGAAGACACACAGGTTACCATTTATGTTCATACCTCCTTCTAGCCTATTCTCTCAACGTGTTGCCTCCATAAGTAGTATATTTTATCTGACTGATTAAAAAGCATGCCTATCACTGTTTAAAAAGCTATTAAAGTAACCAGGAAGATACCATACTCTAGAGAGTATTTATCAGAGCTTTCTGTTAATCAGTACATTGGTTGAAATGAAATAAATTTACTTAGCAATACAGAAATCATTCATATAGGATGGGAGATTATGATCATATAACACCACCAGTAAAACACTGAACTCCAAATCCTAAACTAATCTGACTGCTCCAGTCTCAGAGATTTCCTCCTGCTCAATATTCTTAAGATTTAGCATCACAAAAGTTAGAGCAGGGAAAGAACCTTACATAACAGCAGGTCTGTTCACATTTGATAAAACAGACTTAATGTAACCCTCCTGTGGCATTTAGAATAGAATATCTTGCATTGTCTTCTTGTCCATCAAACTATCCATCTTTCCTTCTCTTCTTTCCTCCTTTTCCTCCCTATGTATCATCCGTTAAGTTTCTTTAATCAGAGTAAGTCATTAAAAGGGAAGTCTTGCATCTACTTTGGGTTTTTGGTGGCAGATGCTGTAAACTGTAAAATGAAGACTTGCAATAATTATACTTAATTTTGACATTGAAATTTTCATTGGGTTTGATTCACTATTATTCAACAATAAATTTTTCTACTAGTATAAAGTTATAACATATGCAATAACATATAAGAGAATCTTTCTGAAAAGGACGGATCTTACTTAAGCTAACAAGCCCAGCTGTATTGATCTCTTTAAATAATCAGCTTATTGATTATGGGAACTTATAAACTTCTCATATCCAGGCATTAATCACCACTCCCGAACTGCACTATTTAATACGGTAGTCACTAGCCATGTGTGCCTACTGAAATTACACTAATTAAAATGAAAAGTCCAGTCTCATTACCCACATTTCAAGTGCTCAATAGCCACACTGATGATGTGTTACCATGTTGGACAGTGCACACTAAGAACAGTTCCATCAGCACAGAACTGATGGGACAGTTTTATGGGACAGAACTGCTCTAGGAGTTGTTCTACTTCTTCTATTAATAGGGAACTTGGATTTACAACAGATTTCTCAGTCTCTCTGTCTGTTTTACTTATATTCCATGATGTGCCTAGTCCAGAGGCTTTCTATCATGAAAAACAGTAAGCATATATGTATCTTTACATATAAAAAATCATAGTTATAAAAATAAATAGAGTATTTAAAGTAGCCATGTCATAGAATTTTAAAACTATTGTTTCTCTAAAAGATACAGGATTGGCCAGTAATTCTGAGATGGACAAATGCTTTAATTGGTCTTAAACATTCTTTTTAATTGGAAAAGTTATTTAGAAACTATCATTTGTGTGAAGGTGGTCGAAAAGGACAAACTTTCAGTTACGAGATAAGTTCTGAAGATAAAATGTACAACATAATATGGTTAACGAGACCATACTGTATATTCAAAAGTTGCTAAGAGAGTAGGTGCTAAAATTTCTCATCGCAAGAAAAAAAAATGTAACTACGTGAGGTGATGGATGCTAATAACTAAGCTTACTGTGGTAATCCCTTTGTAATATATACATATATCAAATCATTATGATGTACATCTTAAAGTTATATTATTTTTATGTCATTTATATCTCAATAAAACTGGAAAAAAAGAGAAAAAAGGGAAAAATATCAAACAACAAAAAAGTGTAAAAATAAGGTACATTAACACTCATATGCCCTTTACCCAGATTTACATACTGTTTACATTATACCCCATTTTATCATTTGCAGATATTTGTGCACATACATATGTAATATTTTTCTGAAGTATTTGAGAGTACTTTACATATATCATGACCATTTATCCCTAAATACTTCACTGAGCATTGCTTATGAACAGGAATTTTCTTACATATATAACTACAGTACAGTTATCAATTTCATAAACTTTATCTCACCCATCATCCACATTATGATTTATCAGTTGACCTAATAATATTTTTTTATACTATATTCCTCCCATCATGGTTAGACACTGAACTCAGTTTTCATATCTCTTAATTCTCTTTTAATCTGAAATATTGTCATAGCCTTTGTCTTTTATGACATTTCCATTTTTGAAGTATACAGTTCCCTTCCTCCTTTATTTAGAAGAAAGTTTGTCATTTTGTGTTTGATGTTTCCTTGAGATTTAGATTCAGGTTGTGTACTCTCACTGGGAACACTGAATAGGTGATGTGTTCTCAGAGTTTAATACCTGCAGACATGATCTCTCCATGCTGTATAATTACTGATTTCTTTTTCTTCCTTACAATTAATAAACAGTCTTAGGGGAAACACTTAAAGACCGTGGAAATATCCTGCTTCTCCTCCTCATTTCTCCCTAGACTTAGCAGCCACTGATGACTCTTGCTTGATTCAACCTTTTCTGATGGTTTCAAAATAATGATTTTCCTACTTTAGCACTCCTTCCACATTTACTAGCTGACCTTGCAACATTTTACTGTAAATAAAAACCCTCCTTCCTCCCCATCCACCCACATATATATGTATATATGTATCTGCCTGTATGTCTGTCTATGTCTCTATCACTGATATAGACTCATGAATGTCTATTTTACCCCCAAAGTATATAATTAATTAATTCATTACTGTTCTTAATTATTTAGTTTATTTAAGTAAGTTCTTATTAAGTAAGATAGTTCCTATATTTGGTGATATTATTTTAAAATGAAGCGATGACTGGGTTATTAACACAATGCCAAACTGGCTGGAAATGTCAGGCCAGATGCCTGACCATAAGAAAGTGGGGGAGGAGGAGAGGAGGGTAAGGGAAATGGAGAAGGCTGGATGGTGTGGAAGTGTTCCCACATGGACATCAGACTTATGAAAGAAGGGTACCTAGAATTAAAGCAGCCACAGGCTTTCCAACTATACCTGTTAGTCGCAAATGGAAATGTCCTATTTTACATTTTGAAAATTGGCTTCCATTTAAGGGAAAACACATGGTTAATGAGTTAAGCTTCTGTGCAAGAAAATTCCTGAGAAATTGTGATGCACAACAAAATGGGGCTAAAATAAATGTAAAAGAATGACAAAAGTGGCAGCACTAGTTGAACATGAATAGAATCAGGACTACAATTAAATATAAAAATATGGTTATAGCTACTCTTGTAATTCAGCATCTCCACAATTAGTTCTTTCCTCACTAGGACTAAAAAGTATGCAGTGCTGCCTTGCATCCTCCCCTCCACTATCCAATTCAATCAGTGCTCAGAGATCCTAAAGAAATGTGATTTTTTCCAGTGGTTAATTTAGAGCTGTAGAAAAGGGCAGACTTGTCATTAAATAACTACCCTTGAATAAAAAAAATCTCAGGAAGTAAAAGAATGAGAAGACAACTGTTTCTGCATGTGAAAATTTAGAAATAAGTTTTCCACCTAGGTATGTTCAAGATGACAATCATAACAACTGATTTTCAGTTTTAGAGTATGGTGTGCTTTAGAGACAGAAAAAGTAGAACTGGAGTGACAATCCCACTGGTGGGAAGACAGGAAAACAAGGCTGCAGCCAGCAAGGAAAGTTTACTAGGCAATCTTCTGAGAGTTTGTGAGGTACATATGTCACTCAATAGAGGCAACTTTCATACAACAACCTGACTCATAAGGAGAGTTCATTGATGGTAAAAGAGAAAAAGAGGGAGAAAAAGGTTGAGCAAGGGGCAGGAAAAGTGAAGGAGAACATGAAGGATAAAAAATAATAGAAAGTTAGAAAGAAAAGGGCTAGGGTCTTTCTTCTCTTTCCTTCTACTTTCTCATTTTCTATATGAGAAAATGGAAGATGAGAGAAATTAAATGACTGAACCAAGTTCACACAGCTGAATAGTAAGAAGAGCAAAAATTAGAACCCCAAACTCATTTTCAACCAAGCAGCTGAGGCAGAACAGAAAAAGCATTGGCCTTCAGATTACAAAGTCTGGGTTTGAATCTTTACTACCGCTGGCTCATTCTACGGGCCTAGGCAAAGTCATAGCATTTCATGAACACTTTGAAGAAACTCGTTGGCAGTCTAAGAAAAGAGAATTAACAGAGATTTCTGTGAGTAGAGACTAGGGTAGCATTAGCAGCTAGCTGTTAAGTCAATGTTAAGAGGTCCCCAACACTGAACTCCGAAATGTAAGTGGTGAGACCTATAGAAACCAGAGAGAACCTATTACCTCAGTGTATACAAGAGATAAAATTCCAAATAGTACTGAGGATATTTTAAACAGCGTGAATTTGGAAAAAATACATTTGCATTTTCTTCTCTGTTCTCTCCGCCTTTGAAACCCAACAACAAAGTTCTAAAAGTAGTAAAGGGCTAAACTCCTAGTTTCTCTCCCTAACATTGAGTTTTGAGAGTTCTTCATATATTTTGGATACAATTTTTTTTTGAAATTTTGAATTTTATTTTATCTTTATTACAGCAGGTTCTTATTAGTTATCTATTTTATACATATTAGTGCGTAACGGGATACAATTTTATCAGATGTGTGATTTAAAAATATTTTCCTAGAGTCTGTGATTCGAATTTTCATCCTCACTACAGTACCTGTAGAAGACTAGTTCTTAATTCTGATGAAGTGCAATTTATCAATTTTTCTTTTATAAATCATGCTTGTGGTATTGATTCTAAGACATTTTCCCTTAACCCAAAGTGAAAAGGTTTATTTTTTTTTGGTTGGTTTTTTTTTTTAATGTTTTCTTCTAGAAGTTTCATAGCTTTAGGTTTCACATTTAAGTTTAGGTACAATATATTATATATAAGTAGGTCTAACTCTGGATGCTATTCTGATGCATTGATCTGTTTATCTTTACCATATTGTCTTAATTACTGTAATTTAAAAATAAGTCTTATTTGACTCTTTGTATTTTAAAATGAATTTCCAATTCAGCTGTCTTTTTCTACAAAAAAAGCATGCTGGGGCTTCCCTGGTGGCGCAGTGGTTGAGAATCCACCTGCCGATGCAGGGGACATGGGTTCGTGCCCCGGTCTGGGAAGATCCCACATGCCGCGGAGCAGCTGGGCCCGTGAGCCATGGCCGCTGAGCCTGCGCGTCCGGAGCCTGTGCTCCGCAATGGGAGAGGCCACAACAGTGAGAGGCCCGCGTACCACAAAAAAAAAAAAAAAAAAAAAAAGCATGCTGGAATTTCACCTGGTATCAGTTGAATTGTTAGGTCAATTTTGGGAGAATTGACATATTAACAATATTGGTTTTCTGATCCACAAACACAGTATATCTTTCCAATATGGGGTGTTAATCTTTTGCAGAGCAGTTATCAGAGTACGGGTCACATTTATCCCTAAGTACTTCATATATTCTGATGCTATTATAAAATGGTATTTTAAAAATTAAACCATTTAAAATGTTTTTAAGTTTTAACATCCTACTTTGTTGCTAACATGTAGATATACAATTGATTTTTTAAACTTTTTGGGGTAAATACACATATGATTTTCCATCTTAACCATTTTTAAGGGTACAGTTCAGTGGTATTAAATACATTCATAATGTTGCATAACCAACACCACCATCCATCTTCATAGCTGTTTTCACCTTGTAAAGCAGAAATTCTGTATGAATTAAACAACAGCCTCCCATTCCCACCCTACAGCCCCTGACAACAACAATTCTACTTTTTATCTCTATGATTTTGACTACTCTCAGTATCTCATATACGTGTTATACAATTGGTTTCTATAAACTGATCTTGTACTTTGCAACCTTCCTAAACTCATAACTTCTAGTAGCTTTTTTTGTAATTACATGGAAAGTCTGTTTGTACACTTATGGTTTATGTAGACTTACATTTTGATCATGTCACCTTCAAATAAAGGTAGTTGTAGTTCTTTTACAATCTGTATGTCTTTTTCATGACTTACTGCACTGGCAAGACCCTCCAATACAATGGTGAATAGAAGAAGTGAAAGAAAATAACCTTCCCTTATTCCTGATCTGTCACCATTAAAAGTATTATGCTAACCACATGTTTTTCTGAGATGTACTTAATCAAGATAAAGACATTCTCTTCTATTCTTACTTTTTGAAGCTTTTATCATGAATGGAAGTGGGTTTTCCTCAAATATCTTTTTTGCATCTACTGAGATGAGCATATGTTTTTTCATTTTTAGACTGTTAATATGGTAAATTACACTGACTGATTTTCAAATGTTAAATCAACCTCACATTCCTGAGGTAAACACTTAGTCATAATGTATTATTAGTTATATATTTTGAATGAAATTGCTAAAACTGTGTTGTTTTCTTGCATCTATTATAACTGAGAAATATTGGTTTGTAGTGTTCTTTCCTTGTAATCCCCTTGTCTGGTTTTTTATCATAGTGTTGGCCTCATACAAGGAGTTGAGAAGAATTACCTCTTGAATTTTCTGTAAAATGTGTGTAGAATTAACACTATTTCTTAAATAAATAATAATGCTTGGTAGAATTCACCAGTGAAGCGATCTGAGCCTAATGTTTTCTTTGTGGGAAGGCTTCTAGCTACAAGTTCAATGACTATTATAGGGCTATCCAGTTATCTATTTCTTCTTAAGTAAGCTTTGGTAGTTTGTGTCTTTCAAGGAATTTATAAGTTGTTAAATTTATCAACAGAAAGTTGTTCATTATACATCCTTATTTTCCTTTTAATATCTGTAGAAACTGTAGTAATGTTACATCTCATTCTTCCTGTTGGTAATTAGCATCCTCTCTTTTCTCTTTTAAATATTTATTTATTTTTGGCTGCGTTGGGTCTTAGTTGCAGCACGTGGGATCTTTCATTGTGGCACACAGGCTCTTCACTGCGGCACACAGGCTTCTCTCTAGTTGTGGCACATGGGTTCCAGGGTGTGCAGGCTCAGTAGTTGCAGCACGCAGGCTCTGGAGCATGTGGGCTCTGTAGTTGTGGCATATGGGCTCTGTAGCTGTGGCATGCGGGCTCCTAGTTGTGGTGCATGGGCTTAGTTGCCCTGCAGCATGTGGGATCTTAGTTCCCCGACTTGGGATTGAACCCACGTCCCCTGCATTAGAAGGCAGATGCTCAACCACTGGACCACCAGGGAAGTCCCACTTCTCTCTTTTTTTTCTTGAGCAGTTTGTCTAGAGGTATATCAACTTTACTGGTCTTCTCAAAGAATCAGGTTTTGATTTCACTTTTTTTTTTGGTTTTCTATTTCATTGATTTCTGCTCTAATCTTTATTATTTCTTATCTTCTGCTTACTTTGAACTTAATTTTCTTATTGTAGTTTCTTAAGGCAGAAGCTGAGGTGATTTACTTGAGACCCTTCTTTTCTGATATAGATGGTTAGACCTATATGCTTCTAAGTACGGCTTTATCTGTATTCCACAAATTTTGATATGTGTTTTCATTTTCATTCAGTTCAATATACTATCTAATTCCCTTTGATTTTTTTCTATGACCCATGGGTTATCTAGACTTCTGTTATTTGCTTCCAAATATTTGGTGATTTCACAGATAACTTTCTGTTATAGATTTCTAAATTAATCCCACTGTGGCCAGAGAAGCACTTTGTATAACTTGAATTATTTTAAACATATTGTGACTTGTTTTATGGTGCACAATATAAATTCTCTTATTAAATGCTCTGTGTACACTTGAAAGAATTGTATTAGATTATTTTTGGGCAGAGTTTTAAATGTCACCTCTAATTGGCTGATGTAATTCTACTTTTTTACATCCTTACTGATTTTCTGATAAATTGTTCTGTCAATTGTTGAAAGAAGGATATTAAAATATCTGACTAAAATTGTCAATGTGTCTATTTCTCCTTGTAGTTCTATCATGTTTTACTTTACATATTTTGAAGCTCTGTTATTAAGTGCATAAACATTTAGCATTATTATGTTCTCTTGATGAACTGAACACTTTATCATTATGAAATGCTCTTCTTTTTCTGCAAATATTCTTTGCTATGAAATATACATTGTCTAATATTAACATAGCTACTCCAGTTTTCTTTTTATTAATGTTAGCATAGTATATCTTTTCTTTCCCCCATCCTTTTACTTTTAATATTGTTTTTTGTTTCCTAGGTGTCCTTTCTGTTCTTTGTTCCCTTTTCTCTCTTCTTCTGCCTTCTTTAGGATTATTTCTCATGATTCCAATTGATCTACTTTGTTGACTTATTAGCTATAATGTTTGTCTTATTATTTTGGGGATAGATTTAGAGTTGCTAGCATATATCTTTAACTTATCATAATCTACCTTCAGGAGATATTATGCCACTTCAGACATCAAGTAAGAAAACTTACAACAGTATAACTTATTTATGCTCACCCAGTCTTTGTACTACTGTTATACATTTTGCTTCTACATACCTGATAAATTCCACATTACTTTTCTTAAATGTGTAAACTGTCTTTTACTCTTAAACAGACATAAATAATATGAAGAATATTATTTTATATTTATGTTTAGTGCCTTTCTTCTTACTGGCTTTTCTTTCTTCACACAGCCATCTTGTATCTCTGCTCTGCTTTTTATATTGTTCTCAAAAGGCTCATTCATGTATGCCCTGCCCAATTATTTATCATAAAGCACTTGTCATTATCTGAAATTTCAAAATTTTAATTTCTTTTCTTTTTTGAGATTATAAGGTTCATGAGGGCAGGATCTGTACCCACATAACTCAGAACAATGAGCACATAGTAGGTGCTCTATAAACATTTGCCAAATAATTCCATCTTTACCTATTTGTTCCACTTATCTTTCTCCCATATTAGAAAATTAATTTTTACACACTGACATGAACATTAAAATGTCGAATCAGATAATGAGCATTATTACTGTAATGACAGAATTAATCAAATAATGTACCAAGGCTCAATCACATTCATTTGAAAAAAAGCAACAAACAGGCTAGCAAAGGTTCAAAAAAAGTTAATAATTAAGGGAAGAAATAATTTAATGTTCATTGAATAATAAAGACAATGAAAATCAGGTGGCAAAAGTATTTGAAATTTAATTTAGCTAACAGGCATTTGAAGGAAGTTATAAGAAGGTTTGACTCCATAAACAGAAGCACAAATGTTACATTTTCGTGTTTACCTGCACGGCGCCTGTCAAATTGCTTTGTCAGTAATGCCTGATATATGAATGTCAATATTCCCATACAAAATGGGGGGAAGAGTATTTAGGACTTCTTCCAGTTTAGAGAGGCTCTTGGATCAACAGCTTAGCTTTGAAAGAGTCCAGATGGATACCAGGCAATGTCAATGTAATACTGAAGAGTGGGCTAGATCTCACGCTCTGATTTCTTATCTTAGCATGCTGATGTTAACTCTGCAAAATCAAGTACTACTAATGTGGCTGCTTATATACCACAACAGAACTGGTTCCACATCAAGCCTTTCTGTTGCATGAGGAAATATTCATTCATACTTTGGCTGAGACAATCTATCTATTTATTTTTAATTGTGGTCAAAACCACAAACATAAAAGTTACCATCTTAACAATTTCTGGTCTGCAGTACAGTAGTGTTAACCATATACATTGCTGTATGACAGAACTCTAAACTTTTTCATCCTGCAAAAGTAAAACTGTATATTCATTGAAAAGTAGCTCCCCTTTTCCCCCTTCCCCAGCCTCTGTCATCCACCATTCTATTTTCTGTTTCTAAGAATTTCACTATTTTAGAAACCTCATATAAGTAGAATCATTGAGGCAATCTGTTGAGTACTAGATTCCTTTTCCTATCCCATAATGATCTATGACAGATGGCACAGTCTTAGAGCCAAAGTTCATTTGAAATAAATGAACAACATAATTAGCTTTCTGTGATCTCGGGTTGAGAATCAATATCAAATAAATAGTCAAATATAAGGACAAATATTCTTGACTCCAAAAAGAGTGATCATGAATCTAAATTTGTCCTACACATTTTAACCACTGTATCCCAATCATACCTAACGTAGAGAACATACAAAATTTAATATTATTAGTATATTATCAGTTTAAACAGATTTCATTTTGAATCTATAAACTACTAGTATAAAACATATTTCTTCAAGTCAATAACTAGGTATCAATGTCTAGACTGCATTTTTCAATAGATTTTCTGGTTTGAAAAAATATTTGTGGAATATGCAAGTACATATAAAACTGTGCACCCAGTACCAATTATCAATTTGATTTGAAACAATTAACATTAAGACAATAGTAAATACATGTCTAAACTGTTGATTTAGTTTTCAGCTATTATGATACTTGTAGTATGTCACCGAATAATTATTTATTATTATTAAATTTAGCATGATTCGAAGATCTGGAGTAGGTATGCATGACTTTCATTGGAGTTTACAGAGGCTCATCCCTTCTCTCACACTGGTAGCAACTGGTCTATAATAATTTGTGTAAGTGTCCAAATAAATAATAAAAAGGAGATGATAAATAACTGGTAAAACATACAGCAAAGTAAAATATTTAAAACCTAGTAAGAATAATTCATTCCGCAGACTGGTCAGCTACCATGACAACATCTTCAACATAAAATTCACATACAGTTGACCTTTGAACATGGATTTGAACTGCGTGGGTCCACTTCTACGTGGATTTTTTCAATAAATATATTGGAAAAAATTTTTGAAATTTGTGACAATTTGAAAAAACTCACAGAGGAACCACATAGCCTAGAAATATAAAAAAAATTAAGGAAAAGGCATGTCATGAATGCATAAAATATATGGAGATGCTAGTCTATTTTATCATTTACTACCATGAAATATACATAAATCTATCACAAAACGTGAAAATTTATCAAAATTTACACAAACATACTGTACATGGTGCCATTCACAGTTGAGGGAAATGTAAACAACCATAAAGGTTCAGTTTTAAATCATAACTGCATAAATGAACTGTACATGCTGTAGTACTGTAATAACTTCTCAGCCACCTCCTGATGCTATTGCGATGAGCTCGTGTTGCAAGTATGAGTATCCACTTAAAACATCATGTGACACTCATCATCTCTGCATGAGCAGTTTGCCTCTCCAGTAAACTGTGTAACTCAGTAAAAAAGTGATCTCTGTGGTTCTCGTGTATTTTTCATCATTTTTAGTGCAATACCATAAACCTTGAATAACACCATGGGACCCACACAAAGTGCCACTAACAATGCTGGAAGTGGTCCCCAGAGGCAGAGAAAAGTCATGACACTACCAGAAAAAGTTGAATTGCTTAATATGTACTGTAGATTGAGGTCTGCAGCTGTGGCTGCCCACCATTTCAAGATAAAGGAATCCAGCAGAAGGACCATTGTAAAAAAAAGAAAAGGAAATTCGTGAAGCTGTTGCTACAGCTACTCCAGCAGACACAAAAACCTCACACGTTTTGCGAAATATCTTTTTATCTCATACTGAAAATGCAGCGTTTATGTGGGTGCAGGATTGTTTTAAGAAAGGCATACCAATAGACTCTAACATGATTTTTTAAAAAGTGAAGTTATTATATGACAACTTAAAGCAAAAGGAAGATAAAAGGTCTAAAGCTGGAGAATTTAATGACAGCAAAGGATGGTTTTATGACAGAGCCAATCAAGGAAATCATGAAAGAGATTATGGATGGGGGGAGGAAAGGTGGGGGGGGGGTGAAGGGTTTTAAGACAAAGATCTTGGAAAAATTCAAGAGATAACAGACACCACACCAGAGGAATTAACAGAAGACAATTGGATGAAGATGAGTGCTTCTGAACCAGTGCCAGATGATGAGGAAGAAGACATAAAAGAAACAGTGCCAGAAAACAAATTGCATTAGACAGTCTGGCAGAAGGGTTCAAATTATTCAAGACTGCTTTTACGTTATTTTATGACATGGACCACTCGGTGATACAGGCACTGAAACTAATGCAAACAGCGGAAGAACGATTAGTACCGTAGAGAAACATTTTTAGAGAAATGAAAAACCAAAAAAGTCAGACAGAAACTAGGATGGATTTCCATAGAGTTACACTGAGTGTGCCTGCCTCCCCTTCCACCTCCTCCATCTCTTCCACTTCTGCCACCTGAAACAGCAAGACCAACCCCTCCTCTCCCTCCTCCTCCTCAGCCTACTCAACATGAAGACAAGGATGAAGACATTTATGATGATTCAATTCCACTTAATGAATAGTAAATAATATTTATTAACTCATCTGAGTTAATAAACAAACTAATCTGTTGTATATGTGTGTGTGTTCATGTGAAAATCAAATAAATGTACAGTAAGAACTGTATGAGACCTTTTTGTGTCACCATAATAATCACCTAAGTTTTCATGATACAGAACATCATGTGCAAGGCCTGTATTGAAGTGGATAGCCTTTCCTTACATAGGCATAAGGTGAGTGATATTTAATATAAAATTAATAATGTGTTAGTTTTCTTGCTGTCTTATAACTTTGCTTTCAAAGAATTACATTACCATATAGTATGCCTCTCTCTCTCATACTTCGAGTAACTGTGTATCAGTCTATCATCACAGGTAAGTGGTTTTTTTAAAAAAGTAACAATGTTTCCAATACTATATTATGAATATGACTATAATACTGTATGCCATAAAAATTTTATTTGACAATGATTCATTCATTAGTGTATAGGCTAGGCTACCATGAAGCAATTGTTATCGATTATACTAGGCTACCATAAACAACTGTATTGTTGCTTCTTCATTAACAATGGATAAGTCGTTATACCTGTAAATAAAGATGAATTTCTTTTTCACATTATCTTTTCATTTTGATTCCAGTGCTAGTGTTATATGTATAACATCTACAGGGTTTTGTATCATATAAGACAATGCTTATATAGGTACTGAGAGACAGCCAATTCATCTTGTAAACAGATGACATAAACTTATGGTATTGATAAATACAGTACAGTACTGTAAATGTATTTTCTCTTCTTATGATTTTGTTAATAATATTTTCTTTTTTATAGCTTACTTTATTATAAGAATAGGGTATAAAATAAATATAACATACAAAATATGTGCTATTCAACTGTTTATGTTATCAGTAAGGGTCAACAGTGGGCTATTATTAGCAGTTAAGTTCCGGGGGAGTCAAAAGTTATATGCAGATTTTTAACTGTGTGTGGATTTAGCACAGTTTCTAACCAAACAAACTTGGGACCAGGATATAGAGAGTAGGCTATGGCCAGAGCTAGAGTGGGTCTGCCCTGGTTTAAACTCTGTTCCAGCCTAACAAGGAAAAATTGGCTGGTTTGGGGTCTCTGCCTTTGCCTTTAAGCCCTGATGTAACTTTCTGCCCCCAAGGTTGCTAATTAAAGAAAAAAAAATCCAATCCCCACATTGTTCAACGGTCAACCGTATTCAGATATCAGAGAAATCAAGTATTTAGAAAACAGAAAATAAAGATGTAAATTTCCATAAAACAAAGTAGAATCTAACTAGAGAAATATGTCCTAAGAATTAATTTCCAAATACTGAAATACCACTATGGCATACAATTTACTTAACTTCGCCTCCTGTGGCAGGCAGGCGGCTTCTCAGATGGCCCCAATGATCACAGCCTGTCTGCTGGTACTCGTGCCCTTGTGTGTGAACATCTGCCCCGGCATGTAGGCAGGACCTGTGACTTGCTTCAAATACAACAAAGGTGATGAAATGTCACTCCCACAATTAGGTTATATAAAACAGCAACTTCTATCTTGCTAATAGACTCTAGTGCCTTCTTGACTCACCTGTTTTGATGAAACAAACAGCCACGATGGAGAGGTCTATATGACAAGGAACTGAAGTTGGCCTCCAGCAAAGAGCCAGGTAGGAACTGAGGCCTGCAGTGCAAAAGCCCACGAGGAACTGATTCTTTCCAACTACACATAAGGGTGGAAGTGGATCCTCCCCCAGGCTGTTAACACCTTTGTTGTAGCCTGTGGAAGACCCCAAAGCACAGGAACCAGCCAAGACTTGACTGGATTTCTGACCCACAGAAACTGTGTGTTAGGTATGTTTTAAGCGGCAACTTTTGTAGTAATTTGTAACAGAGAATAGAAAACTAATACACCATCTTTAAAGTAGAGATATCTCATAGTCTTATGACATTAATTAAATGACTTATTGAAGATGGTGGAGTAGAAGGACATGCTCTCACTCCCTCTTTCAAGAACACCAGAATCACAACTAACTGCTGAACAATCATCGACAGAAAGACACTGGAACTCACCAAAAAAGATACCCCACATGTAAAGACAAAGGAGAAGCCACAATGAGATGGTAAGAGGGGCACTATCACAATAAAATCAAATCCCATAACTGCTGGGTGGCTGACTCACAAACTGTAGAACACTTATACCACAGAAGTCCACCCAGTGGAGTGAAGGTTCTGAGCCCCAAGTCAGGCTTCCCACCTGGGGGCCAGGCAACAGGAGGAGGAATTCCTAGAGAATCAGACTTTGAAGGCTAGCAGGAATAGATTGCAGGACTTTGGCAGGACTGGGGGAAACAGAGACTCCACTCTTGGAGGATACATACAAAGTAAGGTGCACGTCGGGACCCATGGGAAGGAGCAGTGACCACATAGGAGACTGAACCAGACCTACCTGCTAGTGTTGGAGGGTCTCCTGCAGAAGGGGGGGCAGCTGTGGCTCACCAAGGGACAAGGACACTGGCAGCAGAAGTTCTGGGAAGTACAACTTGGCGTGAGCCCTCCCAGAGTCCGCCAGAGGGCAGACACCAGAAGCAAGAAGAACTACAATACTGCAGCCTGTGGAACAAAAACCACATTCACAGAAAGACAGACAAGATGAAAAGGTAGAGAGCTATGTACCAGATGAAGGAACAAGATAAAACCCCAGAAAAACAATTAAATGAAATGGAGATAGGCAATCTTCCAGAAAAAGAATTCAGAATAATGATAGGGAAGACGATCCAGGACCTAGGAAAAGCAATGGAGTCAAAGACTGAGAAGATGCAAGAAATGTTTAACAAAGATCTAGAAGAATTAAAGAACAAACAAACAGAGAGGAACAATACAATAACTGAAATGAAAAATACACTAGAAGGAATCAATAGCAGAATAACTGAGACAGAAGAACAGATAACTGACCTGGAAGACAGATGGTGGAATTCACTGCCACAGAACAGAATAAAGAAAAAAGAATGAAAACAAATGAAAGCCTAAGAGACCTCTGAGACAACATTAAATGCAACAACATTTGCATTATAGGGGTCCCAGAAGGAGAAGAGAGAGAGAGAAAGGACCCGAGAAAATATTTGAAGAGATTATAGTCGAATACTTCCCTAACATGGGAAAGGAACTGGCCATCGAAGTCCAGGAAGCACAGAGAGTCCCATACAGGATAAACCCAAGGAGAAACACGCTGAGACACACAGTAATCAAATTGGCAAAAATTAAAGACAAAGAAAAATTAATGAAAGCAGCAAGGGAAAAACAACAAATAACATACAAGGGAACTCCCATAAGGTTAACAGCTTATTTATCAGCAGAAAGTCTACAAGCCAGAAGGGAGTGGCATGAAATATTTAAAGTGATGAAAGGGAAGAACGTACAACCAAGATTACTCTACGCAGCAAGGATCATATTCAGATTCAATGGAGAAATCAAAAGCTTTACAGACAAGCAAAAGTTAAGAGAATTCAGCACCACCAAACCAGCTCTACAATAAATACTAAAGGAACTTCTCTAAGTGGGAAACACAAGAGAAGAAAAGGACCTACAAAAACAAACCAAAAACAATTAAGAAAATGGTAATAGGAACATACATATCCATAATTACCTTAAACGTGAATGGATTAAATGCTCCAACCAAAAGACACAGGCTTGCTGAATGGATACAAAAACAAGACCCATATATATGCTGTCCACAAGAGACCCAGTTCAGACCTAGGGACACTTGCAGACTGAAAGTGAGAGGATGGAAAAAGATATTCCATGCAAATGGAAATCAAAAGAAAGCTGGAGTAGCAATACTCATATCAGATAAAATAGACGTTAAAATAAAGAATGTTACAAGAGACATGGAAGGATACTATGTAATGATCAAGGGATCAATCCAAGAAGAAGATATAACAATTATAAATATATATGCACCCAACATAGGAGCACCTCAATACATAAAGCAACTGCTAACAGCTATAAAAGAAGAAATCGACAGTAACACAATAATAGTGGGGGACTTTAACACCTCACTTACACCGATGGACAGATCATGCAAACAGAAAATTAATAAGGAAACACAAGCTTTAAATGATACAACAGACCAGATAGATTTAATTGATATTTATAGGACATTCCATCCAAAACCAGCAGATTATACTTTCTTCTCAAGTGTGAATGGAACATTCTCCAGGATAGATCACATCTTGGGTCACAGATCAAGCCTCAGTAAATTTAAGAAAACTGAAATCATATCAAGCATCTTTTCTGACCACAATGCTATGAGATTAAAAATCAATTACAGGGAAAAAAAACGTAAAAAACACAAACACATGGAGGCTAAAGAATACGTTACTAAATAAGCAAGAGATCACTGAAGAAATCAAAGAGGAAATCTAAATATACCTAGAGACACATGACAATGAAAACATGATGATCCAAAACCTATGGGATGGAGCAAAAGCAGTTCTAAGAGGAAAAATCTCAAATAAACAATCTAAGGTTACACCAAAAGGAACTAGAGTAAGAAGAACAAACAAAACCCAAAGTGAGCTGAAGGAAAGAAATCATAACGATCTGAGCAGAAATAAGTGAAATAGAAATAAAGGGAACAACAGCAAAGCTCAATAAAACGAAAAGCTGGTTCCTTGAGAAGATAAACAAAATTGATAAACCATTAGCCAGACTCATCAAGAAAAAGTGGGAAAGGACTCTGATAAATTTAGAAATAAAAAAGGAGAAGCTACAACAGACACTGCAGAAATACAAAGCATCCTAAGAGACTACTACCAGCAACTCTGTGCCAATAAAATGGACAACCTGGAAGAAATGGACGAATTCTTAGAAAGGTATAACCTTCCAAAACTGAACAGGAAGAAATAGAAAATATGAACAGACCAATCACAAGAAATGACTGAAACTGTGATTAAAAATCCTCCAACAAACAGCTCCAGGACCAGATGGCTTCACAGGTGAATTCTATCAAACATTTAGAGAAGAGCTAACACCCATCCTTCTCAAAGTCTTCCAAAAAATTGCAGAGGAAGGAACACTCCCAAACTTATTCTATGAGGCCACCATCACCCTGATACCAAAACCAGACAAAGATAGTACAAAAAAAAGAAAACTACTGACCAATATCACCGATGAATATAGATGCAAAAATCCTCAACAAAATACTAGCAAACAGAATCCAACAACACATTAGAAGGATCATACACCATGATCAAGTGGGATTTATCCCAGAGATGCAAGGATTCTTCAATATACGCAAATCAATCAATGTGATACACCATATTAATAAACTGAAGAATAAAAACCATATGATCATCTCTATAGATGCAGAAAAAGCTTTTGACAAAATTCAACACCCATTTATGATAAAAGCCCTCTAGTAAGTGGGCATAGAGGGAACCTACTTCAACATAATAAAGGCCATATATGACAAACCCACAGCAAACATCATTCTCAATGGTGAAAAAATGAAAGCATTTCCTATAAGATCAGGAACAAGCCAAGGATGTCCACTCTCACCACTATCATTCAACATAGTTTTGGAAGTCCTAGTCACAGCAATCAGAGAAGAAAAAGAAATAAAAGGAATACAATTTGGAAAAGAAGAAGTAAAACTGTCACTGTGTGCAGATGACATGATACTATATATAGAGAATCCTAAAGATGCCACCAGAAAACTACTAGAGCTAATCAATGAATTTGGTAAACTTGCAGGATACAAAATTAACACACAAAAATCTCTTGCATTCCTATACACTGATGATGAAAAATCTGAAAGAGAAATTAAGGAAACACTCTCATTTACCATTGCAACCAAAAGAATAAAATACCTAGGAATAAACCTACCTAGGGAGACAAAGACCTGTATGCAGAAAACTATAAGACACTGATGAAAGATATTAATGATGATAACAATAGATGGAGAGATATACCATGTTCTTGGATTGGAAGAATCAATATTGTGAAAATGACTATACTACCTAAAGCAATCTACAGTTTCAATGCAATCCCTATCAAATTACCAATGGCATTTTTTACAGAACTACAACAAAAAAATCTTAAAATTTGTATGGAGACTCAGAAGACCCTGAATAGCCAAAGCAGTCTTGAGGGAAAAAAACAGAGCTGGAGGAATCAGACTCCCTGACCTCAGATTATACTACAAAGCTACAGTAATCAAGACAATATGGTACTGGCACAGAAACAGAAATATAGATCAATGGTACAGGATAGAAAGCCCAGAGATAAACCCACACACATACGGTCAACTAATCTATGACAAAGGAGGTAAGGATATACAATGGAGAAAAGACAGTCTCTTCAATAAGTGGTGCTGGGAAAACTGGACAGCTACATGTAAAAGAATGTACTTAGAACACTCCCTCAAACCACACACAAAAATAAACTGAAAATGGATTCGAGACCTAAATGTAAGACCGGACACTATAAAACTCTTAGAGGAAAACACAGGAAGAACACTCTTTGACATAAATCACAGCAAGATCTTTTTTGATCCACCTCCTAGAGCAATGGAAATAAAAACAAATAAAAACAAATGGGACCTAATGAAACTTAAAAGCTTTTGCACAGCAAAGGAAACCCTAAGGATGAAAAGACAACCCTCAGAATGGAAGAAAATATTTGCAAAGGAATCATCGGACAAAGGATTAATCTCCAAAATATATAAACAGCTCATGCAGCTCAATATTAATAAAACAAACAACTCAATCAAAAAATGGGCAGAAGGGTGGTGCAGTGGTTGAGAGTCCACCTGCCAATGCAGGGGCCACAGGTTCATGCCCTGGTCCGGGAAGATCCCACATGCTGTGGAGCGGCTAGGCCCGTGAGCCTTGGCCACTGAGCCTGCGCGTCTGGAGCCTGTGCTCCGCAACGGGAGAGGCCACAACAGTGAGAGGCCCGCGTACAGCAAAAAAAAAAAAAAAAAAAAAAAAAAAAAAAAGGCAGAAGACCTAAATAGACAATTCTCCATTGAAGACATATAGATGGCCAAGAAGCACATGAAAAGCTGCTCAACATCACTAATTATTAGGGAAATGCAAATCAAAACTACAATGAGGTATCACATCACCCCAGTTAGAATGGGCATCGTCAGAAAATCTACAAACAACAAATGCTGGAGAGGGTGTGGAGAAAAGGAAACCCTCTTGCACTGTTGGTGGGAATGTAAATTGATACAGCCACTATGGAGAACAGTATGGAGGTTCCTTAAAAAACTAAAAAAAGAATTACCATATGACCCAGCAATCCCACTACTGGGCATATACCCAGAGAAAACCATAATTCAAAAAGACACATGCACCCCAATGTTCACGGCAGCACTATTTACAATAGCCAGGTCATGGAAGCAAACTAAATGCCCATTGACAGATGAATGGATAAAGAAGATGCGGTACATATATACAATGGAATATTACCCAGCCATAAAAAGGAACGAAATTGGGTCCTTGGTAGAGACGTGGATGTATCCAGAGACTGTCATACAGAGTGAAGTA
Source organism: Mesoplodon densirostris (assembly GCF_025265405.1). Classification (NCBI taxonomy): domain Eukaryota; kingdom Metazoa; phylum Chordata; class Mammalia; order Artiodactyla; family Ziphiidae; genus Mesoplodon; species Mesoplodon densirostris. Next base: position 52,297,287 of record NC_082675.1, on the reverse strand, counting down.
AGTCAGAAAGAGAAAAACAAATATTGTATATTAAAGCATATATGTGGAACCTAGAAAATGGTACAGATGAACAAGTTTGAAGAGCAGAAATTGAGACACAGATGTAGAGAGCAAACGTATGGACAGCAAGGGGGGAAAGCGGCGGAGGGTGGGGGTGGGGGTGTGCTGAATTGGGAGATTGGGATCGACATGCATACACTGATGTGTATAAAATGGATGACTAATAAGAAAATAAATAAACATTAGAAAAATGACATTAAATAAGTAAAACTAAATTGCCTAAAATACGGATATTAGATGGTTAGTTCTACTCACTTTCTAGTTAATTAACTTGTGGCATTCCAACCAATAGCTGGAAGAATATAGTTTGTTTAGAATATAAAACAAATTTTGGTAGCAAACAACTTTATAGTAACTTAAACCCTGTACTTTATCTTCATTGTATTTTTAAAATTAATAGACTTTTTAAGAGCAGTTTTAGATTTAAAAATTGAGCAGATAGTTCCCATATACTCCCTCTCTGCCCCTCATGGTTTCCCTGATTTTTAACATCTTCCATTAGCATAGTGCATTTGTTACAATTGATTAACCAGTATTGATGCATTATTATTAGTCCATAAAATCCATAGTTTAATTAGGGTTCACTCTTTGTGTCTTTGTGTTATACAGTTCTATGGATTTTGACAAATGTTCTAGCTATTCATCCCTCATTCCCTCTCCCTGACTGCAGGCAACTATGGATCATTTTACTGTCTGCATAGTTTTGCCTTTACCCTACACTTTGGGTTGTGATCTCCTACAGTAATATAGCTTACTCTTTCCAGACCAGATAATATACAATGAGTCAGAGCCAGTAAATGTGACTCAGTATTCATGCTTCTCATGTTCCCTATTAGAGTTATTCTCATGTTCTTTATTAGAGTTATCCTCATTTACATTTCAGCTAATTCTTCTGCATTTTGATAAAGCATTACCTTCTTTGGTCAGTCTCTCTCTCTCTCTCTCTCTCGCTCTCTCTCTCTCTCTCTGGGAGAGAGAGCCTTAACTATTTTCTTACAATAAATGGTTTAAATTGTCTCATTTTAAGTTTACTTTCTGGGTAAAGGACATTACAGTAGCAGACAAGCCAAAATTCTATGCACTGGGCTTAAGAATGTATTTGATTGGTGGTGGAGGGAGACACAGAACTGCCTTTCTAACTGTTTGTTTAGCCCAATCCTCACAGTTCACAGTGACATAGAAATTCAATATGCATAATCATCTTAGGATTCAAAATTCATATGGCACAGTATGCTATATGCAGACAACAGAAACTTGCCTGCACCCAAGACCTTCATTATCATTATGATTCATACCACTGAACCACATTTTAAATAAATCTGTCAAAATGAATCCTACAAACACTTTTAATATTAATTCCTATTGAACTCAGAATCTTTGCAACATAACTGATATAATACCAGATTTATTAGGTTCACCCATCTGTGAAGAGTAGCATTTCCTTGGCTATTAAAAGTATATATTTTATTGACTAGGATTGTTTATTGACTTAAGGGTACAGCTGTTAAAGTGATCTGGCAATCGAGCCTACAAGCACACTGAATTTATCAGCAAGATACCCAGACATTCGGAAATGGTCTTAATATTATGGCTCCAAAAAGCAAAGCTTCAGGCACTATTCTAGGATCTCTTGAAATTTGTAGTTACTTGAATACCAGAACATTCACTGTTTTTTTTTCTTATTAAGGATTTCATGTACGATAAAAGTAATACTCTATTCTTTTTTGTGTGTGTAGTTAAGTAAGTTGGATTTATTATTTGCAGCAGCGAGGGGAAACACACACCTTGGGGAAACATGGATGTGTTAGGAAGATCCTACTATATAGGATTTGGGATTTGGTTGAGTAATTTGAGGGAAGTAGGTGGGAGTTTGCTCTAGATTGGATGCTGTCAGAAAACAGGGATGATCCTATGAGTGGATATCTCAATAAGTTTTATCTTTAGGGAGGGGAGACTCACAAGAGGATAAGCTATAATTGGTAGAGAAATAGCAGTAACTCATTTTGGCCAAGAGAGGGGATGTTTGGTAACTTGTGGGCTGCAGAGTGACCTTGGTTTTGTCTGTATTTAGATATAATTATGAAGTGGGCTTGTTCTGTCTTATTTTATCATGGTCTCAGAGTAACCTTGCATGGGGTTAGTGTTCTGTGAGATTGTTTCTGTTCAGTAGGGAAATAACATGGCCCACAGTGAGTGCTAGGCCAGTTTTCAAGTGTCAGGTACCACCCCCTCCTCTTTTTTTCCTTTCTCACAAGTTCCAGGTGATGCTGATACTACTGGTCCAGAGACCACCAGCCTTTGAGAACCACTCTCTGAGAGGGTAAAGAGACCTGAGACCTATGTTTAGAACAGGTACATAATAAAGTAATACTCTATTCTTCTTAATTAAAGGCAGTACTTCTGGTTACTATTAATTACATAAGACTAAATGAAATACTGTGATCAATGTTCAAGTTCAGGTGGTCACTTTAATATGCATAAAAAACACTGTACCTAAAGAAGAACAAAAACTGGTACTGAGAAAAATCAATATATGAAGTTAGGCTTCAAAAAAGGTGTCGTCAATGTTGGAATAATGTTGAAGTTAATTTTTGTGCATGGTGCAAAAGGTCTAAATTTATCTTTTCTGCATGTGTCCAATTGTCCTATCAATGCTTGTTGAAAAGATTATTTTTTCCACATTGAATTGTGCTAGCACCTTTGTTGAAGATCAGTTGACCATAATTGCTAGTTTATTTCTGAATTCACAATTCTGTTCCACTGATCTAAATGTCCATCATTATGGCAGTACTATATTCTTGGAAACTGTATGTATTAGTTTTCTATTTCTGTATAACAAATTACCACAAACATAGCAATTTACAATAACACAAATTTATTACCTCATAGTTCTGTAGGTCAGAAGTTCAGGCAGGCTTGGCTAGGTTCTCTGCTTAGTTTCTCACAAGACTGAAATCAAGCTATCAGCTAGGCCAGGCTCTAATTGGAAATATCTGAGGAAGAACCTGCTTCCAAGCTCAGGCTGTTGACAGAATATAGTTCCTTGTGGTGGCAAGACTTAAATCACTCTTTTCTTGCTACTTGTCCGAGACAGCTCTCAGCTCCTAACCCCTTCCATCTTCAAAGCCTGCAATGGTATGTTGAATACCATTCTTATGCTTTATATCTCTCTGACTTTCTCTTTTGCTCCCAGCTGGGGAAAACTCTCTGCTTTTATCATGTAATTAGGTTAGGCCCACCTAAATAATCTCCTTTTTATTATATAACATAACATATCATGGGAGTAAAACCATTTCGGCAGGGGTCAAAAGTCATGCAAGTCAGGTTAAAATTCTATCTACTATACTGTACCTTTAGAGTAAACATTAAAATTAGAAAGAGTGATCATATACTTTACTGTTCTTGCTCAAAATCTTTTGGCTATTAGTATTACTTTGCATTTCCATATAAACTTTAGGATCATCTTATCAATTTCTGTAAAAATGAAATTATCAAAATTTGCTGGAAATCTGATGGAGATTGCAACAAACCTATAGACTAATTTGGGGAAAAGTGCCACTTTAATAACATTGAGTCTTGCAATCCATGAACATGGAATAATATCTTCGATCTTTATTTCTCTCAGCGATGTTTTGTTATTTTCAGTGTTTTTATTGCACTGCTTTTATTAAATATATCCATTTTTGAATTGTTCATTGGAAGTAAATAGAAATAACATTGACTTGCATACTGATCTTGTATCCTGCAACTTGCTGAACTTATTTATTAGTTCTATCATGTTTTTGTGTGTGTGTTTGTGGATTTCTTAAGATTTTCTACATATAGGACCATGCTGTCAATGAATAAAGACAGTCTTATTCCAGTAATATATAGAGAAAATTTTCTCCAACAGTTCTGCCTTCTGTCCTCCTCCCTTTGTGCAAGTACACATACCCACACACACATACAACGTCTTTATATCTTATAAGCTCAACAATACAGTTTTATAATTATTGTTTTATTCAGGTGTCTTTTAAGTTTTCTATTTAAGAAAAGAGAGATGTAATTACTTTTACCAGTGCTCTATTTCTTTATGTGAATTTGAGTTACTGGCTTATGTCATTTTCTTTCACCTGAGCAGACTTCTATTAGTATTTATTGTAAGGCAGATAAGCTAGCAATGAATTCTCTTAGTCTTTATTTATTTAGGAATGTCTTTATGTCACTTTCATTTTTGAAGGATAGTTTTATTTTATTGCCAGTTTTTTTTTCCTTCAGCTCTTTGAATATGCCATCCCACTGACTCTTTCCTCCACTGTTTCTGATGAGAAGTCAGCTGTTAATCATATCTTTGTTCTATGTACAAATGTTTTATTCCACAAGTTTAGTAGTACATTTGAGTCAGACATATAACAGATATCCAAAGAGCATAACATTTTTGATTTGGCTTCTTTGTCAGTTAGAAGTGTGGTGACACTTCTGGACTGCCAAGAAAATCTGGGCTTCTTATAACAGACTCAAATATAGCTTAGTATAGATAGAATTAAAATAAATATTACACATTAAATACACATTAAAATGCATAAGTAAGTTAGACAGAATTAAAATGGTAAGGAGCTCTATTAGCACATGCCTATATGAGGCAGTTAAAAAATGTTTAACCAAAAGAATACATGAAAATAATCACAAAATAGGAAATAGTCCCAAGACACTGTGGCCCTAAGCACTACAAAAACTGTTTTAACAAACTATAGAGACAATAGTAATGGAAACCACCCAGAAACAATTAAACATGCACTCAGCAATGATTTACCTATTGTAGTTCAGATTCTGTCCAGTCCATGACCTAGACCTAAATAAAGACAGAACAAGTAATCATAGGAAAAATGGAAAAGTTTCTATAAAAGGCCTTTTACCAGATCAGAACAGCATGGATTCATTAATATCCATTGGCCTTGGCTGAAAAGTAATGATGATTTTATCCATTTTATAGAAAAGGGGGAAATCTCAAGATGAATCCAAATTTACCTTTTCACATCTACTTGGCAAAAAAATGGAAGAGTTAAGAAAAACATTAAGGCAAACTTGCATAGAGACATTTTCAAACTGCAGCGGGAAAAGCTACTCAAAGTGCTGCCTAGGCTTTCTCTTAACATAAAGAATACTGTGGAAATATCATACCTCTCCTGAAATGATAAGCCTATCAAATAAGATTAAAATAGAAGTTATAAGCATCAGAGTTTAAGGTGACATTATTTAAGTTCAGATTCACACACACACAAAATAATAACACTCAACTGTGACAAGAAGAGCTATATTCTAAAATGTACTCTGGTTAAAAATATGGTTACTAGATCCTCCCATGTCCAAGAACAAGGTTATACTGTGGGTAAGTACTATTTCTTAAGATAAGAAAATGGAGTAACAGACACACATCAGTGAGGTATCTCAGTCTAAATAGAACAAGTGAAGAATCTTTCTAGATTCCACAATGAAGAACTTGTAATGCTGAACAAATTACAAGATGAATGGAGAATGCATTCATCTTTGAGGCAAAGCAAGAAAGAGGATGGGGGGAAAAGCAAGGGAAAAATTCACCCAGTAAATGGAGCAACTTCTTTTCAACCAAATGGAGGGAGTAAAAAGAAAACCATAAGCTAGCACATTCTTCTGAAGAACTACAAATTTAATAAAAGTATACACAAAACCTATACTGAGCAAGTTGAGCCACATGGCAACCAACACAAAGAAGAAACAAGTCTCTTAAAGTCAAATGAATGCCTCATGAAAAATGAACTGCTGCATCTCTATCACAAAATCTGAAGGTGAGTTTAAAAAAACCTTTTTTTTTTTTGCTTTATATTTATTTATTTATTTTTTAAACATCTTTATTGGAGTATAATTGCTTTACAATGGTGTGTTAGTTTCTGCTTTATAACAAAGTGAATCAGTTATACATATACATATGTTCCCATATCTCTTCCCTCTTGCATCTCCCTCCCTCCCACCCTCCCTATCCCACCCCTCTAGGTGGTCACAAAGCACCGAGCTGATCTCCCTGTGCTATGCGGCTGCTTCCCACTAGCTATCTATTTTACATTTGGTAGTGTATATATGTCCATGCCACTCTCTCACTTTGTCACAGCTTACCCTTCCCCCTCCCCATATCCTCAAGTCCATTCTCAAGTAGGTCTGTGTCTTTATTCCCATCCTACCCCTAGACTCTTCATGACATTTTTTTTCTTAGATTCCATATATATGTGTTAGCATACGGAATTTGTTTTTCTCCTTCTGACTTACTTCACTCTGTGTGACATACTCTAGGTCCATCCACCTCACTACAAATAACTCAATTTCGTTTCTTTTTATGGCTGATTAATATTCCATTGTATATATGTGCCATATCTTCTTTATCCATTCATCTGTCAATGGGCACTTAGGTTGCTTCCATGTCCTGGCTATTGTTACAAGAGCTGCAATGAACATCATGATACATGACTCTTTTTGAATTCTCATTTTCTCAGGGTATATGCCCAGTAGTGGGATTGCTGGGTCATATGGTAGTTCTATTTTTAGTTTATTAAGGAACCTCCATACTGTTCTCCATAGTGGCTGTATCAATCTACATTCCCACCAACAGTGCAAGAGGGTGCCCTTTTCTCCACACCTTCTCCAGCATTTATTGTTTCTAGATTTTTTGATGATGGCCATTCTGACCGGTGTGAGATGATATCTCATTGTAGTTTTGATTTGCATTTCTCTAATGATTAATGATGTTGAACATTCTTTCATGTGTTTGTTGGCAATCTGTATATCTTCTTTGGAGAAATGTCTATTTAGGTCTTCTGCCCATTTTTGGATTGGGTTGTTTGTTTTTTTGATATTGAGCTGGAGATTAATCCTTTGTCAGTTGCTTCATTTGCAAATATTTTCTCCCATTTTGAGGGTTGTCTTTTGGTCTTGTTTACGGTTTCCTTTGCTGTGCAAAAGCTTTTAAGTTTCATTAGGTCCCTTTGTTTATGTTTGTTTTTATTTCCATTTCTCTAGGAGGTGGGTCAAAAAGGATCTTGCTGTGATTTATGTCATAGAGTGTTCTGCCTATGAAAAAATCTTATTTTGAGAACAAATAAAATTTTATGTTTACCTGACATTTTGGCTACTCACAAAAAAATCAAATAGTTTCCCACCATCTCTAATGTATTTGTGCTCTGGCATTCAAAAAACTGGATTTCAGATTAAGATCCAAAAGAAGGTTGGTGATAGAAACAACAGCTTGTAAAGCAAATTTTCAATATTTTTTAGCTATCTCAAGATTTTCTTGTCTTTCTCTCTTCAAGAAAATATGGAGTCAGACTGTTTAGGTTCATATCTTGATTTCCTAACTTGCTACCTGGATTACAAGGCAAATCTCTTGTTCTGCCTGGGATTCCTCCTCTGTAAAATGGGGATAATAACTTCATTGGGCTACTGAGGGACTAAACGATTTAATGTGTGTTAAGAGCTTAGAACAGTACCTGGCGCACACAGTATTTACCATATTAAATTTTGTTAAATAAAAATTAAAACTTTATTAGGCCAACCTATGTTAGGTTCTGAGTATAAAAAACCCAACAGGATGCTGTTTTTTAAAAAGCTTGGTGAGAGAGATGGATGAATAAACAATGATTACAAAAGAACAAGAACAGTGCTATGATACAGATGAGTAGTCTATTTGTGAGCCCATAAAGAGGACCTCTAAGTTTACCACATCCTCATTCAGAGTGTTCACAATGATGCCCTTCCTGACAGGAAGTAGACTTGTCCACCAAATCCACCCAATTCCCATGAGGGTGAGTGAGAAGGTGCTTACCTTTGCTTAGCTAAGAGAAGCCTGTCACAAAGAACAAATCAGATAACAAAGGAAACAGGTGACGATCTCCACTTGGTATTCAAAAAGAAACTTATTTTCCCTCTCTAGGTTCAAATAGCAGAGTCTACAAGTGGTCTCAATTTCATTTTCATTGTACGTATGACATAATCTAAAGTCTGACCACCAAACACTTCCTGAAAACATGGTTTTAAAATTTCTCATGATTAAGTCAAAATGAAAATTCAAAAGTATCTCCTTTTTTTTTTGCGGTACACGGGTCTCTCACTGATGTGGCCTCTCCCGTTGCGGAGCACAGGCTCCGGACGTGCAGGCCCAGCGGCCATGGCTCACGGGCCTATCCACTCTGTGGCACGTGGGACCTTCCTGGACTGGGGCACAAACCCGTGTCCCCTGCATCGGCAGGCAGACTCTCAACCACTGCACCACCAAGGAAGCCCCCAAAAGTATCTCCTTTTGAGAGTATACTTTCTCCATACTCGTGACCAACAGTTTCTTCCTAGTATTTGTAATTTTTTTAGTTTTGCTCCTCAAGGTTGAGGTTAAGAGAGGCAGTGTTAACTATGATTGGTCTCTAGGGAAACCTCCAAGAATCACTCTTGTAAACATAAAACACTACCCTTTAAGAAAGTTTTATTTTCTCCTCATTTCAGCAGTAGATAGAAAAAGGGCTAGGCCTCCTTATCTAGATGTCTTTAGAACTCCCTAATGACTATTTCTTGACTCTCAGTCTATATCCTTAAATACTGGCAATTGAAAAGTCCCTCAGCCTCTCCTCCACTACCCTTGGCCAACGTTTTTGTGCCCTTAAACACCTGTCATAGAGACAGAGGGAGTGGAAGCGCAAAGACAAAAGTCAGAAACCTGATCTTCATGTTATAATTTTCTCTAGCCCAACCATGAGAGCATTAGGAAAGTGCCACCTTAAAAACTGTCTGCCCTTTTTCAAAGTGGCAAAACAAATCCAGATAAAAAGATTAGCTTCCACCTTCCTCTGCCTCATTTTATAGCCTAGGTTTTCAGAAAACAGAACAAAAGAAAATATTTCAAGTTAGAATACAAATAAACCATTCATACTTTGGTTCTTTCTTATAAATATTGTGACTTCAAAAAACAAAAGGGAGGGTATGTTAAAAGTCTAAGCTATGCCACATTCCAGCAAAATTATTATTTTTTCTTTCTTTTCTTTTTACTTTTCCATATGTCCAAACTTGAGGTTTAAAAGTGGAGTTTTCTTAGCTGAAACTCTTAACCCATCTGAGACAGGTGTCTCTAGGTTGAACAGAACAGTGTTCTTTAGAAGGTTTACAGAAAACCGTTCAAGACCTGTTACTATTCAAAGGGAGAGGATAAGCCTTTAGTTAGTACATTATCCATGTTTTAATAATAATATGAATGACTTTGAAACTCTATATAGTTTTTTCTACAACGTTTTAATACAAAAGCTATCCTCATCCATTTAAATTCATTTGGATATGAAAAGGACATCCAATGTCACTTGCTAGAGGGCAAGAAGTAAGTCTTCAGAACTTGTTTCACATCACAACTGGCAGGGTTCTGAACTTTCATTTAATTATATAATATATACTATTTGATGACATGTATATAAATGTTAATATGCAAACACTCTCATATATACTTATGTGATTAATACATACATACAAACACAGAATCATGCTAAATGTTCCAGTTTTCTGCAATTAAAGCTTTTACAAGTTGCCAAGTCACTTTCATTACTCTAAAACTCTAAACATGAGTTAGAAGAGGCTTATGAGTAAGAAAAAAGAGCCCACCTGATCTTCATTAAGTAACAAGAGCAGTGGGTTTTCTTTATCACTCCTGCTGTGCTTTCATACAACCAGGAGCTTCCCTTCTGACCCAAAGCCTGCTTCAAGTAATCATTCCTGACCTCTGGGCCCCAGGAACAGAAGAGGAAAGGGAAACAGGGAAGTAAATGAAACCAACTCAATCACATGCTGTAACTGTAAGTCTAAAGACAATGTTGTACACAGTGAGACAAAGTAAAAGGCAGATGACTCTTCTGACATCTTGCTGATCCATTAAAGACAAGAAAAGGTAAGAAAAAAGATGTTTACCTGTTGTTCCTGAATTTTAGCAGCACCAAGTTCTGAGAGAGACACAGTGAGCTTCTCCTGCTGTTCTGATAGATATTTCTGATAGAGGCTTAGAAGTTCTTGGCATTCTTTATACTGTAGCTGAAGAGGTGAGATTGCAAATTAAGGGAAAAAGCTAATAAATGGATTTAAACTGAATATACCGGTATAGTTTTTCAGATTTCAACAAACAAAATAGAGACAGAAATGTAAACATACTTGGTGAGAGTGCAGGTAAACTGTAGTCCTCAGATAAACACAGCATATGTATCCCCTTCAAAATCATCAAACAATAATTCAAAGGGAGTAATAATGTTTATCCCATTAAATTTTTTCTTTCTCAAGTCTTTAAATTTGATAAAAACAAACATATGCACAAGAATGAAGGTGGGACTTCCGGGTAAGATGGTGGAAGAGTAAGACGCGGAGATCACCGTCCTCCCCACAGATACACCAGAAATACAGCTACACGTGGAACAACTCCTACAGAACACCTACTGAACGCTGGCAGAAGACCCCAGACCTCCCAAAAGGCAAGAAACTCCCCACATACCTGGGTAGGGCAAAGCGGAGAGATTCCCGCACAGAGGATCAGTGCCGAGCGGCACTCACCAGCCTGAGAGGCTTGTCTGCTCACCCCGGCAGCGCTGGAAGCTGAGGCTCGGGCTTCGGTCAGAGCGCAGGGAGAGGACTGGGGCTGGCGGCGAGAACTCAGCCTGAAGGGGGCTAATGAGCCACAGCTAGCCGGCAGGGAGTCCAGGAAAACTCTGGAGCTGCCGAAGAGGCAAGAGACTTTTTCTTCCCTCTTGGTTTCCTGGTGCGCGAGGAGAGGGGATTAAGAGCGCTGCTTAAAGGGGCTCCACAGACGGGCGCGAGTCGCGACTGAAAGCGCGGAGCCCAGTGACGGGCGTGGGACGCTGGGACTGCTGCTGCCGCCGCCAAGAAGCCTGTGTGCGAGCGCAGGTCACTGCCCACACCGCCCTTCCGGGAGCCTGTGCAGCCCACCACTGCCGGGGTCCCGGGATCCAGGGGCGGCTTCCCTGGGAGAACGCATGGCGCGCCTCGGGCTGGTGCAACGTCACGCCGACCTCTGCCGCTGCAGGCTCGCCCCCGCACTCCGTGCCCCTCCCTTCCGCCCAGCCTGAGTGAGCAAGAGTCCCCGAAGAGGCTGCTCCTTTAACCCTGTCCTGTCTGAGCGAAGAACAGACGCCCTCCGGCGACCTACACGCAGAGGCGGGGCCACATCCAAAGCTGAGACCCAGGAGCTGTGAGAACAAAGAAGAGAAAGGGAAACCTCTCCCAGCAGCCTCAGAAGCAGCGGATTAAAGCTCCACAATCAACTTGATGTACCCTGCATCTGTGGAATACATGAATGGACAACAAATCATCCCAAATTGAAGAGCCAGGAGTCAGTGCTGTGCCTCTGAGGTGGGAGAGCGAACTTCAGGACACTGGTCCACAAGAGACCTCCCAGCTCCACATAATATCAAACGGCGAAAATCTTCCAGAGATCTCCATCTCAACACCAGCACCCAGTTTCACTCAACGACCAGCAAGCTACAGTGCTGGACACCCTATGCCAAACAACTAGCAAGACAGGAACACAATGCCACCCATTAGCAGAGAGGCTGCCTAAAATTATAAAAAGTCCGCAGACACCCCAAAACACACCACCAGACGTGGACCTGCCCACCAGAAAGACAAAATCCAGCCTCACCCACCAGAACACAGGCACTAGTCCCCTCCACCAGGAAGCCTACACAACCCACTAAACCAACCTTAGCCACTGGGGACAGACACCAAAAACAACGGGAACTACGAACCTGCAGCCTGCAAAAAGGAGACCCCAAACACAGTAACATAAGCAAAATGAGAAGACAGAAAAACACACAGCAGGAGAAGGAGCAAGATAAAAACCCACCAGATCTAACAAATGAAGAAGTAATAGGCAGTCTACCTGAAAAAGAATTCAGAATAATGATGGTAAAGATGATACAAGATTCGATTTCCCAGATCCAAAATCTTGGAAATAGAATAGACAAAATGCAAGAAACAGTTAACAAGGACCTAGAAGAACTAAAGATGAATCAAGCATTGATTAAAAACAAAATAAATGAAATAAAAAATACTCTAGATGGGATCAATAGCAGAATAACTGAGTCAGAAGAACGGATAAGTGAGGTGGAAGATAAAATAGTGGAAATAACTGCTGCAGAGCAAAATAGAGAAAAAAGAATGAAAAGAACAGAGGACAGTCTCAGAGACCTCTGGGACAAGATTAAACGCACCAACATTCGAATTATAGGGGTTCCAGAAGAAGAAGAGAAAAAGAAAGGGACTGAGAAAATATTTGAAGAGATTATAGTTGAAAACTTCCCTAATATGGGAAAGGAAATAGTTAATCAAGTCCAGGAGGCTCAGAGAGTCCCATACAGAATAAATCCAAGGAGAAATACGCCAAGACACATATTAATCAAACTGTCAAAAATTAAACACAAAGAAATCATATTAAAAGCAGCAAGGCAAAAACAACAAATAACACACAAGGGAATCCCCATCAGGATAACAGCTGATCTCTCAGCAGAAACTCTACAAGCCAGAAGGGAGTGGCAGGACATAATTAAAGTGATGAAGGAGAGAAACCTGCAACCAAGATTACTCTACCCAGCAAGGATCTCATTCAGATTTGATGGAGAAATTAAAACGTTTACAGACAAGCAAAAGCTGAGAGAGTTCAGCACCACCAAACCAGCTTTACAACAAATGCTAAAGGAACTTCTCTAGGCAAGAAACACAACAAAAGGAAAAGACCTACAATAACGAACCCAAAACAATTAAGAAAATGGGAATAGGAAAATACATATCGCTAATTACCTTAAATGTAAATGGACTAAATGCTCCCACCAAAAGACACAGACTGGCTGAATGGATACAAAAACAAGACCCATATATATGCTGTCTACAAGAGACCCACTTCAGACCTAGAGACACATACAGACTGAAAGTAAGGGGATGGCAAAAGATAGTCCATGCAAATGGAAACCAAAAGAAAGCTGGAGTAGCAATTCTCATATCAGACAAAATAGACTTTAAAATAAAGACTATTAGAAGAGACAAAGAAGGACACTACATAATGATCAAGGGATCGATCCAAGAAGAAGATATAACAATTGTAAATATTTATGCACCCAACATAGGAGCACCTCAATACATAAGGCAAATACTAACAGCCATAAAAGGAGAAATCGACAGTAACACAATCATAGTAGGGGACTTTAACACCCCACTTTCACCAATGGACAGATCATTCAAAATGAAAATAAATAAGGAAACACAAGCTTTAAATGATACATTAAACAAGATGGACTTAATTGATATTTATAGGACATTCCATCCAAAAACAACAGAATACACATTTTTCTCAAGTGCTCATGGAACATTCTCCAGGATAGATCATATCTTGGGTCACAAATCAAGGTTTGGTAAATTTTTTTTTTTTTTTTTTTTTTTTTTTTTTCCTGTACGCGGGCCTGTCACTGTTGTGGCCTCCCCCATTGCGGAGCACAGGCTCCGGATGCACAGGCCCAGCGGCCACGGCTCACGGGCCCAGCCTCTCCACGGCATGTGGGATCTTCCCAGACCGGGGCACGAACCCGTATCCCCTGCATCGGCAGGCGGACTCTCAACCACTGCGCCACCAGGGAAACCCCAAGGCTTGGTAAATTTAAGAAGATTGAAATGGTATCAAGTATCTTTTCCGACCACAATGCTATGAGACTAGATATCAATTACAGGAAAAGAGCTGTAAAAAATACAAACACATGGAGGCTAAACAATACACTACTTAGTAACGAAGTGATCACTGAAGAAATCAAAGGGGAAATTAAAAAATACCTAGAAACAAATGACAATGGAGACACGACGACCCAAAACCTATGGGATGCAGCAAAAGCAGTTCTAAGAGGGAAGTTTATAGCAATACAATCCCACCTTAAGAAACAGGAAACATCTCGAATAAACAACCTAACCTTGCACCTAAAGCAATTAGAGAAAGAAGAACAAAAACATCCCAAAGTTAGCAGAAGGAAAGAAATCATAAAAATCAGATCAGAAATAAATGAAAAAGAAATGAAGGAAAAAATAGCAAAGATCAATAAAACTAAAAGCTGGTTCTTTGAGAAGATAAACAAAATTGATAAACCATTAGCCAGACTCATCAAGAAAAAAAGGGAGAAGACTCAAATCAATAGAATTAGAAACGAAAAAGGAGAAGTAACAACTGACACTGCAGAAATACTAAAGATCATGAGAGATTATGACAAGCAACTCTATGCCAATAAAATGGACAACCTGGAAGAAATGGACAAATTCTTAGAAATGCACAACCTGCCAAGACTGAATCAGGAAGAAATAGAAAATATGAACAGACCAATCACAAGCACTGAAATTGAAACTGTGATAAAAAATCTTCCAACAAACAAAAGCCCAGGACCAGATGGCTTCACAGGTGAATTCTATCAAGCATTTAGAGAAGAGCTAACACCTATCCTTCTCAAACTCTTCCAAAATAGAGCAGAGGGAGGAACACTCCCAAACTCATTCTACGAGGCCACCATCACCTTGATACCAAAACCAGACAAGGATGCCACAAAGAAAGAAAACTACAGGCCAATATCACTGATGAACATAGATGCAAAAATCCTCAACAAAATACTAGCAAACAGAATCCAACAGCACATTAAAAGGATCATACACCATGATCAAGTGGGGTTTAATCCAGGAATGCAAGGATTCTTCAATATACGCAAATCAATCAACGTGATACACCATATTAACAAATTGAAGGAGAAAAACCATATGATCATCTCAATAGATGCAGAGAAAGCTTTTGACAAAATTCAACACCCATTTATGATAAAAACCCTGCAGAAAGTAGGCATAGAGGGAACTTTCCTCAACATAATAAAGGCCATATATGACAAACCCACAGCCAGCATCGTCCTCAATGGTGAAAAACTGAAACCATTTCCACTAAGATCAGGAACAAGACAAGGTTGCCCACTCTCACCACTCTTATTCAACCTAGTTTTGGAAGTTTTAGCCACAGCAATCAGAGAAGAAAAGGAAATAAAAGGAATCCAGATCGGAAAAGAAGAAGTAAAGCTGTCACTGTTTGCAGATGACATGATACTATACATAGAGAATCCTAAAGATGCTACCAGAAAACTACTAGAGTTAATCAATGAATTTGGTAAAGTTGCAGGATACAAAATTAATGCACAGAAATCTCTGGCATTCCTATATACTAATGATGAAAAATCTGAAAGTGAAATCAAGGAAACACTCCCATTTACCATTGCAACAAAAAGAATAAAATATCTAGGAATAAACCTACCTAAGGAGACAAAAGACCTGTATGCAGAAAATTATAAGACACTGATGAAAGAAATTAAAGATGATACAAATAGATGGAGAGATGTACCATGTTCTTGGATTGGAAGAATCAACATTGTGAAAATGACTCTACTACCCAAAGCAATCTACAGGTTCAATGCAATCCCTATCAAACTACCACTGGCATTTTTCACAGAACTAGAACAAAAAATTTCACAATTTGTATGGAAACACAAAAGACCCCGAATAGCCAAAGCAATCTTGAGAACAAAAAATGGAGCTGGAGGAATCAGGCTCCCTGACTTCAGACTACACTACAAAGCTACAGTAATCAAGACAGTATGGTACTGGCACAAAAACAGAAAGATAGATCAATGGAACAGGATAGAAAGCCCAGAGATAAACCCACGGACATATGGTCACCTTATCTTTGATAAAGGAGGCAGGAATGTACAGTGGAGAAAGGACAGTCTCTTCAATAAGTGGTGCTGGGAAAACTGGACAGGGACATGTAAAAGTATGAGATTAGATCACTCCCTAACACCATACACAAAAATAAGCCCAAAATGGATTAAAGACCTAAATGTAAGGCCAGACACTATCAAACTCTTAGAGGAAAACATAGGCAGAACACTCTATGACATAAATCACAGCAAGATCCTTTTTGACCCACCTCCTAGAGAAATGGAAATAAAGACAAAAATAAACACATGGGACCTAATGAAACTTAAAAGCTTTTGCACAGCAAAGGAAACCATAAACAAGACCAAAAGACAACCCTTAGAATGGGAGAAAATATTTGCAAATGAAGCAACTGACAAAGGATTAATCTCCAAAATTTATAAGCAGCTCATGCAGCTCAATAGCAAAAAAACAAACAACCCAATCCAAAAATGGGCAGAAGACCTAAATAGACATTTCTCCACAGAAGATATACAGACTGCCAACAAACACATGAAAGGATGCTCAACATCTTTACTCATTAGAGAAATGCAAATCAAAACTACAATGAGATATCATCTCACACCAGTCAGAATGGCCATCATCAAAAAATCTAGAAACAATAAATGCTGGAGAGGGTGTGGAAAAAAAGGAACACTCTTGCACTGCTGGTGGGAATGTGAGTTGGTACAGCCACTATGGAGAACGGTATGGAGGTTCCTTAAAAAACTACAAATAGAACTACCATATGACCTAGCAATCCCACTACTGGGCATATACCCTGAGAAAACCATAATTCAAAAAGAGACATGTACCAAAATGTTTATAGTAGCCCTATTTACAATAGCCCAGAGTTGGAAACAACCTAAGTGTCCATCATCAGATGAATGGGTAAAGAAGATGTGGCACATATATACAATGGACTATTACTCAGCCATAAAAAGAAATGAAATTGAGCTATTTGTAATGAGGTGGATGGACCTAGAGTCTGTCATACAGAGTGAAGTAAGTCAGAAAGAGAAAGACAAATACTGTATGCTGACACATATATATGGAATTTAAGAAAAAAATGTCATGAAGAACATAGGGGTAAGACAGGAATAAAGACACAGACCTACTAGAGAATGGACTTGAGGATATGGGGAGGGGGAAGGGTAAGCTGTGACAAAGTGAAAGAGCGGCATGGACATATATACACTACCAAATGTAAGGTAGATAGCTAGTGGGAAGCAGCCGCATAGCACAGGGAGATCAGCTCGGTGCTTTGTGACCGCCTGGAGGGGTGGGCTAGGGAGGGTGGGAGGATGATGCAAAAGAGAGGGGATATGGGAACATATGTATATGTATAACTGATTAAATTTGTTATAAAGCAAAAAAAAAAAAAAAAAAATGAAGGTGGACCCCCATCTCACACCATATATAAAACTAACTG